>NC_089837.1:306890665-307510962 GCF_035609145.1 Eleutherodactylus coqui
TATCCCACAGCTATTAGGCTCTACTGAACCTAATAGCTTTCTGCATTTCAATATTCACGCTGTGGATTCACTCGTTTAATGTCACCGCTGGCGTGTCATGCTCTGTACTGCGCAGGCTCACCAGACAGGACTCGCGCAACGGATCCAGAGAGGCAAGTACGGAGTCTTTGGGGGTGCAGTGTCAAACTCCGCTGCGATATTTTGCTGGCAGAGTCCGACACAGCAAATTTATTAAACAGTTGCATAATGTTTAAGGATACAGCAAATTGACTTTAATTATTCCTCTAATAAATTGGAGGCCATAGTGCTTTATTAGCCTTGTATTACATGTAAACAAAAACAGTTGTCATGGTTCCTTTAGGCCTCTTTCACACGGACTACAAAACGCATGTATGTGGATCCCATGGTGTCCAATGGGTTCTTTCACATGAGCGATGTTTTGTAGCCCGCAAGAACCCATTGGACACCATGGGCTTCGCATACATGCGTTTTGTTGTCCATGTAAAAGAGGCCTTAAAGTTAGGGCTACACAGCAACATGCATCATGCATACTTGTTTGCAACTTGCTGTCATCACTTTTTTAGAGCTGGAATTGGCCTGTTAAAACAGCCAAATTCAGACAGATCACAGGCAAGTCACAAAAACATGACATTTATATTGATGGTAATGCTGGATTAGTCACATGCAACAAAAATCTGACAGAGTTGGCTGTTCTGCAACAGTTGTGATGCAATCACATTACATCACAGCTTACTATGAGACACCCTTGACAATCATTAGGCGTGACATTGTAGTGCAGCACTGCAATCTTTATATTGCGCCTTACATGTAGCCATATCCTAATCCAGCATTCAAAAGTCTGCCAATTCATACAGTTTGACATCTTCCTGCCTATAAATACTAAAACATAGCTGAACACCTATTATGTATGTATCTAGAAATGTCTGTACAGAAACTGAGCTAGGAAGTAGTATTTGGAGATTTCAGCCATGAAACCTTCAGAATTGTGAACGAAGTTCAGGATTAACACATTGCCCATGGGATAGGTGATAAATGTTAGACCAATGGTTATCCAACTACTGGTACCCCATCAAGTGTTAAATGAGGCTTGTTGCTCCCCATTAGTAGGTCCATGGTAGTTAGGAATTGGAGGGCGCAGTTTCCAAGCATGCTCACTGCACCATATATCTTTATGGGAGGTATGGAAACAGCTGGAATACACCTTAAAATAATTGCCTGTGATACCAGTTATTAGAAATAAATCTCACGAATAGCAGGAAATTCAATCTGTAGTCACTATTCCATTAGTAGGGCAATTAAGAAGAATATGTCCTGACCATTTCCTCAAATGGTTGTTCATCAACAGTAAAGTCCTAGAAAACCCTTTCAAATTGTGGATCTATCCTCCGTAGTATATTGGCAGGGGCCCGATGCTCTGCATCCCTGCAGATCAGCTGCTATCAGGCCACCCGTTATTGCAGACAAGGCAGACAGCCCTGTCCGTAGTGCAGCGGCCCGTCTGGTTTTTAGTGAGGCCTTATTCACACGTTGCAGATTTGGTCAGTATTTGTAAGCCAAAACCACAAGAGGATTTAAACGTCTTCTCTTCTTTGCATTAACACTTCATTTTGGCTTCAGAGTACTGACCAAAATCTGTAATGTGATAATAAGGCCCCTAGAGGAACCAAGGTAGCAATAGTGGGTCTATTAATCCACTGGCATTGTTACTTACGTGGGAGTACTGCTAATCCTGTCATTTGCATATCCATGCATTCAGGCTTTTTATTTAATGACTAAAATATTGCTTTCTATTGCAGGCACAGCTAGAAGGAATTATTGCGCCCAAGAAGTAACTACGCACAAGTAACATCTGTTGATGGGATGTCTGCAGTCTGGATTCTATGCTCATACTAATGCCAAGAAACTAGTATTTGTACCTCTGGGACACATTTCTAATTAGATTTGGCTTTTATATATTAAAACTCCCTCTGACATGAAGAATGTTAAGACGTCGCACATTCTATAATGAAACACCTCAATATATTTAATATCAAAGTTCTTTTGATGATAAAATTGTTTTAACCCCCTTCCAAGTCTCATTGTATTTTGTGGGTTCTTAATAGGGAATCGCACATAACAGTGTGCTGCTGGACAGAGTTTAAAACGGATTGCTGGCATGTACAGTCCACCAGTCTGAAGCGATAGCCGTACTTCCTCAGTCCGGGATCCATGAGGACTTGAACTAACAGTTTCCACAATAGAAGAATTCAACAGCAGTAGGATGGGTCCTAAAACAAGGGGGCGGGGGGGGCAACCATTGCCTTCAGTCAGTAGCTTCAGTTTCATTAATTTCAGTGCAGATTGAGCATCCCAGTCTACACTCACAGCCAAATTTGTAGCGGTATGACAGACCTCCTGATCCCATCAATGACAAAACCCCATTGTGGGGAAACACCTTTAAATCCGGACCCAAAAGCTGACAAAATTGAGAACACCTCGTTTCTCTTTCACTGGGAAACGGATGCCCGGCACTAAAATTAGACCTAATGTGAGGCAATTACTTTCACGGTGTTCAAAAAGTGAAAGGAAGACAAATGGCAGTAGCCAGCCTGATTGACCGAACTCCAGTTACTTCCTCAGCTTGCTACTAGTCAACGGTCATCTGGACGGTCTCCCAACACCCAGTGTCAAAGGCAACGTCAGCCATTGTGGGTGAAAGGGCACGTTTGTTAAAGCGGAGAAAACTGAGAACTTGGCTGTAGAGGTTTCCAACCCGCTCTGCCTATCAGAGGACATGGTGAGCCCTGTTGAACTCTCTCAGCCGTGCAGGATACTATGACACATCACTGTTGTCTTGACTGAGTGAACTTATGTTCACTAATTAAAAAGGAAGCTGGCACCAGGTATGAGCACCATAAATTAAATTACAGTGCTCTTACGGGAAGCTCCCTGGATTTTAGGGAGACATTTCTTACACTTATCCGGCTCCTTGAATCAGCACGGTCACCCCCCAAAAGTCAGTGCAGACCATCGGCTGTGCACGCACACACCCATAGAGATCAATGAGCGTGTGCGCACAGCCAGCTGCATGATGCATGCTGACTTTCCAATGACAGTACCATTTGGGGGAGCAAAGTATATGAAATACCTTTCCGGACTCCAGGGAGCCTGCCATATGAACACCATAACTTAGTTTATGGTGCTCATACCTGGTGACAGGTTCCCTTTAGGTGATAGAACATTTTAGAGATACCTTTAGCTGAAAGTTCCCTTCACGTCTTCCAATCTCTAAAAATCGTACATACCCATTATACTGCATCCATAGACTACTACTTTGACATACTATATTTCTGTATGCCCCTAGACTCCTAATGAGACAGACATTTTTTTGTATGCCTCCGTGTGAACCAGCCAGAAAAAAAATGGACACAATTAAGCAGCATTTCTGGGCTGCCCATAGAAACACTGCATTGAGTATAACCATGAAATTGTGCACCGTAGAGCCAAAGCAGTAGTGTACCCTCATACCAACGCATGCACATTGCTCTGCAGCGTGAGTGAAGCTAGCAAAGAAGCTATCCTTGGTCAGTGTTTCTGTAAACCACAGAGGAATTGCAATAGCGAGCCTTTTATCATTATAATCTGGTTTTGGTTATGTATTTAATTTGCTGAATATGCT
This sequence comes from Eleutherodactylus coqui, assembly GCF_035609145.1. Taxonomy (NCBI): domain Eukaryota; kingdom Metazoa; phylum Chordata; class Amphibia; order Anura; family Eleutherodactylidae; genus Eleutherodactylus; species Eleutherodactylus coqui. Next base: position 306,894,345 of record NC_089837.1, read on the forward strand.
CTTGTATTTTATATCTAATGTGCATCCTTTGTGTTTTACCCTTATTAGGGGACGATATGGGTGACCTCCTATATGTTGACTCCTTTGCATTATATTAGGGTACAATAAGGGCTTAATAGGAGGTATATGTATGGGATTCACCCATGTCAGGGCAGAGCCACTAATATTAGGGTATCAACACGGTCAGTTGCCCAGTATGAGAATGTATATACCAGCTATTAGACTGGGAAAAAATAAATTTAATTATAAAGATATATCTATTAGACTGATCAATTACAGATTCTTGCTGGGAGGACGTATTGAAAACTAAAAGGCTTGGTTAGTTTTAATTATATCTAAGGTTATGCTTTAAACTGTTTGTGTGATTCTATGTCAGTGTTTGCCAGCTTGATCAACTTCAAATTTGTAGACTTCCTTCAGTGTATGCATCTAATCTCCACTAAAAATCCTAAACAGAAACATGCTTATAAAATGGCCTGAAGACAGATTATAGCCGTCAAAGCTAGATGCTGAAGGAAAGCAGAGACGTGACTGATTGCAAATCCTCCACTTCTATTATGCAGTAATATTTACAGAAATCTTCCCCTTCTACACAGTTGAGGTTGTATCCCAGAGGTAAAAGGCAACATCTACAGGCTGGAAAAAATAATCAGACCTTTAATGACAAATAATCATCAATATTTCTGTTTTGATCTGACATTTTTGTTTTGAGGGTTTACTTTCTTTTTGTCGCGGTTCTTGTTTTTGACATTGTGTGTATCGTAGTACCGCACACCCACTTTCTTTGATTGCTGCTCCCTTTCAATCCTCCTCCTCTGTAAAGATTAAAAAAAAAACAGTTCAAGGACCAAAATAGGACAAAAACAAAAAAGCATAAAAATAAGTTGTGGCTTCCCACTACACAACCAAACTCGTCTTAATTACAGTGGGCTGAAATGTTACTTATGTTTAGAACAAACTAATGGGGAAGTGGAGCTTGTCGTTAGAGCCTAATATACAAATAGTGATATTACCAAGCTGTCACACGACAAAGTACTAAACCACATGGCTTATGTTGCCATGTTCACATGTATTAAAGTTCAGTGCATAGGGATTTCTAGTCACTCACAAAGCATGGCACCACCTCTGTCCGATACTGGAGATAAGGCAGCAGATGACACCCCACAAATCCCCTTTAAACCTTTTGTTTTTTGCTGCTATTTTCTAAACTGCAGAACAAAGTGTGCATATAATAAAAGGTGTATAAAAATTAAGAAAAAAACAAAGAAATGAGCAGACAAGTTCTAAAGACCACTGAGAGACGACATACTTCTCTAGATGACAGCTTTTTTGGAGACTCTTCAATTTCATCTTCATCATCACCATCAAGACGCTTCCTTTTCTTTAATGGTTTTGTTCTCACTAGAGGAATTATAAAAGTTACTAAGAAGGTAGAGTAAACGGTGAAAGCATTATGTATGCAAAGCAAACACAATGGGTATACTTCATAAGAAGTCTTCTGAAAAGTAAAGGGATATTTTTGATGGCAGATTAAAAAAAAACAAAAACACAACTCTAAATGACAATTAAACGAATAGTGCACGACTGCCTGTGTTTATGCGTAAGAATTCTCGCTCACTTTCGGCCGTTTGAATGAATTTTGAGCGATAATCGTTCTGTGTAAAAAGGCTCTTAAGCAGCCGTTTGCTAAGCTGGGCACATGTTTACGGGGAGGGTTATCTGGCCTGGAGAATTCCATTGTATTCTCCCACCAGGAGTAAACAGTGTACTTATTGGGTATGCAAAGCATACCTAATGGGTACATTGATAAGAATTTCTTTTGAACTGCCTGAGATAGTTTTTATGCGGGCTAAAAACTATAGAGCTGAATGACAATTGAACGAATAGTGCACAACTGCCTGCGTTTACATGAAACAATTATTGCTCACTTTCAGCCATTTGAACGAAATTTAAGCGATAATCATTGCATGTAAAAAGGCCTTTAGTATATTCTTGTACTCCCCTGAAATAATCTGAAGCATTGTTTCCCAAGAACTCTGTTATTCTTACTACAAATTTATGACTAAATTGACATTGGAGTGTTGACAGGTGGGGCTGCTGCTCATCATTGTTTGATATAGCCAATCTGCGTTGACAATTATAAATTTACAAAATATGCAATCATTCACATACAGCTGTCAATCACTAATAGCTCCGCCCATTGGACTGTTCCGCTCAGAATGTACAGAGATATATAGTTTTATGGGGAAAGATTCAGTAGAACTTGTATTTTATTCATTTATATCAGTCTGCTCAGCTCCTCTTGGTCTATAACATGATGCCTGCAGTTTGGACAGCATGTTTGAGCCGACATTCCCTTTAAATGGCTCTAAAATTATATACCTGGTAGCAGATTCAATAATAAGCACCAGGAGGATGAATGGCATGTAGTAATTGCATGGTAAAAATAGTTCAGAAAATAATTAGCCCCAGGCAATGAAGCACAGAGGCCAATTAATGAATGAGAATTAAATGGACAGGGATGATGGTGATAAATGTGGATGAGGACTAGAGGTTACATGTGGAGATGGCATTACCTTCTCTGCGCTGTTCCTCCGCTTCTTCTCTTTGTGGCTTTGGTTTTGCAAAGATGTGTTCACTTAGGTCTTTAGGGATTCTACACAGAAAAACAATTAACATTTAAAAGCACATCTGAAATGGCATTAAATCTTGCAGAGGGCCACAAGTTCATTTCAGCTGTGAAAGGCGAGAAATGCAATAAACGTGCCCGAGATCAGATAAGAACACCTTATATAATGGTTTAAAAGGTTTGTCTGAATGTGATTTTTCAGCTTGCTTAGAAGGGTCCCTGACAACAAGCTAATTATATGGCGTGTTTAATTACTTTCCAGCGCCTCTGCCGAAACGACACAAAGTCAATGGGTCATCTGTGTAAGGTACAGATCCGCTGCTTGTCACCACACTACTGTCACCAACAGAGCAGGTTTTTTTAATCCAGACCCGTTAAGAATAAAGGATTCTTTAAAAAGACTATCACTTACTTTTACCCCTATAACCTAAGCTTTGTGGGCTGAAAAGATGTGACCCTCTGAGTCCAGAGAGAAGTGTTGGACTTAAAAGGGTTGTCCCGCTATAGCAAGTGGGGTTAAGCACTTCTGTATGACCATATTAATGCACTTTGTAATATACATCGTGCATTAAATATTGGCCATACAGAAGTTATACACTTACCCCCTCCGGTGCTAGCGTCCCTGTCTCCAGGGCGGTGACCAAAGCCGCCTTCTGCCTGGATTAGACGCGCTTGCGCTGAAGGGGCCGCTCCGGCGTGCTTGCGCCGCACAGGTCTTCTGCGCATGCGCAGAAGACCTCTGCGGCGCGAGCACGCCGGAGCCGGACAGAAGAGGGCAGACTGCGCAAGCGCGTCTAATCCAGGCAGAAGGCGGCTTTGGTCGGCGCCATGGAGATGGGGACTCCAGCACCGGAGGGGGTAAGTGTATAACTTCTGTATGGCCAATATTTAATGCACGATGTATATTACAAAGTGCATTAATATGGCCATACAGAAGTGCTTAACCCCACTTGCTGCCGCGGGACAACCCCTTTAACCCCCTCGCCCCCCGGTATCAGCACTAGAAGCCACCCCTGCAGTGCACTGAGCGGCGCTGCTAAGTAGTCCACCCATTATAAGATTAGAACACTGGGCCACTCAATGCTTTCAGCGCCCACATCAGGGGAAGGTAAGTAGAACACCTAGCCCACTTATAGGGCTAAAAGTAGATGACTGATTCCCTGTAAATATTGTTTAATATTTATGGTGGGATTTCCAATTTTAGGACAACCCTTTTCCTTATATTTGTGCCTATATGCCACCTTGAGTATAGAGTTTAAGGCTTGTTACATATGCATATGTAATAAAAACAGTAGTTTGAAACATGTCATATACACGCACGATTAGTAGGTATACACTTTCATATCTTATAAGCATTTGTGGAAAATACATAGTTTATGTTAAAATTCATTATAAGTCCAACAGCTGCTGTGGTATATATTACATTATTGTGGGTTATTGCTGTACATGTACTCAGCAGTGTACAAAACACTTGTATGTAAAAAACACAACTTAAATTCGTACCCTGGTAGTGTAAGTTGTATAATTAAGTTCAGGGCAGCACCCCTCCACTGTACCCACAGGGTGGGACCAACCTTATGCACGCCACAAAAGGGATCTGGATCCTAAGATCCCAAAGTAGTACTGGTAGTGTAAGTTTACAGAGTGTATACTATATGCATTTTGTTTGTGGGAAGGAAACTTTGTTTTCTTGTATTTCTACTTAGTGGACAACGGTTTGTCTCTTTATGAGCACAAGCGCTGAATTATCTGAGTGCATGTCGGTACCCGTCTTTTACCTGGGCATTCTAGCTGCGGTCATCACTCCACCCCCTACACACGGATTCTGAAAACATGGGGGACGAACAATGGCACATAAGACAGGGTTTTCCAGAAGCAGTTGGTAGGTACAGAACAGCACAGCTGCCTCCTGAAGCCTGGATGCAGCGGCCAGCAGGATGGGGTTATGTGCCAAGACCCTTTAAAAGATCATTAATTTACATCCTGTTCTAGAAATCTCTACCCCCCCCCTCCCCCCATCCTTTACCTGGGAGGGGACTGTGAGCCAAGGTATAAGGCATAGAGGAAGCCTCTCACCACAACACATTAAGGATTTCCTACGGTTGTGTTCACACACAGCCAACTCGCTGCAGATTTTCTGCGGCTAAACAAATTGAAGCTGTAAAATCAGCATAAAATTGTGAAAATTTTGGCACTGATTTTGGTGCGAATTTGCTGCAGCTTTTTTTTTTTTTTTTTTGAGCTGCCGAAAATCAACACCAAATGCGCCATCTGTGAATGCCCGCTTAGGTTTTATATGTATCAATCATTAGTTTGGGATGACGTGTACAAACATTGGAGTGTAATACTTCACACACTGCATTCGTTAAGAAGAGGACATGCCTACAAGTGTTCAGAAGCCTAAAGTGATGGTGGATGCCGCCTCTACGTACAGCAAAAATAAACAGTTAATTCCATGCAGATATAAAAAGGAGGTTTGGGGACAATTTTGAACAGGACACAAATAACTAACATGCCAAACCTCAATTGCACTACAGTATTAGGGGGACAGTTTTAACCCCTTAGTGACCAGCCTGGTCATTGTCGCATTGCAAGAACCATAACTTGTTAACGTAGCCATATGAGGGCTTATTTTGGGGGGGAGGTGGGAGAGAAGATGTATTTTTTTAAATGCACCACTGTGAGGTAGATTTATTGTATAACTTATTACACTTTTCTATGGGCAGGAGGGGTGTCATTTTTTTTTGGGTTTCCGAGTTGAGTGCATACGGCATTCATCATTTGATAAAAATAACGTAACCTTCTTATCTGGATCAGCCCGATTACCGCAATACCAAAGTTTATGTAGATTTTTACTACTTTTTCAAAATAGAAACACGTTTTAAAGAACAATTGAATCTGCTTTACCACATCCTAAGATCAATCACGTTGCTATTCTTGTGGCGACCGAGCTCTGCAGGGGCTTGTTTTTTGTGTGAAGAGTATTTCTTATTAGTACCATTTTGAGGTACGTGAGACGTTTGGATTGCTTTTATTTTGTTATTTGGGAAATGAATAAAAAGGAAAAAAAAAAATAGCAATTCTGGCGTTAGTTTTTAAAAATTTTATGGCGTTCACCATGTGCGATAAATAAAATATTACCATTTTCTGGGTCATAAGGAACATGGTGATGTGTATTATGTGCTGTTTTTTTTTTAATCCATTGAAAAAGGATTTTTTTTGGGGGGGGTGGGACCTTTTAAAACTTTTTCAGATGTAATTTTTCAGTCCTTTAAGTGGCTAGAATAGTACACTGAATTACTTATGTAGTGCCTTCTACTAAGCCTATGACAGCAGCCCATTAGATTCTGCGGGAGGTGGGCAGAGTTACTATGGCAGACATGGAGGCCTTTCTCAGGCTTCCAGCTGCCATGGGAACCTATTGTTACCTTACAATCACACTGTGGCATGCCACTGGGTGACAGTAGGAACTCCCACTCTGTGATCTTCATAAATGCTGTAGTTTTCTATTGATTGTGGCATGTAAGGGGTTAAACTGCCAGGCTCTGAGGTTTCTCCGCATCTAGCTGTTAGAGCAGGAGCCTGGCTGTCAGTCAGCTAAGCCACCACCTTAAAGAGATGTGCACCCATTAGGGAGGACAGTAAAAAGTGTATTGGCTATCACTAAGATTAATGTGATACCAACAGTTTACTTCCAAGTATCCACTTTTATGTAGTCAGAAGCATATGGAGAGGGCCAAGTATGCTGCGGTTTCCGTTTCTATCCAGCTTACAGATATCAAGTCAATGTAAAGTAAGAATGCAAAGTTGTTAAATTGTTAGAGCATCAAACCCTTTACTCTTGTAAAACAGAGGGGAGGTCACGTCACAATGAATATATCAAACTTCTTTCCAATAAGTTCTCGCAGTCCTTTGGGGGTCTTTTGTCACTACTGACTCAATTCACCAGTGGTGCAGAGAGGAGATGACGGGCACTAAGCACAACCATCCTATCACAGATCCTCTGAATTGCCATGTGGGCACTGATCTTCTGTAATGGACCGCTGACTGGAAGCTCAAGTGGACCTGGGTGAATTTTAGGGTGGTCATAAACAAGATGAACATTTGCCAAACCCACCAGACGACCATCTAACGAGCATGGTGGTGCGCTGGGCCTTCCCTGGCAGCAGATAACAGAAAAAATAAGGTTGGGGAATGTTGGATTTCAATGTCCATTACTTAGCCTTTGCAGGAGATAAGTCACTGGCACAGGTAAGTGGCTCAGCTTACTCCCCCCTCCCCATACTGAGAACACTTGTCTGCTTCTATCTATAGGTGCAGTCAGAGGTCCTCCCAGTTTGTGCCACTGTAAAGGGATACGTCAAACACGGCAACCCTGCCCAAAAATGAAAATGCTAACGAGATTGATCTAATTTACATAATCTTAGCAGCATCTCTGGAATTAGGAAACGCACTAAACCATGTTAGCCTTGATCCCTAGAAGAAAGCAAAACTTTAATAATATAATTTCCGCCCCTTTACTTTTATGTTCACAATGGCTTTTTCTCAGTATACATCTAAACAAGAAACAGCTTTTCCACAAACTTTAATACAAGAGTTAATGTCTTAATTACACTTTTCATTTAAAGTAACCATAAAAACGTACCATCACACCAATATTTCATTAGCCAATACCTCAGAGCAGATCCTATGGCTCAAGGCCCAAAGCTTTCTAACATGTGGTGTAGATTTCATCGTCTTGCACAAGTGCTAACGAGAGAATGTTACTTATTCATTGGAGACTTGGAAAGGCCTCAACCAAAAAGCCGGCAGTGAATCATTAGAATTAATAAACAAACAGCCTTTAAAGCTCTCTGTAATGCTTTATGCCTCAATAACCGTCCTCGGAGTCCCAGTACATGGCCTCAACAAGCCAGCATGTGTACATGCTGGCACTCGCCTCCACCCCGGAGAGCACTCAAGACATTAAACTGCAATATCTGGAAAGGGTAACATGTTATTTTCACCCAAAAACAATTGTGAGCCATTCCAAGACTTCAGGCAGCCGACATCAGTTTGGGTGTGAAAAGGTGGACCAAGTGCTATTCCAAACGTACAGCGGAATCCAGCAGCAAGTGCAGAACGTGATGCCTCAGTCGGCGTGTACAAGGGGAGTCTGCTTCTCCTATAGAGGACTGGAAGGTACTCTGGTGGTGACGGCTCACACTAATGATTGGGACGGATTGCAGGCTTAGAAGTTGGTTCCAGCTACAAGTAATGTAGTATGTGAGGCCGAAGAAAAGGCATGTCCCCAGTTCAGCCTATAACAATTCCCCCCCCCCCCTCCCAATGTTGATCCAGAGGAAGGCAAAAAAAAAAAAAGCCTGAACGTGACACTGCAGGTAGTGATTTTATACGATATTTAGTTGTTTTTTTTCACTTTTTACTAAAGACCCATTTTAAAAGGAAACCCCTGGTAAAGACTCTAGCACAAAGCCCTATATTGTTTAGACCCTGCATAGCAGCACAGAGAATACTGACCCACATATGGTTCTCAGGAGGGGAGGGGGGGGGGGGGGGGGGGGAGAAGAGTCTGTTACTGACCTGCACCAAATCAGCTATGTGTGAACGCAACTTTAAAAAGGTGTTTTCTAGGGAAAGGATAGGTCATCCCAATAGTAGATCGGCTGAGGCCGGTGCTCAAAACAATGACTGATCAGGTACCCACTGTCAGCACAACAAACAGGGGGATGCTGCGCCGTCCTTCGTGCAGTGGCCGACACTTTTAATCACAGGCTGGGGTTCCATTAAAATCAATGCCAACCATTGCACAGGGGTCTGAGCAGCAACTTCCACTCCACATCCCTGTGTGGGGTAATGTTGACAGAGGGCGTCCGGTTAGCTGCGGTCCTGAACGGCAGACCCCAGCCGATCAACTATTGATAATATACTGAGGATAGGTCATCGATAGTATTTCCCTCGAAAACTCTTTTAAAGCAGAACGTTATTACAGAAGGCCTACTGGTGCAAATATATCTCTATGACTGCATGCGATACGGAAATTTCAAGTAAAAAGACTGCTTTACAATACCTCAAGGCAGAGAATCGCTTGGCTTTTGCTTTATCCAAAAATTTCTTGCACTTTGCTATTCTATCATCCAAATCGTGCAGCAACTCTTTTGAACTATGCTTTGCAGCATTTGTGGGATCTGCACTCGGCTTGGCAGCCTTTTCCACTTCAGGCACGTTTGCACTTTGCTCTTCTTCCTCTGCTTCTGACAAGGGGTCTTCTGCCTGGGAATCCAATTCTGAAATGTCTGACATTCCATCTATTTCTACAGGCACCAAGTCTTCCTGGGAAAACTCCGGAGCAACATTAATCTTTCCAAAGTTTTGTCGGACATTTGATAGAATTTCTTTAATCTCCTCCTTTTCCACATTAGCAGCTTCCTGGGCATCGGTGCTTGTATATTCATCGCTAGGTTCTTCCTCATTCACACTGGTTCCAGCAGTCGTTGCTAAGGTTTGCTGAGGCTAGTAGGAAAATGGACAAGTTGCATCAACAGAGGAGCTTACACATATACATTTGACAACCAAGATCCACAAATTTTAACTTTCCCCATGTTTTTCTAGGGTCCTATTAACCCCTTAATGCCACAGAATACATGTTTACATCCTGGCTGCAGGGTACTTAACGCAATAGGATGCGAACTTCTGTCCTGTGGATGGCGCTGGATCAGAAGCTGTCAGTAACAGCTAAACTCCTGCTGCAACAGTGAGGATACATAACAGCAGCGATGCCTGCTGTTAACCCCCTACATGCTGCAATCTATGTGGATTGCGGCAAGTAAAGGGTTCACAGAGTGAGTGCGCTCCCTCTCATGTTATCGGCCCGGTACTGGTGTCCTAGAGTCTCATTGCCTATGATCGCTATTGTAAGCGATAAAACATTGCAATACAGAACTTCCGCAATGCATGATCATAGCTGTCGTGGCTCAAGTCCCCTACAGGGGCATTTAGAAAAAAAGGGAAAACCCAATCTGCACACTTTCCCCTATTTATTTTTTTTTAAATACGAAAATCCCACACATTTGGTATCATATCCATATTGATCTGTGCAATAAATTGAACGTACCCTTTATCCTGGAAAAAAAAAAAAATTTGAAAAAAAACTGAGGCAAAATGCTTATATGGCAGGATTGATGTATTTTTCCTCCTTGTTCTCAGAAAAATAAATAGTTTTACAATACATGATATGCACCAAAAATTGGTAGTAATAAAAACTCCAGTTTGCCACATAAAAAACAAGCCTGCATAGGGCCATGTCAACGGGGGGGGGGGGGAAGTTATGGCTTGTGGGGCCTGCTTATAAATTAAATGTTCACTAAACTGTTAATGGCCATATTGTTTGAATACGCTATAGATGAGTAGGAAAACATGAAACTCCTTTCAAAACATTTTCGATACAAAAAACGCCTTACGTCTGCGAATACATCGCACGTTCCCAAGCGCAATATCTAGACCAGTTTCCCAGCCAGATATTATGCTCTGCTGTGTGAAATTAGCCTCACTTTTGTGTTTTGGGGTAGGGCTTTTTTTAAATTTATTAAATCGCAATATGTTCAGGGGATTGCATTTTTTCTGGTGCTTTTTCCTAAGCATTTCTATAGAGAAAAAAATTACAAAGAAAGAACGTATGTATACATAAAAATCACTGCAACACAATAAAAAAAAAAATAAAAAAAACACCAGTAAAAACAAAAAACACAACATTTACCAGAAAAAAGGCAAAGGAGACAGTACCTTTAGTAGAAAGTTAACAATTTTTTATTTTACTTTTTTAAAACTTAAAAGCTGCAGTTTTTGATACCCAGTTTTGAACCAGAACCAGCAGGAAGGAGAATTCGAAGTCCTCCCATTAGATTTCCCATATCTTTGAATTTACCTTTGGCTCGAGGAAAAAAAAAAAAAAAGAAAATGGAAAACTACCAAAAGCAAACAAAACAAAACCATGACCACCATTCTAAAGCTGAAAAAAGATGTAACAGGGAAACTGAACAAGCAAAGAGATAATTTAGACTAACAATGAAAAATGAACGGTACCTCTGCAGGTGGCTCTGTATTTGGTGGTGCTACAAAGAAGGGTATTCTCCCTCGTTGCCAATCGTTGAGTACCATCTTTGAAACAGTCGGGCGATCTGGTTCTCCACCCTTCAATGGCAATTGAAAGAAAAGGTAATTATCCAAAAGGTTAAGATGGAACTTTCAGCTTATTAAAAGGCGTCTTCCAGGTAATTTTTTTTATGGATGACCTGTCCTTGGGATAGTCAGTTGTTTGGGGGGATTTACTGTGATCAGTTCATCAAGTGCTGCAGTGATTGGCCAAGTCATAGCGCTCGAGAACCAATCAGAGCCAGCGCTTCCTGTAGGCTGGGTTTTTAAAACTCCTGACCAGGAAGCACTGGCTGAAGACTACAAGCAAGTACTGGAACTGGGAAGAAGTGCGGCGGAGCGGACACTGCCTGTTAGGTAATGTATTTTATTTTACTTTAATACAGATAGGGCTTATTTTAGGGCTCAATTAGTAGTACTTCCTACTGTAAAAGTTGCATTGCACCGCACAAAAACCATGTTCTCGTGCAATGCGATGCAACACAAAAGGAAGCGTCCATAGGGAAACATAGGCCACAAAGCACTGCAAACCACAATTTTTTTCTCACAATGTAGCATGCTACAAAACATCGCTCATGTGAAGGAACCCATTGGAAAGCATGGGCTTCACGTGCATACGATTTGTATCATGGTCTCATTTCAAGAAAAAAAAAAAAAAAAAAATAGCACAATTGTGTCACCTGTGTAAAAGCAGCCTAAAACTAAAAGGATGACTACACAATTCAATTCGTAACACAGAGTTCAGCTTGTAGGATTTTTGTTTCGTATGGATGTCTCTTGGACAGTTTGAAAGATTTCAATCATCCTTTTTAGGATTTCTTTTTACCATCCTCGCTTTTCCAAAGAAATTCATTCTCCCATTGACATAGCTGTATGAGCAGTTGATTTTTTTGCAGGACTACTACTTGTATTTAATATCATTTATTGTACCACATAAATGTATTAAAAACCGTAAAGTTCGTTTTTACTACAATGTACTGGATGAACTACATCCCTGTACTAAGGTATGCCTAAACATGCCCCAACAGGCAACATAGCGAGACACTTCACTGACTGACTGTCCATTAATGGCATCGCGAAGGATATTGCTCCATTATTTACTACACAGAAAAAGTAGTAATGACTGCGCAAGCAGCATGATTAGTATGCTCCCCACGATACAACTACTGCCTGCTGCAGAGGGCAAGCAAACCTGTCATGCAGCGACAACTAATTAAGATCACTGCTTAACATGTAAGATCGATTTAGACTGCTGTAGGTTCAAAGCGGTTAATTGAACATCTAAGAGAATAACCTGCGACAGCAGATTCTTGCACCTTGCAGATATTCAAAGGGTACGGTACCCAAAAAAAACGTGGGGCTAGACAAATTATTACTATGGAGAGAGATGTATTAGTATAAAAGAGAGAGGGATTAGTAAAACCAATGCCTTCGGTGGGGTGGGGGTAGGATTAAGTGATCAAATGCATTTTTGTTAGGTTTTTAACAATTTAAATGTAGTAGTTCTGTTACGAGGCTATAACAAGATGCTGGGTATTTAAGTTGCACCCTGACAAAGCAGCATGTGTGAAGACTAGGTTGGTGTGGGTAACTTGTAGAAAAGTACAGACAGCAAGCTTAAAAGCAAGGGGGAACGTTGAAAAGGAAAGGACAGTGCCGAGCATTCAGGGAGCTGAGGCTCAATCCCATGTCCATACCATCTTGAAGAAAAGTCAGTAGGCAGGATAGCGAAAGATGCATAGGATGCAAATGGCACCATTTGCACCAGATGAAAAAAGTTCTTCCAGACACGATGGTAAACCCTAGAAGAGGGATTTCTAGCCTTCATCATACTTCAAATGACAGATTTTGCAAAACCACATGCTATCAGAACCATGGCTTAAACCGCCATGCCATTAAAGGGGTTGTCCCGCGCCGAAAAGGGTTTTTTTTTTTTCAAACCCCCCCCCCCCCTGTTCGGCGCGAGACAACCCCGATGCAGGGACCTAAAGAAAGCTTACCGGAGCACTTACCTGAATCCCCGCGCTCCGGTGACTTCTATACTTACCGGTGAAGATGGCCGCCGGGATCCTCTTCCTCCGTGGACCGCAGCTCTTCTGTGCGGTCCATTGCCGATTCCAGCCTCCTGATTGGCTGGAATCGGCACGTGACGGGGCGGAGCTACACGGAGCCGGCATCCTGCACGAGAGGCTCCATTGAAGAAAGCAGAAGACCCGGACTGCGCAAGCGCGGCTAATTTGGCCATCAGAGGCCGAAAATTAGTCCGAAACCATGGAGACGAGGACGCCAGCAACGGAGCAGGTAAGTATAAAACTTTTTATAACTTCTGTATGGCTCATAATTAATGCACAATGTATATTACAAAGTGCATTAATATGGCCATACAGAAGTGTATAGACCCACTTGCTGCCGCGGGACAACCCCTTTAAAGCGTGTACAAACTCATGTGGAAGAGGGGTCCACGGGAGAGAAGATCTTCTCGAAGGGGAAAGGCACCACAAAGTGTCGACAAGATCCAAGTACCATGCACAACAAGGCCAGTTTTCGGGTGGCGAGATTTACCAGAAGGCCTTCCACCTCATCTTCTTGAGAAGCTGTGCAATAAATAAATGGAGGGATGAAGTAGGGGAACTGGAAGTCGGTCCAGGGAATTAAGAGGGCATCCAATGTTTGAGCTTAGGGATCCTGAGAGCTGGACATAAGTCCTGGAGCTTGTAGTTGATTCTGGACGCCATCAGATAGACACCCAGGTGACAACATTTTTGACAAATGGATCAACTGTTTCTGCACTAAACTTTCCACGCCTGGGATGTGGACTGTCGAGAGCACTGGAAGTTTGTTATGCCGGTGGTAGTGGCAATGATAAGAAATGAGGGGAAGGGAGACACTCTTACCCTGGTGAAGAGAATACTCCCCTATCAGCCAAGTGTCAGCCTGCTAGTGGCAGTAGCTTTACCCACAGTCTTCAGCTGTGTCTCCCAATGGGCTGCGGGTCAGACAGCTTCCATTGACTTTAACGAAAGCTGGCCAAGCGGAAACCGCTGTAAAATGGAGCATGCTGCGATTTTTCATCCGCAAGCAGAAACCGCAATTGGTTTCTGCTCGTGCGCATGGAGAATTGCTTTTCAATAGTATGCTATGGAGGGTTATTGCTGCAGAATCTGGAGGCAGACGCACGCTTCGGATTTCTGTGCAAAACCACCCATGTGCATAAGGCCTAAAACTAAGAAAAACAAAATAGGTAGTCAAGGAATATCATTAAGAGTAAAAACACTCGTAAGAAAGTGGCACGTCCACTGACCTTTAACAACTTTCCTGTTCTATAAGCAAGTTTCTCCAAGAAATCTTCAGCATTTTCCCAGGAATCTATCTTATAGGTCTTGCGGATGTACTCTGGTTTTGCCCTCTCAAGTACAGCAGCAATGTGATCTTCAGGGGATTTAATCTTTTCTACTTGCACCTAACAAATTTAAGGGGGGAAAAAAAAAAGTTAACTTCCATTTGACAGGGTAGGTAAAAGCTCAGAGATATGTCGCTAGGAGAGATGTAGATCACACCATGTCTCCCACAAGATAAGTCATGTAATGTGTGTGAACCACGTTTGTGAAGTACATTTCCTGTTGCATATGCCAAACATATCCATGGGGACCCATTCAACTGTAGACATATGCCACTAACTGCCTATGTGGTAACCTCCAGTCATAGGCATTTACTGGGAAACCCTCCCTGTGTATACAGACACTTATATGAGCCACGATCAGCGCTTACAGTTCAGCAAGTATTGCCTGATCACATGTAGTGGATAAATATTTCAATACTAGGGTACATACTCATCTGTTCCTGCCACGCTGGAGAAAGACAAAAAATTGCATGCAGTCTTAGGCTGCTTTCAGACAGGAATAAAACTCATTTGTAATACAGATCTGTATTATTGATGCATTTCAAAAGACATTACATCCATATTTTGTTATTGGGCAAATACGGATCTGCATTTGGCCAATTAAAAAAAAAAATGTATATAAGCAAATCCGCAAAAAAAAAAAAAAAAAAAAAAAAGAAAGAAGGAACATGATGCATTTTTAAAAAATGGCTGCAAAGAAATACGGCCATGTCGTTAGCCCTATAAATTTACATTAGCTCCATTTAACAGCCCCCTTAACACAATCCTGATACGAAGCAAAAATATACTAGTCTGAAAGTGACTTAAGCGAGTTGCTGTGGTTTTAATGAGCTACACCCGTGCAATCTCTAAATTCATGGTAATTACCACACAAGTACAGCAGTAGGATATCTATGTGAATATATCCTTATTCATCATTCCTTAATTATATGCAAACTGTTCTCCAAATCTCTCATTTTTGATCGCCAAGATTACAGTTTAGTAAATTCTGTTGAACCTCATTAGCAATGGCTACTATGCCAGCGTTTCATTAACAGGCCTAAAAGGTCTACAGTTCCTTTCACATTGCCATGCCATCATTTACACTCCTACTCACCACTCCTTTCAGAACGATGTCTGTTTCAGAATCTCCAGATGGATAAACTACGCCAGGGCAATCTATGAGGAATATTCGCCGCATAAGTGTGATATACTGCCAAACCTAAAGGAAAAAAAGAGAAAACTCAGAACTTCTGTCCCAATTACAACAGTGCAGCGTTTCTCAACTCATTTCCTTAAAGAGGACCCACCATTCCAAAAGTTCATGTCTACTTTAGGCTGGCTGCACACAAAAGGGTTGGATTCCATGCGGGAGCCTGCAGCAGAATCAGACCGTGTGTCTACGCGTACCCATCATACATTCGAAGTACCAATTTTTTAAAATCCTGCTTTTCCTGAGTCATTGCCTAGTTGATTATGCGGAAGGGCAGTGGGTCAGACAGCTTCCATCGCTTTCAATGGAAACAGTCCGCGTGGAATTCGCGCAAAAATGGAGAATGCTGTAATTTTTGGATGGGGGGGGGGGGGGGGGGGGAACAAAAATAAAAAATAAAAAATGCAGTTGCTGTCCGCTTATGTGAGCAGACATGTGGACGCTCCATTGATTTGAATTGGTGCAGAATGCCACTGGTAGCATGGGAGTGATCACGGATTCCGCAATTCAAAACCAGTCATGTCAAAAATATCAGTATCCCCACTTAAAACATTTCATTAAGCGCAGGATCATCTGAGTAGAATTTCATCACATATTATGCAGTGAATGGAGTCAATGAAAGGGCATTGATTTTACTCACAGTAGTGTTTATTGCACATATTATACATGTAAAAAAGACCGCAGCAGATTCTATTTTACCGCGTATTACAGGTGATAGAGCCCAATTGTTCTCTATGGGCACATATTAAATGCCGTACATAAAAACTAGTGAGACCACGAATGACATTACATGCACAGCGCAAAAAAAAAAATTAGTATATATCTCTATCTATCTATCTATATATTCTATCGCTGACATGATCAGCAATATGCCTGCACACTGCTGACTCACAGCTGTAAAACGTTGGGTTATACATGCAGCGTTTTATGCATACATAAGCCAGCCATAAATGTAACCCAAAAAGGAAAAAATACACCCCTCCATTACCGCCATTTAAATTACCCAGCTCCTACGAACTTCCTGTTAATGTGCTCCTGGCATCAGCCACTGTCAAAGCATGAGCTGTTGCTACAGTAGTTATTACAAGATCTTGTGTTGTGACTAAAAAATACACAACATTTTCTGTATTCGTAAAGCAGTGGAGAATAAATAAGCTTTATTACAGAAGTTATTCATTGTGAGTTGCTTTACTAATACAGAACAACAGGATTCCTGGTATAACTTACCGTAAAATCTCTCGTTCTGTTCATTGGGGGGGGGGGGGGGGGGAAGACATAGCAAAGACCTTGGGTATAGCTTCTGCCACCAGGAGGTGAGCATGAAGTGTTAACTCCTCCCACTAGCTATACCCACCCCTGCAGGCATTAGCAAGCTCAGTTTGTAAGCAAGCAGTAGGAGCAGCCAGTAGGATACCAGAATAGATAATAAATCACAATGCTTAATAAACGTAACTCATTATACCACCATGCACGACTGCAAGAACAGCAAGATCTTGGGACGTTCCAGAACAGTACCCTAGGGGGCAGGAAAACCTAAGCAGCCGTAGGCGTAAAGGAGCGTAACCAGCTCTTTCACCGCGACCAGTGTTAACGGATGCCTAGGCGTCAGCCAGCTTAGGCATGGACCATAAAGGGGCCTGAGTAACGGTCCCAGCCACACACCAGGAGAAAGCGCTCTTGACCAATCTTGTACTGTGGTGAAAGTGCAAAATGTATACAGTTCTGGCCAGGCTCATCCTGCAAGCGAAGACTACGCCGGAGCTGCCTGCAAGGCCCAAAAGCCGCGGGCTAAATTTACAGCCGCACCGGCTGCAATCAGCAGTTATGGCCCCACTGCCCATTATGCCCACAGGGGTCCCGACCACCACAGGAACCATGAAAGAGGCTCAGGCAGCATCTTAAGTACAAGGCCTGGAAGGCCCGAAAGCCGGGGCCCACAGTGACGGCGCAGCCGATCCCACCAGCGCGAAAACCAGGGACGCACACCAATCCTCAGCCATCACGTCAGCAAGAACCAAACATGGCTGCCGCACTGGCGGCAATAGAAGCATGTCACCGCAATGGCGGCAAGAGCGCAGTAAGCAAACAACCACTGCACACCGCCGCAAAACATCCGCAACACGCTGCGGCAAAGTCACACCACGCTGCAGGACGACAAAATTACACCCGCCATGGTAAAGTACAGCACTGCGCTAAAAGTACACGCACTGTGCTGTGAGCTACATACGCCGCGCAATGGCAATACCCACAGCATAGCAGGATGGCAGGCACAGAGACACAGGAGGGGACTCATGTTATGGGGGCAGGGCAGCAAGGGGAGAATACTCACCTACCATAGCTACTCACCTACTCCTGGTTGTCCTGATGCTGGGAATGCTCCTTCATTTCCAGCAGTGATGCCCCATCATCTCGCCGTCCTTTAGAGAGGATGGGAGTGATTCAGGATGGAGACACTATGGCTGGCGGGTCACTATCAACTTTAGTCAGAGCGGATGTGCCTCCTTTTCTTCTTGTGGGAAGACAAGACACTTGCCGTCTGCCCTCCGTGTGGGGAATAGGGAGAGTCCTGCCTGCCCTGTCCCACCTCCATGTACTCCTGGAGGACCTTGATACAAGACGTCTGCCTCCTTCAGACACAAAGCAAAAAACTGAGCTGCGGGAAGGAGGGGTATAGCTAGTGGGAGGAGTTAACACTTTTTATGCTTAGTGTCGCCTCCTAGTGGCCGAAGCTACACCCAAGGTCTTTGCTGTGTCCCCCAATGATATAGATGAGAAATAGAGCTTCTGAAATCGGCATTTCATCATAATCCATGCCAAAACTGTATTTTGTTGCTGCAGATAATCCACAGAACATCCGCCCTGTGAGAAAATACACTTGAGGGCTTGCAAAGCATATGCATTTTGTTTCTAAATATCAGCTTAGCATAAAGACTGGCAGAGCAATTGTAACAAATACATGTGAACCATTAGGGTCAAAAACGCTATCTTTTCTCCTTAGGGAGAGCAACTATAAACTAAGTAAGGAGACTCAAATGGCCATGCACGCTCCTCTGGGTAATATGCAAATAAGGGAGATGGAATAAATTCCATCTCCCTTATTTGCATGTGAACCATTAGAAACTGAATTAAGCAGAAAACAGGAAATAAAAATTCTCAAATGACCACAATGCCTCCTTTAGCAATGAAGGACAATGTGCACCATGTTTTTAAGAATTTATGTGCCCCTCAACTTTTTTTTTTTTTTTAACACTTGGGTCCTACTCACTAACAGGCAGTGGCTGTATGCAAAAAAGTCTTTGGCCAGTGTTCTCATTATACTGTTGAGCCCTGTACGTCTTTTTTCTGCCTAAAGAGGTTTTGTCCTTCCGTGTTTTTGCCAGACCTTAAAAAGAGACTGTCAGCTACTTTTAGCCCCATAGGCTAAACGTATGGACTGAAAGTAGGTGACCCACCGAGTCCAGGGATGCAAGTATTATACTTGCTTCCTCTGACAGGGTCATTTCTGAAAGCAGTTGTTCAGTGTGTTGAGCCAAGTAGTCTGTGCATCATAAAATTAGAACGGGCGGACTACTTACACTACATTAAGCAGCGGCTTTCAGCGTTGACACCGGGGTTAGAGAAGCATAACACTTATATCCCGACTCAGTGGGTCACCTACTTTCTGTTCATAAGTTTAGCCTATAGGGCTAAAAAAAAAGGTGATGTTCCCTTTTAAATCCCATCTGATGTCATCAACAATAGTGACATGTAAGGCACAAAAGTGCATTGCGTAAAGCTGTAGAAAGAAGGACATTGTTAGGAGGTCTGTGTTGCCTGTGGGCATCTATTCCCAGAAAAAGAGTAAAGGCTTTGCTTACGTATACATAAAGTGAAGATGATGCCATCCCTGCCGACACTGAAGTTCAGAGCTATTGGTGACCTATCCTCAGAACAGATCATCAGTAGCAGATTTGCAAGGTCCCTGGACAGCAACCCCCCATGATCTACTACTGATTATCTATACTGAGGGTACGTCATAAATGTATGATCAGTGGGAGTTAGACAGCTGTGATCCGCTCCGACCACTAGAATTCAATGCACACGTGACAGCAGGAGATAGCCAAGGACCGCAAATCTATATTCGTCCGTTCCTTACAATTTGAATAATGCATCACAGCACGTTTCCAAAAATGATAAATGACGGTAGTGGAAAAACGTCCAGGTCGACTGGGAAGTTAGGTTTGGAAAAAAAAATAAAATTATATATAACACTCACACATTATTATTGTGGTCAATTCTAATCCTGCTGCTTCTCGTGTGAACAGAGAACAGTAGAAATGACGTGTAACCAGACGAGTTTAATTAGGTCTCACACGAACATAAGAGGATGGGAAACTGAAATTTGTTTTCTCTTACCTTTGTTTCACCAGCTATTGGAGCAACATTACAGACTTTCTTGGAACGCAACGTATTAATCACAGAGCTCTTGCCCACATTTGGATAGCCGATAAATCCCACGCTAATTTGCTTTTTGTCCGTGTGCAGCTGTTGAATAAAAACACAACAAAACTTATTGCAGAAAAGTTTCGTACAAAGAACAGAGATTTTGTAGAAGATACAAATAAGAGCAGCAGGTTTACATTTATAACTGAAGCATCACAACCTGAAACATGAATCCCTATACTATAAACCTGCATTATATAAAGAATATGCCACCTGATTAACCCCATAAACTACAGTAATGAGTGAATGGTTTGAGGGACGTTGATATCACATTTCTATCTTTATACTCCCATTCCCCCGCTGTGCTCCCACACAGGCCGTGCGATGCGAGCGGATGTATAGTGATGACTAGTCCTCTCCATTATGTGCGCTCAGTAGTCATCGGTATGCAATGCATGCTGGGGAAGAAAAGTACAGTCATACAAGTTTTATATTTGATATCTACGTCTGTTAAAACAATTGACTGCTTTAGTTTATGGGGGTGATCCAAGGTGACAGATCCTCTTAATGAAACACTGTGGTACCATACTCTACCATTATGTGTGTGTTTAAAAAGGCAAGTCCGGCGAAAACAAATTTTCTCCAATCTTGCCTCCCCTCTCACCCAATTGCCTATCATAATTATGGAGGTCTCCTACTTATATTGCAGCCACTTCCATGCAGTGCAAAACATAATATTGCTTTCACATCAATCCCATGGTGCATCAGCACAGAGTCACATCAACAGCGACAACCTGTACCATCTCGGCAATACCACAGTTACCTTCTGTATTCTAATATTCCCCTAAATGAGCTACAAACCATAAGTGTACAGTCAGGAGGATGAGCTCTGATTTCATAACTGTGACAGGACCCTCTAATCAAAATACTAACGACCACTTGTCCGTTATATGTATGTAGGTGTATGGGTGCTTCTCATGCCCCGCCCCCTGGTGACATCATCCCAGGTTCTACAACATAAATAAAACACAGATTCTGACCGACAGAAGAACAACAATGTTAGGGCTCTTGGAAGGGGAGGACAAAAATAACAAAATGAGAATACAACTAAGCCGTTATCATCTCAGACACAACTCAGCAGTCCTGACAGAAGACACCAGCCTACCACCACCACAGAGATCCGGCAGGCTGAAGGACCAGCGGTGACATCACTGCTGTGGGAGGAGCCATTGTGTAGTTTGGTAGAAAGTACTGCATACTAGATAAGCCGACAGCAAACACCAGGACCTGTCATGACATCACCGTCATGTGATCACATGTGTGGGTGGATTTAGGGTTCACATGACCAGGGGCTGATTACTGAATCCAGCAGTCTGCTGAGCTGGTGAGGTCTCGAAATCAGCATGGATGTACCATGATGTGTGTGAATCAGGATGGATGTAGTAGAGCTGTATGTGTAATGTGTGGGGATCATAATGGATGTACTATGCAGCACATTGCGCCACCAGAAACACTGGTTCTATAATTTCCTAATAATTACTAGTAATAATCAGTAACTGACGGGAGTGTCAGTTTCCCCTTCTATGCATATTGTGGTAAGGTCCATAGAATAGCATCATACAGATTGAGAAATTGACTAGTTTCAGACAGCATAACCCCAAGTGGATCAGAGCTGGTCAAAAATGAGATAAAAAGGACTCCAGGAGTTTGATTAAAAAAGGAAAAACTAACCATGGTGACAATAACACACTTATAGATACTGGGTAATAACCACATGAATGGAAGAAAAAAAAGAAAATAAAATCAGTTATTCCTCTCAGCTACCCCATAGACACGCATACTGGGATCAGCCGAGCATGCATATTTTATTGATGGGGAGAGGGGAATAAAGGTAGCTTTACACAAGAGGGAGAAGTCACTCAGTAGTCGCTAATCAGTTAAACTGAAGGACTACTGAGAGACTTCTTTCAGTTGCTTAAGGCCCATTTACACGCAAAGATAATCTTTCAAACAGAAATCCCTTTTAAAAAGGACTGGTTTAGTAATGTCTAAAGCTTTAAAAACAAAATAAAAAAATAAAAAACTATTTGAAAAATTAATTGCTCTGTATTTAGTCATATTTAAACCACCAGACGGCACTATCTGCCCACTTCACAGTCCTGTATTACCTTGCCGAACTGCCTAAGAAGTTGGATAAATGCTCCTTTACCAAACGGATTGGTGAGGCTGGAATGAAAGGCCAAAGTTGGGTATTCTTCAGATAAGCGAGCTACCCAGCGTTTCTGAAAAACAGTTTATGGTGTTATTGTCCAGCTCATATCTGAACATCTGGTCTATATTTTCAGAATATATTGAAGTCAGATCTTCCTCTTCAATAAAAGAAAAATACATTTTTAAAAATAGATTACATCCATGCATGTCGGGAACACAAGTGTATACAGCTCTCGTTCAGCAACAGTAAATATTTGCTTCAAAGATTAATTTTCCACTTATTTTCTGTCCTGCAGGATCTAGCACTCAATTAAGAAATCTCTAGAAACCGGAGTGCTTTAATAAATGTATAATCTGCGGTTTCTTAAATCTACGTCCATGCAAAAGTGCACTATTACCCAGAACGATTTCAGAGCCCTGCTGTAATCCAATTAGTTTAGAATAATACAAAACAGACATTTGCTGACAGCCCTTCAGCAATAAAAGCCTGAACATCAGAGATTCAGAAAAACATCTCAGTGGGGATGAAGAAAACAAAACCACGTAAATACATTCTACTAGTGGAAAGATTGAAGCGCCTTCATTGGCTATGTGAGACACATGACAGCTAAATTGGTGATAGTTTTGTCAAACTTTTTCCTTTCAAGGTGATTCGAGTTATCAGACAGTGAAAAATATGACGACAGTCTACTAAACACAAAAGAGGCAATCACGCTATAAACACAATGGGCCAAGCCATTCTTATCGTGACATTAAAGGTTTCTCTAACAATAAACCCCAAGTTGGAAGGAAATAGAACATCTCTGGTCCAGTTCGGATACAATCATAACTAGTATGGTTCACCTTCCCTATGAACAAGTCTTTCTGTACTAAAATTAGTAACTTGAAATGTGTTGTGCAAGTTCTGCCAGCACTTCCAAGAAAGCATCTAGTATAACAATGGTGTGAGCACAAGGAAATCTTACCGTTGCCCAAGTAGGAACCAGGTCACACTTATTAAGAACAAACAGAAGATGCTTCCAAGGTTTCTCCTTTTTAAGGTATGCCTCAATGTGCGGAGAACGGGTTCCCACGGGATCTCTGGCATCCAGAACTTGTATTACAACATCAGAAGAATCGATTACCTACAAGAAAAACACACAACTGCAATTAGGCATACAGCTTAACATATCACTGTGATAGACCTTTAAAAAGGTGATCTGGTGCCAATGGAAGTAGATGCGTGAACCAAAAAAAAAAAAGTGTACTTGAACTTGCAAATGACATTTCAGAATAAACAGCCATGTGTAAAATCAGAAATAACACCATTTCTGCCATTCTTCTTCTACATATGATTTCCTCATCTGTAGGCTGAATCTCTAGCCTTCGGTTAGCTGCAGCAGCCACATCTGTGCGAATCTCACTCCCTTCTCTCCATAGATGTCTATGGGCAGTATGAGCCATCATCCTTCTCCACTTCCTGTTCTGCATCTTATTATCTCTAACTGGAGACTGATTTCAGATACCAGGCAGTAGACCGCAAGATAGAAAATGGAGAGACCACTAGTGGCCAGCAGAGCAGAGATTTTCAGGACAAAAACTTTAAAGGGGTTGTCCCGCGAAACAAAGTTGGGGTATACACTTCTGTATGGCCATATTAATGCACTTTGTAATATACATCGTGCATTAATTATGAGCCATACAGAAGTTATTCACTTACCTGTTCCGTTGCTAGCGTCCCCGTCTCCATGGTGCCATCTAATTTTCAGCGTCTAATCGCCCGATTAGACGCGCTTGCGCAGTCCGGTCTTCTCCGTGTTGAATGGGGCCGCTCGTGCTGGAGAGCTGCTCCTCGTAGCTCCGCCCCGTCACGTGTGCCGATTCCTCCAATCAGGAGGCTGGAATCGGCAATGGACCGCACAGAAGACCTGCGGTCCACCGAGGGTGAAGATCCCGGCGGCCATCTTCGCAAGGTAGGTAAGAAGTCACCGGAGCGCGGGGATTCGGGTAAGTACTATCCGTTTTTTTTTTTTTCAACACATGCATCGGGTTTGTCTCGCGCCGAACGGGGGGCTATTGAAAAAAAAACAAACCCGTTTCGGCGCGGGACAACCCCTTTAAGTAGAGTGAATGAAGCAATCAGCACTTTTACCTGTTAACACACATTTAAAGCCTTTACTGTTTATTCTACATTGTGACAAGGAATCAGCAACTTCATTAGGTTAAGAAGGAAAAGCAGAGGTTTTAATGTATGTCTGAACAGGAGCAAAAAAATAAAAAAAATAAACCCCATTTCCATATATTTTCTGAAAATAGACACATGGCACGTTAAAAATTCCACCCAACCCTGTGTACACACAGGCACTGACACAATTTTGCGTCTGTGTAATTAAAAAAAGTAATAAAATACTTAAATTGAAGTTAGTGGTCTAAACAGTTACCAAAGCAGAAACCCAACTAGGGCTGGGCAATTAATCAAATTAATTAGGAACTCCGAATTGTGTCTTTATACAGAACTGCAAATTTGGATTTTTGGTTTTCAAGTTGGTGGATGTTGTACCAAGCACTAACGGACTGCGTCCCATAGAGTGGCTGGCTCCTCCCTTGCAGCATTAGGGTGCCGAAATTGCATGAGCTCTATTGGTCAGTTCTGGTGGATTGCTGGAGCCAATCCAGGAGGTGGTATCTTTGCTTCCTGCCCACCCATAAGCAGGAAAAGCAGAGAGCCTTCCTTCCCCACTGCTGCGACAATACCCTAGTAAAGTCATACTAGTGGGCACAATTAGGGTATGTTCACATGGGTGGAATCTGCATTGGATTTTTCAGAACTGATTCCGCCTCAGAAACCACAGATTTCAGACACTGTTATGCACTTGCATGCCTGTAGATCCAAACCACGGATTTAGCACTTTTCAATAGGCAAATCCAGATGCGGATTTTTCGACAGTATATTCTTCTTGAAGTGTCAGGTCATGTTTTTCTTCCACAAGTAGATATGAAATCCACATTATATAGAATATGCTGCAGATTCACGGATAGTAAGGGTATGTTCACACAGTGGAATTCAAGGCAGAATTTTTTCCATCAAATTCGCCTTTAAAAACCACGTCAAAATCTAAGTCTTTCAGGCAAGTTTTTCGACACAGAGCCTATCAATGGGCAGAATCTGCGTGAGAAATTACAGTGCGGAAAGTGACATTTCCACATCAAAAAGTGCCCTGTGACAGGGATAAATCCGCGGCAAAAAAAAAAAAACGCACCAGAAAGCTGTGAATTTTAATGCGGTCTTAGAGGCAGAATTCACCAACAAAATTCTGTGAATTCCACCATATGAACATATCCTAATCAGGCACTTTGGATAAGCAGGTTGCATGCGAATGGCAAGTTAAAACCGTAGCAATCTTCTGTCGCCTTATACCCACACCCCCAAAAGTTGTCAAACTATGAAACCTAATACAAAAAAAAAATGCACTTCTTGGTAGCGTGGGTTTAGCTCTTTAACATTTTTAGCTCTGTTACTTCCTGTGGAGAGCCAACCAACTTTTAGGCCTGATGTCCACAGGGAAAATCAGGCCCGCTACGGATTCTCCATGGAGAATCCGTAGTGGGTCCCTCCTGCCCCGCGGACATGAGGGCTGAAAAGAAGAATAAACTTACCCGCAGCGGACCGTGCAGATCTTCTCCTCTTCGCGGCCGGATCTTCTTTCTTCGGGCGGCGGATGTGCTCGGCACGCCGGCGGATGTGCTCGGCACGCGCATGCCGAAGAAAGAAGATCCGGCCGCGAAGAAGAGAAGATCTGCACGGTCTGCTGCGGGTAAGTTTATTCTTATTTTAGGATCCGGACGGCTTCCCTAGGCTTCTATAGAAGCCTGCAGGAGCCGTCCCTGCGGGAGACCCACACCTAAATGGAGAATGTCCATTTTTTTTCATGCTCCATATTTTTTTTTATCCACTTTTATTGACCATCCGCGGGTAGATAAACCCGCGAGTGGTCAATGTATCCCTATGGGGCGCGGATCCGCATGCGGGAGAAGGGTTAAAATCCGCTGCGGATTTTAATTCTTCTTTTCCCCGTGGACATGAGGCCTTACACATAAAATCCTTCCTTTTATGCACATGGCAGAGCTGTGCCAGCTGTACGGCAGCACACCATTCCCTGTACCTATAAGGGCACTGTACCCTGATCCTTTAGGTGAAAAAACGTGGAGTCAATTCTCCCATAGTAGCAATATGGCATGCAATGGAAAACGTCACAATGACTTTCTATGGCTGATATATTATGGCTCCTTATAAAATAAAACAGTACTACACTCATGTGCGCGAGGCCTAAAAGCGAATGCTCCCCCTTGCTTCTTTGTTTCTTAACAGGTGCAAAAGATATGTGGCAATTTGTTAATTTATCTTTCATGATGGCCGGATCCCTAAAGTCCCTGCAAAGACAGATTAACCCCTTAGTGATGGAGCTTTTTTTTCCCCATTTTCGTTTTTTCCTACTCCCTTTTAAAAAAATCGTAACTTCTTTATTTATCCATTGACGTCGCTGTATGAGGGCTTAATTTTTGCGGGACGAGTTGTATTTTTCAATGGTACTATTTATTATACCATATAATGTACTGAAAAACTTTAAGTGGAGAAAAATGGACCGATAACTTTATTCTATGGGTCAGTACGATTACTACGATACGAAACTTGTATACAGTATATTCGGGCGTATAAGACGACCCCCCAACTGTCGCCTTATACGCCTGGAATACAGTGTAAAAAACCCAAAAAAAACAGTACTCACCTCCCCGGCGTTCTGCGGCGCTGCTGCAGGCTGTCGCTCCCTCCTCCTGATGTCATTGAATGGCTGTGATTGGCTAACTCACGTGTCGCCAGCCAATCACAGCATTAGCTTTCTGGAGGCGGGGATTTCAAGCCACGCATCCAGAAAGCAATGCTCTGTTGGGGGCGAGGAGGGAGCGACAGCCTGCAGCATCGCCACAGAACGCCAGGGAAGGGGAGTACTGTTTTTTTTTTTTTGACACTTTTTTTTTTGTATAGCCGGCGTATAAGATGAACACCGACTGCAGAGCAGATTTTTCGGGGTTAAAAGGTCGTCTTATACGCCGGAATATACGGTAGTTTTTTTGCTGTAGTACTTTTTTTTTTTTTTTAAAGATATTTAATTTCTTTAAATCATTTCTGTGCATGCAATAACTTTTATTTTTCTGTCGACATAGTTATGTGAGGGCTCATTTTGTGCGGTATGTCCTGTCGTTTCTGTTGGTACCATTTGTGCAAACAATTAACTTTTTAATCGCTTTTTATTACATTTTTTCTTGGAGATTGGGTGACCAAAAAAGTGCATTTCTGGCAGGTTTTTTTCATACCACGTTCACCGTGCAGAGTAAATAATACATTTAATTTGATAGATCGGACTTTTACGGACGCAGCGATACCAAACACGTATTTTTAGTTTAATATTTTGTTTTTTTATTGCAAAAATGGCAAAGGGGGGTTTTTTGAACCTTATTTTTTTTAAGAATTAATAAAACTTTTTTGTTCTTATTTTTATACTTTCTTTTAGTCCTCCTAGAGGAGCACAACCAGCAATGCTTTGATCGCTCCTGTACAAATAGTCTATCAAGCCACCCCACGGGGATGGCTTGATAGGCAGTCTCCCAAGGTAGCCCTGGGGCCTTTTAGAAGGCCCCCGGCTGCCATGACACCTGCACCGCTCCCCCGGGAGAGGGGGGGCGTACGGGACCCCCGAACATCATTCGGGGGATTTAAATGCCGCTGTCAGAATTGACAGCTGCATTTAAAGGGTTAGTAGCAGTGTTCGGCCATACGGCCGATCACTGCTATTGCCCGCGGGTGTCAGCTGTAATAAACCGCTGACGCCCGCACTGTATGGAGGGAGATAGCGGCGCTATCTCCCTCCATACACGTCCTGCAACAGCAGGACGTAAAAACACTATTGGGCCGTAACTAAGGAGTTAAAGAACATAACTTTCGGCTACCTGCAGCCACCACCAAGGGGAGTGCAGGAGCTTACTGCATACTGCAATACATTGACCTCAATAACACAGGGCACACTTCACTCCCTCTAGTGACGATGCAGGCAGCCAGAACGTTAGAGCAGATTTATGAATCCTATCAAATAGATGGTGTAAAGTTAGCCCATGCAGTCTACAGATGCATCACATTTATCACAATGGCTAACGCTAGGTGATAAAACTGGAGCATCTTTAGACACCTTTATACCACCTACTGGTTGGCTAACTTTGTACCAGTATTCAATCCACACTCCTTTATGCTAAGTTACTCCCACTTGTTGAGTAAATCGCAAATATAGTCTAAAAACATCATGTAAGTGTGGTAAATGGCGGATATGCCAGTTTTTTCCTTTAAGCAAAATGAGTCAGAATTCTGGATTCTTTAGCTTACTAAATCACACCCATTACGTCGATGGAAGGCGGAGGGGGGGGGGGGGGGAGCTATTAAAACATTATGAAATATTAAATCGTCACAGAATTTTGGATGTAAAATAGTTGTGTTAAAAGGCTGTAATTGATTAGGAACTTAAACCTGAACCTTATGATTAAAATACTTGACAGATCTACTTACAGGGGTGGTCTAGGAAGTCAACAGAATTGCCAAAGTAACTAGGATGGGTTGATATGACCTCAGAGGAAGAGGGGAGTGGGCGGAGACCAACCACACAGTTCCTTACAGGCTCCACCCCCTGCTCGCAGTTCCATCTCTTTTCCCCATTGTCTGAGGTCTCATCATTCCATCCTGGTAACATTCTAGAACGGACTTCTAACAGGCTGCAAATCGTGGCCAGTCTGCTGATTTCCAGACTACCCCTTTAAGCAGAGGACATAGTATATTAAAAAATAAAATAAAACCCTTTTTCCTATAGCCTCTGCAAGGTACAGAGCAGAACAAGAATTTCTACTACTCTAGTTTATTAGCAACACCCCAGTGACTGCTCTCGTCTTCCCAAGTGCACGTCAGCTCTGCTTTTAATCAGTCTAACAACAACAGGCAGTCTGACTTTTTGGTGGAACATTTTCACACCACTTTGAAATTACTCCCCGACTCCATACACTGTTTGCTTTGGAAACAGTTTATGAAAATTATTGCCATTTGGTTTTCATTAGTCTTTAATACCGATTATTGTTACATTCAGCTTTACAGAAGAAATGTACTGGATTTAAAAAAAAATATTGCAATGCCACAAGGCATTTAACTAAAGAGGCTGTCCTGTAAGGACAAATGTCAGAGTAGAGCCCCTAGATCGGGACCCCCTCTATGAGCCAGTACAGGGGGCTATTCTAGGCTTGGCTCCTGCTCTGACCCATCCATGCACTACATGATCAGTAGATTAGTAGACAATTTCCCCTCTAGTGGTGGTTGGATGGCAAATGAAGATGATGCGGCTTGTCCTAATGATAATCTCTAGGTTATCGTCAGTCCAGCTTCTATTTAAATAGCAAAACAGCCTGTCATTGTTTTCTTTATGGTATGGGTGCAATGACAGAAGACTAACCAGCAAGCCTAAAAGGAAACGAATGCTTAAAGAAATACTGTGGTACGCCTATTCTTCTACTTTAATAAGTGTACATTACACATATAAACCATGTTGCATACACTGAAGGAAAGTTATTTGACATATTTAAAAAACATTTACAACAGTTTTTTTCACCATATCTGAACGCACCTTGTATAATTCACCCCAGATTCTTTTAGACTGGCCTTTCTTATAGATTTCTTCCCGAGCCTCCTCTCTGAATAGGACATAAAAAGGACACTTAGCAAAGTGAAACCCATTGCAAATCTTTTTTTTTTTTTTTAAACAAAAAAAAAGTGAAAGACCCAAGGAATGGCGAAGCATCTGCTCTCACTGCTGGCCTAAAATCTCTGCCGGATACGGTTTTCACATAGTTCATGGTGTGAAGAAATGACATAAGTGAGACACTCCAAAATATCACAAGGAAAATACTTCTAGTTCTACTAAATGCAACACTGACATAAAAAATCATGTTTGCGGCAGTGCTACTGTCAGTTCACTAAACTAAGAAGCATTTCTCCTTGTGACCATTTTGGAGTGTGTTCCAGTCATGTCCCCATCTTTTCTTCACACAATACAATTTTCTGGGGATTGAGACAATTTTTCTTTAATTCGGTTAGGTCCCATAAGCTATACCAGGATAAAACTAAAAATACTGCTATGTAAAAATAGGGGTAGTCTCACCAGAAATATCCAATGTAATTAGCCTGCTTAAAAATATTAATACCCTCAAATACACATCTAATTAAAAAAAAAAAAAGAAAAAGAAAAAAAGGTTCCTACAGGCTTTTTCTTCCACCACACTTTGACCCCTATGCCTGACCTTTAGTGGATGATTTTGGACTCATTAGATTTCTGCTATCCTCACCACCGCCGTAAAGTCATAAAACTTGCGTTTGATACATGGAGTAACTATCAGACAAGGTCAAAGCTCCTATGTTAAAGGGGTTGTCCCGCTGCAGCAAGTGGTGTTAAGCACTTCTGTATGGCCATATTAATGCACTTTGTAATATACATCGTGCATTAAATATTGGCCAAACAGAAGTTATACACTTACCCCCTCCGGTGTTGGCATCCCCGACTCCATGGCGCCGACCGAAGCCGCCTTCTGCCCTGTTCTGTCCCGCTCCGGCGTGCTCGCGCCGCACAGGTCTTCTGCACATGACTGTATACAGAAGTGCTTAACCCCACTTGCTTTTGCGGGACAACCTCTAAGTCTAGCGGTGCTGTGCTTCAGCCAGCAGCGCCGCTAAGGAGTGTCAGGGCTCCTTCACATTGGCGAGGGCGATATAACGGCCCAATATTGCCCTTGCAATCCATGTGGAAACCCCTGGATGTGGCAGGGGATCGCGATGCTCTCTGATCGTTTTCAACGGGGCCACATTGCAAAAACAATAGGCGATAACTGGAAAGAGAAAGGATGAGCTGCGATTTAGTTTTCCCTGTGGTGCCATGCAGGGAACCATTGCAAATGTGAATGAACTTATTTTATGTCCGTATAGTGATCACGTCAAACCAGTTTATAGAACATGCATAACAAGTTACCTGTCAGTGCACAGCCAATGGGGCACTCAGTGTGAATTAGGTTAGGACCACCAGCTTTACAGTTTTCTAGTGGACGTGTATGGTGACTTTACTGTCCTCCTACTCATACTGCTCCCTCTCCCATCCACTGGCAGGACGAGCTGCAGTACAAGCGGCACCTCGGCTGCTGGACAGCAGGAAGGCTTCTAGTGAGTGAAACTGGCCCTGCACCATTCCATAGTGTGTTTACTGTATGGGCACATCCCATGTATATAAAGCGGCCTTTCACATAACACTACTGTAAAATGAGTAGTGCAGGGAGATTCAAGACATCACTTTGTTGACCTGTATGGCACCATTGCCCTCCTCGGTCTGTAGTCACATGAGGACAGAATGATTGCCGACACACCAATCTGGGAGTACAAAGAGCCACATCAGAGAGGTGCAGTAAAAAAAAGGGTCAGAGGGAGTAATTTTTCAATAAAAACACATGCAAATGCTGTAAAATTGTGACAAAGTAAATCTGGCAATCAAGATAAAGAGCCATTGTGAAACAACTCAAAATAAGGAGGATGCAACCCGTAAGAATAGATGTATAACTTTAGGTTCGTGAAACTAAAGCAGCTCAAGTCCCATTGACACGGAACAACAGTCATCTAAATGACTGTATGAATGCCGATGTCACCGCTAGTTGTTAAGACAGGCAGGGAACATCGCTGGTGGGTGGGCTGCTTGCTCACCGCTGCACCTTCTACATGCGAGGAGCGTTTACACTGAACTACAAGCCTGCAATCTAGCAATGGTTTTCACGCTGATTAAAAGCCAATGATAACGAAAAGTGAATATAAAACGATTTGTTTTGCACAGGACAATTCTGGCTCATTTTCGTTCATTTGAGCGATAATCGTCCCATGTAAATGGCCCTTAAGCTACTGTATAAACCCTTAACCATAAGACAAGATGGTAGAAGGACACCACAGATGCCGGAGTCATAAGATGTTTAACCTTCTACAGACTATGGGAGGCTGGTTAATATATCCAACACGGAAGCTTTTGTACCTGACTCCTGTATCTTCTGTTACCAAATCCCTATCTTTGTCTTGGTCATAGCTGTCTGCCGACGCCTCAGCTTTTTGAAGCAGTTCATGCATATCACCAGCGGTTAGGTTCGGTCTTTTCCTCTGAGACTTTGGGCCAAAAGTTGTTTCAAATGTTTCAGTGTCCAGAATGTGCACCTTTGAATTCTGTAGAAATAGAATATATTGTGAATGAAGATACACAACTAAAAGTCACAGGCCTAGAACTAATGGTATAAAGTTCAGATGGTGTATTCCTGCAAGTATAGAGTCTATACTGTTCTACATTTCTACACATCCCCGGCTTGTGTCCATTCTCATGCAATTGCTAAATCAAGAAAAATACATCTAAGCACAGGAACAAGACCATTTGCTGAATTCATGTTTCAATACCCATTTAATAGGAGTTCTCAGTGGGACAACCCATGTTTATACTGGTCCGACTTCAGAAACCTCTGGAGATCAGCTACTTTTGCCATTGAAAGCAGCCAAATGCCATACGTAGTCAGCACAACGGCCACTGAGGTTGGCCATGCAAGTGAATGGCTGTTAATGTATTGATGGATGGGCCAGATCTGCCAGGACAAGACACACAGCAGCAGCTCTCCGCTCTGTAGGGGACGGGGGGGGGGGTATGACCTAAGAAGGGGAACCCCTTCATAACATCCACATACCATAATAAGCCATCTGAACAAGGGTTTTTGTTAGGAGAAAACCTTTTTAACAACCTTAAGAGCATAGTCACGTGCTAGAAAAAAAATTGAAAAAAGGAAAATAAAAAAAAAGTAGCAGATGTGAAAGGAAACAACCAGAGTCCTATTGCACCCTGATAAGGGGCAAGAACCCTTAGGTCTCATGTCCACGGGCAAAAGAAGAATTAAAATCCGCTGCGGATTTTAACTCTTCTCCCGCTCACGGATCCGCACCCCATAGGAATGCATTGACCACCCGCGGGTAGATAAATACCCGCGGATGGTCAATAAAAGGAAATTTTTAAAAAATGGAGCATGAAAAAAAAAAAACGCGGCATGCTCCATTTTCATGCGGGTCTCCCATGGGGACGGCTCGCGCAGGCTTCTATTGAAGCCTATGGAAGCTGTCCGGATCCGCGGGAGACCTAAAATAAGAATAACTTACCCGCAGCGGACCGGGCACGTCTTCTCTTCCTCACGGCCGGATCTTCTTGCTTCGGCCCGGCGGATGTGCCCGGCGCATGCGCGCGGCATGCCGCCGACGTGCTGAGTACATCCGCCGGCCATGAAGAAGAGAAGACGTGCCCGGTCTGCTGCGGGTAAGTTAATTCTTATTAATTCTTTTTAGCGCTCATGTCCGCGGGGCAGGAGGGACCCATGGAGAATCCGTAGCGGGCCTGATTTTCCCCGTGGACATGAGGCCATAGTGGTCTGCACACGTCCACCTGTTCCTTATAAAGAAGATTCTGGTTTGTCTTATAAACAGTCACTTTGCAGGGTCTGCTAGAATGTTGGACATAAGACTTATTAGGAAACTGCCTTCCAATATGTAGCGCTCCAGACACATTATACCATCTCACATTTGCATGCTTTTTTCACAATGCGGATTTGAAATCCATGGATGGAAAATTCAGCATCAGATAGATTATGACGCAAATCCACGTTTAAATGGATGGGATGAAAAGTTGAGGCAGATTTGCCATGGCATCCATGCAAATTCCGCTGTAAATCCATGTTTTCAGCATCCCCATTACTTTGGATGGGAATCGCAGTTCATCAAGAAAAAAAAAGTGGCTTGTCAGCTTGATGTGGAATCCACATCGCGTTATCATGCGGATTAGCCTCTACTCTTGGTTCTTCAGACTTTCTGCCATGGGTTTAACCCATGTGAACATAACCCAAGAGTGAAAAGGTCATACATAAAGCATGAAAATCTGCCTAAGGATTAATGGTTGCATGGTGATGTTAAAAAAAGAAAAATAGACCCCATCAGAAACACCATGTCTGAATCAAGTTTTCTTACGGTCTGTTTGCTGTGTATTTTGGAAGAGGCGGACGTTTGTACTTCAGACTGCCTTAAGGCTTTGTCTTAATTTCTTTGAAGACATTTTCCAAGGACTATGATGAAACAAAGGCATATGTGGAGACCAAGGCTAATTTCACACACTTTCTTTGCCAACATGGTAAAGCTCATGTGCCAGGCTTTTCCCATCAAAATAAATGTTCACTTGGAACAGAATACCCTAATAAAAAATATAGCGATTATTCTACTTAAACGAAAACAATAGCAATTCCACATTTTTGTCATCTCCAATTAAGCCAAGGACACGTGCAGACTTCCTTCAAGAGCAGTACCTGCCAGGCTCATTGGCGGAGGATTATCGCCTCCACAAGCAGCTCGTGATTCTGATAACATATCCCTTTGGCATTTAATAAAAAACACACATACACAGAAATAAAGGTTTGACTGAAAACCTAAACGTAGTGCTTTATATGTGCTCGCAGAATAGAACTGTGTGTTCTAAACAGGAGTGATGAATGCTTGAAACACGATGAAAGATCACAGCAAGAAAGCATGGTTATGTCATTATTAGATGGTTTAATATTCCTACTCTTGTCTAATAAGTCTGGAAAGCACATATGTTGTCTGGCTACAGAGTCGGGCCTTGGACAGACCCAACTAATAAGGCATTCGAGATGTTCCTATTGGGAAATAAATGACTTTCTCTTAGACTTTAATAAGCGTGAATTGTTCCACAACCCCAGTTTCAAAGACTCCCATTATTATTAATAAAGGTTCTCAATGTTAATCTCTATTAGGACAAAGTAATAACAGTCACAAGGTCGAAGGGAGGCTGAGAAATTTGAATGAAGCCCACTTCTGACTGCTCAGCCCCAAGTACTTTTCCCTAATGGTCTGTTATATGTTGGGCCTCCACTGACTGAGTCCGCAGCAAAACAGAGCATGTTGTGATTTTTCCTCCGCTTGCAGAACACGTCATTTGTATCGGCGAGTGTAAGCAAAGTAGTGCATGCCTTTAAATCGCTGTGATTTGCTGCGGATCCTCCATGTGGACGCAGATGGCAGATTCTGCAATTGGAATCTGCCCGTGTGAGCCCGGTCTTAGGGTATAATCACACTGCATTTGTTGCCCTACATTTAAAGGGGTTGTCTCGCGGCAGCAAGTGGGGTTATACACTTCTGTATGGCCATATTAATGCACTTTGTAATATACATCGTGCATTAAATGAGCCATACAGAAGTTATTCACTTACCTGCTCCGTTGCTGGCGTCCCCGTCTCCATGGCTCCGTCTAATTTCGGTGTCTTCTTGCTTTTTTAGACGCGCTTGCGCAGATGGATCTTCTCCCTTCGGCTCGGGTCGGAAGCATCGGCGTTTTGGCTCCGCCCCCTTGTACGTGTCATCGCGTAGCTCCGCCCCATGACGTGTGCCGGTTCCAGCCTCCTGATTGGCTGGAATCGGCACGTGACGGAGGCGGAGCTACGCGATGACACGTACAAGGGGCGGGGCCAAAACACAGATGCTTCCGACCCGAGCCGAAGGGAGAAGATCCATCTGCGCAAGCGCGTCTAAAAAAGCAAGAAGACACCGAAATTAGACGGAACCATGGCGACGGGGACGCTAGCAACGGAGCAGGTAAGTGAATAACTTCTGTATGGCTCATATTTAATGCACGATGTATATTACAAAGTGCATTAATATGGCCATACAGAAGTGTATAACCCCACTTGCTGCCGCGAGACAACCCCTTTAAGCGTGTAGGTCAGGAAAGCTCCAGATGTACATGATAAATGCATCCATAGCCTTACATTTCCAGACAGACGCCAAGAGTGTTCTCTTGGCTGCCTTCTGGTATGTATTAGGTTAGTATGCCATGAGAAAGAGGATGTAATGGAGTAGCAGAGTAGTGTGTATAATATATATAATTAGTTATAGTATCCATTTAACAAACCCAAGGCCCATGTCTGATGTTGCCAACGGCGTTCATTAAGCGTTTACCTTAAGAAGCAGTTATCTTCATTATCCCCTCCAGAGGCCCCCACTTTATCATCTCTCCGTACTGACCCGTTTATCATTGCTTCTCCCCAACTTCTCCATCTTTCCAGATATTGCTTTCATTAGCCCTCCCTCGTTCCACTTATTTTTTTCTCTTGGTGGTTCCATCATTCATCCCCCGGCAGCTCCCTTCCCCAATCTCCCTGTGACACCATTCTAACACTCACCATCATTCCCCCAAGTGGGTTTGTTTTGTGCTCCTTTCTTCGCCATTCCCAGTTTCCCCTCATCTTCCCTCCCGCAGGCTCCCTTTAAAAGCAGCAAAGTACGGAACAGAACTACCCAGCATCCCTAATGACATTACTGTCAATACATGGACAGTCACATCACACTCCGCTGCCTCAGGGACGCCCCGATGGCGTAACTGCCCAAATATA
The DNA here is from genome assembly GCF_035609145.1 of Eleutherodactylus coqui. Classification (NCBI taxonomy): domain Eukaryota; kingdom Metazoa; phylum Chordata; class Amphibia; order Anura; family Eleutherodactylidae; genus Eleutherodactylus; species Eleutherodactylus coqui. The sequence continues at coordinate 306,930,918 of NC_089837.1, forward strand.
AATAGTTACGTCATTGGGTCATGCCTGGGAAAGCTGGGGTATACACAACGCACTGGACAGTGTTTAGGAGGAGGATGGGGCAGAAGGTATCTAGCAAAGAGGTCATAACCATCAGCCAGTTCCAGGGGATGGGACTGCACCACAGAAAGGGATGGGAGCGTATAGTTATGAGGCAAGCCTTATACTGGCAGTAACATCATACCCAACTGCTTCAGGAAAGCCTCAATGACAACTGTCTACATATAAACAATTCCATCACTGGGGCACTCCTTGGGGCAGCTAGGCCAATCTGCTCTGTACGCAGCTCTTGGAGAAGAAAGTGGTGGTGCTGGGGTGTTCAGATGGATAGGGAGGAAGAATCCGTAGCAGCACCTGCATCTATTGCAGTAAGAGGGAGCTGTATGAGAGACATAACCCACTATATGCCTATACAGTGGGATAGGTTACAGACTTCTGTCAGAGGTATACGTCTTGTTATATTAGTTGGATTGAGCTATTGAAATGGGTCTCTGTTTATTATTTTTGATCGCAAACAACTGAAGGTTGGAAAGTTTGGAAAATAAGCCTACCAAAGTTAGGAAACTCTGGTTCTGAGATTTTCAGCATAAAACAATTTTAATTTCTACCATCTGAAAAAAAACATTTTGCTGTCCCTCTTCGAACAAGAACAACGTTCAGAATTGGCTAATACATACGTGAGGTTTTTTGCGATCATACAGAAGAGACATGGGAAGTTTGCTCTGCCTCATCACCACTTTATAAGGGTCTTTCATAACAGCCCCCATTTCATCTTGAAACCTTTGCAGGGATGATTGCTTTATGACACGGGTATTTCCTAATAAAACAAGATGCACAGCAAATTAGCATAGTACGTGACAGTGAAGTGGTCGCCTTTGTTTAATTAGTGTGGTGTTAAATACTCTAGTATTAAAAAAAAAGTATTAGAGAGAGGATTAACTTTATTGGCCAACCATAAAGGCACCCCCTTGATAATACAAAGGCCTTTCCTTATCAGGGCTGTAGAGTCAGTAAGCCAAACATGGGACTCCTCAATTTTCCCACTCCAGTTCCCACTCCCTCATATAGGACTCCTGTTAAGGCCGCATGCATACGGGCAGGTTGGATTCCGCATGTGGGAGCCCACAGCTGAATCCAACCCAGTGTCCAGCCAGCATCCGCGCGTACCTGTATTCCGGCTCACCGTCGGACATGCGCAGTACAGATTTAAACTTTTTTTTTTTTAACTCCTGCTTTTCCTGCGGAATCCGTGGGAAATCAATTGACATTGCAGACGGCTTCCATTGACTTCATTGGAAGCCGTCTGTGCGTAATCCGCAGGAAAATGTAGCATGCTGTGATTTTTCCTCTGCGAGCAGAAACCACAATTGGTTTCTGCTCGTGTGCATGAAGAATCATTTTTGTATTGTGTGATTTGGGTGGTATTTGCTGCGGTATCTGGTGGTGGTTGCCCGCTCCAGATTACACAATTCAAATCCGCCCGTGTGCATGATAAAGTGATAAATAAGTGATAAATTTACTGCATTAAAATAGTACCACCAGGCTTTTCATCACCATTATAAAATAATCAATAGGGATGAGCGAGCGTACTCGGAAAAGCACTACTCGCTCGAGTAATTTGCTTTATCCGAGTATCGCTGTGCTCGTCCCTGAAGATTCGGGTGCCGGCACGGAGCGGGGAGCTGCAGGGGAGAGCGGGGAGATCTTTCTCTCCCTCTCTCCCGCCCGCTCTCCCCTGCGACTCACCTGTCAGCCGCAGCGGCACCCGAATCTTCAGGGACGAGCACAGCGATAGTCGGATAAAGCAAATTACTCGAGCGAGTAGTGCTTTTCCGAGTACGCTCGCTCATCTCTAATAATCAAGCTACAAAGGAAATCCACGACACTAGTTACCAAAGTTTTCGATAAACCTCTCTAAGCTCTTATGATAGGAAACATGCACCAAATTCAGTATTGAATTGTATCATATTAATAATTTTAAAAAATAAATTATATAAAGCTGGAGTCTGTACATTTCTACTGACTCAACCAAAATTCGACTCAGATTCCAACTCCACAGCTCTGCTCTTTATGTGAGTGTATTTAGCACCACACTAATTAAACAATCAAACATCTCTGATGCCTAGGAGCACCACTTATCTTAATTAGAAATGATACTGGATGAACACTGTAGAGCACTCACCAAACCACTTGATATTAGGCTCTACTCTAGCCACAGTGCCAGATGTGACAGATGACTGATACTGCAAGGTCTTAATCACTTGTCCACGGTTGTTCCTGAAAAAGAAACATACGTACACAGTAGTAGCAATGCTATGGAGAGTTTTCACTGCGTTCCCCACAGCCGGATTATCGGCGCAGGGAATGCAATTCAAACCCGCCCGTGGACAGGCAGCCGAAGCCATGTGGCAAATTTGGTGCAAACTTATCAAGTTGTTTGTCCATGCATAAATAAACAGAAATCTATTTTTATACACACAGAGAAACAGAACAACACAAATAATCTTTATCAACTAAATCACATGCCTAGTTTAAGGTTGGGTTCACACAGGGCGTATTCCCGTCGGAAATCTCGCGGTTTGGCCGCAGCAAAAACCGCGAGATTTCCGCCGGGAGAACCGCTGTGGAAAAAGCCGCGGCGGCTTTGAAGCGGCCCGGCCGCTCGCTTTTCCGTTGCGGCCGGCGCTCCATAGAGGAGAGCGCAGCCGCGACAAAAGTAAACAAAAAAGAAAAGTAAATAGATATGCTGCACCTTTTGAAACCGCGGCCGCAGTTTCAGCCGGACTTACCGCAGCGGATTAGCCGTCCCGTGTGGACGAGATTTCTGAGAAATCTTGTCCACATGGCTGGCTAATCCCGAGATTAGCAGCCGTGGGCGGATTTGCCGCAGCGAAATTCTGTGCGGCAAAACCGCTGCAAATCCGCCCTGTGTGAACCCAGCCTAAGAGCGAACTGCATGAAGCTGTACATGAATCAGACACACCCAAGAAATAAAACAAAAAAGAACAGTGTGACAGTGGCTGGGAAATCAAGGAAACAAACAAACAAAAATTCTAAATTAATGTCCTTGACCAGGTCAGATTCAGACCCGGTGCCCTCAGAGACCCTATACTCACCTGTCAGGATCCACAGCAAATGTCTCAGGCAGCGCGTTGGTGCGCATGCGCAGTGCAGAGCATAACGCTGTTGTTGCGCCAGCTATAACGTGGATCTGCGGTGACTCGCCGTGGGACGGATGGCTTCCATTGACTGTAATGGAAGCCATCCATGCAATTTTATGCACAGAATAGAACATGCTGCGATTATCACAGATGTCGCAGAGGATTTGAGGCAGAATCAGTGTGGATTCCATGTGAAATCCACTATGCGAACATAACCTTATCGTGGTTATAGCCGCAACCACGTGAGTTAAAAGAAATAGGATTTTTTTTTTTAAGAAAGGGGTCCCCCAGTGTCTTAGGCCTCCTTCCCACGAGCGTGACGGGCTCCGCCGCGTAATATTACGCAGTGAAGCCCGTCACGGCGCCCCCCAGAGCCCCTATACTTACCTGCGGGAGATAGCGTGAAAACGCTTTCCCGCCCACCGCCGCCGCGTCACCGCCCACCGCCGCCGCGTCACCGGCCGTGTCACGTGCGCGGCCGGCCGTGTCACGTGACGCGGCCGGCCGCGTCATATGGCGTCATATGACGCGCGGCGGTGGGCGGGAAAGCGTTTTTTCACGCTATCTCCCGCTGGTTACAGCGGGAGATAGCGTGAACGGACGGCTTCCATTGACTGCAATGGAAGCCGTCAGCGCGTACAGCCCGTCCTCACCCGCAGAAAATAGAGCATGCTGCGGGTGAGGACGGGAGAAATCGCGGTGCGTAATTCCGCGGTGGAATTACGCATCGTGAGCATTGTGCTATTAGGTTCAATAGAACCTAATAGCAGGGTGCAACGCAGCGGATTTTTGCCGCGAATTTACGCGGCGTAAATCCGTTCGTGGGAAGGAGGCCTTAGTCTGTGATCACTGTTTAGAAAGGGGTCCACTAGTGTGAAAACAAAACTTAGAACTGATACTCTCCTCGCTCCACACTTGTCCCCCACTGCTGGTCTACCTGCTGACATCTTTGTAGGCTGCTGACCTGTATGCAAGCAAGCTGCTGCAGCCAATGACAGCGCTCAGTGATTGTCGCCAAGTGCTGTCATTGGCTGCAGCAGCAAGTTTATGGGACGTCCCAGGTTACTTACGCCGGTAAACAAAACACAGCGGAGACCAGAGCCAGCTCTATACGGTCTTTAGCATGTTGGCATGCTGGGCGACCACTTTAAGTAAAAACAACATTATTTGAACTGCACGATGCTAAAAGAAAACTCTAGTCCCTTAAGCAGTTAAATAGTGATTACAGAATAAGAGACTGTCAGTTTTTGAATAAAAATATAACTTAAGAACCATTACAATAGGAAACACTGGGGCTGGCTGTCTACGGGCGAGGTGTTATTGTGAGATCCGCAGCGATAAATCGCATGCGGAGCTTGCATGACGCGATTTTCTGCTCGCGTGATTAAAAAACGCGGCATACCGTGATTTTCTGTGGTGAGCCTATCATTAATAGAGGCTCATCTCTGAAACCTTTTAGTGCTCCCCACTCCTGCCCCGCAGTGGAATATCGCTAACAATATCCCATCGCGGCTGTGGACAGGCAGCCTAACAAGCCCTAGGCAGCCTAACAGCAGCAGAGCACCTACCCTGAAAGCTGCAACCCCGTAGGACCCTATAAAGCCCTGCATATTATGGATGGGAGGGGGGAAGGGGGGGGGGGGAGAGATATCATGCCAAGCAGTTAAAAAAAAAACCAAAACACACAAATTCTATAGATTACTAGACTTACCGCCGCTCTTTCTGGCGGTACATATTGAGACGCTTGATAGTTGCCCGGTCCCTCATATTGTGGCCTCCAGCACCCTTCACACGATCTAAAGAAAATTTGTTAGTTAGGTATATACAGTATCATCTTATTAAACCAGCATCTACAAAGACCTGATGGGCGATGGATTACCAACTATTCTGGATTATTGGTCCTAGATAAATAGCATTTCCCTGTATATTCAGAGTTAGGTCAGCTTCTACTAGTTCAAAACTAGAGAAATCTTAGTGTCTACAAGCCAGGCTCAAAATTTAGGAGTCCCAACTCACTGTAGGGCCAAGTTCACATACTAGTCAAAGTACTCAGAATCTCTGGCGTTCCTAATTTAAATGACTATAGCAAAAGCAAGTGTGCACCAGCGCCGCTATATTCAAACAGATCCCTGATTTCACGATCCGTGGGGATCACAGCATTGACCCCCAGAGAGCCAAAAGTTATCCCGTATCTGGAGAGAGGTTAGAGAGTTCTCAGAGGAGAAAAATAAATAAAAAAAGCAGGATATAAAGTGTGCCTGGGGTTTCTGACCCTCTGTTCAGCGATTAGTCTCAGCACATGAACCCCCTGCCATTCAAAGTATGTCAAGTCTTAGAAAAGAACATACAATTTAAGGGGTAATTGCACTTCCACGCGACCTTCCGGAATAAGCTGTATGTATTAAGCTGTCGCTGTTCCCAAGGGTGGATACTGTAATAGAAACTTCCTACTACTGCTATCGGCAACTGTCAGTTCAAGTTGACTGTTAGGCTGGTCTCACATGACCACATTTGGATTTTGGAATCCGGGATAGTCACCTGCACGGACGATCCGCGGTATTCTGCATCCATTAACAAGAATAGAGCATTGGCATGTCCGCCTGCATGAGAGAACAGAGATTCCGATTTCCGCTCACGGAAATAAAATCCCAGCATATTCTATTCTTGTGAGGAATCCGCACAGACGGCCTAGCGAAAAATAATACGTACTGCGCATGTCCGACTGCGAGACGTCCGGACCATATGCAATACAGATTTAAACATTTCTGCGCACACGCCGGTCAGGACTGCATTCCGCATGTGGAATCTGATCTGTTTGTGAGGCCTTAGGAACTGTTTCTGCGCACCACCAAGCCTATTACCTCCGTAAAAACATGCAACCACCAACCCTATTGCCCCTCTTAAAAAAAAAAAAAGTAGATTGTATCACACCTGTGCCCTCACTAAAAGACGATAAACAACATGCTCGTTGCAGTCCTGGGTTACATGCCTTGTTTCCTGCATTTTTAGTAGTTTTCTTCTACGGAGGCTCCATCTCAGTCCTCAGTTGTCCCTGAGCTAGGGGGTTGGAACTAGCTCCTATGACAGTGATGGGCAACCTTTTGAGCTTGGGGTGTCAAAATTCGCCAAAAAACCGAGCACAACTTGGGTGGTGTGTCACTTCGAGAAAAAACCCATAAATTTGCAATAAGATGGTGTTCCTTATGTAAATAAGAAGGCTTAGCGTGAGGGTTACTTGTCCTGTTAGGCTTATATGTCATGTAAGCCTAATAGGAAAATAATCTCTCACCCTAACCCTCCAGGCCTGGCAAAATGAAATGCAACATTACATGCAGAAGCTGCTGCACTCGTGCTGCTGCTGCCTCTCCCTCTTTCCTGCCACAGGCACTGACTGCTAGCTGTCCTAGTGCCGCTGGCGCTCCCTCCAGCGGCCGCAGTCCTACCAGCTGCACTCCCTGTCCGGTCCTGCTGCCGGTGCCACTCCCTGTCCTTGTGACGCCGTCACTGCATGTGTCTTTGCCGAGGCCGCAGGGTCTTCTCGCGCCGCCGACACTCCCTCTGCTGCGGCCCCTGCGCCTTCTGATGCTGCCGACGCTGGCTCTCCTCAGCCCACACACTCCCCCAGCAAATCACAAGCTGGGGGTGTTACTGAATGTGAAACTCCTGCATTATGTCGCCATCCCTAACTTCCGGTGGTGACATAATACAACAATACCGTTTTATCTTCGGCTACTGCACCTGGCTGTGCAGGAACCAAGCATGAAACATCCTTTTCGGCATGCGGCCCCATACTTTTCTGTATGTGGCCGCATGTCCGCGAAAATGGCTACATGTGTCAGCACTGACATGCGTGTCATAGGTTCGCCATCACAGTCCTATCATGTTCCCCATGCACCTTATACATGGAAGAGGAGATGCTGCTCCACTATCACTCTGTAATGCACTTTCAGAAGAAGCAGCATAGAGGATGTCCTTCTATAAATGGACACCAAAGTGCCATCCGACTCTGACAGCAGCGAATGCTCCGTTGGTTTCACCCAGGGGTTCCTCATACTGGGGTTCCTGGCACCTTCAAACGTGACCCACAGATGGAATCCCACACAGTGAGGGAAAGCGTTGTGGGCGTTCTCCCCAAGTCCTCATGTGGGAGCCTGGAGCATGATCCGACCCTGCCCGCGGCCGAGGACAGTGCGTACTTGTCCGGGTCTTCACTGCGGACGTTTTGGAGTTTTTTTTTTTGTTTTTTTGTAACACCTGCTTTCCTGTGGAATCCACATTTCATTCGCAATGTCAATTATGGATGGGCCGCGGATCGGACGGCTGCCATTGACTGCAATAAAAGCCGACCGTGCGGGAACCGCACTGAAATGCAGCACGCTGCGATTTGATTTCTGCAAATCAAAATCGGCATGCTTTAACCCTTTCCAATCCACTGTCTGACGTCTGAAGACATTCTGATTGCAGGCTGTACAGCGCCGATGTCGGAAGACGTCCGGCAAGGTATTCTTACTGTAGATTACTGGCCGCTCTGTTGTTGGGGGCCTCTCCAGCATGTTCCATACCGCAGTACTGGCTCTAGCCAGAAGATGGTGCCATTGTATAATGGCAGAAGGAGAAAGCCCCCTAGGACACTCCCTGAATCCAAAATTGGATTGCAAGCTGCCGTGCTCCCCCATGGATGGTTGAACTGCGGATTCCGCAATTCATATCCGCCTGTGGACATTGGGCGCAGGCGAGGCTCACATGAATGCATGGTGACCGCGGCGGAGTATGGCTGTGTAGGATTACATATCTGACGCTCGCGGTCACGTATGGGCTTCCTGCTTTCATTGTTTTATTAATCTCCCGCTCCATTGCTTGTCGGCGTTGTATATAACACAATGTAATTGCGGATCTGTACAAGGTTTTGCGCGCACCCATAGAGAGCACAGTTCGCCATACGTGGTAGAAAAGAACATACTGCGGTTTGTTTTTTTTAAACTCCCGTATTATACGCAATGAACACTGGCTTGAGTTGAACAGCGAGAATCTCTCTGAGTTGCCGCGCAGTATACACGCGTGTATAATACACTGGTATGACGCCTCTCGCACACACAAGGTCCGCAGAACTGCTCCGCTTGAATTGCGTCATTTTGCTGCTGTTTTCACATACTGCATCCGCCATCATTGTGACGGGTGATGAGGGGCGGTAATCGCAGTAAAACACCGCAGACAGCGCTTGCACGTTGTGCTCAAACGTCTGGGAGCGTTTTACTGCGACATTTTGAACGGCGGTAAAATAAACGGATGTGTGCGAGCGGCCTGAGGCTGGCAACGGTGCATATAACTGCGCACATACGGAACCGCATACACGCAACATTCATTAGGCGCCCGGAGAGCATAGCGCTGTCACGTGTAATACACAGTAAAATAGAACCCACTGCATTCTTATATACCCACACGTTATACGTCATGTATATACACAAGGGGGGGGGGGCAGCACAGACCACTGCACCCCACTCGGGTCAGCTGCCACAGCCGGAAGCCCCTGCTACAAGGTGGGTGACCAGGTTTGTGACTATTACTGCCCACAGACAGCACGCACTGCTTCGCCGCCACTTCCGGCATACCCACCTGGGTTAGAGCTGGCGGTGGACGGGTTGATGGTGCTCCGTCCCTTGAACCGGGGTTTCACCATGTTGGCGGCTTGTTCCGGGCAAACAGCACGGCGAAGAGAGTTTACGAAAGCGGCCTCAGCTGGAAACGGGCCGCAGGAAAGAGAGTGGTGGAGCGCAAAGCATGAAGGGTAAAGCGTGCTTCTGAATCACGTGTGACTGGAGTGCTCGGCGGCCATGTTTGATGTGGGCGGTTTTGCCCTTTCCTCCTAACTGATCTGCAGTGTACTGTACTAATGTGAGTGTACAAGGCTTGTGCTCCTCCCAGCAGCCTGTGCATTCAGCTCAGTATTGGAGGTGCTGTATCACACTCCATGCCGCGCCGTAAACATATAATATCTTCCATTCATGTTGTTATTGCGCCATTATTGCTCAGTACCTTCCGCAGATATCACTACACTGACACTTGGCCACAACACAGGTCATGCAGCCAAAGATCGCAGTGTAGCCCTGCGACATTGCCGACTTGTGGACATTTAGGCCACCTGAACACAGCCGATAAAATTGCGCGATTTTCACCTGACGTGAGAATAAGTAAAAAAGAATTATGAAACCAATGATTTTCAACGGTTTCCTTCACATTTACGAAGTTTCCACCCCTGCGATGTTGCGGGGAAAATTGCTGTATGCCCTACCTTTCTGCGATATGTGATTTTCTTTAGAAAGTCCTATTTTATCGCGGGCAGATGTGATGCGAGATTATTCGCAAGAAAAGGCATCACTGACGCTACAAAGTCACGGGAGCAAAATCGTGATTTTGCCACAATTTTCTCACGGCCAAATCGCAATTGTGCCCATGTGAAACTAGCCTTAGGGTGCCTGTCCACGGGCGTGATTTCGCTGGCGGTAAGCCGCCATCTGAAGCTTTCCATAGCATTGCTATGGAAAGCACCAGCCCCCTGTCCACGAGTGGAGAATCATTGTGATACTACGCTCGCGGCCGCCAATTCGCAGCATGCTGCGAATTGCCTCGATCCTCCGAAGTCAGCCTATCTATTAGATTAGGCTGACCGGTGGAGACTTGTCCGTGACTCCTGCTCCCGAGCGGCAACTATCCGCCGCGAGATACAGCAACGCTCGTGGACAGGGGGCCTTATGCCATCCAAACTTGCTAGACGTCTTGCAGTAGTCAGGTAGCAGTAATTTGCGAGCCACAACCTGCCTAATGCAAGAAGTCTAGCATGTTTAGGTCGGGCTCACATGAGCGTAAGATATATTACACATGCTACACATATTACACATGTGATACGCAGTAGGCCACATTCGATCAAATGCATTGCCTTATGCTGGTTTGCTCACATTTGCATGCAAGAATTGCGTAATTCGCGAGCGCAAAAAAAAGGGGATACAGCAAATGACCTTGTGTATGGGCGATGCGTATATGTGCCATTGCGAAGATAGGCTATCATGCGTGGTACAGTATCGCTGCCATACGCAGAGATAGGCCGTCTCACCGCCGACTCCACAGTGGTAAAACGCAGGGTTTTAGGCATACAGCCGTGTGCGTCGGGCGTTTACTGAGCGCACTGTGAAATGTGCACGTTTGTTGGCTAAAAAAGGGATGAAAAGTAGTATTACACGGATCCACAGGCTATAAGGGTTTATACTACATTTAGCGCAGCACACATTTTTGTGGGATCAATAAACATGGTCGACTACGTTCTCCTGTCCAACAAAAAAAAAAGGTATGGAAATGTATAGGTTTTTTTTAACCCTTTCCAATCCACTGTCTGACCTCGAAAGACATTATGATTTAAGGCCATACAGCTCAGATGTTGGAAGACGTCCATCGGGGTTCTCTTACTGTATATTGCCAGCCTCTCTGCTGTCAGAGCCTATCCAATGTGTCACCTCATGCAGTACTGGCTTTAGCCAGCAGATAGCGCTATTGTATAATGGCAGAAAAAGAGTAAGCCCCCAGGGAAAACCAGGGTGCAAATTGGATTGGAAAGGGTTAACATGGCAGGCAATGAAAAACATATAGAAGCGTATGGCTGTATGTTACCGTACGCTTAAAGTACAGGCCCTTATTGTGGTTGTCAGATCGTGGGCTACTAAAGAGCCACAACGCAATTTCCATTATATTAAAATGTCACAGCAGGGCTACATTTCGATCTTTGGCGCGTAACCTGCGTTGTGGTCATAGTCTCCGTGTAGCTTTCACACTCGCGGAATATTCCACAAGATGCGCCTTAAGTCACAGCTTCAACTACTGCAGATTTCTCCTAACCCGCATGTAGGTTTTGGTGCCAACTCTTCTGCATCTGTAGGTGTGTCGTGCAGAAATATACCGCATGGTTGAATGGTCTCTAAAGAGATCCCACCAACAGACAGCTCAGTCATAAAATGCCATACAGGCTCTTTTGAGGACCACCTCCCAGTAGCCCATACATTCTAATCCGTTCAGTAATGAAGTGACTAGAATGTATGAGCTTCTAGGAGGTTTTGATGGTAGACACTACATTATAGCCAGTTTCCTGCATTTATGAGAAAATCTGAAATCTGCAGCGTAATTAAGTAAATTTATTATACATTTTCTATAATACGTATGTAGAAGATTGTCTATTTGTAATTTAAAAGTGTTGTTCTTGCTCCATTGACTCCACTACTACTACAGAATGGAACAGAATCTTGTTTTTGTATGGAGGAAGAGAAATATTAACCATGTAATAACTAGCAAATTTTTGAAATTTCGCTTTCGTTTTTTTTATTCCCGCTTTCCATGAGCCATAACATTTAGTTTTTTTGCCAACATACATGCAGGTTTTGATTTTTGCTGAATGAGTTGTATTATTTAATAGTACTAATTATTGTGCCCATGTAATGTACTGAAAAATATATGCGGTTTGCATATTGTGGGATAAGACACGGTTTAGCTGAGCTCCCGAACATCCCTGCAATGTCATTATACACTTTATGTCAAAAGAAATCGAGCACTTATAAGGAGTTGTCGTTTTGCTGCAAAACTCAGCATGCAGTTCCATCTCAGGCAGGTATGCAAACCATTATAGTTGTGGGGTGATTAGATGAACGGTCTTGTCACCTGAAGCCACCCTTGGCCTATAAAAAGGCTCTCAGAGGCTCCTTGTGTGCAGTGACCTCTTCTTCCGCTTGTGTAGAGCTTGTTAGCCACCGGATGCCTCTATGATGCAATCAAAGAGATTTTGCCCTGTCACAGAGTCTGAGAGGGGCGCATTATTGGGATGGGAGAAGCTGGATGGTCGTATCGATGAATTGTCCCCCACTGGCCGTTCTGACCAGACTGTTAGAATGTGTTGGGACCAGTGGATGCGTGAGGACACACAAGGTGACCAAGCTCAGGATGCCCTTGACAGACCACCAGTAGAGAGGATCGTCTCATCATCCGGCAAGTGGCTTCAACTGTTTTGTTGTCAGCCATCCAGAGACAGGTGGCACCATTGTTACATCCCCTGTGTCTGTTGACAGGGCCACATTTGCTACTAGGCACAGGAAGTCCCATGCCTAGCACATACAATCACGGGGGAGCAGACGCAGGAGATTTTATTTTATTATTGAATTAGTCAGAAGTCTCTGGTCTGATCGTAAAGAGGGGTGAGAAGCATGTTGTAAGTGCGGCACACAGTTGTCAGCTATTGAATGACAGCTGAGAGCTGCCCCTGATTGGTCCCTGCGCTCAGCCAATCAGAGGCAGCACTCACTCACCCATTCATGAATGGGTGAGTGAGAGCTGCCTCTGATTGGTGAGGGCTGTGACCAATCAGAGGCAGCCCATTCAGCAGGCGGGGATTTTAAATCCCCGCCTGCTGAATACTACACAGAGCAGTTCAGGAGAACTGCCGGCCGGCCGCGGCTGAACTCCGGCTGCAGGGAAAAGGTGAGTATACTTTTTTTTTTATTTTTACACATTTCAGGATGGTTTTCAGGGAAGGACTTATATTTTTAAGCCCTTCCCGAAAATTCATCCAGCGCTCGTCGGCAGCCCATTGCTTTCAATGGAGCTGGCTGTATTGCCGGCTCCATTGAATTCAATGGGCGAACAGCGGACAGCGCTCCTTTGATCGGGCCTGTTTCGCGATAACGCTGCTATCTGCAATCGCCAGATTTGTCACCAATAGAACATGAATGGGTACATTTGGAATGTCAACTTCGACACACTATGAGTTTTCACAATCGGTATTATTGTATCTTGTCACCACCAGAATTAGTGGTGGAGACAAGATTGACAGAGTGGTGACGCCCCCTGTACCTGATTGGCTGCAGAGCTGCCTCCCGTGCAGGTCCTGGCAGGTCATTAAGGTTCTCCGACAGCGGCAAGACTGGGAGCGGCAGCAGCAGAAGATCCAGAGGCGGCAGCAAAGAATAACAGCGACAAGCCTGGCAGCAGCAGCAGGAGATCCAGAGGCAGGGGACGACAGCGGCAAGCCTGAAAGCAGTGAGCGGCGGTGGCAGGAGACAAACAACCAGCGGCAGCACCAGAGCCGGAGCAGTGAGGGAGCAAAGGCACTGCCTCACTGCAGGCACATTTCTCCAGCGCCGCCAGGATCACACAGTGAACGGAGGTGGCGGCTACCGGTTGGCCAGGGGGGATGGAAGGGGGATGGCTGCTCCGGGGAAACTCATTGCTGCAGCGTCTATTATAGATTCTTGCAAGGGCTGGAGGGTTAGGGTTAATTTTCCTGTTGGGGTTGTATTATTATCTCTAAATGCTTCCATGTTACCCCTGTAACATGGAAGTATTTACAGCTAATAATGTAAGCCCAACAGGAAACCTACCCTCCTTGCAAGGAGTCTAGTCTGTGAAGGCAATATTTGTACTATGTGATTCCCCTGCAACTGTGATACTTAATAGGCAACCTAACCCTCCAGCCCTTGCAAAAAGCTATAACAGACGCTGCTGCTAGGACCTTACAGAAGTCAGTCTATCAGGAGCTAGGGGCGTGACAGGGGCGTTCCTCCATCCAAGCCCTGTCAAACCCCTAACTTCCAGTGGTGACAAGGTGCAATAGTACCTCCACAATCTAGAGGCTCAGTTACAGCAAATATGGACTAATATGTGGGATACCATACAGAACCTGTATGCTTCCATGTCCGCCCATATCACATCTTGTATCCAAGCTAAAAGCGGGTCAACAGGGTATTAGAGCCTCCCTTCAAGTGTTCAGTCTTCTGCATGAAATTATCCTTTTGCTCTGATATTGTAATCTATATACAAACAGTATATGTAAAAGCGAAAGCCCTCACTCACTGACTGACTTGCCCCTAATTCTCAAACTTTGCGATGTCGTACAAATTAGAAATTTGACACGACCATTCTTTAGGTCCTAAATAGGAAAAGTAAAGGAGTTGCAACTTGATTATTCAATTCCAAGCGCAAAAATCTGCACTCCTCAGAAACCATAAAGCCTAGGGAAATGATTTTTTGCACACACACTACATTCAGGCCGTGGAGGCGTACTAACCAGGTCTATTTGAGAAATTCATTGTCCAGCCACGATAATTTGTGATCAAAGTTCAAATCTTGGAAACTTTGTATGTAAGCAGGGAAAGTTAAGGGGTCACAACTCTATTGTCTACATCACCTCTATGTGTACTGAGGAGAATACAGCTCAAGTCTCTGCTTATATACTTAGGAGAATCTACCTTACCTCTATGTGTTTATACTGAGGAGAATATAACTGACCTCTATGTATAAATGCTGAGGATCATCTAACGCTCCTCCATGTGTATGTACTGAGGAGAATCCAGCTCATTTCTCTGTTTATATACTTAGGAGAATCTACCTCACCTCTATATGTATATACTGAAGAGAATATACCTCACCTCTGTGTGTATATACTGAGAAGAATCCAGCTCACGTCTCTGTTTATATTTTTAGGAGAATTTACCTCATCTCTATGCGTATATACCAAGAAGAATCCATTGCACCTCTATGTGTATATACTGAGGAGAACATAACACTCCTCTATGTGCATATACCGAGGAGAATCTATCTCACCTCTATGGGTATATAACGAGAAGAATCTACTAACCTCTATGTGTATGTACTGAAGAGAATCTAACTTACCTATCTATCTATATACTGAGGAGAATCTACCTAAACTCTGTGTGCATATACTCATACTGTGGAGAATCTACCTCACTTCTATGTCTATATTCTCAGTAGAATCTACCTCACCTCTATGTGCATATACTGAGGAGAATCTACCTCACCTAAATGTGTATATATTGAGGAGAATCTAGCTAACCTCTATCAAACTACTAATGACTACTTTTCTGTATACAGTATATGTGTGTGAGTGATTCTTATGCTCCACTCCTGGTAAAGTCATCACTCTGCTCCCTGGTGACGCCATCGAAGGTCCTACAACATATATAAAACACGGAGTTTGACCAACAGAAGAACAACACAGTTAGGGCTCTTGAAAGGGGAGGACAAAAATAACAAAATGAAAATACAACTAAGCCATTATCTCAGAGGACACAACTGACAGGTCCTGACAGGAGACACTGACCTACCTCCACCACAGAGATCAAGTGGGCTGAAGGACCTGTGGTGATCTCACTGCTGTGGGAGAAGCCAAGGTGTGTTTGTCTTGTGTGGGGATCATAATGCATGTACCATGTAGCAGAGCTGTGTGGCGCATTGCACCACCAGAAACACTGGTACTATAATTTCCTACAACTCAGCAGTGCTGACAGAACACACTGACCTACCACCACCACAGAGATCCAGTGGGCTAAAGGATCTGTGCTGATGTCACTGCTATGGGAGGAGCCAAGCTTTGTTTGTCTTGTCTCCTCAGTACATACATACCAGTATGTATGTACTGAGGAGAATCTACCTCACCTCTATATGTATATACTGAGGAGAATCTAAACCAGCTTCTGTATATACTGAGGAGAATCTACCTTTTTCACACGGGCATATGCGCAACTACGCTTGCCGCTACGGAGTGTAGTTGAGTATGAACTTTTTTTTAACTGTTCTCAACTTTTTAAACTCCGCGCCATAGTGCGCAAGTTTGAAAAAAACTACGGGAAGATAGGTTCTGCCCTATCTTTCTTGCACATAGTTAATACTTTGTGCAAAAAAGATAGGGCAAGTCCAAGTGTTATGTGGTGATATTTAGTATGTGTGTGGGTGGGTGGGTGTCATTTTATCCCCCTGTATCTCGTGTGACATTTCTTTTTCATTCGTGAATACACTTGAGAAAAAACTATTTAATAGATTTGCCCTTTCCTCATCATCTTCTATGATTTCTCCTGCATTATTTGTTAAAGGGCCAGTGCTTTCAATGCAAATCCTTTTATCATTTATATAATTGAAAAATAGTTTAGGGTTATTTTTGCTCTCTTTGGCAATCAGTCTCTCTGCCTCATCCATGGCAGTTTTGATCTTTTCCTTACATAAATAGTTTTTTGCCCTGTATGTTTTTTTTAAATTCTTTATTCATAAGTTTTCCATATAAAACTGCAATTCAACATTTATCGAGTACAAAAACAAAATATAAGTGTACATACATCTTTAACATTCCAAAATATCAGTCACAATATGAGACCAGGTAGGTCCTGACAATATCTACCTTAACTTGCAGCAAAGGTAAGGAAAGGGAACATAGAAGGTTTGATGGGGAGGGAAAAGCAACAAGACAAAGACGGACAAGACAAAAAAAAGGGGGTGAGAGGGGAGAAGAACAAATATAGGTCCCTATATTCCGTAAGAGTAGGCATATAAGGTGTGGAAGTGAGGGAATTAATAACTAGCTGAAAACCTCAGTTGGGAAAGCTACCTAACGTTCTGTCCAGAGAGATTCTTATATTCATCAGAGTTTTGGAACTCCAGCCAATGATGCCACGTTTTGGCGAATTTTTCATGAGCGTCTTTGAGTGATGCTGTGAGCTCTTCCATCTCTCTGATCTCACATATAAGATGAAACCACAATAAAATGGAGGGCGGTGGTGTTTGTCTCCAAAGTTTGGGGACACAAGCCCTTTCTGCGTTTACCAGGTGTCTCACCACCAAGCGCCTGTAGGTATACTCCGGGATGTCACTGAGATGCAGGAGGAAGAGTGCGGGTGATTTTGGCAGAGCGAAGTCTGTGAATTTGGAGGCAATACGCCACACCTCAGACCAAAAACCCGTCAGCACTGGGCAGTCCCAGAAAATGTGTAATAAAGTCCCTTGGCCAGCACCGCATCTCCAACAAAGTGGGGAGACTGCAGGGAACATTTTATGTAACCGGGAGGGCACCCTGTTCCAGCAAGAGAGAATTTTGAATCCTGTTTCCTGAATCGTACTTGAAATGGAGGACTTATGCGTGTAAGTGTAGATTTTTGTTAACTGTTCAATTGTAAATTACATCCCCAACTCCCTATCCCAAGCCAAGGCATATGGAGGTGTGGAGTTCTTCGCTTCCAACGAGAGAATATTATACATGCGTGAGAGGGTATGACATGAGGAACCCGTCCTGCTACAAAGTTGCTCAAATAGGGTCTTTGCTTGTGAAAATCCCGTGGTCAAGGGTAGAGAAAGGAGAAAATGCCTAATTTGATGAATTTGCCAGAAGTTTAGCCGCACTGGGTCTGTGATGTTGGTCAACTCATCTACCGACAACCAATGTCCCTCTGAGATAAAATGGATCACTCTAAACCTGCCGTTACGAAACCAGGCCTGAAACCCACCAACCTTTGGACTAGGAGGGAAGGCTGGGTTACCTAGGATAGGAAACAGTGGTGAGGGACTCAGTGAAACCCCAGGCTTGTGGAGTACCCGAGATAGCCATCTAAGAGTGGGTGCTATTGTAGGATGTGACGTAATCTCCGCTGGGATGTTTCCCTGAACCCAAGGGAGGGCCAACATGGGTATTGAGGAAAACGTCTGTTCGACTGAGATCCACTGTTTATTTTCCGAATGCCTGACCCAGTCAACCACTCTCATTACTTGGAAAACCTGGTGGTAAGCCACTAGATCTGAAAGGCCAAGGCCCCCCATCTCCTTAGGCCTGGACAGATGACTCCTGGCTATACAGGTAGGGTTATCTGCCCAGACAAACTTCGTGAGCAGGCAAAACAGGTGTCGGAAAAAAAGTCTAGGGATGTCAATGGGTAAAGCTTGGAGAGTGTATAGTACCCTGGGTAGAATGTTCATCTTAAATATTGAACACCTGCCAAACCAGAAGAAAAAGCCCTTTGTCCATGAGGTAAGATTATTTAAGAGATTCAGGAAATTGGCTGCATAGAGGCCAGAGTTGTCTTTTGCCCTGTATGTTTTTAGTGCTTCTTCACTGCCTTCTTGATTAAATAATTTAAACGCTTTCTTTTTTTCTCTTGTTGCCTCCCTTACAGTCTTGTCGAGCTACATTGGTTTCCCTCTACTTTCATTTTTAAAGGGTGTGAACTGTTCACTTTAATTTTGATGTTTTTAAACGTCTCTATTTGTCGCCTGTACTGTTATTTTTGACGACATTGTCCCATTTAAAGGGGTTGTCTCGCGGCAGCAAGTGGGGTTATACACTTCTGTATGGCCATATTAATGCACTTTGTAATATACATCGTGCATTAAATATGAGCCATACAGAAGTTATTCATTTACCTGCTCCGTTGCAAGCGTCCCCGTCTCCATGGATCCGTCTAATTCTGCTGTCTTCTGGCGTTTTTAGACGCGCTTGCGCAGAAGGGTCTTCTGGCTTCTCTTCGGTCCGGCACAAGCGTTCTGGCTCCGCCCCCTTCTACGTGTCATCGCGTAGCTCCGCCCCATCACGTGTGCCGATTCCAGCCAATCAGGAGGCTGGAATCGGCAATGGAGCGCACAGAGCCCATGGTGCACCATGGGAGAAGACCCGCGGTGCACCATTGGAGAAAACAGCAGTGCATCCCTGGGAAAGGACTGGCGGCCATCTTAGGCAGAAGATTTTTTAAAGTTCATATTTCGTCGGATCGGTGAGTAGCAAGCGGCTTAAAAACCGCTTTAAATTGCTATTTTATGCCAGGGGGGTGACAGGGGGAATGGGGTAATGTAAAATTTTGATGTTTGCCGCGAGACAACCCCTTTAATGTTGCCAAGAGTAATTCTGAGCTGATCAAATTTTATTTTACTAAAGTTTAGTTTTTTTGTCGCTCCCTCATAAGGCTTTCTATTGAATTACAGCTGGAAATGAATTATATTGTTGACACTATTTCCCAAGTGTCCTTCAACCTGCACCCCTATGATTCTGTCCGGTTTGTTGTTTAACAATAAGTCCAGTGTTCCCCCCCCCCCCCCCTCTAGTCAGCTCTTATAGAAGTTGAGTAAGGTAGTTATCTTTAATTGTTCTCAAGAACTTATCGCCCTTGTGAGATTTGCAGGTTTCATATTCCCATATTATAATTAAATAATTAAAGCCTATTATTATTATAATTAAAGCCTCCCATAATAATTACTTCATTGCAGTTTTACACCTTTTCGATTTGTCTTAATAATACGTTTTCAGTTTCTTCTGTTATTTCTGGTGGCTTATAGAAAACTCCTACCAGGATTTTGTTACTTTTCCCTCCCTGTATTTCTGCCCACATAGATTCCACATGTGCATCTCCTACACCTATATCTTCTGATAGCCTCAGCATTAAGTAGGATTTAACATACAGACATACCCCTCCCACCTTTCTAGTTCCCATGGTCTCTTTTAAAGAGATTGTTACCCTGTAAATTTACCGCCCAATCGCACCTATCATTAAGCCATGTTCCCGTTATTCCACTATATCATAATTTTCAGACATTCTCGCTTCAAACTCACCCAGCTTTACTTATCAGACTTCTTGCATTCGGTGCCATACAATTTATAAGGTTGTTGTTATTTTTTTATATTCATTATGCTATTTATGATCCCATTAGCTATTCTATCATTTCCAACTGCACTAACCCGACCCACAGCTGAACCCCCATTTCTAATACTTTATCCCAGGTTACTGTCTACACTTTCTTCCCCCTATTACTTTTTATGCCCTCCCCAGTCCCTAGTTTAAACACTCCTTCAACATTCTAACCATCTTCTTCCCAAGCACAGCTGCACCCTCCCCATTAAAATGCAGCTTGTCGCTACGGTAGAGCCTGCAGCCGACAGCCCAGTTCTCCAGGAACCCAAATCCCTCCTTCCTATGCCAACTATGGAGCCACTTGTTTACCTCCCTACTCTCTTGCTGCCTTTCTAGTGTGTCTCGTGGTACAGGTAGTGTTTCCAAGAGGTCCTTGCCCTGAGCTTAGATTCTAGGTCGCTGAAATCATTTTTGACGGTCCTCCATTGACCTCTAACTTTGTCATTGGTACCATTGTGCTCCTCACCAGCCCCTCCCAGTAATCTATCAATCCGATTCGTAATGTGTCTAACTCGAGCACCAGGAAGACAACACACCGTTCGACAATTGCAGTATTTGTGGCAGATTGCCCTGTCTATCCCCTTTATAATTCAGTTCCCCACCTCTAGGACCTGTCTAGCCTGCCCTGTGCTCCCCTTCCCCTTCTTACTGGAGCAGTCATTTTCCTGGCACTCAGAGGGCATGTTGTGCTGCAGCATTGCTAACCATTAGAGATGAGCGAGCATACTCGTCCGAGCTTGATGCTCGTTAGAGTATTAGGGTGCTTGAGATGCTCGTTACTCGAGACGAGCACCACGCGGTACTCGTCTCGATTAAACGAGCACTGACCATTGAATTCAATGGAGCCGGCAATACAGCCGCCTCCATTGAAAGCAATGGGCTGTCGGCTAGCGCGGGATGAATTTTCGGAAAGGGCTTAAAAATATAAGCCCTTACCTGAAAATCATCCTAAAATGTGTAAAAAGTAAAAAAAAAATATACTCACCTTGTCCCGGCAGAACGATGTTAGCCCATTGAATTCAATGGAGCCGGCAATACAGCCGGCTCCATTAAAAGCAATGGGCTGCGGCGATCGCACAATGAATTTTCGGGAAGGGCTTAAATATATAAGCCCTTCCCTGCAATTCATCCAGAAATGTGTAAAAATAAAAAAAATATATATACTCACCTGGTCCCGGCAGACGGAGTTCAGCTGCGGCCAGCTGGCAGTTCTCCTGAACTGCTCTCTGTAGTATTCAGCAGGCGGGGATTTAAAATGCTGAATGAGCTGCCTCTGATTGGTCACAGCCTGACCAATCAGAGGCAGATCTCACTCACACCCATTCATGAATTCATGAATGGGTGAGTGAACGCTGCCTCTGATTGGCTCAGCGCAGCTCTCAGCTGAATGACAGCAGTTCAGCACCACAGTGCAGGGGACAGCAGGCTGTGCCCCGGCAGCTGAAGGGAGGTGAGTATCTATTTTTTTTGTTTTTTTAAATCACTTTTAATTCATTTCCAGGGAATGGCTTATATGTAAAGCCCTTCCCTGAAAAAGAATTCAGGTGTGCCAGCGGACCATTGTCTTCAATGGAGTCGCTGGCAGCAGCAGCGGCTCCATTGAAGAGAATGCCTGCATTTTTATTCTTTTTTACACTAAAATCTTTCTTTTTCAAGTAAGGGCTTATATTTTTAAGCCCTTCCCGAAAATTCATCCCGCGCTTGCCGGCAGCCCATTGCTTTCAATGGAGCCGGCTATATTGCCGGCTCCATTGAATTCAATGGGCTAACATCGTTCTTCTCTGCCACAGCTGTTACAGCTGTGGCAGAGGAGAACGATCGTTATGCTGACAGTGGGGGGTCTCACTCTTACCACTATTGTGGCTTAACAGTGAGACCTCGGAGCCCAAAATGCAGCCTTGCATGTTGCTCCTCGCCTGCCCTATCCATTTCTGTGTTTTTTACATGACTTTGGTGATTTGCTAAGATTTTCACAAATGAAAACCTTAGCGGAGCACCAGTCATATACAAAAATGCTCGAGTCGCCCATTGACTTCAATGGGGTTCGTTACTCGAAACGAACTCTCGAGCATCACTGAAAGTTCGACTCAAGTAACGAGCACTCGAGCATTTTGGTGCTCGCTCATCTCTACTAACCATGTAATTGTATCCCCCTCATCCCCCCAAACTTTTTGGGGTGTGCCAGTTCAGGACTAGCCTCCCTACCGTAGTTCTCTTCCCTCTGCACCTCCTGTCACCCAGCTAGATGCCTGCTCATCCTGCTCTCACGAACTACCCGCCGCCCCCACATCTACCCCAGCGAGTGTCTGCTCAGTGAGAAGCAAACTCCTTTCCATGTTGTTAATGTATCTAAGTGTTGCCAGCCACTCATTTAGATCTAGGACCTGGACTTTCAGATATGCGACGTGCATGCATCTTGTTCAACAGTATGCACCCTCGATCGGCTCATCAAGTAATGCATACATTGCACAAGTAGTACCCTGGCCGGCATTGTGAAGTATGGAGCAAATTCTAGTGGGGATCTCCAATTTTAGTTACAGAAGTAACAAAATCAACTAGATCACACTCCTCATGTGCCTCCGCCGGCTCGGACCATTCACATGCCTCCGCCCATTCGCGACCAACTCACGTGCCTCTGCCCAATCGTGACCAACTCACATGCCTCCACACGTTCGCGACCAACTCACGTGCCTCCGCCCATTCGCACCTTAATTTTCTTTTTTTTTTCAATCGCTCTCACGCTCCCACTGCCTGATCGCCTTCAGTCACACTGATTCGCTTCACGTTACACACTTACACGCGCGGAATATACTTATCAGCAGCAGTCTTCTTCCTCACAGCTGCTCTTCAGTTCAGTGTTGGGACCTTACTCTCACTGGCAGTCACTCTCTGGCTGCCTGCAGCAGCAGCCCGAACATATTCAAGTGAATACTAGGCAAACATTGTGGCTCATTATTCACCAGAGAGGCTTTGCAGTGCTGTAGTTTTCCATATTGAAGTTTTTCTTTTTAGTAAAATTGCTGCAAATTTGTGATAAAATCAGAGTATCGGGGTAAGCCATGCTTTTTTTTAATCAGATCATATCTAAAAAACCTCATGCTTTCCTCTATTGAGTGTGAACTGTTTTTGAAAACAAGTTTTGCCTTGCTTCATTATTTGTAGTTGCAGCACTTGCCAGCAGATGTCAGTGTTACTACAATTCCTGCTAATGAATCTTCTGCACTGTATTAAACATTTGTACTTCCTTTTATCTAGTACTCATGTCTGACTGTGCATCTACTGGTTCTAATTTGGACTTAATAACATTCTACATTTTGACTAATAAAAAAATAGGATTCTTTGGTTCTCACATAGCATAAATTTATTTCCATCTTAAGACACTTTCACACTAGTGTTGGAGGGATTACTCCTCCATCATAAACAAGGGGCAATTTACAAAAGTGATGTACTCCTGTTTTATAAGAAAAAACACAGAAAGTGAATAAATCTCATTACTTCCAGTGCAAAAACTGCTTTATAATCTGTCCCTATTAATACTTACCACATAATGGAAACTATGAGGCACAAAGACCAAACAGGTCTCCATCTCACATAATCACCCCATGTTTCCGTCCTGGTTTCTGCCCTCATGCAGTTTTATGTTTTCAGGATGGAAAGTAAGATGGAACCAGCGCTGGATTCACAAAACATAATGTACTGTAAACGAACCTTATTTAAAACATGGAAAAAAAGTCTTCTTGTGGGATTTCAAGTTTGATATTAACAGAAATCATACAGGGTGAAGTCAAAAAGATGGATCCAGCGCTATATCTTAATACTGCTGCCCTATATTAAAATAACAATAGTGTACTTGAATAGGAAGGTATGGATACACTACATAATAGTATGGCACATGGACCCTAGAACATAAATTTCAATTGAGATAGAGAGTAAAATGCAACTGCGACATTGAAGAGAATTATCTGAGAAGCGGAAATCCGCTTTCCGTATCTCTCTCAGGTCTGTGTGACCGCTGTTCCATCTACTACACTAGGGCAGACCATCCAGGAAATTATTCATCGTTGTCTGCAGGAGATTCAGGTACCAATCTGCATTGACAGTCCCTGGAATGAACAAAGGCCCAAAGACATCTCCATGTATGTATCATAGCAGAAGGAGGCCACTTCGAGCAGCTTTCCTTGCTTCAGTCATTGCGGTGGTCTCACAAGACCAGAGATTCAGAAAGCAAATTCAGCTTCTCACATGTTACTCCTCAACGTTGCAGATGGGTTTTACAGTCTATCTTTTACAGGGGCCACAACACAAAATTGAAATCCATTTTTAGGAGCACCCAGGAAATGCCATATCCATGCCTTCCTATTCAATTACACTAATGTTATTTCAACATTCCTCAATACAATAGACCTGACATAATAACAGGGGGGCAGGTTGGGTGGCAACTGGAAAATAGTGACCATAATATAAAACATCTTAACTTGTTCTTCAAGAGAGAAGGTTATAGGAGAGCTACAAAAATACTAAACTTTAGGAAGGCTAAATTCAACCAGCTTACTGATACCCTTAACCTTATTGACTGGGATAATGTCCTCAAAAATAAGAGTACAAACAATAAATGGGAAACTCTTAAAAACATACTAATTACTTAGTGTGAACGGTTCATACTTTACAGGAATAAAAGGGTTAGTAATAGGAGAAAACCAATGTGGCTCAATAAAGATGTAAAGGGGGCAATAAACAGCAAACATAAAGGGTTTAAACTACTAAAACAAGAAGTCAGCGAAGAAGCACTAAAAAGCTATAAGTAAAAAAAGAAATTGTGTAAAAATCAGATAAAAACAGCAAAGATGGAGACAGAAAGACTTATTGCCAAAGAGAGTAAAACTAACCCTAAACTCTTCTTCAACTATATAAATAGTAAAAAGATTAATACTGAAAGTATTTAATAAATAATGTAGGAGAAATTGTAGAGGGTGATGAAAAGAAAACAAATCTATTAAATAGTTTTTCTCCAGTGTATATTTACAGAGGAAAATTAAATGTCAAATGAGATGCAGAGTGATAATGTAAACTCTCCACTAAATGTCAACATTCTAGTCAAAGAAAAAGTGCAGAGCCATCTTAAAAAGATTAAAATAAAAAAATCACCGGGTCCCGATGGCATACACCCCAGGATTCTAAGGGAATTCAGTAATGTGATACACAGACCCCTGTTTCCTATATATAAGGACTGTATAGTGAAGGGGTCTGTTCCACAGGATTGGCGCATTGGCAATGTGGTGCCGATATAGAAAATGTGGCCCTCAAAATTACATGTTCACTTGTAGATTGCGGCATGTAAAGGGCTCACAGAGGGAGCGCGCTCCCTCTGTGATGTCATTGAACCCCGCGATGCAATTGATTTGCCATGGCAACAGGACCCCAGCTACAGGCAGGAGTCCTGCAATGTCTTATCATAGATGTTATTGTACAAGTCCCCTACAGGGACGTAAAAAGTGTAAAAAAAAAAAAAAGATACAAATGGTGTAGAAAATGTAAAAAAAAAACCTTTTTTGTGCTTTTTCCCTATCAGTATAATTTTTTTTAAATTAAAATCCTATATACTTTTTTTTCTGCGGAAATGTGGAAAAACCTAAAAAAAAAAGGAATTTTGGTGTCTTTGATATTGTACCGACCCACAGGGGGAAAAAAACTGTGGGAGAATTGATGTGTTTTCTCTCCCTGCTTTCATAAAAAAAATTATAAAAGTTTTACAATATAGTCTATATACCCAAAAATGGTACTAATAAAAACTACAGCTTGCCATGCAAAAAAAACAAGCCCTCATACTGCCGTGCCAACGAAGAAATAAAAAAGTTATGGCTTTTGAAAAGTGGAAATGAAAATCCCACAAAAATCGCTGCATTCATATGCCCAAAATAGGCCATGTCCTTAAGGGGTTAATTGTGACTAGCTCATATCGAAAACAAAAAGAGAAATGACCTCTGCAGTGCCTGTTAAAGACAACTTCAAGTTATGCCTCTTAGTAAGAACCAATAAGCATGTATGCCTCTCAATAGTTGTAACCATTAAGTATCTGTCTCTTTAAGGAGCCTTTAGCTGCTTTTACATGAAGCGATGAAACGTTTGCATGAACAAATGATAACAGAGTTCACTTGTTCACTAGTGTAGCCTGTTCTTATAGACAGATAAATCGTTTGGAATTTCGTTTGGTATTGCATTTTCTGAACGTTCAGTCGTTCGCATTCACTGTACCAGGGATTGTAACTAACTAGACAATCTATTCACACACAACTGCGTGCAAATGAGCGAACAATTATTTTTATGTCTGCATAAAATAAACTACAAACAACCAAATGAATCCAACAATTTTTTTGACATTCTGTGTAAAAGGGCCTAAATGAAGCTTAGTTAAAGCTCATCATTGCCTCCGTGACATGCCTTCTGGACCCTTAGTATCAAAACAAGTATCTGACATTCCACTAAGCCGATTCACACTGTTCCATGTTTTTTGTAACACAAGTTCTGAGTGGTGAAAAACAGGCCTAATCATACCCCTGCCTCTTGGTGATTTTTATTTTTTTTAATTATTTTATTTATTTAGCATTTTCAGATGCATACGGAATAGAAAAGTGAATGCAAGGTAAGTACATCGGTCATCAAAAAGTTCCGCAATATGTCAACAAACTATATAAGGACAAATAGTCCAACAGGACTGCCACGATTACCTCCCTGTAACACTGTAACAATAAGCTAAATAATAAAAAGCGCAACATAATGGAAAAAAAGGAAGGGGGGCACTCATGAGGAAGGGAAGGGAGGAAGAGGGGGGGTGAGAAAAAGAATGAAAGACGGATGAAGATGGGATAGAATGAGTCCCTCTAGACCTAGTTAAAAATCGCAGAAGGAGTATGGGGTGCCTGAGCACCAACAGCAAATTTACGCCTAGAGGGTCATCCAATGGGTAAGGCTCTGTATTCTGGTGACTCCAGTAATACCAGGACTTGAGCGATTCATCATGCTTAGCTTTAAGAGAAGCCATAGGAGCCTCAATCTTCATGATATTCTAGACTTTATTGAACCACATCAAGATAGAGGGTGGAGAAGTCTCCTGCCAGGGCAACAGTATACACGCATGTACAGCATTTATCAGATGGCTGACCACAGAGCGTTTATACAGGGAGGTCTCACAGAGGGTAGCACAAATAGTGGAGGCAGTTTGGGTAAGCCAAAGTCTCTAAATCTGGAAGTAATATGCCAGACCTAAGACTAAAAACTTGTCAACACCAGACAATCCCAAAAATATGGAGCAAGGTACCATAGTTCCCCCCCCCCACACTTCCAATAAGTTGGAGATACTGCAGACATCATGATGTGTAGTCAAGAGGGCACCCTATACCAACACAACAAAACTTTAAAACCCATCTCCGTAGAGGCAATGACGCATATTCCAGTGGGATCCATCCAGCGTTTATAGTCCTAATATCTGTGACAGTCAATGACTTGCAGCAGGTGAGAGGCTTGGTGATAAACTACAAAGTCTGGGAGACCCAGGCTATCCTCCAATATGGACCGAATGAATGTCAAGCGTGTTATGCGAGGGGATTTTCCCACCCAAATAAATTTAGTGAGAAGGGACAGCAATGTGGCTTACCCCTTCAAATGCTTTATCTGCATCTGTGGACAACAAGCATAGTGGCACGTTGATTCTGTTAGCATGGTAAATGTTTATGACTCAGGTTGTCTTATTCTGTGCTTCCATAGAAGACATAAATGCCGCCCGGTCCTGATAAATAATATCTTGGAAAATGCAAGAGACTTGTACACCTGGAGGACATGAGGAGGTAAAAGCTTCAAGAAAGTTTTATAATATGGTATTGTTAAGCCATATATAGAGAATAATATTATTCCTGCAAAGCCTCCTTGATTTGCTGCAGTACATGAATGTCCTGCTGAGGAGGAAATGTGCGGGATGTTGACATGTGAATGTGTCTTCTAGAGTGCGCGCGCTACGATTTTGCTACATTTGTTGCCATATGTGTCGACAACATTTGTACAGCATCACCTTGGCGTTCCACAGCCACAATGAACAGATGCGATTCTGCAGTTAAACTAACTCTGCTCCCACAATTCAGTCTACAGAAGATTTGTGTGTTGCCTGTTGTGGTCCAGTAAATCCTCGAGGCAGGCATTTTTCTCTTTTTGGGAACCGGTTCTGATAAAGGTACCCTTAATGAAACACTTGTGGGATTCCTGTAAAGAGACTTGGTCGATCCCTTGTGTGGCATTATGTGTGAAATATTTCTGAAAGTCTCTAAGTACTTCCGCTTTAATCTAAGGGTCCTGGAGGAGAGAGTCATTAAGACACGACTGCCACGTATTAGATGGGATGATTTGAACGGAGAGAAAAATGGAGATGTGAGTGTTTTGAGAATGACAAATACTCAATAAAACTCCTAATAAATAATAAAATAATAATACCTAAAAAACACCTAATAAAAGGGGAGGAGGTGTTGCATTGCTCAAAAGAGATTCAAGCTTCAGAGCATGGCAGTTCTGTAGAAACTGTTTTGGTAAGACTACAAGAAGAGAACAACAGAAAGGACACTATTGTAAGCATTTATTATAGGCCATCTGGAGAAGCATAATATATGGATGAACTCTTTCTACATCAGATGGCCAAGTTCTCAAAATACTACGACATAGCGATCATGGGAGATTTTAACTAGCCAGACATTTGTTGGGAATCTCTCTCAGGTGAAAGTAATGGGTCAAACAAATTCTTATCCTCTATTGCTGACAACTTTATTTTCTAAAAAGTAGAAGAAAAAACAAGGAGATCTGCAATCTTGGACCTAATTCTTACCAACAGGGTGGAAACGGTTGAGGGAGTTAGGGTGGCTGGGACCTTAGGAGACAGTGATCATGATATCCTTGAATTTTGGATAACAAGGGGAAGAAAACCTGAGAAGACTCAGACTTCAAGGTTGGATTTCAGAAAAGCAGAATTTAATCGACTCGGAATGAGGGTAGGAAGAATCTGGATGTTCTTAAAGACAGAAATATCCTAGAAAGATGGGAAATTTTGATTCTCAAAGCACAATTGTTAACAATCCCTAAAAAAAGGAAGAATAGTAAGCATCTAAAGAGACCAGAATAGATGAACACAGAACTTGCATACATGCTAAAAATGAAGAAAAAATGTTTAGCAAATGGAAAGAAGGGGGAGTATCTAAAGAAGAATATAATGCAGTCTACAGAAACTGTAGGGCTAGCATCAGAATAGCTAACGCTAATAGTGAATTGAGGTTTGCAAGAGAGGCCAAAATCAATAAAAAAGGATTTGGGGGGTATGTCAAGAGCAAAAGAAAAGTCAGATGCTATAGGATGTTTACAGGATGAAAATGGTGAGTTACTTAAAAATGATGTTGAGAAGGCCGAACTTTTAAATTCCCATTTCGTATTTGTTTTCTCTCAGAAAGTAGATGTAACATCAACTGATCACTCCTGTACTATTGAAAGAATAACAGAATCCAAGATGATGAGGGAACACTTAGCTAACTTAAATTAATTCAAGTCTCCAGGTCCAGATGAAGTACTGAAGAGAGCAGCAGATGTATTTTGTGAACCGCTTTGCATAATCTTTAAAAATTCCCGGAGAACAGGAGAAGTCCCAGAAGATTGAAGTAGGGAAAATGTTGTCCCTATCTTCAAAAAAAAGGAATAATGTGGACTCAGGAAACTACAGGTGAGTCTGCCTTCTATACCGGGAAAGATCTTTGAACAAATTATTAAACAGCATGTATGCAATACTTCTATGAGAATGGAGTAATTAACAAGAGCCAGCATGGGTTTGTAACAAACAAGTCGTGCCAGACAAATCTAATTTCCTTTTATGACAGAATCACAAACTGGCTTGATCAGGGAAATGTGGTGGATAAAGTACATCTTTACTTTAGTAAAGCATTTGACAAAGTATCTCATACCATCCTTATTTTTAAAAATGGCCAAATATGGGATTGACAAAGCAACTGTTAGTTGGATTTACAAGTAGCTAAGTGATCGTACTCAAAGAGAGGTCATAAATGGCTGCACATCCAAGTGGAAGAATGTCTCAAGTGGGGTACCACAAGGCTCTGTCCTGGGCCCAGTGTTCTTCAACATTTTTATTAATGATCTGGAGGAAGGAATTGATGAGAAACTGATCAAATTTGCAGACAACACAAAGCTAGAAGGAATAGCTAACACAAGAGAAGATAGAGGATGCAAAAACATCTAGACAAGATTGAACAGTGGGCAGCAACTAACAGAATGGTATTTACCAGGGAGAAATGCAAAATCCTACATCTGGGTAAGAAAAATGTAAAAAGAACATACAGAATAGGAAGAATTGGGCTAAGCAGCAGAACTTGTGAAAAAGACTTGGCTATACTAATAGATCACAGACTGAATATGAGTCAACAGTGTGATGCAGCAGCAAAAAAGGCAAACACAATTATGGGATGTATTAAGAGAAGCATAGAGTCTAGATCAGGGGTCCCCAACTCCAGTCCTCAGGGACCACCAACAGGTCATGTTTTCAGGATATCCTATAGTAAGAACACCTGTGGAAATGTCTGAGGCACTGACAATAATTACATCACCTGTACAACACTGAGGAAATCCTGAAAACATGACCTGTTGGCGGTCCAGGAGGACCAGAGTTGGGGAACACTGGTCTAGATCACGTGAGGCAATTATCCCCCTCTATTCTTCCTTAATCAGACCTCATCTGGAATACTGTGTCCAGTTCTGGGCAACGCAATATAAAAAAGACATTGACAAACTGGAGCAAGTTCAAAGAAGAGCTAACAGTAGGCTGAGCGGTCTGGAAACCATGTCTTATAAGAAACGGTTAATGGATCTGGGAATGTTTAGCTTGCAAAAAAGAAGGCCGAGAGGAGACTTAATAGTGGACTACAAATATCTGAAGGGCTGTCACAGTGCAGAGGGATCAGCCCTGTTCTGATTTGCACAAGGAAAGACTAGAAGCAATGTAATGCAACTGAAAGGGAGGAGATGCAGATTGAATGTTAGAAACCCTTTTGACAGTGAAGGTAATCAATGAGTGGAACAGATTGCCATGGGAAGTGGTTTAATTCTTCAATGGAAGTCATCTGCCACTGAGCAGGGGGTTGGACCCGATGATTCTAGAGGATCTTCCAACTCTGCCATTCTATGATTCTAAATTATTCTAAGTTATTCACAAAATGTCTATTTAGTGGGATTTCATTAAATAAAAAGATTTAAAGGGTTTTCTAAGAATCCTAAGGCATTAGTGTCAGTGGGGTGACAAAGTATGTAATAAAATAAAAGGAGGAGACCAGGACTATCTTTTGCGCCCGACGTAAAAACGCCTGGCGCTATATTGGCCGGCTGGGCGCTTTTACGTCACGAGAATATGCCCAT
Organism: Eleutherodactylus coqui; assembly: GCF_035609145.1. NCBI lineage: Eukaryota > Metazoa > Chordata > Amphibia > Anura > Eleutherodactylidae > Eleutherodactylus > Eleutherodactylus coqui. The sequence goes on from NC_089837.1 coordinate 306,962,029, forward strand.
GTGATCTGATGCATTGGAATCCAATACATCAGATCACAGCGCATATCGGCCAGCCGTGAAAACGGCGGTCCGATATACGCTCGTGGGAAAGAAGCCTAATACACAAAGTTAGGAGCTTTGAGGTTAGAGAGTTGGTCACAGGGGATAAGTACCACAAACATTCTTCCCTGCAATGAAACAATATAACTTTTCTTTAAGATAATGCAAATATATTACATACTAAATTAAAGGCATTTTTCCACCTATTTTTTTAAAAATCCTGCTGCCCATAGCCAGAAATAATTAGAAGAGCCGATACCAATTCTAGGTCCTTACATGTCCAGTGCTGCAGGTCCTTTATCGATGACGTGTATGTTTTGACAGGCTATAGTCAGCCTGTTTATAGGACGTCACAACATGCTAAAGCCAATCATAGACCTCAGCTGTCAAATGCTAAAGTCTGTGATTGTCTGCAGCAGCCTGTGACATGAGGCTGCAACCTCACCTACCTACGGTGGCAAATGACCGGAAGATTTTGCAGGTAAAGGAACAGTTTTACTGGCAAAATCGTGCAGTCATTGGTTACCGCAGGTGGCAGAAGTTTTGGCCAAATGCAGTTGCCGCAGTGTGGATCCCTATTCTTAAGATGTTTTGCTTGTGACTAGTATGCTTTTTATTGAACAGAATTTAGTTTTTCAAAGCATTTTGCAAAAAGCTAAATAAAAAGTTGCATAATATGTAGTACAAAAAAGTTTTACATTTGTGTATTTATTTATGTAATCTAGATTGCATAATATTCCTTTCTGCTGCGGATTGTTCCTGAAGAGGTGGAAATGTTTTCAGTTCTACATGTGGGAGTGATAAATAGCCTTTTCGCTTGAAACCATGTAGATGTTTTCTCGATAAAGGCAAAGTAAGTAAATAATTCCTGTTGGATACAATAGTTGGAATAGTCTGTGTGCTTCACTTTTCACTACAGCTGAAAATCTCAAAGGCGTTGTACCACAACTGCAAGTTATCCCTTCTCCATCGTATAGGAGATCACTTGCTGATTGGTGGTGGTTCCACCTTGAAACCCCCACTGCTTTTGAGAACGAGGGTCCCATGTCCCCCGTGCTCCTCACTGCAGGGTTCAGGAGACTGAATGCAGCGCAGGTCGCGCAAGTGCACTAGCACTCCATTCACAGAGATATCCCCGAGTAGGTACCGCTCGACTATTTCCATCAACCCCATTGAAACTCATGAAGCACTCACCGTGTATGTGCAACCCCTACAGTGACAGGAGAGTGGTACATGGGAGCCACGTTCTCAAGAGCAGCGGGGGTCTCAGTGGTGATACCTCTACCAATCAACAAGTTGACTTGCAATTGTGGTATAACTCCTTGAAAGTTATGACTAAAAGTAAAATAATTTGCCTGATATTAAGCAAATGAGTGATATTCACAGAGAACGCATATGAGATAGTTTCATGCCAAGAAGAAAAGGTTTAAATACAGACGACATCTACTGAGGTTGTGAAATCTCTAGATATATTGGTCAACATGCTGATAGATTTTAATGTCCAACATATTCCAAAGGGTATCCTTATGGTATATGTGTGGACAGTATACGCCTGGATTCCACAGCCCTGAGCTGAAATGCACTCAACTGTGTTTTTGAATACAACTATATAGCTGTATGCATGTAACGCGCATATACAAATTTTTTTCTGACAGGTTATAGGTATATAGTTGCATGAGTTTCGCCATATGGTCCTTTTGTGAGTTTTTCCCTAAAGTACATTTATTTTATCATATCGGTTATTTCAAAAAATAAAAATCAGCAACTTTGTAAATAGTATTGATTAAAAATATCCAACCATTTTGTGTCTACAGCAGCTCCTCTGAAGATTTATGTGTCTCCATGGTTATAGACTTCATAAAAAGCATTGTGTAGTTTAATCCTACTGTTATCTGTTCCTCTGTCTACCACTGCTAAGACCGTAGAAGAGGAGCAGCTGGAAAGAAGTAAAACATGCATGCAACATCAGACTACACAAACGTTTTGAATGTTGTTCAAAACTAGTTGTGTGCTCCTGCCACTCAGGCCTTCCTGGTCTCACCTCTGGGTATCACAGTCACATGCCATCAAAGCGCATGACTGCATTGGTTCCGCCAAGTCCAGTGATTGGCACTTAGATGGCGCATAACTGCACTACCTGGAAGTGAGTGGAGATCCCGTGTGGCAGGGGCATGCAACAGGTAAGCATACCTTAGTTTATTTTCAAAGTGGTCATTAGGGGGCTTTTTTGTAGCCACTGGACAATTCCTTTAATTCTGTTAAGGTATGAACAAGCTTTATGCTTTAGTTGGACTAAACCAGTAGACTTGGAAACCAAAGTGCTTTGTAATTTTTGTACTCAATCACCATTTGCTTACCAATTAATTGTGGTCCAGCCATGGACGTAGCTTTAACAGTAACAGCTGCGATGTAGTTCAGAGGCCTAAAGGATTTCTCCAGAACTTTTACTACTGATGACCTATCCTCAGGATAGACCATCAATAGTTGATCGGCGGAGGTTCACCACTTGGAATCCCCACTGATCAGCTGATTGCTGGGCCTGCTATGAGTGCAGTCAGCCGGAGCGATGTCAACATTGTAGAGTCCCAGTTTGGGACTGCAGGCACAGCTCCCATTGAGCTGATTAACTATTGATGAGGATAGATGATCAATTGTAAAATTTTTGGAGAACCCTTTAAGGGTCCCATTCAAACATTTTTCTTTGTCGGTGTTTTCTGGTGTCAAAATTTACCAGTGGATTCAGCTTTGCGCAGAAGATCTCTCATATTGCACTACTGTCTGTCTTTTGGTTGCAAGTAGTTTTGCTACTGTTTGTATTTCTATTTGGGACTATATGGGACCCTTTGAATTCTAGTTACCCCTGAACTAATGCACTTTTCCTTTGTAACCATTGTGTACTGTGTGTGCATTCACTCATACCATACCTTGTTATGTTATTATTTAATTACCTTCGTTATGTTACAATAAAACACTTAGAAATCCATTTGAAAATAAAACTTCTTTAGTTCATTGTAACTGCCCCATACTCATTGATACATCTCCTTAACGTCCTCCTTCAGAAGCTTGCTCAGTTCTTTATTTTTCCTGCTTTTTTCATAATGATGACCACAACCATTGGTCACAAATGTTTAACATATACTCCCCGAAGATTAAGTCATACAAATACCTGAAAACACAGACTTAAAGGGAAGGAAGGGAACAGTGGGGAATACTCTAGGTGACATGAAAATCCACAGTTAATTACTGTTTCTCAAAACTTTGTAACTTTCCAGCCTTTGTAACTTCTACCGAAGTTGAAATATCTTCAGGATCACCTCCACATAGTTATCCTCTGACTGGGAAGTCATGCCTTTGCAGTATTGATCAAGAAATAGCTCTTTACCCTTTCTTTTCCTCTGCAGAAGTCCTGGGTAAAATTTTCCCATCCTTATGGCAATATAAATTCAGTTTGCTAACCGTAAGAGGTGGCAAATAATTCGCCAATGGTGTAGGTGCTTAAGTTTTAGCAGTGCTCCAGTTCAAGAAAGCGTCTTAGATATATAGCAGCATGATTTTCTTGTTGGTGCTGGACCCTATAGTGACAGCTATTTTGTTGGGACAGAAGGAGTGATGGGCATTGATGTTACTCTTTGTTGATTTTTTTTCTTATTATTTCCTGTCCCCGTATTTTGGTTCTTGTTCCCTTTTCCTTTGGCGTTCTTTGTCTTTCCCTCTCCTGCAATGAAAACATGGTTATATTAGAGGCTTCACTTGATAAAGAATTCTTAATAGCATATACATTTTTGGAAACTTAAGGGTTTTCTGCCAAGATGCACAGCCCGTATGAAAATGTGGGGCTTGGGGCTGTCCTGGAAAACAGCTGATTTAGCAGCAATGGCCAACCTGACATTTCTTGTGCAGTAGTATTGTGGGATCACCATTCACATGGGATCTGCTCTCTGTTCTGGGACACAGCGGATGGGGTGTACAAGCAGAGAACCACACTTTATGATGTTCATATGTCCTAATAGAGAATATGAACAGGGAATGCCAACTTGGCACAACCCCTTTAATCCATTAAGGACCAAGCAATGGAGATTTACGGCAGTTGGCCCTGTGCTTTAATCGCAGCTGATAAAATATGGCGGCGGATTAAAGCCCCTGCTTCTGCAATCAATCAGAAGCAAGTCGACTGTCAGCTGTTAGTCATAGCTGAGAACCCTCAAGGAGAAGGGAGAAGAGGTTTTTAGCTCCTTCTCCTTTCACTAGTGTAATTTCTACTACGAGAGCTGGCGGTCATGTTGCTCTATAGACTGCCCCAAGTAACTGACTATATCAGATAAGGATAGTATCCTCTCCTAATGCTTGGGGTAGCAGTCCCAGTTCTTAGCAGAGATGATGCTAAAAGTCACAGACTTTATTGTTTTTCTTTATCATTTTTTTTTTTTTTGGCGCATCATCTCTGCTAACAACTGGGACTGCTCCACCAAGCATTAAGGGAGGATCCTATCCTTAACCGATATAGTCAGTTACTTGGGGCAGTCTATAGAGCAATTTTGACCAACAGGAGTCTCCCATGAGCAATCTCGTGGAGCACTAGTTCCATACATCCTCTTCAGATCTCTTCCTGTGGTCATAGCTCAGCTCCTTATCTGATAAAATCCCCATTCGGATAGTAGCATGTATCAGCCATCCTTGGGGCATCTATATATGGTTCAAACCTATTGTCACACACATGATATTAGATCTGAGAGTCTGTATTGGACACTATCAAGAGAAGTGATTACTGTCTCTGTGTTTCACCTGGAAAGGCAAACTGGTTTATGCTAACCCAGTTGCGTTCCATTTATTATCCATAGACATCACACAGTGTGTGTTACTATATCAGTTTCATCAAACTTAGTCATCTGTGATGATGCGTCAGATAATACTGGTTCTGATCTAAAAGTTTTCACCCTGTCCATTATTTGGGGGGACTACTCTCTCACACATTCTAACCATATGATACAAATTAGGTTCCCGATGAACTGCTAGTAACGTAGCAGGGAAACGTGTTGAACCGCACCAATTTTTGAACTACAATAATCTAGAACCAAGATAGATATCAATGTCGAACTAATTATTGAACCAAGATCTACCAAGATTAGTCTAGCCCTTTAGTACAATACTTTATGGTCCAAACATTTTGTCAATCGTTTGTACACGGTAGTCTAGAGCCTTGTAGTACAGTTATTCGATTGTCTATACATCTTGACAATCAACTGTACTCTGTGTTTTTTATATTTTTCAGTCTAGTGGTACCTATTGCTGTCTCATCCACAGCCTTTGGGATGAACAAGAGATACTCCTATCTTTGAGCTCCCATTAAGGTTTCCACATAGACTTAGCTGTTTGTCTGTCTGTAAATGTCCGTCAGCCCATGTAGATTTTTAAATTATCATTAAGGGAAAAAAATAGAGCAGATAAACCACCACATGGGTAAAATCACTAAAAAGTGTCTGGTCCTCAAGGTACAAAACAGCCTGGTCCTTAAGGGATTAAAGGGAATCTGTCACATTCGAAACCCCCCTTAAACTACAGTATTCAGTAAATAGATTAAAAGAAAAATGCTGATTCCAAATCTGTCATTTTTATCTTTCTACTCACTTGCAGTCCCCTCCGCGGTATGCCTACAAACAGGCCGTTCAACACAGATGAGAAAAGACCCTTATTGATACATTTGTTGCACAACAGTGACATGACAGTCTTATGACAGTTACATAGGTATCGCAACTTACATATAATAGGTTCATTAGGGATGGAACGTATGTGCTTTATTTTTACCCCTTGTCTTCCTCCTTGATATGTTCTTGTACAAAAATTCATAAAAATCTCATGGAAGTGCATGTGTCATAGCTCAGTGTATTCCCTGCACTGCAGTTGTTACACAACACATTATTTCGGTGGTCAGCATATCATAAAATCTCTACGTAGCCCTTATCAAAAGCATATTTAAAGAGGTTGTCCCAACTGTGGCTACCCACGTTTTCTAGCAATATCAGCCTATTAAAGGGGCTTTTAGCAGCTAGATCTGTTTAAAGATTTTGTTCGGTTGACTTGCTTGTCATCAATGAATATTTCCCTTGTAGATGTAGGCACAACTTATTGCAAGCAACATTATGAAGTGTTTTTATCAAACATGCATTTTACGGTTACATTTCTCTCAATTGAAATAATAAACCATCAGCTTTTATTAACGTTCCTGCAATTCCACAGACTGTAGCAATATAATCACTGATCCACTATACTGCCTTTGATTTTGCTTAGCCAGTCACAGCATGCAGACTATAGCAGGTACTGTAGAACCAAGTGCAAGCCGTATTTCTGTTGTGCACACAGTGGGGGAGATTCAATCTGCAAAATGCAGCTAAATTCTATTGCAAAGGTAAATATGGCGTGCAGCAAACGTAAGTGTTTTAGACATTTTTTACCTCTAGATGAAAAAAGAGAGCGGCTAAGGAGAATTGTAAAAGGCACCAAATTTTTTTAGCCCCTTCCTGACATCCGCCATACATAAATGGTAACTCAGATACCTACTGTTAACCCTTTTCATGGCTCTGTCAGTTCTGAAATTGCAATTTAAAAGGTCCAACAGAGAGAGGGCTCTCTCTGTCACTTGAATGGCCCACCTGCAACAAGATTGCAGGCTGCCATTTGCTTACCCAGGCATCCCAGAGTCTACTGAAGGCCACCAGGGCTGCTATGGTTTTACCTATTAATCCGTGCCTCTGGCAGGTCTTAATAGAGACTGTCTGTAGAGCTATGATCTATTGCAATACTGAATCATTACAGCATCTTGTACATGGAATCAGACGATTGCCAGTTTAAGTCCCCTATAGGGGACCAAAATAAAATAAAAGTATGATTAATAACGTTTTTTAGTGATCGGTAAATGTAAAACATTTTTTAAAAGCTAAAAATACTTTTCCCAGTAATTGCATCACAAATCATAAAATAAAGTGAAAAAGAAAATTGGTATCACTATAGCCATAAAAGTCAAATTGATTGAAATATCACATTATTTATCCCACAGAATTAATTCTATCAGAAAAAAATACGCCATACCAGAAGTTTTTTTGGACACATTGTCTACAAGGAAGAAAATTGAATAAAAAAGATGTATATACCCCCAAATGGTATGAATAAAAAACGACAGGTCACCACCCAAAAAACAACCCCTCATGCAGCTCTGTTGCTGGCAAAAAAGTTACGTGGGTCATAAGATGGTGACAGAAAGCTATTTTTTATTATTTTTTGAAGAAATATTTTATTTTTTTAGGTATCAAAACATAAAAAATTATATAAGTTTGGTATCTCTGTACAGTAATTGTATCAACCCACTTACTAAAGAATCCCCCTTGGCACATTCTGTAGGAATTCTTAGATCACGTTGGCTAGTACCCTGGGCTATTCTTCCACGTGCTGCTACATGTGCAGAAGTAGTCCTAGATGGTTTTCTCTGTTATGGCATTACACTTCAGTTCTAAACTACAGATCTTTACATAAGGCCAGCAGGAGCCACTAGAAAACTGTACAAGAAGTCATGTACTCTGAAGATCCTTCTACACGGGAGGGGAAGATGAATTGGTAATACCAGCACCAGTTGACGATATAAGTAAGTCATGAACATTTGTAAGACTTTTACTTATATGTTACAGTCACTGATCACTTGATTTTCCTCCTCTCCTGCTGTTTTCATTACTACCATCAAGCAGATGGCTGCTCTTGCTTACACAGGCGGATGTACTGCCAACAAAGTAAAATTTTTAGGTAATCATAAAAGATGCGATCAACAACAAAAGAGCAAATTGCCTCTGATTAGTCGCTTGTTGCATATCTTTAAACTGGCCATTATTTAGGAACTTTCACTCAATCTAGCAATTTTTCAGATCATAATCACTCTGTGTAAAAGGCCCTTCGGTTACATCATTTCTGAGTATACAAATGAACCAGTGGCATAGCAATAGGGGTTGCGGGGGTTGCAACTTCAACCAGGCCCTTAAGCAAGGGGGACCCACTGACTGATTGCATCACTGCACTGCTCCTCCCACGTCCCTGTCCAGGTGAGAAGTAATAGGCTGCTACAGTGATCTTCCTGCATGGCTGGATGGGGGTGCTGTGTGTGTGTGTGTGGGGGGGGGCTTTTTTGGAGGTATGAAGGGCACAGGCAGCTCTATTTCTTTATAGTAGCACTGGAGGGATCTATTAGTTTAAAAGGGCAAGGTGGGGCTCTATTACTTTAAGGAGGGTTGTCAAAGTTACATAAAAAAAATAAATATACAGTATCACGCTCCACATGTATAAAAATAATAATAGTATACCTGTCCTGACTCTCCATAGCTCCAGTGCCACATCATCAGGTCTCTGCTAATGCACTATAGGCAACTTGCAGCAGACTGTGCACAGAAGCGCTGAGGTCTATGATTGGCCGGAACAGCCTGTGACATCCCATAAACAAGCCATTTACAGCCTGTCAATGCAGACCAGGTGCAGAAAACAGAGCCACAGCACTGGAGCTGTGGGAAGAGGTGAGTATACTATTATTATTTTTATTCATGGGGATCCGGAATAATAAAAAAAAAACTCAAACAACTGCTTTACGTGGCAAAAAGGGACCACTATGGCTTTGTGAGCATGGATGTGTATTATTACTTTTCTGGCACACAAAGTGGGCATTATTCCTTTGTGGGGGGTGCATAAGCAAATTACTACTATGTAGGGCATAAAGAAGTGTTATTACAGTGTGGGCGCACAAGAAAGGCACTACTGCTTGGGGGCATTATTACTGTGTTTGAGCAGTGTTACTTTGTTACTTTATAGGGCACAAGAGGGGGCACTTTTACTGTAGGTGCAATGGGGGGATTGACAGGATGGGGAGAGTGTGCAGAGACACGTCATAGCTGTAAGAAATCTTCATGGTGGTATGGGTTGGATAGAGAATAAAAGTGAAAGTGGACGACACCAATGAGAGACGTCACTTGTGATCACTGGAGATAATTACACTATGATCACTATCACTGTGTAGAACTGATTTCTCACTATTATATGGTGACTGCATTTTATAGAGGTTAATAGAGCTGAGCTGCTGTAACTAAGCCACCATGTTAGAAACATTCTCTTATAAAAATTTTGTTTGATTTTATATGATATACGTATTTTATGGGGCAAACCAAAACTGGTAGCCATGCAAAATAGTAGCAGGGGTCGCCAAGCTAAACTTTTGCACCTGAGCCCATGTGCCTTTAGCTATGCCCCTTAAATAGTGAATCTCAACCACAAAGGACAAGACTTTTTCTACCACTGAATAGACTACAAAACCCAATCATACAAGCAGCATCCAAAAGCAAACACAGATTAATGAGTCACGTACACGGTTGCTGCACATAGTACTGTACATGCTACTGTATGTTGATTAAAGCCTTCTATTATAACATCATAGTGTTCCCAACTGTGACCTAGATTACAATTTTAAACCCCCTGGACTGGGACCATTTTTAAGTTATAGTAATTTAAAGTGTAAACACTGCCATAGCCCCAGCAAGGATATTAATGCTTCTTTTTATACAAAGCATTCTGCGTGGTAAATTATATCCCAACCATACCACATTGTTACGGGAAATGTATTCCTACAGTTCCATAAATGGCAATTGTTCAGGGGCCACATAAGGATCGAGTTGCATAACAATTCCTATTATTTATGTCCCGTGTAAGTAGATGCAGTTAAAAAGAAACTTTTTATACTCTCCATAAAACAGAACAACCAGATTCTAGTGTCTTTAACGCTTTACTGGCTGATAGCATTCCCTCAAGAAGCAGATTGCTGATGAATCTCTACAGATATACTTATTCTTAATGAATGTGAGGGCTCAGTCACACGGGCGCATCGGCCCCCGTGTTTCTGCAGGAGGAAGACAGTCGTACCTCAAGACGGACGTCTCTCTGCAGCGCCGGGAGAAAGAACATGTGACTGGCTTCATTGCTGGTCATGTGTTCTTTCTTCAGCGCTGCAGAGAGACGTATGTCTTGAGGTAAGGCCTCAGTCACACGGGCGCACTGGCGCCTGTGTATGGGTGCCGATGCGCCCGTGTGACTGAGCCCTGAGCCCTTCCCATACAACTGTAAAGCTGTGCTTACAGATAGCTGAATGACAGTTTATATAGTTACAGTTTATGTGATGGGTGGTAAGCACTAAACTTGGATGCTAACTCTCAGAGATGAATGTATAAAGAACACCAAAGCAGTATACATGTCCTTAGCCTGTACTGCTGCATACCTAGGTAGATTTCCCAGTCACAAGACTTGTAAAGCTGGGGGTTACAGCTACATTAAAATGAGATGTGTGAATAGAACCTCAAGCCATATTCACACAGTGCATTTTGGTGTAGATTGCAGTTTCTCATGTGTTTTTTTGTTCAAGGTAAGAATAAATTCGAGGGTGGGATTTAAAAAAATAGTTTTTTAGTTTCTTTTTTTTAATCTCATATCTGCCCATTGTGATGGTGTAAAAGGATACATACGGTAGTAGTTGTTATCTAGCTTTTTTAGAATCAGCTAAAAGACATATTGTTAACTTAAAGGGGTTGTCCCGCGCCGAAACGTTTTTTTGTTTTTTTTCAATAGCCCCCCCGTTCGGCGCGAGACAAACCCGATGCAGGGGTTTAAAAAAAAACAAAAACGGATAGTACTTACCCGAATCCCCGCGCTCCGGTGACTTCTTACTTACCTTGCGAAGATGGCCGCCAGGATCTTCACCCTCGGTGGACCGCAGGTCTTCTGTGCGGTCCATTGCCGATTCCAGCCTCCTGATTGGCTGGAATCGGCACACGTGACGGGGCGGAGCTACGAGGAGCAGCTCTCTGGCACGAGCGGCCCCATTCAGAAGGGAGAAGACCGGACTGCGCAAGCGCGCCTAATCGGGCGATTAGACGCTGAAAATTAGACGGCACCATGGAGACGGGGACGCCAGCAACGCAACAGGTAAGTGAATAACTTCTGTATGGCTCATAATTAATGCACAATGTACATTACAAAGTGCATTAATATGGCCATACAGAAGTGTATACCCCAACTTTGTTTCGCGGGACAACCCCTTTAAATGGTTACTAATTCTTCAATCAATTTGTGCTTACATGATAAGGTGCTGTTCCTTAAAGGGTCTCACGTTCTCCTAACTTGCTGTCCACTGCCTGATGTCAAGTGAGATACTGGAGATGGTAGTACAGCAGAACAGGAAGGAGAGGAGGGGTGAGGGTCGTTATGTTCATTGATGTCAATGGCAGCAGAGGGTAGGAGAAGAAGGAGTGACAGAGAGATGATTACACACAAACGTCCTTCAGGAGCTAAAGGCACTCTTTTCTGTAACCAATATTTATTGAGGTCTAACTAGTCTCTAGGTATTGGTGTATCTTGGCCCCACCAGGAAGTCCTGGTGGAGTCATGATTGACAGTGGGGTGACGCCCCCTGTCAGTGATTGGCTGCTTATCAGCTTGGCTTGTAGGTCCTGGAAGGCCACTAAGCATTCAGTACAGCCAGGACGTAGCAGAGAGGAGTCGGCAAGTAGCCGGGTGTAGTGACCGTGGAGCAGCACATGCGTGCCCAGCGGCCACTTTGGCAGTGGATGAGCGAGGGAGTGGGTGGCAGGGAAAGCAGAGGCTGTGGCAGATGCCGCCCAGCTATTCGGCCGGCGGAGCAGAAGATGCGTGTCGTTCATGTAGGTTTGCAGCGGTGACGGGGTGGATCGGACAGCAGGGAGCCGAGAGGCTACAGCGACTGCTGGCACGCAGCAGTCAGCCGCTGGGCAGCTGGACGTCCAGGCGGCGGAACAGATGCACGGGCAGCTGGAAGATGGCAGTGAGCAGGGGAGCGGGCGTCACGGAGCAGAGGCTCTGCATCGGCTGCCGCAACTCAGCACTGGGGTGGCCGCCGCCTGGGAGCCGGGGACGGCGGCTCCGCTCACACTGATCGCTGCAGCGTCTGCATTGATGACTGGCTGCCCTGCTGCCTTAGCCTGATGGTTAATTCTCAGTATTACATCTTCATTCTGCCAGCTTACACCGCTAACATTGATGTCACCATCAGCCTAAGGCAGCAGGGCAGCCAGTTAGCAATGCACACTAGAGGACCTTCGTGTCTTGACCCTATCGGGAGCTGGGGGTGTGACAGGGGCATTCTCCCTGTCAAACCCCTAGCTCCTGGTGGCGTCAAGATACACTAATACCTAGTCTCTATAGTATTTCAAGCCTGGTGTGTTACTAATTAGAATTTAAGTGAAGGTTGTGAAATTAGAGCTTTATATTAATGAGTGACACAAGATGTTCTGTCCATCAAAGAGCAAGGGGGGCCTCAGACTACTAAAGCACATTATGTATAGCATAGTCTGAGAAGCTGGTGGCCATAATACCTAAATGAACAGGCAACATGAAATTGGAGGAACCATGGCAAAATATGAAAAAGGAGTCCACCAGGAGGTATTTTGAGTTTACATTCATCCTTTAACCCCTTAATGACATGGCCTATTTTGAGCTTAAGGACCAAGCCTTATTTTTCAAATCTGACATCTGTCACTTTCTGTGCTAATAACTTTTGAATGCTTTTACTTATCAAGGTGATTCTGAGATTGTTTTTTCGTGACATATTGTACTTTATGTTAGTGTAAAAATTTCATCAATAAATTTTGTCCTTATTTGGAAAAAAAATCCAAATTTACTGAAAATTTGGAAAAATTCACAATTTTCAAACTTTGAATTGTTTTCTTTGTAAGATAGAAAGTCAAACACCACAACATAGTTATTAATTAACATTTCCCATAGGCCTACTTTACACAGCAATCATTTTTTAAGTGTTATTTTACTTTTTGCAGACTCCACAAAGTATATAAATTTAGCAGTAATTTTTCACATTTACTAGCAAATTTCAAAATCTAAATTTTTTAAGGACCAATGCAGTTCAGACATAGTTTTGCCGAGCCTGTATATCAGAATCCCCTATGAATTGCCCCATTTTAAAATCAGCACCCTTCAAAGTATTCAAAATGGCATTTAGAAAGTTTATTAACCCTTTAGATGTTTTACAGGAATTAAAGGAAAGTGCATCAAAAATTAGAACAGTTCCTTTTTTCTACTGATTTTCAATATAAAACCTTTTTTTTAATATAAAACAGTAGGAGTTAGCAAAGAAACAAAACTTGGAATGTATGACCCAGATTCCGCAGTTTTTAGAAATGCCCCATATGTGGACGTAGCCTGTTGTATGGGCACATGGTAGGTCTCAGAAGGAAAGGAGCGCTTCTTGTCTTTTTGAATGCAGATTTGGCAGGAATAATTTTCAGACCCCATGTAGTGTTTGCAGTGCCCCTGAGGTAGCAGTACATTTGAAACCCCCAATAACTGACCCCATTTTGGAAACTACACCCCTCAGGGAATTTATTAAGGGGTGTAGTGAGCGGTTTGAACCCACAGATGTTTGAGGAATTTTTTTTAACAGTTTGAGTTCAATACAAAAAAATCACATTTTTCACATAATGTTCAGCTTTAGGCCCAGATTTATATTTTTTACCAGTGGCAGAAGGAAAAAACATACCCCATGATGCGTTACCCAGTTGCTCTCGAACACGGAAATGCCCCATATGTGGACGTAGCCTGTTGTATGGGCACATGGCAGGACTCAGAAGGATAGGAGCGCTTCTTGGCTTTTTGAATGCAGATTTTGCTGGAATAATTTTCAGACCCCATGTAGTGTTTGCAGTGCCCCTGAGGTACCAGTGCATTTGAAACCCCCAACAACTGACCCCATTTTGGAAACTACACCCCTCAGGGAATTTTTTAAGGGGTGTAGTGAGCGGTTTGAACCCACAGGTATTTGAGGAATTTTTTTAACAGTTTGAGTTCAATACAAAAAAATCACATTTTTCACATAATGTTCAGCTTTAGGCCCAGATTTATATTTTTTACCAGTGGCAGAAGGAAAAAACATACCCCATGATGCGTTACCCAGTTGCTCTCGAACACGGAAATGCCCCATATGTGGACGTAGCCTGTTGTATGGGCACATGGCAGGACTCAGAAGGATAGGAGCGCTTCTTGGCTTTTTGAATGCAGATTTTGCTGGAATAATTTTCAGACCCCATGTAGTGTTTGCAGTGCCCCTGAGGTACCAGTGCATTTGAAACCCCCAACAACTGACCCCATTTTGGAAACTACACCCCTCAGGGAATTTTTTAAGGGGTGTAGTGAGCGGTTTGAACCCACAGGTATTTGAGGAATTTTTTTAACAGTTTGAGTTCAATACAAAAAAATCACATTTTTCACATAATGTTCAGCTTTAGGCCCAGATTTATATTTTTTACCAGTGGCAGAAGGAAAAAACGTACCCCATGATGCGTTACCCAGTTGCTCTCGAACACGGAAATGCCCCATATGTGGACGTAGCCTGTTGTATGGGCACATGGCAGGACTCAGAAGGATAGGAGCGCTTCTTGGCTTTTTGAATGCAGATTTTGCTGGAATAATTTTCAGACCCCATGTAGTGTTTGCAGTGCCCCTGAGGTACCAGTGCATTTGAAACCCCCAACAACTGACCCCATTTTGGAAACTACACCCCTCAGGGAATTTTTTAAGGGGTGTAGTGAGCGGTTTGAACCCACAGGTATTTGAGGAATTTTTTTTAACATTTTGAGTTGAGAACGAAAAATTCACATTTTTCCAATAATGTTCAGCTTTAGGCCCAGATTTTCATTTTTCACCAGGGGCAGAAGGAGAAAACATAGTCCATAATGCATTACCCAATTACTCTCGAGCACGGAAATGCCCCATATGTGGATGTAAACTGTTGTTTGGGCACATGGCAGGGCTCAGAAAGAAAGGAGCGCTTTTTTTGAATGCAGATTTTGCTGGAATAATTTTCAGACACCGTGTAGTGTTTGCAGTGCCCCTGAGGTACCAGTGCATTTGAGACCCCCAACAACTGACCCCATTTTGGAAACTACACCCCTCAGGGAATTTTTTAAGGGGTGTAGTGAGCGGTTTGAACCCACAGGTATTTGAGGAATTTTTTTTAACAATTTGAGTTGAGAACGAAAAATTCACATTTTTCCAATAATGCTCAGTTTAGGCCCAGATTTTTATTTTTTACCAGGGGCAGAAGGAGAAAACATAGTCCATAATACATTACCCAATTACTCTCGAGCACGGAAATGCCCCATATGTGGATGTAAACTGTTGTTTGGGCACATGGCAGGGCTCAGAAACAAAGGAGCGCTTTTTTTTAATGCAGATTTTGCTGGAATAATTTTCAGACACCGTGTAGTGTTTGCAGTGCCCCTGAGGTACCAGTGCATTTGAGACCCCCAACAACTGACCCCATTTTGGAAACTACACCCCTCAGGGAATTTTTTAAGGGGTGTAGTGAGCGGTTTGAACCCACAGGTATTTGAGGAATTTTTTTTAACAATTTGAATTGAGAACGAAAAATTCACATTTTTCCAATAATGCTCAGTTTAGGCCCAGATTTTTATTTTTTACCAGGGGCAGAAGGAGAAAACGTAATCCATGATGTTACCCAACAGGGAAATGCCCCATATGTGAATCTAAACTGTTTTTAGGGCGCAGGGCTCAGAAGGGAAGGACTTAGCATGTGGCTTTATGTACAAGCTGTGCGAAGTACATCAGGGTAAAACGTCAGGGCAATAAAAAAATTAAAATTTCAGGGACGTGTGGTAGATCTTAAAACACTCATTTATACAGAGGCCGGGTTGTGTGGGGCACGTTTCACACTGGTATCTGGTGTCTTTTCTTATCCCCTGTTTGTAGCACACTCTGCACCTCTTTTGGGGCGTTCCCTTCGTCGCAGTGGAGGGAATTTCACTGAGAAAATGCTGCCCTGGTACAATTCTTGTGGCCTCGCTTCCAGAAGTACTGGGCCTCTCCCCCACCTCCTGGTCCCCAAATATTAGGTCCTTGATAACTTCCTCTTGAAATTCAAGGAATGTCCCCCTGTGGCCTGCACCTCGGAACAGCACGTAGGCATTATACAGTGCCATCTGTACGAGGTGCACGGACAGTTTTTTGTACCACACCCGTGTTTTCCGCATGGCTCTATAGGGCTCCAGTACCTGGTCTGATAGATCGACCCCTCCCATGTACTTATTATAGTCGAGGACGCAGTCTGGTTTGGGGGTCTCTGCACTGGTACCTCGTACTGGGCAGGGGGTACTGCTGTGGCCGTGTATTGTCGTCAACATAAGGACATCCCTCTTGTCCTTATATTTAACGCACAATACATTGTCGCTGCATTGGGCCCGGCTCTCACCCCTTCTGAGCAGTTGCCCAAGCAGCGTCTTAGGGAGGCTTTTTTGATTTTTCCGAACAGTGCCACATGCCACTGTTCCTCTGGAAGCGAGGCACTGAAACAGGGGGACACTGGTATAAAAGTTATCCAGGTACAGATGGTAACCCTGGTCTAATAGTGGGTGCACCAGTTCCCACACTATTTTCCCTGTTACTCCCAGCACGGGGGGGCATTCTGGGGGCTCAATTTTAGTGTCCTTCCCCTCGTAAATACAGAACTTGTGGGTGTACCCTGATGAACTTTCGCACAGCTTGTACAACTTCACACCATACCGTGCCCGCTTACTGGGCAGGTACTGGCGGAATTTTAGCCTCCCCTTGAAGTGTACCAGGGACTCGTCTACTGCAATGTTTATCTGTGGGGCATACGCCTGGGCAAACTTGGCGTTAAAATGGTCTATTACGGGCCTGATCTTATACAACCGATCGTAATTGGGGTGATCGCTGGGGGGGCACAGCTGGTTGTCATTGTAGTGCAGAAATTTTAAAATACACTCAAAGCGCGTCCTCGACATCGCCATGCGGAACATTGGGGTGTGGTACAAAATATCGGTAGTCCAGTACGCCCTGATTGTTGGCTTCTTTATTAGCCCCATAGTTAGTATAAGCCCCCAAAATTTTTGTATCTCTGGTGCATCCACTGGGGTCCACTTATCGGGTCTGGCATAGCTGGAGGTGGGATTTTGTTGAATAAAATTCTGGGCGTACAAATTAGTCTGGGTAACAATATGTGCAATGAACTCTTCTGAAAAAAAAAACTTGAAGAAGTCCTTCCCTCTGAGCCCTTCCGGATCAAATTGAATCCCTGGGTTCCCAATAAAATCAGGGATCTGGGGTCTGTAATCTTCCGGGGTACTCCAGTGAGCATCTGATGCATTGGGGTCAGTGGCGGTCCTTGGACGCCTTCTCGGGGGTGCAGGGAGCTCAGACTCGCTGGATGAGGATGAGGAGTCGGAGAATGCCAAAAAAGTGGGGTCGTCATCACCACTACCTGAGTCCGAGTCTGATGCAATGATTGCATACAGTTCCTCTGAAGTGTACCTCCTGCGGGCCATATTTATATAAAATGGGGCACACGGGGAAAAAGTTTTATTAGATGGGACACTGCGGGATGGGGTGACCACGGGACGGGGGTCGGAAAGAACGCGGAAACTTATGTGGTGTATTCACGTGTTTTTTTTTTTTCTTTTTTTTTTTTTTTACACAGACGAATACACTGACACAACACGGACTAACGACACGCTACACACTAGACGGACTAACGACACGCTACACTAACTAATGACGGGTGACGGGACAGGTAACGAAATGGAAACAACAGGAACTTTTTTGGTTTTTTGGTTTTTTTTTTACACAGACGAATACACTGACACAACACGGACTAACGACACGCTACACACTAGACGGACTAACTAAACGCTACACTAACTAATAACGGGTGACGGGACAGGTAACAAAATGGGAACAACAGGAACTTTTTTTTTTTTTTTTTATTTTTTTTTTACACAGACAAATACACTGACAGTACACGGACTAACGACACGCTACACACTAGACGGACTAACTAAACGCTACACTAACTAATAACGGGTGACGGGACAGGTAACAAAATGGGAACAGGAACTTTTCTTTTTTTTTTTTTTTTACACCAAGGGATACACTGACTACACGCTGCGCTACACTACACTGCTGATCGCACGCTACAGCTCACTCACTACACTTCTGATCACACACTACAGATCCCTCACTCACTACACTACACTGGACTTCTGATCACTCACTCCACTCTGCTACACTACACTGCCTGATCAATCACTCACTACACTCACTACACTACACTGCCTGATCAATCACTCACTACACTCACTACACTACACCACACTGATCACTAACACTCACTCCACTACACCACACTGATGACTAACTCCTCTCCACTACACTGATCACTAACTCCACTCTGCTACACTACACTCCACTACACTACACTCCACTACACTGCACTACACTACACTACACTACACTACACTCACTCCCTGCCTAATCTACACTCTAATCGCTCGTTTTTATGGCACACAATACGGTGGTTGCTCTTTCTACAAGCACCGGAAACACATTGCGGTGCTTGCAGACAGAGCTCCTATTCTAAACAGCGCGAACACCGCTGCCGCTCTGTGATTGGTCAGGGAGTTTTTCCCTGACCAATCACAGCGATCGTGGGGGAGGGACCGCTCTGATTGGTCCCCAGCCCGGATGCCTCACTTGTCTGCCGACGATATCAGCCAGGATCGCTGCTGTGTCGCCGCGATTGTCACCGCGGCGACACTTTAATGACATGACGTACCAGGTACGTCATGTTGCGGGAAGTATCCCGCTACCATGACGTACCAGGTACGTCCAGGAGCGGGAAGGGGTTAAAGTAAAGTTTATATGGAGGACCAGAGGGTCTCTATTAGAGATGAGCGAGCATACTCGTTAAGGGCAGATACTCGAGCGAGTCTCGTCCTTTTCGAGTACCTGCCTGCTCGTCAGAAAAGATTCGGGTGCCGGATTCCTTTTCATCTAGGGTAAAGCTTTCCCACTAGAGGAAAGTTTAGCAGAGAGTATAGTTAATAAGTCTACAAGTTCAAGGCATGTGATGTTACACGCAGCAAAACTCAGTTGTATGTAGCACATTTTTAGAAGAACAATATTTGAATCCCATAACTATTCTGTGATATGCACATAGAGAAATGCATTATCTTAATAAGAACACTCGGGACTCAGTACAGCAGCAAACAGTAGCCAAAAACAGTTTGTAATCATTCATTTTAAGCTTCTTTCATAATAACAAAGTACTTTCCAAAAACCATATTACATCCCATGAGCAATCAGACGCTGCTTCATTGTGTGACACCTTTAATGCATACAGTAATAATAAATGGCTTGGCATTCCTCCAAACTACAACTACAGAATGTGGTCAGGTTATGGAATGAGGAGCTATTAAATTGCCTTACTAGAGTAGCAGCACTACTTAACCACTTAGTGAGAAAGCTTGATTGCGCCTTAATGACCAACTAATTCTTCAGGTTTTTTCATCATCTGATTCCTAGAGCCATGGCCATAGCCATAGCTTCTTGATTATTATTTCCACATAGCCGTATGAGAGGTCCTTTTTTGCGGGACAGATTGTATTTTTTTTCTCATTAAAGAATTTTATTACATTTTTGCATTAATGCAGATGTACAAACCTATTGCTATGAAATCTAACTCAATGCAATACATTAAATTAGTATGTCGCACATTAAGATATCCTTTGACCATGTACATTGACAAAGATAACATGAACAGAACAAAAAAATGTAAATAAAAGGGGGAAGTGGAGTTTGATTGCTATTCAGATGGAGAAGAAAAGACAATGCTGGCTAGGTTCATGTGGTTTTCTGTGCCCTACGGTCGGATAAGGTCCAGACAGGTTGTGTTTTTTTAATTACATCATTTTTGGGTACATAGAATGTACTGTATAACTTTTTTAAAACTTTCTAGAGAGATTGGGGGGAAAAAAAAGTTCCGCGATTTAAAAAAAAAAAAATAAAATTTTGTGGATTTTTTTTTCATGGCATTCAGCATGCAAAATAAATAATATGATCACATTCTCTGGGTCAGCATGATTCTGGAGATACCAAGTTTATGCAGTTTTTTTATGTTTTGCTGTTTTTTCTTAAGATTTGTTTTTGAGTCACCACATCCCAAGAGCCAGAACGATTTCATGTTTCCATCGGCGGAGCTCTATAAGGGGTTGTTTTTTTGGAGGATGAACTGTAGTCTTTATCTATTTTTCGCTGGATGAGTTGTATTTTTAATGGTCTCATTTGTTGATCTATATGACATTTTGATTACTTTCTATTCTGTTTTTTTAAGGCGACATAGGCAAGATTAGCTATTTTTACTATGTTTTTTTTGTATTTTTTTTCATGGCGTGCACCGTGCGGGTTAAATAATGTACTAACTTTTTTCTTTGGGTCATTACGTATGCAGTGTTACTAGACTTGTGATTTTTTTTACATAGTAAAGGAAGGGGGGGGGGGGTAATTCTTTTGGTATTATTTTAAATACTTTTTATTTTGTCCCACTAGGGGAATTTAATATCACCATCTTTTATTATTCTTCTAATACACTGCTATACTTCAATATAGCAGTGTAATATAAAGCCTATGAAGCTCAGTCAGAGGCTGAGCCTCATAGGCCACCATAGCTGGCAGCCCCAGAGGTCATATTCATTCAATCCATTGGGACCTTGCGATTGTATCACAAGGGTCCAGTGGGTGACAGAGGGAGCATTGACCACGGCATGTGAGGGTTTAAACAGTGGGGATCAGAGGTTTCTCCAGTCCCTGCTGTTTGAGCAAGTGCCAGGCTGTTATCCAGCAACTGAGCACTCATGCCAATCTTCTGATGAAGCACCATGAAAAGGTGATTATATCAAAATAAAGCCCCATTAACAGCTGCTGTAAAGGCATATGACTGGTTGTCTAGAGGTTAAGTAAAATGTTGTAAACTTAGTAACTTAGTGCTAACAAGTAGGCTGATAGTAAAATAATGCAAGGTGTGCCTTAAGAATGCCAAATTCGGAGTTGATCCAGATGATTGTTGATGGTTCAGAACTCCAAACAAGAACTAATAAAATTTCTTGAGAGTTTCAATGCATTTCACCCCACAATAAACTTGACATTAAGCTACTCGTATACAGAAAGCAACTTTTTGGACACCACCCTAAAAATCATTTAGTAGCCAGGTGTGGGGAGAGTTTAAATTACCCTGGCAATCTGCAGCTTTTGCGATGGACACGTGTGCAGAAGCTAGGGTAACATCTGCGGATAAATCCGGGGCCCTTAGCTACCTAATTTCATCTCCCCTCATGGATATGATCCATCAGGAGAGATGAAACCAACCTTTTTTTTTTCAAACTTTTTTTCAACTTTTACATGATCGCTGTTATCTATTGGATAGCAGCGATCATGTGACCGGGAATTGCATACAGCGGCTCACGGTGACAGCTCCCTGCTCTTGGCTACTCATAAAGTTTTTAATTTCCTGGGCCTCCCGGCCCTCTGCACATGGAGGAAGACACTGGATAGCGCGGAGGACCGGGGGTGAGTATTCTCAGCTCCCCTTATGGATCCGATCTGTAAGGGGAGCTGAAACTTTAATTGTTTTTAACTTTTCATAGACTTTAACGGGAGTGGGGTCCCGCCCCAGGATGACAGCTCCAGTAACTGGCAGCATGGAGCTGTCACATCCTGAGCCTGCAGGGCTGTCATTCCCAGAGGATGCATGTTTTTACGTCCTCTGGGAATTAAGCCCAGCAGGCCAGGACGTAAAAAGGCAATGGGCTGGACACTAAGGGGTTAAAGGGAATTTAGATTATTCTAGATTGTTCCAAAAACTTCTTCCCCTCCAAACAGCTTTTTCTAATACATTTAAATTAGCTGTACAGGATATTTTTCAGCCAGCGGCAATAAGGAACACTGTTGAAATTGAATAAGCTATTAACATCGATATTTTTAAAGTGGGTACCAGTCTGTAGCAAAACTCCAGTATCTATATATAGTTCCAAATCTAAGAAATCAATCTGATGCACTGAGGATTTGTGAGTGAAGGATAAGCCAAATGTATTGTTATTCATCAAACTTATGAATTCTTCTGTTTCCATATCACTACCTAGCCAGAGTAAAAGCAAATCGTTAATATAACATTGTGTAAGAGAAACCATAGTGTCTGTTGAACACCATCTTGTGTCTCTTCCATTTTCTAACGTACTTGACAAACTATTTAGATATTTTTGTTCAGAAGAGTGCAAGGCCTGATAAAGAAGAAAAAATCTTAAAAAATTGACCTTCGCTCACACAAATGTGCAGCCAGACGGACTTTGTCTTAGACACTTATTAGTGAATAGAACTCTTTATTACCTGTTTTACTTTATTTGACCTTCTATACATATAGAAACCTTGACTAAGTTTAGGAATATTTATATTTTACCAATTAATGATCTTAGACAGCACATTACTAGGGAGAAGACATTTGTCCTGAGACTGACTTCACTGCACATGCTAAGTTTACTAATCAGTAATAAAGAGGCGTAACAAGTTATAGATATGCTAAGTCAGGTGACCTTTCAATGTATTTGTTTTGAAGGACTATACATTATTTGGCTGGTTAACCAAATAAACAGAATCATTTGCGATTTACACAGATGCAATGTGTGACCTGTGATTCTCCGAGCAGCTCGTACATACCCTAATTTGGGACATAAGAATACACCTGAAGTGCTCCAATGGGCTAAGAATCGATCAAATAGAATCTTACTGCTGAATTCATGTATTGTGTACAAGATCAGAGACTTGAAAAACCCCAAGTAGAGGTTAACAAAGGTGGATGTGAACCGCATCCCCATGGTACATCCTTTTATTTGTTGAAAAAGAGATCCCTAAAATTCAAAAAATGACTTGTTAAAAGGAAAGAGATGTTGTCCAGTAAAAACATCCTTTGTGTAATTGGCATTCGTGTATCCAATGAAAGAAAATCGCTCCAATGCCAAAACACATTGCACCCTAATAAAACGAGTCATGGTCATCCTTCTTTTCTTCAGCTGCAGGTGCATTAGTGAGTTGGGCCATCAACTCACCCAGATTGGAACCTTAATTAAATTAGCCTCCTTCCTCCCTAACATACTGCACAATGGAGCACTTTTTCTGTCCTTTCAGTTTAACAGAAAAAGTGTATTTGTTGCTCATAGCAACTATGATTGGCTGCTAGGGGCAACAAGACACTTTTTTATTTAGACAGTTTTAATAAATGGTGCTCATCTTATCTAAAAAAAAGTCTACAGGTTTTTCTTCCACCACACTGTGACCCCTTTGCGTGACCTTTGCTGGATGATTTTGGTGTCATTAGATTTGTGACATCCTCACCACCACCGTAAAATTATAACATTTGCGTTTTCTACATTGAGTGACTGTCAGGCCAAGTCAAAGTTCCTATTTTAAGTCTAGCGGCCCCATTGTGCTTCAGCCAACATCACCACTAGTGAGAGTCAATCATTGCTGAGCGATGTTCATATCAAGTGCTTACCAGTTTGACTGTTGCCATGTCCCCAAAAGGTGGAAGACCAACCCGTAGACGGGGGAACAGTTCCAGCTGAATCCGTGGCTCGACAGTTCTTAAAACCTCTGCAACTATTTTTCAAAACATTTTATGTTCACGCAGCAACCATCAGGTCAATCTAGTTATGTTAACCCTTTGCAATCCAATTTTGGATTCAGGGTTTTCCTAGGGGGCTTTCTCTTTCTGCCATTATACAATGGTGCCATCTGCTGGCTTGAGCCAGTACTGCGGTATGTGACATGCTGGAGAGGCCTCTGACAACAGAGTGGCCAGTAATCTACAGTAAGAATACCCTGCCGGACGTCTTCCGACATCAGAGCTGTACAGCCTTCAATCAGAATGTCTTTAGACGTCAGACAGTGGATTGGAAAGGGTTAATTCAGTGACAAAGTTTACTTTTCATACTGTGGGAATAATTTAGCTCATTATTTGCCTTTTTTATTTCTTGTGTTTTTGACCTCTTTTTCTTTGTTTTTCCTGATAATGCCTTGTCATAGAAAATTCTTCCTTTTGAGTCAAAATATATTGGCCACCCGAAGGATGCACTCACATGGACAGAACAAAAGTAGCTGGCAAAGGGAGACCATGTTTCACAAGATGCGATTCGGCACGCGTCCCAGAGAACAACTAAATCTTCTTCACAGATGAGGACAAGCTATCTTTAGATAAATTCAGACATGGCTGCATAAAATGAACAATGCACGAAAAGTGAATGATTTATTCTTCATCGCTCGATCATTGAACAATTTTTTTAACAATAATCATTCCGCGTAAAAGGGCCTTTTGGTGCTGTTAGAGAAAAACATGCCTCCCAGCAAGTTGAAGAGTCTTCCTTAGGAAGGGTAATACACCTCAGTGCTGAGAGAGAAAGTCATGCCTCTGAAAGCTAAGAAGACTCGTAGCCCGGGCTCACAAGACCATACGGTAAAACGCTGCGTAAAAATCGCAGTGCTTTACCGGCATTGAGAAATGTGTATCCCTGTGTATTGTCGCGTTTTTGCCTGCGCATGAACAGTAAATTATACACACACTGCCATGCATTGGCTTCCTGGTTTCTTCTATTTTTTACTTTTTCTAATGATTCCTAGCAACATGGGTAAAAAAGCCATACATATGCAATTGAATTGCGTATGCCCTTAATTTCGAGCTCACCTGTTAAAACAAAAAGCCTGTACGTTCGTAAAAAGCGGTAAAATAGAACGCGCTGCATTCCTTTTTTACTTTATTTTTCACTTAATTTGCGTGAAAAATATGCGCAAGTATGAATGGAGCAATGAAAATGAATGTACTTTCATTGACTCCATTCACGGTGTATTATGCGAGCGTACATTACTCGTGTAATACGTAATGAAATTATGCTTGTGTGAGCCCGGCTTTATACGGAGAGGTAAAATCGTCTCTAGCAATAGCGTATGCCATATTATTCTGAGGAAAGCAGACAATCTGCTTGCCTCTAATCAAGACCAAATTCAAGCACCAATAATTTTATTAAGAAACATAAACCCACTCAAATTATACAATGCCACCTGTTTACAAGTTAATAGTCTGCAAAATAACCTTATAGCACCAATTGTTTTCGGCACCAGAGAAAAGGTCTTCATAGCAAGAATACTGATTTTCCCTTCAAATATTCCATTCCCAGTAAAGCAATGACCAGTATTAACAAAGTGTAAAGCAAACATGGAAGGTATGGATTTGTGCCATTTTTACGTGGTGTGCTCACAAGTAAACTCTAAACTTAAAGTTTTACCCTAGATGGGAAAAAAATATTGCGGTATGTAAATAAACTTTGCAACATGAGCAAAACTGTGAGCACAGCAACTTTCCATGAAAGTCAGTTTTAACATGGGTGGACCCACAGGCAAAGCTACTTGGATACTAAGAAGTGAGAGTGAGTGATGAAGATCCAACAATAAAGTTTAATAACATTAAGGAAATATTGTGTTCACAACTGAACTACGCAACCAATATCTTCCCCAGCAGTGTCGTCACCCTAAATGGAGCGCTGGCCGAGCATGCACAGTCAGCGCCCAATTCATTTTAATGGGAGTGACGGAAATACCTGACTGCCGGGTATCTTGGCAGTCCCACTGAAAGTGAATGGAGCGTTGACCGTTCATGCTCCTTTTAGAGTGACAACACTGCTGGGAAAGAGCCAACCCCACAGTGACAGCAGAACGGGACACAGGAGTCCCAATTTCGAGATCAGTTGGGTTCTCAGCAGGTTATCTCCTATCCTGTGGGTAGGGAATAACTTGTTATTCTGGTAAAACCCCTTTAATATCAGTGTGCCTGTGTTCAGACTGATGTTATGAACACAGCTGTGTGAAATTCTTCACAGTCCGTGGGTGTTGAGAAGTAGCAGACGTATTGAAGATAGATTTGTTTCTGCAATTTTTCTCCCTGTGTTGATGTTTTGCAGCTCTAACGCTTGAGGTTTTGTTTTGGAGATAACATCCGGGGGTCCAGCCAAGTTTATACAGGAAGAATGTAAGCTGGCCCCTTTTAATTAATGCCCTTTTAACAAATGATACGTTATCAGACTAAACCAGAGTCTAGAAGTTCACTCCAGAGAAATTCCTGGAGCGCTAAGGTATGGTAAACAGAAGTCCACTTCTGTAAGCTCCGCCACTAAGACGCCTGTGGCACCCCATGCTCGAAGGGCAGGCAGCTGCACACACCACCCTTTTATCATCACCCACAGTTGTTGCAGTTTATTGGCAGTCTACTATGTGTTCCAGGTGAAGCCTTCTTTATAGTCATGTCTGACTTTACTTGGTACATCGTAACTGGCAGCCAGTCAGGAGACTTTATTACTCTGCGGATTTGGTGGTCTGGAGGATTCGTGAGTTTAAGTGGTTATCTGCTGTTCTACATAATCTGAAAACATTAGTCAACGTTAGAACAAGAAGGCTTTATTTTATTTTCATTGGGTTACACTAATATGTTTTTACTGGAAACACTTGAAAATGGGAAAAACATCTGCAGCAACTAATAGTTCTCATCTGAACACAAATAATCTGTTTTAGAACTAGATCTGTGACTAAATCTCTTTTCCTTGCCTTAAAATCAACAAAAAGGGACTCTTAAACGTTAGGGTAAGTAGACAACTTTCACTTGTGTATATAGAAACACATTCGAGTATGCATTTAATGGAGGAATCACATCTCAGTCTGAGAACAAAGGTTTTCTTTCTAATAACTATGGCCATCAGTAGTTGGCTGGTGCTTCTTAAAGAGAAGCAAATAGAAGAAATTAAGATGAGGGGAAGGTGGAAATTATTTGTGTCTATATTATTCAATATTTTGTTTAGATTTACTTAGACATTAAGAGTACGTTTACATGGGAAAACTATCGCACCTATGCTTTCATACAGGAGAGATAGTCGTTCAATGAATGGAGGAACAGCATGCCGGAGATCTCTTCTGTCCGCCCCCCTCCATTCACAGTGAACAGGCAGTAGATGACTGACTGCCCGTTTGCACTAAGCAAGAGTTTGCTCATTAGTGCTTCTTTTCAGTGAGCTGTAACAAAGTGACTAGTGACTAATGAGCAATTTCTTTCTCAGTACCCTGTTGAGTCCCATTTTTACACAGTATGACTATCACTGCAAATTGCTTGTTTGAGCAATTTTTTGGCCAATAGTACCCTTAAGCCCTATTGTTGGCCATACACAAGAGTTTTCAGATGGACAAAGTGGCTGATTTAGACCATTTTCTGAGGACTGTTGGCTCCTTAGTTTGACATGAAATAGCATATCAAACAACCATAAAAGGCACAGGTGTGGAGAAGTTGATCTGCTTTTTTTAACCCCTTAAGGACCTAGCATGGTAAATATATGACGCTTGGTCCTAGGCTTTAATCTTGGCCAATAGCAAAAATACGGCACATGATTAAAACCTCAGTTCCTGCAATCAACCACCGACACTGTCGAGGGCCCTGGAGGAGAATGGAGAATCGTTTTTTAACCGCTTCTGCCTTCTCCATCCCCGGCCACACAGCACTCAATGAACGCTATGTAGTAAAGAGTGAAAGTGGAAGTATTACTTCCATTGTGTGAACCAGCAATCATGTGACCCTCTCCTAGCAGACCCACATTAGCTCTGTTAGTGACTGATGTCACTACAGGGGATAGTTTTGCCCTGGACTACAGTGGATTAAGTATGAAATTTAAAAAAATAAATACAATGTGAATGACCCACAGAAGAAATCACTGTAGCAGGAGACTTCAGGTCAGAAAGGGGGTTCACTGAGTGTCTATTCACTTTCTAAAATATAACTTTTAATAGATAAAGTAAAATAAAACCAGCCCACGGCTATGGGGAACGAGCAAACACAAAAAACACGAGGACACAAGCATTAAAAAGTGCTACGCTTGTACGCGAGTATCAGCATAAATTATTGGCTAAATAGCTATTATATATCCCAAAGAAGATGCGATGGGGAAATAATTAATTTATGCCATATGAAAAATCTATCACTTAGAATGCAGAACTCTTATCTAAGTAGTAAATGGTTCGGTTGGTCGGTTCAACGCATTTCAGCTGTAGTGATACAGACGCATCAGGAACCACTTAACTAGAACCTCTCAAAAAAGTACTGAGTGAATCTCAGAAAAATCTGAGAGATTCAAATAACAGCAGGGGGATGACGCAATGGCCAGGCCCATTAGAAATAGGCTTAAGGTGCAGGAGAGAAATAGCCCCCAACCCAGAATCAGCCCCTGTTCAAAGCGAAAATAACAAACAGCATCCCCAGCCTTGATGGTAGACCGGGGATGAATAACCAGGTAGTTTTGCGTCTGTTCTTTTATAGCAAAAGAGTGCAACCGCCTCATAGGGGTGTGGAAACAGGCCTATCACTGTAAGAGATGTCAGCACAAAGGCCCACCCACAAAAAGGGGTGACGATGGAGGAAGTTATAGCAATGGTACTAAATGTCTAAATGTAAATGCACTTTTGAAGATCAAGGCAGATATTCCTCCTAGGGCAGGTGCAGGGCAAACATCCTATCTACTTATAAATACAGGCCCAAGCTCTTACCCTCTGATTATCGCCTGCAACCCCCGGTATACCGGGCACATGGAAATGCCTACTGGCTGACTTCATGTCACGTTATTGTGTCATCACGTATTGCCGTGGTGCATCCCATAGGGACACAACTTGCGGCGTCTGCGTAGTATCGCGGGACGTCATCACGTGGATTGTTAAAGTATTAGTTCTTTTTATAGAGTTTTCTTTTTTTATTGTATAAAGTTCCAAGCTGTTTCAAAAACATTTCATATGGCTAGACAACCCCTTTATTGCCCTAAAGCCTCTCTTACATGGGACAACTGTCTTAAGTGCCCGACAGCCATACCATCTATAATTGCTCCTGTGCTTTCACACTGAAGCAATAATTACTTACTGAATAGAGGAGGAGTGGGCTGGAGATCGTTGCAGCCCACACACCTCCATTCAGTAAAGAGGTAGTCGTTCATAGATGAATGACTGCTTCATTGCAAAGGCAGATACTGTAGCAGACCAACAATGATTTTATGGTGTACATGAAATTGTTACGCGTTGCTCCTGGAACCTATAGTTCTATAGATTACCAGCAGCACAGTTCCACAGGTGTAGGATGATTGAGCTGGCTGGGTGTGTAAATTGCCCCAGCCAGCCAATTACCACCGGTCTGTGCAGATATGCTCCAGACCCTTTTAGTAGAGGGTGCTGGCCATTTATTTATTATTCCTTTCCCTCTCAGTAGTTGGTGGTTTGTGTTATGCATGCTGTTTGTTTGAGTTCCTTTCCCTTTCATCAGGTGCGGCCTCCAGACATCTGATGTCCTGTATGTTGTCAGGTGGGTGATATCTGACATGTTCCTTTTACGTCAGATTGGTGTCTGATGCTTTTTCTCCTTTCTCAGTGTGTGGACACTTGAACTAGCTCCTGTTTATCTATGCATGTATGAGGTTCTGAATGGGGTTACCTTCTGTCTGATGGTGTGGACCAGGCTTAGTGTGAACAAGGTCCTGTTCAGTGTGTACTATGTTGCAAGACAATAAGGACCCTTGATGTGGGCGTATGAGCTTACATGTTTCAGAAAAAATACAAATCAATACTTTTACCTACTTTGTCTAGTTGTTTAGTATATTGGAAAGTATGAAGCCGTCCAGTGTGGTGTTGGGTTGGCTGTCCCTATTTTTCCTGCGGGTTGTTGTGTGCATGTCTGGTTTATGCTTGTTTGTTGTTGGTGTTCGGCTGTGTATGCACGTCCCAATTCCCCTTGCTTCTTTCCTGTTATACAATTTGTTGTGTTCATGTAGGCCGTTGTTCTCATGGCCTACACGGACGTAACAGAAAGATCCAATCAGCAATTTATCACTGATTGCTCTTTCACTGCATGCATGTATTTTTCACAAATATTGTGCAAACTGCTCAGTTTGCATGATAATCGGACCATGTAAAAAGGGTCTTAGTTGAGGCAAGGCCAAGCACTTGAACACCTACCTTTAGGGCATGGGCTTGTGGGTGTTGTGCATTTCCTCTTCTCTGTAGTAGGCGGGCAGAGAGACTCAAGCCCCAATGGTGGTGCCTTGAGAACCTTCCTACTTCTCTTTTCAAATCCATTTTTTCTTCCACATTTTTTCCGTTTAGGAGTACATGGACCCCATGATCCCCATTCACTCATTTCACATTGTGCTGAAAGACAATAAATAGCACTTAATTAGCATATTATGCAATCATATCTGTAAAGAATGAGTACATCAGTAAAAAAAGAACTGTTGGATGCTATTAGATCATAATGAAGAAAAAAATGTCTTTTACTTATAATGTAAAAATAGCTCTGCGACATATAGTGTATGTAGGGCGCGAAGACATGATCAAATGTAGAATAGCTGAACAAATAAACTAATGATAAAATGACAAAGGGATAGAATATTTGCAAATCTTGGTTGTCTTTGTCCAACATAACTGTATTAAACCAATTTCTAATAACTGTGAGGTGTTAAGCTAACATCACACAATGTTTAGGCACTGCTTTTTGCATAGCCTTTTGTTTCAGTTCTATTGAAAAGTGCACTTTAGTATTCTTTTCAATACAATTGAATACTAGAAAATGGCAGTTTCATACCTCTAAGGCCTTAGTCAGACGGGCGTTTTTAGCCGCGATTTGCGCATGCGTCCGGCGATTTTATAAAACCATTGCTTTGCAATGGTACCGGACACATGAGCGCTTTTTATGCGCTCGTCCGATAAATTATAGAACAGAAATCACAGATCGCACCTATCTGCAATCTGCGATTCCTGTTCTCTTCTCTATATGCGCTCAATGGGGCCGGCGGCAGCAGCGCCGACCCCATTGAGAACATATAGAAGACAAATCATTCTTCTCTGCCACAGCTGTAACAACTGTGACAGAGAAGAACGATGTTTGCCCATTGAATTCAATGGAGCCGGCAATACAGCCGCTCCATTGAAAGCAATGGGCTGCCGGCGTGCGCGGGGTGAATTGTCGGGAAGGGCTTAAATATATAAGCCCTTCCCTGCAATTCATCCTAAAATGTGTTAAAATAAAAAAAAATTGTATACTCACCTTTCCGCTGCAGCCGGAGTCCAGCCGCAGCCGCTGTCAGTTCTCCTGAACTGCTTCTCGGCACTAATCAGCCGGCGGGGCTTTAAAATCCCCGCCTGCTGAATGATCTGCCTCTGATTGGTCACAGCCCTGACCAATCAGAGGCAGGTTTCACTCACACACCCATTCATGAATTCATGAATGGGTGAGTGACTGCTGCCTCTCAGCGCTGAGCCAATCAGGGGCAGGTCTGACTCACATCCATTCATGAATTCATGAATGGGTGTGAGTGAGACATGCCTCTGATTGGCTCAGCGCTGAGCCAATCAGGGGGCAGGTCTGACTCACACCCACTGCAGGACGGCCGTGCGGAGCTCCGGCTGCCGGGAGAAGGTGAGTATATATATATTTTTTATTTTTACACATTTTAGGATGAATTGCAGGGAAGGGCTTATATATCTAAGCCCTTCCCGACAATTCATCCCGGGCTCGCCCGCAGCGCATTGCTTTAAATGGAGCCGGCTCTATTGCCGTCTCCATTGAATGCAATGCGCTGGACAGCTCCGGCCCGTTTCTAATGAAACGCGGCTAGGAGCAGATTTTCGGGCGATTTGCGGGCGACTTGCGCGCACCGTTCACGCGATTTGCGGATGCGCATCCGTCATGCGATCCGCAAATCGCGTGAAAAAACGCCCGTCTGACTAAGGCCTTAGGCAGTGTTTACCAACTTTTTTTTAGCTTTGGGGCATCCCTAGGAAAAGAGTCTTATCATAGAGCACCCCTACCAAAAAGGGGGTCTGGTCAGGGGCATAGCTTCTGCATTACCTGACCAATGGTGCTTTGCTCACTAGGGGCCGCCAGGTGAAGGAGGTGGCAAAAGCGCAAAGACTTTGAAGGTGAAAGGGAACAATATCTTTTGAAATCAGTTGCAGTAGCGCAACTAATTTTGAGTAAAAATCCACACCGATGATGCTAATTTTTACTCTGTTTATTTGTGGAAATGCTGCAGATTTTGCAGTAGAATTTCCTGCTGTGGAAAATTCACTGCATTCCAGCTATATGCATTTTTTGTGGATTTCACCCAATCATTGAGAAGAGTGAATTCCACAGTGGAAACGGCAATAAAATTGACATGCTGCAGAATTAACTTCTGCACCACATGTCAATTTCCACATGGATTTTGTGTGGATTTTTGCTGCATCTTGTGGACAAGATTTTTAAAATTTCATCCATTTTGCTGCTCCTATAAATGCTGCAGAATTTCATTGCAGAGGTTCCACACAGAAATTCCTTAGTAAATCAGCCCCGTGTGGACCCAGGCAGCGCTAGGGTCAAAGCGGAAAAACTGCTATGACCCCTGTGTAGAGGCTGGTGCTTGTAATTACAGTCGAAGCTCTCACTGAAATCAGTAGGAGCTCTGTTTGTAATTGTAGGCTGGGGTCCCATTGACTTTAATGAGAGCTGCGCCTACAATTACGAGCCCCAGCCACTACACAATCATTCCGCTATGACACCGGTGTATTCCAGCGGGTGCTGCCTGGAAATCCCATTTAATGTCAGCTGAGTGATTGCCAGTCTGGCTGTTTCCTACTGCTCCGTGGTTGGGAATCACTGCTCTATACATTCAGCGAAATCCTTCAAAGGTATGTGCCAAATGCATATTAGACTTACCGGAGCTGCATTCATTTGTGCCATTTGCTGCAGTATATCCATCTGGACAGATGATGTAACATACTCCTTTATGTAAATAGAAACCATCATTACACTTTGTACAAAATGTCTTGCTGAAGCAATCCTCACAGTTAGTCATTTTACATCCTAGACAAAAGAATAGAAAAAGAATTACAGTCGATGAATAATAATCCAAATCACATATTGTATATGGCATCTGTAGATGTTTTGTTATATCTATACTAAACGGTTGAAGGAGTGTTTAAAATAGGGACTGGGTGGGGGGTAGGCAACCAGAGAGATAGGCGCCTGCAGACGGCCGGGTCGGATCCGACTGCGAGAATTCTCGCAGCGGGACCCGACCCGAGCGTCTGCGGAGAGCAGCGTGATACTCAACTCCTTCCGCGGCTCCGGCTCTTTTATGTGCATGCGCAGACCGGAGCCGGTGCCCGGGGAGTGAGAAATAGAGCACGCCGCAATTTGTTTGCCGCGCGAGATTTCACGCGGCCAAATCACGGCCTATGGCAGCTTCCACAGACGGAAATTCCACGGGAAATCCCGACGCAGAATTTCCGCCCGTCTGCAGGTGGCCATAGAGGAAAAGACAGTGTAGACAGTGACCTGGGACTAAGTAATGGAAATGAGGGTGGAGCAGGAGAAGGGGTTAGTATACTTAGAACTGGCAGAATAGTTAGTAGGTATACACGTAATATAAGAAATAACCAAAACCTTCTAAACTGTATAGTGACTAATGCTAGAAGTCTGACCCATAAAGTGGACAAACTAGAAGTAATAATGTCTGAGGAAAACCATGACATAGTGGGAATAACAGAGACCTGATTGGATGAAAGCTGTGACTGAGCAGTTAACTTACAAGGTTATAGTCTGTTCAGATGGGATCGTGAAAAACAGAAAGAGGGAGGGGTTTGTCTTTATGAAAAATCCTGTTTAAAGCCCGCTTTACTTGAAGATATAAGTGAGGCAGATGAACATGTGGAGTCTTTATGGGTGGAAATGTATGGAGGGAAAAACAACAATAAAATCCTCACAGGGGTTTTCTTTAACCCCTTAGTGACGGAGCTTTTTTGCTTTTTTCCATTTTTGTTTTTTCCTACTCCCTTTTAAAAAATCGTAGCTCCTTAATTTATCCATCAACGTCGCTGTATGTGGGCTTGTTTTTTACGGGATGAGTTGTATTTTTCAATGGCACTATTTATTGTACCATATAATTTACTGAAAAACTTTTAAAAAATTCTTAGCGGAGAGAAATGGAAAAAAAACGACATTCCACCATCTTTCGGTGCGTCCTGTTTCTACAGCACACAAATTGCAACAAAAACGACCTGATATTTTTATTCTATGGGTCAGTACGATTGCTACGATACCAAACTTGTGTAGTATTTTTTTTGCTGTAGTACTTTTATTTATTTTTTTAAGATATTTAATTTTTTTAAATTATTTTCTGCGGTCATTTTGTGCGCGCAATACCTTCTTTATTTTTTCGTCGATGTAGTTGAGCAAGGGCTCATTTTTTGCGAGATGTCCTGAAGTTTCCGATAGTATCAATTTGGAATACATACGACTTTTTGATCGCTTTTTATTGCGTTTTTTCTGGGAGACAGGGTAACTAAAAAAGTGTATTTCTGGCGTTCTTTATTTTTTTTTTCAGACGACGTTCACTGTGTGGGAAAAATAATGCACTACTTTGATAGATCGGACTTTTACGGACGCGGCGATATCAAATACATATTTTTATTTTATGATTTTGATTTTTTAATAATGGATATGGCAAAAGGGGGGTGATTTAAACTTTTATAATTTTTTTTTTTTAACAATTAAAAAAACTTTATTGATTATTTTTTTTACATTACTTTGAAGTCCCCCTGGGGGACTTTAACATGCGATGCTTTGATCGCTCCTGCAGTATGATGTAATGCTATAGCATTACGTCATACTGCTTTTTTACAGGCAGTCTTTCAAGCCACCCTGTGTGGATGGCTTGATAGGCAGTCTGCTAATGCAGCCCTGGGGCCATTCATTAGGCCCCCGGCTGCCATGACACCTGCACGGCTCCCCCGATCTCACCGCGGGGGGGCCGTTCGGGAGCCCCGAACAGCGTTCGGGGGATTTAAATGCCGCTGTCAGAATTGACAGCGGCATTTAAAGGGTTAATAGCCGCGATTGGCCAAACGCAGCTATTGCCCGCGGGTGTCAGCTGTAATAAACAGCTGATGCCTGCGCTGTATGGAGGGAGATAGCACCGCTACCTCCCTCCATACACGTCCTGCAACAGCAGGACGTAGTTTTACGATAGGGCTGTCACTAAGGGGTTAAACCACAAAATATAACAGAAGCTACTGAAAATCTACTGAAGCAAATAGATGAGGGCTCAGTCAGACGAGCGGATATTCACGTGTTTTTTTCGCATGACCACAAGAAAGTGTTTAATCTACTAAAACAAGCAAAGAAGCACTGAAAACCTATAAGGAAAAACATAAATTATGTAAAAATCAGATAAAAGCACAGCTGGGGACACAGAGACTTATTGCCAAAGAGAGTAAAACTAACCCCAAACTGTTCTTCAACTATTTAAATAGTAAAAAGATTAATACTAAAAGTTGACCTTTTAATAAATAATGTAGGAGAAATTGTAGAGGGCGATTCGAAAAAGCAAATCTATTAAATCCTTTTTTTCCAGTGTATTCACAGAGGAAAATGAAATGTCCGATGAGATGTGAGAGATAATGTAAGTCTCCACTAAATGTCATGAGTCTAAAGGCCCATTTAGACACAATGATTATCGCTCAAAATTTGCTCAAAAGCCGTCTTCTGAGCGATAATCGTTGTGTGTAACTGCACTGACATTGTGCAGTTTTCGTTAAGCCGTCGCTCATCGTTGTCTTTCAGTGTGTCTTTTAGGTATTCACAGCAGGATACAGCTGATACTATTGTTTCAGCTGTATCCAGCTTCCTGATGACAGGCTGGGTATAAAGAACAGAGCGGTCCAGCTCTGTTCTCCATACCCCGCTTGGAGCGCTCGGCTGTATAACAGCCGGGCACACCAAGCAGAGAACAACTGGATGCAGAAGACAAGTAGGGACACCCCGCTTGTCTTCTGCATCCGCCGCTCCAAGTGCTCGGCTGTATAAGAGCCGGGCGCTCAGAGCGGGAAACAGCTGGATGCAGAAGACAAGTAGGGACACCCC
This sequence comes from Eleutherodactylus coqui, assembly GCF_035609145.1. Lineage (NCBI taxonomy): Eukaryota > Metazoa > Chordata > Amphibia > Anura > Eleutherodactylidae > Eleutherodactylus > Eleutherodactylus coqui. The sequence goes on from NC_089837.1 coordinate 306,998,006, forward strand.
ACTTGTCTTCTGCATCCTCCGCTCGCAGCGCTAGGTGATCGCTCAACGTTTGAGCAATCATCTTGCGCTGTAAATGACACAACGATTATCGCTTAAAAGTTGCTCAAAAGACATCTTTTGAGCGATAATCGTTGTGTCTAAATGGGCCTTAACCCAGGAAGAAGTGCAGAGCTGGTTTAAAATGATTAAAATAGACAAATTGCTGGGTCCCGATGCCATACACCCCCAGGTTTTAAGGGAATTAAGTAATTCTATGAGGAGGAAAGTTCTAGACCGGAATTAAGAAATTCACTGGGTCTTATGTATCTGGACTTTTTCAAAGTGTTTGATCCTGTGCCACATAACAGGTTGGTATATAAAATGTGAATTCTTGGTCTGGGTGAGAATGTGTGTAAGTGGGTGGCTCAATGATAGAAAGCAAAGGGTGGATATAAATGGCACCTACTTTGATTCGGTCACTGCTACTAGTGGGGTAACAGGGGTTGGTTTGGCATATATTTATTAATGACCTGGTAGAAGGATTGTACAGTAAGATATAAACATTTGCAGCTGACACAAAACTATGTAAATATATTAAAATAAGAGAGGACGCAAGGCAGTTGCCAGAGGATCAGGATAAGTTGGGGGCTTCGGCAGAAAAGTGGCAAATGAGGTTTAACACTGATAAATGTAAGGTTATGCACATGGGCAGGGAGCGCGCTCCCTCTGTGAACCCTTTACGTGCCGTGATCTACATAGATTGCGGCAGGGAAGGGGTTAACAGCGGGCGTTGCACTATTGCAGTGGGAGGCCGGATATCGGTGACAGCCGGTTCCCATTGCTGCATAGCGCAAGATCTCTTATGATCTGGTGCTATCCACAGAATGTAAATGTACATTCTGTTGCGTTAAGTACCCCCCCTGCCAGGACGTTCATTTACGTCCTGTGGCGGGAAGGGTTTAAAGGGGTGTTCCATTTTCACCAAATAAATGTTTTTTTGTGGTATAATGAAAAATTTTAAAAAGACAGAGCTCCTATACACATGCAGTACTGTACCTGTTATCAGTCTTGTATCTGTGCATCCATCACACAACCCGGACTTATTTATATTCCTTAGGCCTCCTGCACATGGGCGGAAATTCCGCGGTGGGATTTCCGCCCATGCACGGTGCCATAGGATTGCATTAGATAATGCAATCCTATGCAGACAGCCGTGATTTGACCGCTTGAAAACTCACGCGGTAAACAAATTGCGGCACGTCCTATTTCTGTGCGAGCCTCACAGAGGCCCGCACAGAAACGTCACGGCTGACGCGTCGGCTCTGCACTGTGCATGTGCGGCAGTGCGCCAGCCGGCACATCACAGTGCAGAGAGAGAAGACGGCAGACAGGTGAGTATAAGGTCAATACCAGGACACGGGTTGCATCCCGCTGCGAGGATTCTTACAGCAGGATCCGACCCGGTTGTATGCAGGCGGACTTAGGCAAACTGGGTTGTGCTTCCCCCATCACATAAGCTTACTGCTCCTGTGTCATTTATTTTGATGATAAGTGGGACACAAGTCTAGAATTTTGAGACTACTTGTTGGTGCTCAGTAATCCAAGATAGATACTAGATTCCAGGCGTAAAGAGGTATTATGCTGATCTCACCATTCCTTAATCCGTAAAGAGTATTTCTTTCATTTGTGCAGGGACATCATACATAAGACAGCTGTCTCAGCCTAATAATGACAGTTATATATTCTATTTAGTAATGGTCAACTTACTCATGCACTTGTTAATCTCCCGATTACGATCACCGTAGTATCCTTTAGGGCAGGATTGCAAACAGACCCCAATTTGCCGTATGTCATTTCTTTCCAAAAGGATAAAAAGCTTTGGTAAGCACTTGAGGCAACCATTAAATTCGGAACAAGCTTCACAGCCTTTGGTGCAGCTTTGGCTCACGTCTGTACTTCCTGTTGGAAGAGTCCAGTAGAAAATCACTTACTTTGTAAACTAAATATAGAAAATAGCTTACATGGAGAAACACTCACATTTTAAAGCATTATTTTAAGTAAGGCCTCCTTCACACGGGCGACACAGCATCGCTGCGAGAAAATTGTAGCGATATCGCATTGCTGCACCGTGCGATATTGCTGCGTCTTCTCGTGGCAATATCACGATTTTGTAGCGCGACTTTGTAGCATCACACGTGAGGATTTTCGGGGGGGGGGGGGGTGTGTGTGTCTTGAATTGCAAGCCCTACCCCGAAAATAAGCTATAGCTGAAGAAAAGGGAAAAAAAAAAAAAGGATACATCACCTCTCCCGCGCTGTCCAGGGCGCCGCCGCAGCTTCTCCCTAGGTCCCAGCACTTTTTTTCTTTCTTCTTCATCTACTGGCCGAGGATTCAAAAATCCCCCCCACTGGAAGCGCTGGCTGTGATTGCTTGACACTTGGCCAATCACAGCCAGTGCTCAATGAATGGCTGTGATTGGTTCAATGGACGCTGTTCATATCTCCTGACCCAACATTACAGTTTTCGTAAATATGTTTAGTAGTGTTCAGATTGGATGCTGTACAGCCAGTCGAGTCGTAGAACATCTATATCCTCAAATCAACGTAGAACAGCATTGGGTTTATGACAAGGCGCATTGTCTTGCTGGAAGTATTGCAGAGCACATTATTGCTACAATGTCAAGGTACACCTCAATGTTCATAGTTCTTGCCACTAAAATGGACCGAGACCGTAACGAAATCTCAGCTGTACTTTAATTGTTGGCAAAATGTACTCAGGATTTTGACTTCATTTTATGCCATTTTCCATATTAGTTGACTTGGAGTGCGCTAATGAAAAATCTGGCAAGGCCAATACACATGGAATCTACTGCAAAGTATAAGCTGATGCTACATTTAACATGATCTGAGCAGATGAAAAAGCCAGAGAATTACATGTTTTCAGAGAAAGGCATACATCAAAAGGTATATTCGCAATACATCGAAATTAAAGAGGTTATTCTCAGCTGTCAAATGACTGGGTGCTGTGCTCGCATGTTGCTGATTTGCTGCGGTTTTTGTTGCAGATCTGCAGCAAATTTCACCCTTTCAATTGAATTCAAATTGAAGTGCTGAAATGTATTGCAGGTCTGCAACGAAATCCAACAGAAAATCTGCAGCAAATAAGGGATGTGTTAACGCACCCTAATACATGGTAGCTTTAAGCCTTCCAAGCAATAGCAATGGCTCTTCTCACTAACTGTGCCCCCTTTTTAACCCCTTCCTGACACGCGCCGTACAGTAGTTCCCACATCATGCCATACATATATAGTGTTGAATATCAGGGATTAAGCTTAGCTCCACTTCTGGCGATTTCACACTTACAGATACCACTGTCAATGCAAACCGCTGGATCTAATCATGACCTCCAGGTCTGCCATGTATGGTGGCCTATGAGGATGAGTGTCATCACTTACAGTAAAAGGCGGTACTATCAAGGATAAACATGATAGTGAGATAACACACAAGTGCTGCATAAGCAGTACATTGCATTATGTAAGCAATCAAAGGATCACATCTTCAAGTTCTCTTGTGGGACGAACAAATATGGTAAAAAAAAAAAAAAATAAATAAAATATATATATATATATATATATATATATATATATATATATATATATATTCACGTGTAAACTCCTCCCCCCCATTTTTCCAATAAAACGCTGTTGATTATTGGAAACGTGCAAATGAAGACACGTTCATAATGTGACCAGTACTATTAAATTATTATGTTTTTTATCCCGCGTGGGAAACGCTGTTTTAAAAATAAGAAAAACAATACTATAATCGCTGATTTAAATCATTCTGCTTCACAAAAAATTTAATAAATTGCAACCAAAATCTTATATGCACCCCAAAATGGCACACATGAAAATGTCAACTCATCCCTCAAAAATCAAGCCCTTACACAGCTCTGTAGGGCAGATGAAAAATATAAAAAAAGCTATCACTCTCTGAATACAGAGATGCAAAAAACTTTTTTCTATGAAAAATGCTTTTACTGTGCCAAAGTAGTAATATTAACCCTTTCCTATCCAATTTGTATCCTGGTTTTTCTAGGGAGGTTACTCTTTTTCTGCCATTATACAACGGCGCTATATGCTGGCTAAAGCCAGTACTGCATGAGGTGACACGTTGGATAGGCTCCGACAGCAGAGAGGCTGGCAATATGCAGTAAGAGAACCCTGCTGGATGTCTTCCAACATCGGAGCTGTACAGCCTTAAATCATAATGTCTTTAGACGTCAGACAGTGGATTGGAAAGGATTTAAAAAAAAAAAATATATATATATATATATATGTATAAATTTGGTATAGCTTAAATCATAATGACCAAAGAATAAGCATAACATGTAATTTATAATGCACAGTCAACGGCATATCAAAAAGAAAATGTAAACAATGTCAGAATTGCGTAGTTTTTTTTCACCTCAGCACCAAAAACAGACAATAAAAAATAATCTAGAAGCCATATGCACCCCAAAATGGTACCGATGAACATGTCAAATCATCCTGCAAAAGCAAGCCATAAGCAACTCCACAGGTGAAATAATTAAAAAGTTATGTGGCTCTAAAAATGGTGACGTAAGAAGAGAAAATTCTATGAAAAATAGTTTTATTGTACAAAAGTAGTACAAATAACAAAGAAATGTAAATGTGGTATTGCTACAACTCAGTGACCCGCAGAATAAGGATATGCCGTACAGTGACCAGATTCCAAAAAATAAAAAACATTGCCAGAATCACTTTTTTTTAACTGTTTGTCTCCTAAAAAAGGCAATAAAAAACTATCAAAAATGTTGTCTGCACCGCAAAATGGTACCACTAAAAACAACCGCTAATCGTGCAAAAAACAAGCCCTCACAGCGTTGTAGATGAAAACAATTATGGTTCTCTGAATATGGCTATGAAAAATTTGCCCAAAAAGATGGAGGCCCCCAAAATCCATAAGGTGTTCCTTCATTTCTGAGACCTGTGTTTGAGTCATGTTATACACTACGACTACATGTGGGATATTCAAAAGAGGAAAAAATGCAGGTTTAGGGTAATAAATATTGAGTTTTATTTATCTGATAACTTTTGTGGAGCTACAGAAAAAAATTATTACAACTGAAAATGTGCAAGAAAAATGTAATTATCAAATGTATCCTGCACTTTGCTTTAGTTTCTGTGAAACACCTAAAGAGTTAAGACAATTTGTAAAACCGTGATGAGTGCACTTTTTAAAATGGGGTCATTTATGGGCCTCTGAAAGCCACCTTAGAACTGAATTGGACCCATAAAAAATAGATTCTGTTTATTTTTTTAAAAATTAGAAAAACGGCCCCTACACTTTACACACTTTCTTACTTTTTCAAAGTAAATAAATAGATGCTTTCAAAATGGTACCAAAACACAGTGCACATATGGCAAATGTTATTTATTAGCTATTTTGCATGGTACGATTCTGTGTTACAAGCAGAAAATTTCAAAGATTATAAATTGCAAAATTTCCAAACTTTTCTATAATTTTTTGATAAATGAATGCAAAATGTATCAACCAAAATTCACCACTAAAAAAGTACAATGTGTCACAGAAACATGATCAGAATCACTTGCATAATTAAGAGCATTCCAAAGTCATTACCACAATGTAAGATTTGAAAAATGGGCCAAGAAGGCCAAAACTGGCTACAGGGGTGGCTTAGTGATTAGCGCTGTTGCCTTGCCACGCTACGGTCCTGCGTTCAAATTCCACCAAGCACAGCATCTGCATGGAGTCTGTATGTTCTCCCTGTGTCTTCATGGGTTTTATTCAGGTACTCCAGTTTCCTCCCACACTTTATAAACATAAAGATCGGTTACTATAGATTGTGAGCAGAGGCGTAACTTGAAGCTTCTGGGCCCCAATGCAAAATCTGTAACAGGGTCCCCAACTATAATGCTTTATTCATAGTACTTGGTTGCCTATATGGAGAAGAGAGGCCTTATGGGCCCCCTAAGGCTCCTGGGCCCGGGTGCAACTGCATCCCCTGCATCCTCTATAGTTACGCCCATGATTGTGAGACCTGATGTGGACCGAACCCAATATCATGTGATGTAAAGTTCTGCGTAGTATGCACACATGCTCGTACATAAGGGCTCGTTCAGATGAATGTAGTTGTTAGCGCTGCTAACAGCGCTGGGAAGATCACGTGAACGGGCTGCTTCAAGCTCTGTGAAGTAGCCCGTTCACATGCTATGAGGTGCAGGCTGTGTGCTTTCACAGCTCGCATAGGAGCTGATGGAAAGCACACAGCAATGATAGGAATGTCCTATCTTTCCGTGCACCTCGGAGCCAACATGCGAGTTTGCACTTGCATGTCCTATTTTTTATTAGGTGCGCAGTGTTTGCACACCTAACAACCTCCATATGAATACTTCTATAGGAACCTTTTGGTTCCTATTATAAGCATGTTCTGTGCGCTGCTAGCAGCACAGAAAACTATGTTCATCTGAGCGAGCCCTAAAGGTGATCCTATGCCATATTAGGGCATATCCCATTGGAACAAGCCTTTAGGATTGTTAGCTGCCCTAAAAAATGGTAACGGTAGACACCACTATGGCATAATGCTACTTTTTGCAGAAAATGCCCTTTACGGGAGAGAAATCCACCAGCATTGAGGGGTTGTAGAACCATGTGAAAACACACAATGTGACACTTGAAACTGCACATTGAGAGAGTCTGGTAAATTCCCTATTCTTCTCCGTGAGTCTGTATTGACTGTGTTATACTTGTGGATATTTTAAGATTCTGATATATCCTGTTCGAAGTATAGTATAACCCTCAATCTTTGCCACCTCAAAGGATGTGCACAGGTCCAGAACCCTCAAGTGTATGGGGAACTGATCATTGTAATTTATCTTTCCTACTTTTGCATCTCAGAAAGAAGTGCATTTAATAAAACATGGGAGTGCAGAAATATTTAACTAGCAACTATTGATGAGTGATGAATTGATACTGGAGTGAAAGTCAGAACCCCAGAAGATATCATATTCAGCAGTGTTAGGCATTGTCATCATACATAGCAGTTCGTATTATGTGTCTGTGGTGATTATGGTTTTACAAAAATGCCTAACCCTTTCTGTGCTGAGAGTGTTTACAACCCAATGACTTGAAGGAATGTAAGATTATTTATATTCTTGACCCATAACAGCTTGTTATATCCTGTAAACAACCAAAGCAAATTACATCCCTTTTTATTCCAGAGGATCTTGGACATAATATGGAGCTTGTGGTTTGTGGTTACCTTGTTCTAAATTCTTTCTCTTCTTAAACGTTAATAGTCTTCCAGAACATGAGTGTGTATGACACAGAATGACTTGTTAAACTTCTTTCCACTAACTAATATTTTCTGGCATATCAAGAGGATCCGACTAATTAGACTCTCACCAGTCCTGAGAAGCAGTGCCGCTAGTCCCTATGAGGGTAGGCGGAATGCAACACAGATATTTCCTTGTGGCTATTGCATCTAGAAGGCACAGCAGAAATCCACAGCTGGTCTGCAGGTGTAGGGCCATGGATCCACATGCGGATTTAGTCCTTTTCAATAGGAAAATCCACAAGGGAAATTCTTGATGTAGACGTGTCACTCCTTTTTTTCATACCATGTATATAAAAATATCTGCTCCGTATAGACTAGGGTGCAAGTAATAGGATGCGGGTCTGCTGCATAATTTGATTTGGAATTGACATACATTCTGCATCAAATTCTGCTGCAAAAATTAGCTTTGTGAACATACCCTTATTCAAAGTGTTATGGGATATCTAGGAATGTAGATCCCTTTAAAGGAGTTTTCCAGGCTATTTTTATTGATGACCTATCCTCAGAATAAATCATCAATAGTTTTGCTGCTTGGGACCCTGACCATTTAGCTGTTCCAGCACCCACTATCAGTCATAAAATGCACACAGTATGGAACGGAAGCTGGTGCTCCGACCCTTGTGTTGTGGCCAGCACTGGTAATGGCAAGTGCAGTTGCCATTAAATTCCATGAAAGTTGCACCCGGAATTACCAGGGATATGAGTGATCTCCTTCCGATAAATACCAATTGTATCCTGAGGATAGGTCATGAATAGGGATGAGCGAGTATACTCGCTAAGGCACTACTCGCTTGAGTAATGTGCTTTAGATGAGCATCTCCCTGCTCGTCCCTGAAGATTCGGGAGCCGCCGCAGCTGACAGGTGAGTTGCGGCGGGGAGCAGGGGTGAGCGGGCGGGAGAGAGAGATCTCCCCTCTGTTCCTCCCCGCTCTCCCCCGCTGCTCCCCACTCTGCGGCGGCCCCCGAATCTTCAGGGACGAGCAGGGAGATACTCGTCTAAGGCACATTACTCGAGCGAGTAGTGCTTTAGCGAGTATACTCGCTCATCCCTAGTCATGAATAATAATAGCCCAGAAAACCTCCTTAATGTTCTAGATAACTCATATTGCAGTGACGACTGTTATTGTAAGTCCCAAGTAAGAAGGTAAGAAAGTATTAGCAGCTTTGAAGCATATCAAATACAGTTTTTAATATTGTAGCAGAACTGACTCAGCTGAAACAATAAAGGGCTTTTAACAGAATAAGAAGTTATCCACTATCAACAGAATAAGGGATAACTTTCTAATCAGTGGGGTCTAACTGCTGAGACCCAACTGATCTCGAGAATGGAGCTCTAAAAGAAGCGCTGTAAGAAACAGCTGGCATCCATATTGTATGGAGTAAGATCGACCCCTGAGCCCCCTCTCCAGACAAACCCTGAACCTCCAGGACTTAAATGCTCGCCGTGAAGCGTTAAGGGGTTAAAGGTTTTTCCCTAACACAGGCTTTTATCAGCTATCCATAGGTCCGGTATCCCTCTCTTCTCATAACTATGGGTTTGCTGCACCAAGTTGCAGTGATGTCAGCTTAAAGCAAGCTGTGGATGTGCATGCGCAACACTTCTCCAAGTACGCGGCTATTTCTCTCAGCCCCATTGAAGATGATTCGAGTGGCACCATGTATACACAATCAGCATTCAATTCAGTGTTCTCACTGCGGGGGGGTGCAGTAAGCCAACAGTGAGGAGGAACAGGGAATGGTGAGCCCCATTTTCGGGATCAGTCAAGGTCTTAGCACCGAGACCCTTCACTAATTAGACCTTTATCACCGAACCGATTGATATATAGTTTTGATGTTGATTAATTGGTTGATTAATGGCGTTGTCGGCCCCTGAACAGACTTGACACACCCTCTAGCACTGAAAACACGCTACGATCCGATGGTGAAATTGCCTCAGAGGTTTACTCACACTGGACTGACTTCCCCTGTACCCTTACCACCCCCGCCCCCCCCACCCACACACACTCCTTCTTTCTGGGGTCTTTCCCATCTCTTCATAATCTCATTCTATTTCTTTACAAGGTTTTGATACCTTCATTTTTCTTCCTAGCCCCCAGATAATGGTATATTCTGCGACAAATGCAAGGGCGATTATGTTATGTTTTGTTTTGCTATGTTTTATCAGAAAATCTGCACAGGAGTGAGGCAATGTAGCCTTGTCTTAATTATATTCTGATTTCTCCTGTGAATGTATTGTTATACCTGATGCAGCTAATAAAATACCTTTGAACCATATATAGTTTTGCTGGAAAAGATTCAGTATAATTTGTATTTTATTCTTTTTTATTTCTGCTACTTCTGAGCTTAGTGGTCCAGTGGGTTGTATTATGACCGCTATCTATGTATGTACAGGGATACAACAATCACTGATAGGCCGTCCACTGACAAATTAAGCTCAATCAATAAAATACAAGTTCTACTGAATGTTTCCCCATAAAACTAGATATCAGTCTGCTCAGCTCCCCTATAACATGATGCCTGTGGTTTCATGGTGACAGGTTCCCTTTAAGGCCGCCTGCAGACGGGCGGGTCGGATCCGGCGCGAGAATTCACGCCGCGGGACCCGACCCCAGCACATGCAGGCAGGAGCGCGTACTCACCCGCGCCCGGCGGCCTCGGCTCTTTCATGTGCCGGCTGCCGGGCAGCCGGCGCATGCGCAGACCGGAGCCGCCGGCCGGGTGAGCGATGTTTCTGTGCCAGGCTCTGCGAGCCTGGCACAGAAATAGGACATGCCGTGGTTTGTTTGCCCCGCGACATTTCGCGCGGCCAAACCGCGGCCGTCTGCATAGGAGTGTGTATTGTAATGCACTCCTATGCAGGCTTTTAGTGGCGGAAATCCAGCGGGAAGGCGGCCTATAGTAGATGCTTCTTGATCATGCTGAACTGAAGCATTCACTGTCACCTGGTTAATCAATGATAAGGTGTACATGCTGGAAGTGAAATTGGAGATCCCCATGATGATGTAACAAAGGTAAATACCATAAGAAAGACCTGGTGTCGATGAAAATTACTAATTAACTACTATGAAATGTTCAGTCTAAACATTTATGCCACTCATTTAATTCAATACTAGTTCAGCAGTTTAGCATAGGTGGAGATGTGGCTTGTAAGATTTTCATATTAAAATTAAGTTATATGTTATCTATCTATCTATCTATCTATCTATCTATCTATCTATCTATCTATCTATCTATCTATCTATCTATCTATCTCTCTCCTATCTATCTATCTATCTTTCTATCTCCTATCTATCTCTTATCTATCTATCTATCTATCTATCTATCTATCTATCTATCTGTCTATCTATCTCATATCTATCTATCTATCTCATATCTATCTATCTATCTATCTATCTATCTTATCTATCCATCCACATATCTATCTATCTATCTATCTTTCTCATATCTATCTATCTATCTATCTATCTATCTATCTATCTATCTATCTATCTATCTATCTATCTATCTATCTATCTATCTATCTATCTATCTATCTCATATCTATCTATCTATCTATGTCTGAAAGTTTTCTTCCTCCCTGAATAGACTTTTAATTCTTTATTATGCAGTTCCCAATTTTGCCAAGTCTTGAAGAATTTAGAACCGCACTATACAAGTCCATGGCAACAAAATCCAAAAATATAGGTACAACCATAAATAATAAGCAGCATGTGTGGATGTATTTCTTTTTCATGTAATCTTTAATTTATAGTGCCCTCCAACATTAAACTAGTAAAAGGATTTTTTGGTTGTGTATTTTTATTTAGCTCTCTGTTTGGCTTTGTTCTCACCAGCGCTTTTCAGCTCAGTTGTTCTGCTCTATCATAAGAGCCGGACAACAAAAATAACGTTGGCTCTCCATCATGCCCATTTTGTGCTGGATCTGAGCTGGAGGCTTAGGACAGAGTCTCCGACACAGAAGTGAATATACATAGCCCTATTAATTAGGAATAGCAGGGCTTTCCAATACTTGTGTTTAAAAAAAATCTTGTTATTATGCCTGCTAACTTGAGTGCTGCTAAATGTAAATACCGCTCTCTCTCTGTCTGTGCCATGTACGGGACAACTGCTGCGGCCATGTAAAAAACTGACAGTATGTGACATTCTGCAGCAGGGACACCTTTTCTGTGCCATGTATGGATTTCCTATGTACGGAGCAGAGGGTCCTGCAGTGGCACTCGGGTCAGCAGGCATCGTAGGGTGGGAGTTTTTTTTAAAACAAAAGTAAATGAAATGTCCTTATATTCTTCATTAATAAGAGGACTAAATCTGAAAAAGGAAACATACTGTCACAGCGTACTGATGCTAATCACAGCGTTCACCTGTTCCTGGGGCTGCGGTTGGGTGACACTGCTGATCACTGCATGCCGACCTCCCTCCACTGCTCACCCCCAGTTCTATGCCCATAGGGCTTGTGCTCTTGCCCCCTTTCCTAAATGACCACTCTCTAGTCTAATCCCCTAACAGTCACCAGCCACTCCCTGCTATATTGGCCACCCTCCCCTCATGGAGAATGCCTAAATATTTGGTCTCATTAGCTATTGTGATAAAGTCCCTGTTTCCTTTATATTCTGATTCTGACCTTCTATCTTCCCTACAGTTCTGACCTCTGTGCTCCTTGGCTCTGTTTTCTGAGCTTCGTTACTACTTGCTGCCTGCCCTGACCTTCTGCTTGGACATTGTAATTGCACCTGTGCTGCTAGCCCTTACTAAAACCTGTTCTCTGGATATGCACCTGTTCACACCATCAGGTACTGCACCTCCACAACGTACCCTATCCACCGTTATCCACCTGGTACCCTTTCTCACATTCCCCTATTTTGATCTCTACACCCTTAGACTCTTCCATTCACTGTTTATGTAAGTAGCTGTCAAACGATCCTCTGATTAATACATCGAATGGCGACCAGTCTCTACTGATCCTCCTAGATCTCTCTGTTGCATTCATTACCATAGATCATCATATTTTTTTCAGCATGCTTTTCTCTGTCAGCCTTAAGGATACTACACTTTCATGGTTTTCCTTCTACCTTTCTAACCGCTCACTCAGTGTATGCTGGCTATACTTCTTCTTCTCTTCTGCTTGCTGTTGGGGTTCCTCAGGCGTTGGTCCTTCATCCATTTCTCTTTTCTATCTACACACCCTCTATTGGGAAAACTCAGTTGATTTGAGTTTCAATACAATCTTTACACTGATGATACCCAATTATATCCTTGTTCCCATTATATCACACTTTTGCCTTTGCAAAATGCTAGTGATTGTCTGTCCACTGTTTCTAACACCATGTCACCTGTCTATCTAAAACCGAACCTTTCAAAAGCTGAACATCTTGTGTTTCCACTATCTCCAGCTCAGTCTGTGGTTCCGATATGTTTTAGATCCACATTGATTTATTATTGTATTTTATTACCTATTTTGTGTATGTTTCCCCAATTTGTAAAGCACAGCGGAATATGTTGAAGCTATATAAATAAAGAATATTATGATTATTATTATTATGGCCCAGTGCAGCGTCAGCAGCCACAGAACCAGGACTATTGGTGTAAGTAATGGCTTGGGAACCCCGCAGCAAACACTATATCCCGCCTGGAGGCATCAAGGGTGAAAATTGGGATTCCCATGTGCTGCCCCTTCAGATAGCCCAAAGCGGAGTGTAGCAGGGCAGATCCACATCCATCTGTCTAAAGGCCCATTTAGACAGAGCGATGATCACTCAAAAATTGCTAAGAAGTGATCGTTTGAGCAATCATCGTTGCGTCTAAACGCGTGGTCATCGTGCACTTTTCATGCACTGCTAGCTGATCGTTAAATTCAGGCCAATCTAAAAATCATCCTGTGGTCTTATTAGCAGTTCTCCATGGAGAACAAAGGAACTGAATGCAGATAAGAGCCCTCGGGCTATTAACTGCTTTCAGCTAAGGCTTCATTTGCACACTAAATAGTTATTAAGTAGCTGAGTCACATGGTCTCTGAGGCACATGGTCTCAGAGCTGAATGAGAGATTATGGGCAGGCTACATCCCCCACAAACCCCAGTGGCCTCAGTTGCTATGGATACAGCAGTACTCAGTCTGGCAGTTTGTAGCTGGTTGTGAGACAGTTGGACACTTTTGTGGAGACTCCAATAAATGACACCTCACAAATGTCCACACACATAGCTGGCAGTGCACAGTGCATATTGTCCAACAACATTGAAGCATAGTCCTTCCCCACTATCTTCACATCTCCTGAACGTGATATCATGTCATCTTCAGCCTTCATCTAATCATGGACCGTTGTCCAGTGTTGAAATAAACCATTGCTGTTGTGCGAGCCTGTTACCACAGAGGGTTCAACACCGCCGTGAAGCTAATGCAGCTTACATGACACAGCGACACACCACCAGCTGAAGTTTGTAAATCTCATGCAGCAAATTTGCAAGAGCTACAAGCAAACATGTCTCCTCAGCAAGCAGCTGAAGTTTGTAAATCACGTGCAGCTCATATGCAAAAGCAACGTAGCAGAGCTGTGTGTGTGTGACGTGCATGTAGCAGAGCTGTGTGGCGCAGTGTGCCACCAGAAACACTGGTACTATACTTTCCTAATAATTACCAGTCCTACACTAAAAAACTAACTGTGATGCATAGAGGACAACAGTGTTCACATGCGGTCGTTCTATGAGGTCAGATGGTAAAATATAACTACAGAATTTCTAAACTTTCATTAATATATGGCTCTTGGACATTTATATTAATATTGCAATGTTAGGATAACAAAACTCCCTTTACAAATAATTCTATGAGTAAGAAGGGTACATTTTAAAGTATAGTAATTAGATGATCCACATTTATATATACACATCTCATGACCCTGGAAAGTGGATGAATGTCCAGTCCTTATCTGAGCACTGGAAAAGTATTTAGTATGTTGCTTATTTTTTCGATCAGGGATATGATATACACAATTTGTACATGTGTATGATTTTTTAACACATTAGAATAATATTATACACATTTAAAAATGTGTATTAAATTGGCTAAAATATTGACCACGTTTTCCATGCCTTGCGTTATATTAAAAATCGAAAGCTATAAAAGAGTCATCTTATATAAATAGAAGAAAAACATGTTTGGGACAGGCTTAGTCAGTCTGTTTGCATTTCCCTTTCTGATCTCATGATTAGCTAAAAAATAGTTGGATAATTCCAGTGTAATGCTCACTTCATTGCATCCCTTAGACAAGCACTTCCTGCAGATTACACAACATTAGGCACATGCAGGCTTCCAAGGTTTGCTAAATACACAACCAATGAGCCAAGCAGGCAGCTATCCCAGCAATATCATCACAGGGCAATGAACAGGACAGCCATTCTCTCTTTTTGCTGGTATATGCTGCACTTGTCAACTAATTTATTAGATTCGAAACCTTAACCCTGAATAAGAAATAATGAAATGATATAGAGTGTGTGCAAACACTGAGACAGAAGCCAGACAGGCACTTTCTGGAGCAATAAAGTAAAATAGGGGTATTCACATCTGGAACTTTTATTGCATATACACAGGCTATACTATAAAAGTCTGCTAGATGTGAATCCCACCTCTGTGATCTACACATATCTCGATGTCATGCCCTGACCATCCCCAGCCTGACTGAATGAAGTGGCCAAGGATGGTTGGATCTACGAAAACAGTAAAGCGGTCATCGTTATGCTGTTGCATAACTCCTATAGAAGTCATCTGGAGTTACAGAAACAGTGAAGTACAATGAACTCCAGTGTTCATGCAACTCCCAAGTTATGGAAACTTTGTAGCTCGCTGTGCTGTTTCTGTAACTGCCATCTATGAGAGTAACAAAAACAATGTAGTGATATCTACTCAGCTGCTTTCATAAATACCAACCACCCCCAATCCAAACTCAAGATAGATGTGGGTGTCACATCTATCAGACTTTATTGCATATCTGGTGGTTATATCATAAGAGTCACAGTTTGGTACCATGTTAGCCATTGGAACAAAATGCTTTTGCTCTAAGTAAGACAACAAAATAATATTGTAGATATAATATATTTTAATGGCTAATGAAAAGAAATGATGTCATAGCAAACTTTTTAAACTTCCTAGGTTTCTTTATCAGGATTGTGTAACAAATATATCTGTACTAACAGAGACATGATTAATTTTAAGGTGACTAGACATCCCAATTTAGGCAGGGGAGTCCTGCTTTGGGAAACCGTGTCCCACTGTCCTCAGGCTCCCTAAGTGGGGCAGCCTTTTTTCTCTCCTGCTCTTGTCCCGGGACGTCTGGTCACCACAAAAGTGATTACAAGCTGGAGTGCTGCAACTCCCCAGCTGGTAATCATTTGGCGCAGCTACAGGATGCACATAGTGATGGCAGTGTGTGCACCCGGGTTCCTCCCCTGCTGACCTCTCCTTCTTGGTTCCACAGGGAGAGAGGAGAAGGGAGGAGGAGTCCAGGGTCACACACTTCTGACCGCAGCAGCAGCGAGCAGAAGAGCAGCAGCATTTTGAAAACCAGAAGGACAGTGAGTATATCTGTCTGAGGGGGGCGCTATTACTACTAGGGCCACCAATATGGGGTAAACTACTACTGAGGCCAAAATAGCTGACACTATTACTATTGGGGCCACCAATATGGGGGGCACTAGTACTACAGGGGATAATGTAGGGGACACTATTACTACTGTGACCAATATAGAGGACACTATTACTGCTGGGGCCACAAATATGGCGGACACTACTAAGGGGTCAATATAGGCGACACTATTACTACTTAGACCACCAATATGGTGGGCACTACTACTGGGACCAGTATAGGGGCACTATTACTACTGGAGCCATCAATATGGTAGACACCATTACTACTTAGACATTATAGGGGACACTAGTACTACTGGGGCCACCAGTTTAGGGACACTATTACCACACAGAGAAGATTGGCTGTGGAATTTACAGTAGCAGTAACTTGAAAATAAATGAGATTTTAAAAATCTCATTCACATGTTGCGGAAAAAAATGTGCACAATACCCGTGTGGAATTTGACATGCAGTGCAGAATTTAATTGTGCAGCATGTCACTTTTATCGCCTTTTCCACTGTGAGATTCACCTTTTTTCAATGAGGCAGTGAATTCCACACAAAAATACGTTGTAAAACCCACATCAAACCCACACCAAATGGTTTCTCTGTGTCTGAGGGCAATGAACTCTGGATCATAAAACTTCATGAACTTGAAGGTTGTTTGTAACACAGGAGGGGGCGGTCTGGAAATATTATTCTCAGGTAGTCATCCTTCTGCAGGGTATGGTGGAGTTTCCTAGTAGTTGTTTTCTTTCTTTTTCCTCTGTATTGGAGCAGTTGACTTTTGGGTACCCTGATTTAAAAATATCCTTTTAAGGTAGTTTAAGTGATCTGTTGCCTTGCTGTAGACAACAGACTTTTTAATATGTTTGGGGTAGAAGGTTTCCCATCTGAAGCATGTAGGACGATCAATAAGTTTTTGGTACAAGGATGTCTGTATTGAGTTGCTTAGAAAGGTAATTTCGGTATCTAAGTGGCTCAATGTCAGGTTTATGGTGGGGTAAAATTCAATGACTGTTCATGAAGTTTTACTAGTTTTTGTCCAAAGTGAGTCCAGATGATTATGATGTCATCAATGTAGCAGAAGCATACCAATGGTTTCATGATGCCAAGAAATATTGTGGTGCCATTTCACTGTCCATGATGGATTCAGTGAGTTGAAGATATATCGTTTTGCCAAAAGAGAAATAGTTGTGCAAAAAAATACATTTTGTGAATTTTGGTACAGACGAAGAAGCAATCTCATTAGCCTCAAAGTACACATGGCAGGCAGTTAGTCCATGCTCAAGTGGAATGTTGGAATATAGGGATTCCACATTCATGGTGGGTAGGCTGGCACCTTTAAAGAGATAATCCATGGTTCTATTTAACACCAGTGGTTTGAGGATACCCTCTACGCATCCTGGGATTTCTACACAGATTGTAATAAATCACAACAGTCCAAGTCATCCAATGTGGCACACAATGTACTCTCTGTCCAGACTGCCTACTACTCTTTGTCTCAAGGATCCATCAGACTCACTGAAAAGGAGACTCACACAGAACCCCAAGATGGAACCATATGCTTTCATTAGTCAGAAACCAATAAGGTTTATATTCCTTTTTGGCATTTGTGCTGGACAGCATAGTTTAGTTCACTACACTATGCTGTGCTCCAAAAATGCTGGAAAAGAATAGAAACCTACTCTAAATGAAGACAAAAGTGGGGTCCAGTTAACTCATAAAAACCTATGGTTCTGTCCAGGGTTGTATCTGAATGCCATTTTTTGCAATTTCGGATGGAACTCTGAAAAAAGCTGAGTACACACTAAGATGCAGTGTGAACCCAGCCTTATTTGGGTGTAGTTGGAAAGGAGTAGCATAAGATTGTGAGATGCTCAGACGCAACACTGAACAATAAACATATAGAGAGATGAAGCATCACACGAAAAGTTTACTTTTAATTGATTAATCACTTAACAATGAATTAGAAAAAATTCTAGGGAACTTTTCTAATGCGCAAAACAAAGGCCCTGGGCATGGTTCATTCAGTGACAAATTATAGTTAGCATTATATATCTTTAGAAAATATTACTCCTAAATATTGTCATTAATTAATAATGCATTAAATGGATTTATTTCTCAAAGAGGCTCCAATTGGAGTCACTTATTGTTAGTAGGGTAACAATATAAGCCCATGTTTAATTGTCTTGGTAACTAGAGATGAGCGAACGTACTCGGCCACGCCCCTTTTTCGCCCGAGTACCGCGATTTTCGGGTACTTCCGTACTCGGGCGAAAAAATTCGGGGGGCGCCGTGGCGGCACGGGGGTTAGCAGTGGGGAGTGGGGGGGAGAGGGAGAGAGAGGGCTCCCCCCTGTTCCCCGCTGCTACCCCCCGCGCCGCTACGCCTCTCCCTCCCCCCCGGCGCCCCCCGAATCTTTTCATCCGAGTACTGAAGTACTCGAAAATGGTGGTACTCGTCCGAGTAATTACTCGAAACGAGTACGTTCGCTCATCTCTATTGGTAACACATTCTTTTAAGGGTAGTTTCACGCACGTTTATTTAGATATTTTTTAAAAGCCACAGCTTTTGAAGCAGTTTTTTGAGCCAAAGCTAGATGTTGTTCCGGCAGGAAAAAGAAGTGAATGAGAGCTACTGAATGGACGCTATTTAAACTGAATGATAAGGGCTTAGTCATACGGGCGCTCAAGTGGGTTGTCTTTCTGGCGCTCAAGTTCGAAACATCGTGGATTCGGTTGACAGATTACTGGGAGTGGCTAGTGAGGACCAAGTGGTGATGGTGCATATTTGGCACCAATGACAGAACTAGAGGCACATGGAAGGTCCTTAAAATCATTTCAGGGAATTGGCCGTAAGCTTAGGGCGAGGACCTAAGTATTTTCTAAAATACTACCTGTACCACATGCCACACCAGAAAAGCAGCAGGAAATTAAGGAAATAAACACCGTGCTCCTCACCTCTGCTTAATCTGCACCATTGCTACCTTCTTGCATATTTCTAATGTTATGTCTATTGTACGTCTTTCTCGCCTAGTTTGAATACTGCTCATATTTTGTGCATCTTTGGTGCACCCTCCATCATATAGTATCATCCCCCACCTCTATGTCCAGTTCTAGTGTGGAGGTGTTGTTTATGTAAGCGAGCCATAAAACCTATGGGCGGGTCACTGGCTAGTTGCTTAATGAATCTAATTAAACTAGTCCATCCCAGCTATTGGCTGTTGCTTGGTTTTAAAAGTAGTTTTCATTCACTGACACGCATGTGGCAGTACACGCATGTGTTCCCTGGATGAAGTGTGACTAGGATTAAGTGTACTTTTATCATAGAATCATAGAATGGTAGAGTTCGAAGGGTCCTCCAGGCCCATCAGGTCCAACACCCTGCTCAGTGCAGGATTTACTAAATCATCCCAGACATATTTGTCTAGCCTTTGTTTGAACACTTCCATTGAAGGTAAACTCACCACCTCCCATGGTAACCTGCTCCACTGAATGATCACCCTCACTGTCAGAAAGTTTTTTCTAATATCTAATTTGTGTCTCCCCCCTTTCAGTTTCATCCCATTTCTTCTAATCTTTCCTTGTGTAAATGAGATTAGGGTTGATCCCTCTGCACTGTAACAGCCCTTCAGATATTTGTAGATATTAAGTTAAACATGGCAGTTTGACATGGCAAGAGACAGGTATACCGCACAAATTGTCTAAAAAAACCTTCACTTCCTGACCATCACTTCTACTGTAGTCTCTATACTTATCTTTACTGTCTTCTTTCAAACCTACCTCCAATGCCCACCTCTGGTGCATTCTATCCATATCAGCCCCTCTCCTTTCCTCACCCATGCACAGCTCACAAACACTCTTCACTTTCCTAAGACACCTTAATCCTCCTAAAGCTACAGTGAAACATAACAATCACCCTCATAAATCCCCTACCCAGCTGCTCAGCATCGCTATCCTGCTGTTACTAGCAGCAGGGGATATTTCTCCCAATCCTGGGCCACCCTCTAGTGCCCCTAACTATTGCCCCCCACGTGCCCCATTGAGACACCCTTCTAGCCCAACCACTAGTCCGTGCATATACTCCCCGGTTTCCTTTCAATGTGCACTCTGGAATTGCCAGTCAGCATGCAACAAACTCCCCACCATCTATGATTTTTTCACTGCTAAATCCCTAAACCTTCTAGCTCTAACAGAAATGTGGATACAACAGTCTGACATGGCCTGTCTTATAATGGCCTGCAGTTTTCCCATACCCCAAGACCGGAAGACAGGCGAGGTGGAGAAGTAGGTGCTGTTCTCTCCCCACAATTCATCTTCCAGTTCATCCCCCCAGTACCCTCACTTACATTCCCATCGGTCGAGGTACATGCCCTTTCACTTTTCCATCCGCTGTCCATGCGAGTAGCAGTTATCTACCATCCCCAGGTCCTCCCGATCTGTTTCTGGATCACTTTGCCGCCTGGCTCCCCCAGTTCCTCTCCTGCAAAATCCCAACCCTCATCCTAGGAGACTTTAACATCCCCACCAACGATCCATTCTCCCTATCTGCCTTTCAGCGTCTATCGCTCACCTCCTCCCTTGGTCTCTCACAACTCACAGCCTCTCCCACTCACAAGGATGGCAATACTTTGGATCTGGTCTTCCTCCATCTCTACTTTGCTTCCCACTTCACTAACTCCCCTCTCCCACTCTCAGACCATAACCTCCTCTCTTTTTATGTCAAGCTCCCTAGCATCTCTCCAGACCCTCCTACCTTCTGTACGGGCTGCTACTTAGCCAAATTCTTCCCATTCTGTATGTGCTTTATTCATTTTTCTCGCCCAGATGTAGGACTTTGCATTTCTCCTTGTTAAATACCATTCTCTTAGTTGCTGCCCACATGCCCTGGATGAGGTGGCACCCCCTGTGACCCAAGCCATCCAATGCAGACCTCAGCAATCATGGCTCATGCCTCAAACGCGCTTCATCTGGCGGTGCTCTAGGTGTGCTGAACAGCTGTGGAGAAAGTCTCAAAAGTCTGCAAACTTTCTCCATTTCAAATTCATGCTCAGAACCTAAAACCTAGCCCTCCAACATGCCAAACAAGTATACTTCACCTCTCTCGTCTACTCACTATCTCACAACCATAAACAACTCTGTGCCACTTCCCACTCCCTTCTCAGCCGAAAATTGCAGCCCTCGATGATAGATCTCAGTGCTGAAGAGCTATCTGCTTACTTCAGAAAGATAGCCAACGACATCCAGCAGGAAATAACCTCCTAATCCCAGACTAGACCTGATCCTAGTCTCGTCAGCACTGCATCCAGCTCCTGCTCACTCTCTGTACTCAGACGAATGACAGAAGAAGAAGTCTCCAGATTGTTTTCCTCTGCTCGCCCCACGACCTGCGCTAGTGACCCTCTTCCCTCACACCTTCTCTGGTCCCTCTCCCAAGTGGTCATCTCCCACCTCACCACTATATTCAATCTTTCTCTGACTTCTGACATCTTCCCCATCTCATTTGAACACACTATCATATCCCAACTGCTAAAGAAACCGACTATTGACTTGACCGATGCCGGCAACTACCAACCCGTCTCAAATCTCCCCTTCATCTCCAAACTATTAGAACGCCTGGTTTACTCCCACCTTGTAAGCTATCTATCAGAAAACTCTCTTCTTGACCCCCTACAGTCTGGCTTTTTGCCCTCTAAACTCGACAGAAACCGGATTAACTAATGTGTCAAACGACCTCCTGATGGCCAAATCGAGATGTGGCTACTCTCTGCTGATCCTCCTAGATCTCTCTGCAGCATTTGACACTGTTGACCATAAACTCCTCCTCACTATGCTTTGCTCCATTGGACTAAAGGACACTGCTCTCTCCTGGTTCTCCTCCTACCTATCCGACTGATCCTTCAGTGTCTCCTTTGCTAGCTGTACCTCCCTTTCCCCTTGCTGTTGGGGTCCCCCAGGGCTCAGTCCTCAGCCCCCTACTCTTCCCCATCTACACAGCCCCTATTAGACAAACCATCAGGAGATTTGGCTTTCAGTACCATCTCTATGCTGACAACACCCAGTTATACATCTCTTCCCGTGACATCACAGCACCATTCCTTCAGAACGCCACCGACTGTCTGTCCACCGTCATTAACACTATGTCCTCTAACTACCTAAAACTGAACCTCTCAAAAACTGACCTTCTCCTGTTTTCGCCCTCTACTAACCGACCTCATCCTGACATCTCCATCTCAGTGTATGGCACCTCCATAACTCCCAGACAGCACGTCCGTTGCCTTGAAGTTATATTCCACCCCAATCTCTCATTTACTCCCTACATCCAATCTCTGGCCTGAACATGTCAGCTGCACCTCAAGAACATCACAAGAATCTGCCCTTCTCTCACCGTGGACACGCTAAAAGCGATCACTGTTGCCCTCATCCACTCTCGGCTCAATTATTGCAACTTGCTGCTAATCTGCCTCCCGTGCACCAGACTCTCCACTATCCAATCCATCATGAATGCAGGCTCATCTTCCTGTCCAGCCACTACTTGAATGGCTCTGCCCTGTGCCAGTCACTGCACTGCCTGCCTGTCAAATATAGAATGCAATTTAAAGTCATCATCCTCATCCATAAAGCTCTGCACAGGACTGCGCCATGCTACGTTGCTTCCCTTATCTCAATTCACCACCCAGCCTGCGCCCTCCACTCTGCTAACGAAATCAGACTAAGTGCCCCTTTAATTCCAAACCTCTCATTCCCGCCTCCAAGACTTCTTCAGAGTAGCACCATTCCTCTGGAATGCTCTACCAAAAGTTCAAACAGCATATTGATGCCCTCAACCTTTTCAACTGGGATAATGTACTCAAAAATAGGAGTACAGACAGTGAATGGGAGATTTTTAAAACCATCTTAAATACTCACTGTGACTTGTTCATACCTTACAGAAATAAGAGGATTTGGAAAATCAATGTGGCTCAATAAAGATGTAGAGGGGGCAATAAATAACAAAAAGGAAGCATTTAAACTACTAAAACAAGAATACAGCATATACGCACTTAAACCCCATAAGAAAAAAATAATTTTTAAAAACAATTTAATTAAAAAACAATAAAAGCAACAAAGGTAGAGACAGAGGGACTCATTGCCAAAGAGAGTAAAACTAAACTTAAATTGTTCTTTAACTATATAAATAGTAAAAAGATTAATATTGAAAATGTTGGCTTTTTAAAAAATAATCTAGGTAAAATGTAGTGGGTTGTGAGGAGAAAGCAAATGTATTAAATAATTTTTAAACTAGTGCATTCACTGAAGAAAATGAAATGTCAGGTGAAATGTAAAGTTATAATGTAAACTCTTCATTAAATGTCATCAGTCTAAGGCCTCCTTTCCGCAAACGGATTTCCGCCGCGTAATTCACGGCGAAAATCCGCTGCGTTGCCCACAGCTATTAGGTTCTATTGAACCTAATAGCTCAGGGCACACGGTGCGGAATTCCACCGCGGAATTCCGCACCGTGAAATCTCCCGTCCTCACCCGCGGCATGCTCTATTTGCCGCGGGTGTACGCGCGGACGGCTTCCATTGCAGTCAATGAAAGCCGTCCCTTCACGCTATCTCCCGCTGTAGCACAGCGGAAGATAGCGTGAAAACGCTTCCCCGCCTACTGCCGCCGCGTCATATGACGCGGCCGGCGTGTCATGTGACGTGGCCGGCGTGTCACATGACACGGCGGCGGTGGGCGGGGAAGCGTCATGCGGGAGCAAGGACTCCGGATCCGCAGGTAAGTATGTGGTCTCCTGGGGGGCGCCGTGACGGGCTCCGTCGCGGAATTTCACGGCGGAGCCTGTCACGGCCGTGTGAAGCCGGCCTAACCCAGGAGGAAGTGCAAAGCCACCTTAAACAGATCAAAATAAACAAATAGCTGGGTCCCGATGGCATATAACCCCGGATTCTAAGGAAATTAGGCAATGGGATAGACCATTGTTTCTTACTGTTCAGTCATTGGCTGTGTTTACAATGAATGATTATTGTTGATTTTCACACAATTCATTTATTATTTGAATAGGTATTAGTGTTTATTGACGCCACTAGGAAGAACTGGTGGAGGCAAGATTTGACAGGGGGTGATGCCCCCTGTAGCTGATTGGCTGCAGAGGTCGATGGGCCGCAGGTCCTAGCAGCCCAGTAAAGTAATGCAGCTCCAGTGATTTCTGACAGGGATTGAGGGTTAGGATGAGGGCAAAGTGTAACAGTTAGTCTTAAATATATAATATAAGGCTAACTGTTAGATGTACCCCTCACTCTAACCCTCCCTCCCTTACACAAATGTTCGGTTGTCTCACACCACACAGGTCCCCCATTTCCCTCCCCGCCACAGTATATTCCCGCAGCCGCTCCCCCTGTGGCCAAAGCAGCCGGGAGCGCTGCAACTAGCATAGCCACTGCTGTGCCCTGGTCCCGCTCAGTGACCGCTGTGACTGCCGTACCCGCTGCTGTGCCCTGCTCCCGCACATGCAGCATGGCCACAGTACTGTAGAGGTGCCGCTCCACTTGCGGCCACAGCGTCTGGGAGAGTTTGTAGTGTGGTCGGCGCTGTTGTCCACAGGTCCCACTCCTGCCACACTTGGATATATGCGCAGCGCTTCTGCTCCCACAGCGGGGCCAAGCAGGCAGCAGTGCTATGACAGGTTTCTCCGCAGACGTGCACCACTCTATGCTTCCTCTTCATGTTTCCCTGCGACCAAAGCAGGTGGTAGTGCTGTGATTGGGTTGCACTCCTACAGCAGCATGGGTCCCGATTCGGCTCCGCCGCAATTATCCTTGGTTCCCCGGCTCGTAGCTACCTGCAGGACCTTAGCTTCTTGAGCCTATTGGGAGCTAGGGGTGTGACAGGGGCGTTACTCCTGTCAAACCCCTAGCTTCTGGTGGTGTCAAGAAACACTAATACCATTTGAATGATCGAATGATGAATTACTTTGAAATTTACGGACTACATACTTCCTAAATTTCCTGACCTCTTCCTTCTCCATCTGTGTGACATCCGCCTTGCTTCCTACAAAAAGTCTAACTTTCACCATTTGATCATTGCAGCACAAGCTTGCATATTTACCTCCTGGAGACAAGTAAACCCTCCCGCCATATGTCTTTGGTTCCAAAAAGTTCAGCAGGTATAACTGATCGAGGATTGAATGGTCTCTTTTTGAGGATTTCATGATAAATTTTTACATTCATGGCATTATTGGCTCTGTTTTGAAAACTCTCAAGCATACTGTACCTGTTCCCCATGTTATAATGAAAACAAAGGTTTGGTACTGTGTTAGCCAGTAGAGCAAAATGTGATTGTTCCCAGCAAGAGAAACCATGTAATCTTGTAGATATGATACCTTTTAATGGCTAACAAAAATACATGATGTAATAGCGAGCTTGCAAACCTCTCGGGCTCTTCGTCAGGCTAAACATGATTTGTTTCATTTTACTGTTCTCCTAATATGTCTGCTAATCTCCTTCTTACCCTGGGTCTCATTCTCCTTTAGCTCCCCCATTTTTCCTTTCTTTTTCTCTCTTTTCTACTTCTTTTTCTCCATATTTCCTCTCTAGTCCTTTATCAGTACACTAATCAACCAGTCATCTGATTTTGCATTGTTTTTATATATAACTTTGTTGTTGTCTTTATCAATTACCTACTACCTTGAAGTCCCTTTAGGCCCCCTGTCCACGGGTGTGATTTACCGCCAGCAGATCACACCGTCTAAAGCTTTCCATAGCATTGCTATGGAAAGCGCCAGCCCCGTGTCCACAAGCAGAGAACCATTGCGATTGTCCGCTCGCGGCCGGCAATTCGCAGCATGCTGCAAATTGCCACAATTCTCAGTGGTCAGCCTATCTGTCAGATAGGCTGACAGCAGAGATCTGTCTGCCGGCTCCTGCTCCCGGGTGGTGGCTCCCGCGGCGGAGATCCACAACGCCCGTGGACAAGGGGCCTTACATTGGATGACTGTTGGTGCGTAAGCACCCAACAGCCATCCAATGCACTGCTGCCAGACTATCATTTCGGTGCTAACACAGGAGCAATAGTTGTTTAAGTGAATAAAGATGGAGTGGCCTAGGATCATTCTGTCCTGCCCACCTCAATTGACAGTAAACAAGAATCGCTCAAACATTGAGAAGCTCCTGTTTACATAGCCAAATAGTTACTTGGGTTTTAGTTTTACAAAAAACAAGCGACTCCAACATGTGAGCAATTTCTCGCCTAGTGCCCTGTTGGTGGTCATATGTACACTGGGCAATTATCACCTAAATTTGCTGTTTCCAGTGAAACTTCAGTTTTGGGATTTTATTTTATATATAAATCAGTGTGTCTTGAACATGGAAAATTCTTTAGCATTACTAGATAAATGGTAAAAGCAATGGAAACTGCAGTACAATGTTTCCAGATGTAAAATAATGCACCTGTGGAGAAGGAATCCTCGGACTGAATATTATATCAGCAGTTCTCTGTTATGCGTGACTTCAGACGAGAAAGATTTAGGGGTTCTAATTTCTAACAGCCTCAAAATGAGTCCACAGTACAGTCAGGCAGGAATAGCAAGTAAGATGCTTGGCTGCATAGTGAAAGGGATAACCAGTAGAAAGAATGAGATTGTGATCCCGGTGTATAAAGTTCTGTTGAGACCACATCTGCAATACTGTGTGTAGTTCTGTAGACCTCATGAACAAAAAGACAATGATAAAATAGAACGAGTCCGAAAATGGGCTCCAAATAATGGAAGGTCTTAAAGGGGTTGTCTGCCCTTTTTTTAACTGATGACCTATCAGTAGTTGATGGACAGGATAAGTCCACCACTCAGGACCCCTGTCCATCAGCTGATTATCCAAGCTCGCTGTTCAGTGCAGCGGGCCAGACGTTGCCATCAACACAGTGCCACGCTTTTACATTTTATTTAATGACAATGTCTGACCAGCTGCCTGCTACCCACTGCCCCCAGGGGAAAGGTTATCAGTTAAAAAAAGGACAGAAAACTCCTTTAAGCATAAAACTTATCAAGAGAGACTTAAGGAACTTAAAGGATAGAGGATCACTGTTTGAGTGATGGGGTCTGACCACTGAGACCCCCACCGATCTCGAGAACAGTGGTCCTGAAGGTCTCTGTATGAATGCAACAGAGTTTGCACAGGTCTTAGTGTATCTTGATGCCACCGGAAGCTAGGGGTTTGACAGGGGGAACGCCCCTCTCACACCCCTGGCTCCAAATTGGCTCAAGACTTCAAGGTCCTAGCAGCGTGTGCATGGTTTATTGGCGGCTTAGGGTGAGGATTACTCATCCACTTACCCTGACAATCTCTGCAATGAATAAAGTGCGGCTAAGAAGAAGGAAAGGCAGCACCGCCGGCAAAAAGCAAAGCTGACACTGCAGCATGGACTCTCACCGCTTGCTTCTGCAGTGCTTCTCAGCCATGCGTCCCTCCCGACCGCCGGATGAGCCGTCCCTCCCATACAGAGCCTCTGTCTTGCGTGCTGGCCGACTATCAGACCAGAAGCGTCACGGCCGACCACCGGATGAACCCTTCATCCCATCCACAGCCTGTCAGTTGCGTCCCCACCTTGTATGTCGCCAATGGGTAGCAACCTTGCACCTGGGGCTGCCTGGCTGCAGCCCCAGGCCGATGTCAGCTTATGATATTAAGGCCTTGGAATTGTACCTTTTACTTAGTGGGCTGCCAGGACCTGCAGCTCACGCCGCTGTGCAGCCAATCAGGTACAGGGGGCGTCATCCCCCTGTCAATCTTGGCTCCACCAGGACATCCTGGTGGCGTCAAGATACACTAATACCGTTCGCACATGTATACAGCCATTTCATTCATTTCAATGGGAGTACTGGAGATTGGATACGGAAAATTTTATATCTTGGCACATCCTCTTTACTTTGTGTAGTCTGGAGGAAAGAAGAGAGAGGGGACAATATGTAAACCTTTAACTATGTTAAAAATATGACTAAGGTTCAGGAGGGAAGTGTTTTTAACAAGAAACTAAAGAGCAAGGGGCATAATCTGAAGTTAGTTGGGGAGGGGGAAGTTTAGAAACAATGTAAAAAAATATTATTTAGGCTAGCTACACATGGCTGAGTGTGATATCAGGCCGTGAAACTCGGCCCGATATCCCGCTCGTAAACATGCAATGTACCAATGGGCTTGAGGAGTTTTTCTGTTAAAAACGCCTCTCAACACTTCTGTGAGGTTGCAATTCTGTAAATCAGCAAGTCTTTCCCATTCTTTATTGATGCTGTGCAATGTGTTTTCCTGTGCCGTTGAAAACTATGGGTGATGCGTTCCGAGGAATGAGCAAAGCTAGAGCATGCCACAATTTTTTGAAAAAAATCACTCACGTGCATGACTCCATTCAAAAGAATGGGGTTCATATGCGCGCAAGATTTGTGCGTCTTGCAACGCACAAATCTTACACAATTTTCTTAGCATATGCATTGCGGAATCCATGGTCAGCGTCCGCACCGCGAATCCGCAGCAAATACCATTCATTACATCCTATGGAGAACCGCTGCTTCCTGCATACAAGCAGAAATCAATTGCGATTTCCTTTCGCGGAGGAAAAATCGGCTCGCCGTCTGGACCATCCGCAGTACAGATAAAGACTACAGAAGAGACGTGCGCGGGGTCGCCGGCTGGGGTGCCCACATGCGGAATCTGACTCTGCCATCTCCAGGCTGCCTGATATTTTTGTAAAAAGAGTGACAACGCACTAAAAAAAATCTAAATATACAATAAGATTTATACATTTTTTTTAAGCTTCTGAACGTATATAGGAATGTTTCTATCTGCTGACAGCAAGCTGAAACCTTTTGGTTGGGTTCACATGGGACATATTTCCCTGCATAATTTCCGTGCGGACTGTCAGCATGGAAATTCCGCACGTGGCTCTTGATCCCAGGATTAGCCAGCAAAGTGGATTAGATTTTACAAAAATCTCGTACCCACGCTGTGGCCAATCCGTTGTGGCCAAACCTTCCGGAATCGGCCATGCAGCACAGATATTAAAGACGCAGCATGTCAATTTTTTTCTTCCACAGTGTCCTCTCTCCTCTTTATGGGGAGGGATGGCCGCAGCGGAAATGCAGGCGGTGAAGCCACTCCAAAACCTGCAGCTGTGGTTTACCATCAGAATTCTCACGGATTTTCGGTGCGGCCAATCCGCGAGAATTCCGCTGAAAATTCGTCCCTTGTGAACCCAGCCTTAAAATGGCAAGGAATTAAAACACAAAGGCAGAATTTAGTAACCGCTGTACACTTGTATTCAGGCATAAAAAGTGACAGTTTTTCCTCAAAGTGGGCGTGGGTTAGTGAAAGGGCCGCCCTCAGTTCAACTAAGTTACTATAATTTATGCCAGAATCTGTAATAAACTACAGCAGAAATTCATACCGGTTGACAACTAAAGTAGATTTGACTTTTTGGTCCTCGAACAAACAATGTGCACCTCTTAATAATTTTAGCGCATTTTACTCCAACACATTTGGGTTAAGACAGGCGTATTAAACAGACCGGAAGCCTTTATTGAAGTCTGAATAGGGTCATAAATAAATAGCATCCTAATTATTTAACATGTTCCCACTTGAAATGTAATGAATGATAGTGATATTGCTTCCGTCAGTGTCAGGATTCTGGGAGTTGTACTTACTTCTCCTGTGTCTCCTCCCCTTCACAACCTTGCTGCTGTCTTCTGCAATATCCATCAAGATCAAGACAAGCACAGTGAACAGTCCAAACTGCATAGTAACTCTCCAGCACTGAGTGCATGCAAAGCCGGCTGATTGGAGGGACTGATTGTGCCACCCTTGTGGTTGTTTTAGTATCTGCTGAGTCTGATGACAAATGCAAGCCCGTACATGCCTGCTGCAGGAAGAAATCGGAATTTCATATCATCATCTCCATGAACTTTAAGTGGCAGGTAGTTCTTCTGACATTTTGCACTTGGATCGAGTTCCATTTATGTTGTCACTAAAGGCACTACATGAATCTTCTAGGGTACCTGCAGACAACACAGCAATGATAGATATTAATATGAAGGCTGTAAAGCTGTTGTACAACCTATAGATTTCACATATCTCATTCCCTACCTTTACCATATTATTTCTGTTTCTGTACGGCTCATTTATATGGACCAGATTATGAAAATTCATAAATAACAACACTGTTACTTTTGAAGTCTACGTTTGTAAAAAGTAATAAAACCATTTAACCATTTTGGGATGTGACTTTAAAAAGTTATGCGAGATACCCCTTCACCTTGCCTGTAGTTTATGCAATAGTTTGCCTGTACTGTTATATATTTCTTGGTGTAATACTTGGATACACTAAATGTCCACTTTATTAGAGACAGCTGCCCTCTCAGGATTGGAGGTTCTGTTTGTGGAAATTGGACACGTGACCCTAGAGTGCAGCATAAAATCAGGTGAGTTATTTTTTTATGGATCACTTCTTTCCGTATGAATCAATTTTAGAATGGAAAAATTGATGGACCTGAAAGATTTCAAATGAGGGATTTGTTTCTTGTGCAACAGTGTGAAGAGTATTCAAAAAAATGGTATGATCGAGGAAAGACACCCTGATTCCCCAAAATAAGTCCTACGCTGAAAATAAGCCCTACTCTGATTTTTCATGGAGGCTTAAAATATAAGCCTTACTGCGGAAATAAGCCCTAGCTGAATTAAATAAAAAAGAATACATCACCTAGCAGGCTCGGTCCAGGTCCCTCCCGCTGCCCACAGAAGATCATTTCCTGCTTACAGGATTCATAAATCCTACCTCCAGGAAGTGATGGCTCTGATTGTCTAAGCAGCTCTCGAAAACCAATAAGTACAGCACTTGATGAACCAATCACAGCCATCGCATTGTGGAGGCGTAATTTATTACATGGACAATCAATGCCGTGGCTCAGGCAATTCATAAATCAATTCAAGAATTCAGCCTCCACATCACGATGGCTGTGATTGGTTCTTCGACCGCTGCTCAGCCAATCAATGCAGCATTTGATAAACCAATCACAACCATCGGATTGGTTCATCGAGCGTGGCATTAATTGGCTGAGCAGCACTCGAGAACGAATAAGGGACATTGCTTCCTTAAAGGGGTTGTCCTGCGCCGAAACGGGTTTTTTTTTTTTTAAACCCCCCCTTCCCGTTCGGCACGAGACAACCCCGATGCAGGGGTTAAAAAAACCACCCGCACAGCGCTTACCTGAATCCCGGCGGTCCGGCGTCTTCATACTCACCTGGTGAAGATGGCCGCCGGGATCCTCTGTCTTCATGGACCGCAGGGCTTCTGTGCGGTCCATTGCCGATTCCAGCCTCCTGATTGGCTGGAATCGGCACGTGACGGGGCGGAGCTACACGGAGCTACACGGAGCCCCATTCAGAAAAGAAGAAGACCCGGACTGCGCAAGCGCGGCTAATTTGGCCATCGGAGGGCGAAAATTAGTCGGCACCATGGAGACGAGGACGCCAGCAACGGAGCAGGTAAGTATAAAACTTTTTATAACTTCTGTATGGCTCATAATTAATGCACAATGTACATTACAAAGTGCATTATTATGGCCATGCAGAAGTGTATAGACCCACTTGCTGCCTCGGGACAACCCCTTTAAGGCGGGACTTTTAATTCTAGTAACCAGGAAGTGACCTTCTGTGGGCATCCGAGGACTGCAGGAAGCACGTAGGAGCTCTAGAGAGTAGCAGGAAGGTCCTGGACCGAGCCTGCAAGGTAATAATAATAAGACATCCCCAAAAAATAAGACCTAGCGCCTCCTTTGGGGCAAAAATTAATACAAGACAGGGTCTCATTTTCAGGGAAACACAGTAGACATAAACAACCCATGAATAAAAAGTATCAGAGGAGAACTTTAAGAATTGCAGCCAAAAACAATGTTGGTGATCCAACTATCGTGTCTGCAAATAAAACTCATTGTTCCTTAGTAGAGATGAGCGAGCATACTCGTTAATGCAAATTACTCGAGCACGTATCACCCTTTTCGAGTATATGCCTGCTCGTCCGAAAAGATTCGGGGGCTGGCGGGGGTGAGCTGTGAGTTGCGGGAGTGAGCAGGGGGGAGTGGGGGAGAGGGAAAGAGAGATTTCCCCCCTGTTTCCCTCTGCCCCCCCCCCCCCCCCGCCGGCCCCCTACCGCCCACCGGCCCCCGAATCTTTTCTGGCAAGCAGGCATGTACTCGAAAATGGGGATACTCGCTTGAGTAATTTCCCTTAACGAGTACGCTCGCTCATCTCTATTCCTTAGCATGGATGGGCTCTAACAGCAGATGACCAGTTCCAATACCTGTGCTATCTATCAGAAGACTCAGCAAGACTCCAATGGGAGAAAAAAAAAAGCACAAATATTGGATCAGTGAGCAGTGGAAAAACATTGCTTGGTCAGATTAATCTAGATTTCTGTTGTACCAGGTGGATGAAAGGGTCAGAATTTGGTGCAAGCAGCATGAATTGAAGTGTTCGCTGCTCAGGACTGATCCGCTGATTGATGGGACTATGAAGCGCATGCAAGTGCTGCAGCCTCTTTACTGTTTACATGTCAGCATGATCCTCTTAGCGCTTAGAACACTATATTTCCAGTTTCACATGAATGTAAGTGCAGTGAAGGTCACACTATCAGGGCTTAGTCACACGGGCGCATCGGCACCCGTACACCGGCGCCGATGCGCCCGTGTGACTGAGCCCTTACTGCAGGAAGAAGACGGCCGTACTTCAAGACGGACGACTCCCCGCTGCGCTGAAGAACGAACACATGAGCGGCAATGAAGCCGGTCAAATGTTCTTTCCTCCGGCGCTGTAGAGAGATTTCCGTCCTGAAGTGCAGCTGTCTTCTACCTGCAGTAACACGGGCGCCAATGCGCCCATGTGACTAAGCCCTCATGGAGTATATGTGCTTTTTACACTAATTTTTGCACTGCTGGGGACCGTTCACATCAGCGCGGGAACCACCCGCACCGTGATTTAAAAGGCTGTGCAGTTTTAATTAGTCACCAGTATGTTGATTTCTCTGCAAAATTGTTCAGTTCATAGCACAATGGCGCAGGGATCTGGGATGTATTTGCGCACCCCATAAACTCCTATGGTGCCTTTGTTGTGCAAATGCTCACTAAAATACAGCATGTTACGTTTTTTTTTCTTTTGTGCGGCCAAAATGCTTGCGCAAAAGTGAAAGTGAGAATTAACCCAAAACAATGGGCTGTATTCTTTTCAGATTTTGCACACGTTAACACGCTGTGAAGCCGCCCTTATAACGGCCATTTTGAGTGCTACAGATTTTCCCATTCACTTCAATGAGACAAGTCTAGGGCACTGAGAAGGGTTGTTATAAAAATACAGCGAAAGCACCGACAGAATTGTAAATATTGAGGAAGCTGCAGGGCTGCAGCCCCTTCAATCAGTGGATTGACAGGGGTCCCGAGTGGCAGGCAACCTTTTAACAGATATTGATGGCTTATGTAGAGAATGGGCTATGAATTTCGAAAGGCTGAATAACATATTTAATATACATATTTACTTTAATATATGCAAGATAGCCATGTAACTTGCTGTTACCAAGAGGCGGAGCCAAAGGACTGTCCACCTGTGACTAACAGCTGAAGGCACTGTAAGTGGAGAGGCTGTTCCCGGGAAGGAGTTCCAGTTTAGACGGGAATGGGGTGAGCACTGGTTTCCTGAGAAATACATGTGTGTACAGAGACGAAGGTGAGATTCAAGGTCTGCAGAGTGAGGTTTTGTAATCTGGCCACTGAGTGTCAGCTGCAACATTCAAACAGGAGTAGCAGAGCTGTGTCACCAACATTGAGCTAGCTAGTGCCAGAGTAGTGTGGTACTGGGGGAGACAGCAGTGCTGCAGACACTGAGTAATCCTGATACCGGGGGCTTAACCAGTGACCAGCACCAGCATGAACATGACACCAGAACAGAGATAAAGAGGAGAGCATTCCTAAAGCCACATGTAAAAAAGGGGAAGAGCACCTAGTGTATATGCTTATTGACCTAGTGATATATAGAGACTTGGCATTATATCTAGGACATACAGAGACTGCTAATCTTTTGCTATTTTCACACATATATATGCTGCATGATGCTGCCAGTTGTACCCCCTATTTGTTGCCAAATAATTCTTAAGAAAGACACCGCTTACTGCAACTTGCCTGGCTGTATTGTTACTTGTCCTCCTGCACCCCATACGATAAATGATTACAAAAGGTTGGTATATGGGCAGGTACAAATACCAAATCCCAGCAGCATGCAGAAAGGAAAAATGCTATATGGAATATGGACACAAGTGCAAAATATTGATAAAATACTTCTAAACAACCACTCACACACCTACCATTCATAGGAGTGGGGGGGGGGGGGGGGGGGAGGGGGGGTGCTGCTTACTATTAAATTTTTACATAGAGTCATGATAAACACTAACTAAAAATAATAGGTCAGCACGCAAAACTTTCATAAAAACGTATCTATATTTTATTCTTTACAATTAAAAAGATGTTACAGTACAATAGAGATCAGTCTCCAATGTGCAGCAGACAGACGGAAGGAAGGCATACAACATGTCAAGTTCATAGAATTAAATATATTCTCAAAAAGTGCATGTATGCAAAATTACATATCAAACATTTAATTGTATAAAATGACACATCAAGCATACAAAGCATTCAATCTATGCATATAAGCAGCAGTACATAATGTGTAAAGCCCACCTTACCACCTGCACCCCCGACACGTGTTTCGCCCCAAGCTTCCTCAGGGGGTACACATCATGTACTGCTGCTTATATGCATAGATTGAATGCTTTATATGCTTGATGTGTCATTTTATATGATTAACCCCTTCATGACGCGGCCCTTTTTTTTCCATTTTCGTCCCCCCCCCCATTATAAAAATCATAACTCCTTTATTTATCCATCGACGTCGCTGTATGAGGGCTTGTTTTTGCTTGACAAGTTGTATTTTTCAATGGTGCTATTTAATGTTCCATATAATGTACTGAAAAACTTTTAAAAAATTCTAAGTGGAGTAAGATGAAAAAAAAACAAAAAACACATTCCGCCATCTTTTGGTGCGTCTTGTTTCTACGGCTCACAAATTGTGAGAAAAATGACATGATAACTTTAGTCTATGGGTCAGTACGATTGCTACGATACCAAACTTGTATAGTTTTTTTTTTACTGTATTACTCTTTTTTGTTCAAAGACATTTAATTTTTTTCAATTATTTTCTGCGATCATCTTGTGCGCGCAATAGCTTTTTTATTTTTCTGTCGACGTAGTTGAGCGAGGGCTCATTTTTTGCGGGATGTCCTATAGTTTCGGTTAGTACTAATCTGGAATACATAGAACTTTTTGATCGCTTTTTATTGTGTTTTTTTCTGGGAGACAGGGTGACTGAAAAAGTGCATTTCTAGTGTTTTCTTTTTTTTTCCGGACGATGTTCACCGTGTGGGGTAAATAATGTGCTAATTTGATAGATCGGACTTTTATGGACGTGGTGATACCAAATATGTATTTTTATTTTATTATTTAGACTTTTTAATTATAGATATGGCAAAAGAGGGGTGATTTAAACTTTTATTACTTTTTGTTTTTACAATGAAAAAAACTTTATTGCTTTTTTTTTTACTTTACTTTTAAGTCCCCCTCTGGACTACAATATGTGATACTTTGATCGCTCCTGCAGCATGACGTAATGCTATAGGGGATGGCTTGATAGGCAATCTCTCAAGGCAGCCCTGGGGCCTTTCAGAAGGCCCCCGGCAGCCATGACACCTGCACGGCTCCCCTGATCTCACCGCAGGGGGACTGCACAACACCCCCGAACAGCGTTCAGGGGCTTTAAATGCCGCTGTTAGAACTGACACCAGCATTTAAAGGGTTAATAGCCGCAGTCGCCTGAACAGCCGATCGCAGGTATTGCCCACAGGTGTCAGCTGTAGTAAACAGCTGACGCCCGCGCTGTATGCAGAGAGGTCGCCCCGTGACCTCTCTGCATACACACCCCGACGCTCCAGAACGTAAATGTACGTCCTGTAGCGGGAAGGGGTTAAATGTTTGTCTATATATAATTTTGCATACATGCACGTTTTGAGCATATATTTAATTCTATGAACTTGATATGTTGTATACCTTCCTTTTTCCTATCTGCTGCACATTGGAGACTCATCTCTATTGTACTGCAACATCTTAATTGCAATGAATAAAATATAGAAAAGTTTTTATGGGAGCTTTGCGTGCTGACCTTTTATGTTTAGATTGATTGTGCAGCAGAGTGTGTGCTTCTAGTTGTGAGATGCAACCATTATTTATTACATTGCATGATAAAAACTAAGTAACCCTCTTTAAATTCTATGGTTGTATTGTATGTATTGTGTTAGGGTGCATTCAGACGACCGTATATAGGCTGGGTTTTCAGGCCCAGCCGATATACGGCGTCTCTCTGCAGGGGGAGGAGGCTGGAAGAGCCGGGAGCAGTGCTCTGAGCTCCCGCCCCCTCTCTGTCTCCTCTCATTGCAAATAGTGGAGAGGGGGTGGAGAGGAGGCAGAGAGGGGGGCGGGAGCTCAGAGCACTGCTCCCGGCTCTTCCAGCCTCCTCCCCCTGCAGAGAGAGATGCCGTATAGCGGCCGGCGTGAATACCCGGCCGATATACGGTCATCTGAATGCACCCTTATATTGTATATCAGGACACAATAAAAATACATCTAGTACTTACAAGGTCTTAAAATTAGGTAAATGCAACCTCACATGAACAGCAATACATGGCAAATTACACGGTGTCATTATTTAAAAATGGCACAGGCCAAATCTAGAAGTAGTGTGTGAAAAATTAAGTACATCTTTACTGCTTCCATTGGAATTAAAAGAGAAAGTAGCAGTCCGGTGCTGCTAATCAAATTCCCTCTATATAAGCAAACATTTTGGCAGTTTGCTGGTCTGCAGCATTCAGCTATGTGTTAATATAAAGCATAGAAGGAAAGACATCAGCAGTAATCTTAGAGAAACACTTTTTGCTGCCAATCAATAAAAATAGGTTTATAACACCATTTTCAAATGGAGTCCATCATTCTACAGTAAGTAAGATTGGAAAGATAAGTGGAAAACATTCAAGACAACAAATTCATCCCCATGCAACGTTCAGAGAAATTTCAAAAAAACGCAAGAGCTACATCACTGAAGGCCTCAGTTAGTATGTTAAATGTTAAGGTTCATGACAGTACAATTAGAAAAAGCCTGAACTCTTTCTAAAAAGAACATGGCAGCATAGCTAACTATTACAATGTTGCATCTTAACAAATCACAAGACTTCTGGAGCAATGTCCTTTACACAATAAGACCAAAGTGAGATGTTTGGCCATAATGCCCAGTGCTATGCTTTGCGAAGACCAACGACAGCATATCAGCACAAACGCCTCATACCAACTGTCAAGCATGTTGGTGGAGAAGTGATGATTTGGGCTTGTTTTGTAGCTACAAGACCTGGGCATCTTGCAGTCATTGAGTCACCATGAATTCCTCTCTACCAAAGTATTCTAGATTCAAATGTGAGGCAACCTGTCCAGTTAGTTAAAGCTTAGCCAAAACAGGGTGATGAACAGAACAATGATCCCAAGCACACCAGCAAATATACATCAGAATGGTTGTAAAAAAGAAAATAATCAATGCAATGGCCCAAACAAAGTGCAGACAAATTCCCACAAACCTCAACAAACTCCAGCAACGTTGTAAAGAAAAGTGGTCTAAAATTCCCCCTGAATGTTGGGAGGTACTGATAAAGTTATACAGAAAATGAATACCTCAGGTTATTGCTGCTAAAGGGGGTCCTACCAGCTATTTATTCATGGGGTATGCTTTATTTACACACACTGTTCTGCATTTGGTCTAGTTTTTGTTAAATAAATAATGACACAGTGTAACTTGTCATGTGGTGTTGTTGGTCATCTGAAGTTGTATTCATCTAATCTTAGAGGGAAACTGTCAACAGAAAATGGTGTATTATATAAATCAAATTTTTTTGCTAAACATACTTTAAAAAATTTTTGGGTGATTTTCTTTTTAACTTTTGAGCACAATCTGTATTTACATAACCATCTTTTTTCCAGGGTAAATAATCCCAATTTTGATAGCCTCTCTGGGTATTTCAGTCCTCTCATTCCGTTTATTAATTTAGTTGCCCGTCTTTGAACCTCCTCAAGCACTGCAATATCTTTCCTGAGCATGTAAGGTCTGACAAGTGCCTTATATAGTGGAAGAATAATGTTCTCATCCCTCGCCCCTATACCTCTTTTAATGCATCCTAAGACTTTATTTGCTTTTGCAGCAGCTAACTGGCATTGATTGCTCTACAATCCACTAGTACCCCTAGGCCTTTTTCCATATCACTTTTCCCTAGCAGTACCCCATTTAGTGTATATTGGTGACATCCATTTCTCCTGCCCACGTGCATAACCTTACATTTATCAATATTGAACTTCATTTGCCATTTTTCTACCGAGCTTATCTGGGTCCATGTGCAGCCGTACCTTGTCCTATCTTTTATTAATTATCTTGTGTAATTTTGTATCGTCTGCAAATATTGATATTTTACTATGCAGTCCTTCTATGAGGTCATTGATAAATGTATTGGAAAGAATGGAGCCCAATACTGAACCCTGTGGCACCCCTTTAGCAATGGTGGCCCAATCAGAGTGTGAACCATTTATTACCACCCTCTGCTTTTCTATCTCTGAGCCAGTTCTTTACCCAGATACACACGTTTTCGCCCAGACCGAGCTGTCTCATTTTATATATCAACCTGTTATGCTGCACGGTGTCAAGTGCTTTAGAAAAATTCAGATATATGAGATCAATAGACTCTCCCAGGTCCAGCCTAGAACTTACTTCATCATAGAAGTTGATCAGATTGGTCTGACATGATCGACC
This sequence comes from Eleutherodactylus coqui, assembly GCF_035609145.1. Taxonomy (NCBI): domain Eukaryota; kingdom Metazoa; phylum Chordata; class Amphibia; order Anura; family Eleutherodactylidae; genus Eleutherodactylus; species Eleutherodactylus coqui. The sequence continues at coordinate 307,036,940 of NC_089837.1, forward strand.
CCTCATGAACCCATGCTGATGAGAAGATATACCATTGTTTTCCTTGAGATATTCCAGGATGGCATCTCTCAGAAACTCAAATATTTTTCCAATTATTAAAGTGAGACTTATCGGCCTGTAGTTACCAGGCTCTCTTTTAGACCCTTTTGGTATATTGAAATCACACTGCAATACGCCAATCCAGTGGTGCAACCCCGGTCTCAATAGAGTCCCTAAATATAAGAAATAGCGGTCTTTCTATCACGTCACTTAGTTCCCTTAGAATCCTTGGCCCCGGCGATTTGTGGATTTTAATCTTTTTTAACCGATTTTGCACTTCCTCCTGCGTTATACAGGGGATATGTAATGGGGGTTTCGTTTTGTCTCCTTGCATCTTATGTGAAATTTATTTTTTCTTTGTGAATACATTTGAGAAAAAACTATTTAATAGATTTGCCTGCCCCCCATAATCTTCTATGATTTCTCCTGCATTACTTGTTAAAGGGACAGTGTTTTCAGTGCAAATCCTTTTACCTATTATACAGTTGAAAAATAGTTTAGGGTTACTTTTGCTCTCCTTGGCAATGAGTCTTTCTGCCTCATCCTTGTTTCTTTTCCCTGTGTGTTTTTAGGGCTTTTTTACTGCCTTCTTGTTTTAATAGTTTAAACCCTTTCTTTTTTTTCGTTAATTGCTCCCCGTAGTGTCTTGTTGAGCCACATTGGTTTCATTCTACTTGTAGTTCTTTAATTTTTTAAGGTTATGAACTGCTCACATGAGGTATTTAGGATGTTGAACTTCTCCCATTTGTCGCCTGAATTGTTATTTTTGAGGACATTGTCCCATTTAATGTTGCCAAGAGTAATTCTAAGCTTATCAAATTTTGGTTTGGTAAAAGTTTAGTTTTTTTTGTCACTCCCTGATAAGGCTTCCTATTGAACGACATCTGGAAATTGAATATATTGTGGTCACTATTTTCCAAGTGTTCCTCAACCTGCACCCCTATGATTCTGTCCTGTTTGTTGGTTAATAATAATTCCAGAATGGCCCTCCCTCTAGTTGGCTAAGTAAGTTAACTGTAATTGGGATTCTCACGCGTTAATTCTACAACTGACAAAAGATAAGACTTGCCCTATCTTTTTCGCACAGTTAGTGTGGAGGTAGGTTCTCGGGGTGTCTGATGACTGAAGTGGGTAGCTTTATTCTGAATATGTGTATACAAACATAAAACAACATTTCCGCAGAGCCCCGCACAGAAATGTCACTCAACGGCCGCCGGCTCCGCTCTGTGCATGCACCGGCTGCACGGCAGCCGGCACATGAAAGAGCCGGGGCCGCAGGAGCAGGTAAGTGTCATGCTGCTCTCTGCAGATGCTCGGGTCGGGTCCCGCTGCAAGAATTCTCGCAGCCGGATCCGACCTGGCCGTCTGTAGGCGGCCGAAGGCCCAGGGATCAATTTCCAGTGTTTATTTTTTTAACACAACACAAGAAGATCATGTTTTATTACATGTGAATATGTGTATCACATTCGATGTCTGAAATTATTTAAATGAGTTGTCGCACCATTAAAAATTCCATCCATTGCATAGATTAAAAAAATGTCAATGTTTGTCATCTACATGCTGTTAAAAAATGACCCAGTGCAAACTTTTGGCATTTATGTACATAGAATAGCACTACCTGCTGTTCAAAGTGTATAATACAGTGTGCTGGTGGACACACATGCTCAGTTACCCTTCCCATAGGCCGCAGGTCTGTGCATAGTGATACTCTATGGAAGCAGCTTTCTTCTGTGCTTGTCAGGGAAGGAGTAGAGCATCTATAGTAATATGGCAGTATAGATGAGAAGACTCCTTCTACTGGGAGAAAAGGGACTAGATTGTCAGCTGTCAGAAAGAGAAGGAGATTGATTCTGCTTACAGCCTGTCCACAGCAGCACATATTAGCTGTAGCACCAAGAGGAACACAAAAAAGGAAAAATGATGAAAAAAGGAATTTTTCATGCTAGAAAAACTATATCTCATTTTGAAAGTCTGTTAACAGACTGGACTGTTCTGGACTTTTGGTAGGAAAATGATTAGAGAGGAGCGAGCATACTCGCTAAGGGCAATAACTGGAGTGAGCATTAGCGAGTACCTGCCCGCTCGGAAGAAAAGATTTGGCTGCCGATGTGGGGGAGTGGTGAGTTGCGGGAGTGGCAGGGGGGAGAGAGGGAGAGAGAGATCTACCCTCCATTCCCCCCTGCTCTCCCCCGTCACTCCCTGCCCTCCGCCAGCACTCAAATCTTTTCTTCCGAGCGGGCAGGTACTCGCTGAGGGCAATGCTCGCTCAAGTAATTGCCCTTAGCGAGTATGCTCGCTCATCTCTAAAAATGATTAATGAAGTAACCTCTATAATGTATAAATAAAGACTTATCAGACACAAATCTTTGATTAGCAAAAACAATATATCATTAAGACTGTCCTATGAAACTGGAATTTCTGAATTTCTTTAAAAAAATCAGTTCTAGTAAATTATAAATGTTCGTAGACTATAGATAGCATGAAAAGTGTTAATACAGAATGATGGTCTGCTCTTCAATGTAACCAGCAGATGTCACTACAGGGCTATAAAGGGATAATAGTAACACTCATTGTGGGCCCGCTGTAAAGAACAAAGTATAGATCTATAGGACTAGCACTTTTTTGAGCTGATATTTCAGTCAGTTCTATCTACACACCTTTATTAAACCACAGATATATCATTATATAATGAGGTTTTCTAAGATGGCAAACGTAAGCCATTACATTATTGCAAACTTAAATGTACATCCTACAGGGAAATGACAAATGATCTTCCCGATTTAAAACACTCATAACTCATGTTTAATGGCACTCAGATACGTAAATTTAATATAAATGGAAACAGAAACTCAAAATGTTTTGTTGCACAACATCAAAAATGTTTTCCACATCAGAGGTCTTCAATATGAGCCCCGGTTGTCATTCGACACACATCGAGCCTGCAGTCAAGTTCCTGCCATACACGTTGTAGCGTATCATGATTGATTGATGCAATGGCTTCTGTGATGCCACAGATCATGCATGGTGGGTGGTAAGGGGGACATGTAGACTATAACACTCCCCCAGAGAAAAAAACCATAAGGCATAAGTTCCGGGGAACATGGAGGCCAAGGAAGAAGTCAACTATAGGCACTACCTGCACGGCCAATCCATCTGTTTGGTAGTCACCTATTGAGTTCACTTCTGACTTCATTGTGAAAATGAAGGAGGGAGGGGTCATGTTGGAAAATGGAACCTGGGATTTTATGTTCTTGCTGCAGAAGATGTCATATCTGTACATGTTCAGGTTCAAAATCCCCTGATTGTTTCCTCATGGAGAAAGAAGGGTCCGTACACTTTACTACAGGTCATAGTGCAAAACACACTCACCTTGGGGGAGTTGTGCATACGCTCCATGTAACCATATGGGTTTTCCATCCCCCAGATTCTAACATTCAGCTTGTTACCAGTGCCTGACAGGTGCAGGCCCCATCACTAAACACTAAAGATTCCATGAAGCCATCAGTTTCCATTAGAGTTTGTATACTTACTTTGTTGTCTAGTTTCAGGGTCTATAACAATTGCAATCTGTAGGAATAACATCGCTAGCTTTGCACAGAATCTCCTACACATTCGGCCGTGGGATGTCCAATTCTGTGCTTGCTCTGACGGTGGATTTCTGAGGACTTTGTGGGAAACTTGCACGAACACACTTCACTATTTCCAGACACATTGGTAGATAGCCACACGAATTATGCACCCATTAGGCGGATCTTCACGAAACTTTGCTTGAAAATGACGCTGCACACTAATAACAGACTGGTAGACGTGTAGCTGTAAAACACAATTCACTCTACTGTCTTTCTTGGCAGCCACTTTGTTTCACATTCCCTAATGACAATTACAGTAGAATAAAACTTTTTTAGGCCTCATTTAGCAGAACTGTTTTAGGCCCAATGTCCATGTGCGGATTTTAATTACAAAATCTGCACATGTCTCCCGCGCGGGAGATCTGTGCCTATAGGGATGCATTAGCATCTACAGGGAAATTTAAAGCACGCAGATATGATTTTTTTCCTGACGTGCGAATTGCACGCATGGGAAGAAATCGCAGCATGCTCCTTTTTTGTCTGGGGATCCTGCGGACGGCATCTATTGAAGTCAGTGGAAGCTGTCATATCTGCAGCACAGCCACAGCTGTCATTGTGGCAGTGCTGCAGATCCGCAGGAAAACAGGAAATTCAAATAACAAAAAAATGCACTGCGCATGCGTCCGGCACATCATAGTCGCACCATACTGTGACAGCATAACACTGCCATATTGTGCCTGTCTATCATGTCAAAAACCGTATCAAAATCCTCATTAAATGACAGATATCTTGATGTGGTTAGGGCTAATAGGGGGATGTGTATGAAAACGCTGTCCATACACAATGCATTGCGTATGGACAGCTTTTTATACGTAGCCTATACAAATGCATAGGGCTCACGCTGCGAGAATCGCAGATAAATAGAGCTCGCTGGGATTTATTACTTGTGCGTATTGATACACAGTGTCTACATGCAAATGTGCACGGATTAATGAAAGTCAGTTGACTTTCATTGACTCTATTCACTGTGTATTATGTGGCTGTGCAACGCGCACGTAATACACTTTGAAAACACGGTGGTGGACATGAGCCCTCACCACACAGTATTAGTGTCCCCTTTTGGCCCTTTTAGAAACACTGCCTGCAAACGTGGCCCCTTACTAACAGGACTCCCAAATGTGGCTCCTTCAGTAAGAGTGTCCCCAAATGTAGCCATTTTAGTAACTGTGTCCTAATTGTGGCCCTTTAGACACACTGGTTCCCAGTTGCTCCTTACCCTATTGGTTTTTTGGCCACCCAACGCTGCTATCAAGTGCTAAATTTATGTTACAAGCATTCAGTCACCTAACCCAGATCGCCGGAGCCCAACTCCTCATCTGTGTCTGCCGCACAGTCTGAATATTGGAGTCACAGAGGAGAAGTTGAACTCTGATGCAGCAGGGTTAGATGACTGAGTGGCAGGAAGGAACTCAAAATGTATCTTCCTGCCACTCAGTCATCTAACCCGGCTGCATCAGAGCAAGACTTCCCCTCTGTGACTCCAATATTCAGACTGCACTGCAGACACAGACAAGGAGTTGGGCTCTGACGTCCCTGGTTAGGTGACATAAAATTAACTCTTGATAGCCCTTGTCATCTTAACAGCATCATGGGCCCCTCAGACAAAGCAGTGTACTGGGGCCCCTTTGACAACTACTCACAGGAATAAAGTTAGTAACCGGCGACCTAGACTGGAGAACCAAAAGTCTAAGTCTTCATGGTCCACTTTACTTTAGCACTGTAGACATCTCTGTGTTCATAGTGCCAGGCTACTTTACACCAGAAAATAACAAGACGATGTGTAGTGTCCCAGAACATCATTCTGGACCCCTCCATAATTGTCATACATGTCTATCTTATGTGGATGCACTGTGCAAAACTGTCAAGTCTATTTTCTGTGTGTGTCTTGCACAGCTGCAGCGTCTGCAGGGTTAACTCCTTTAAAAATCATTGTCTGTGAGCCTTGCTGCATGTTGAATGTAGCTTTCTACTGTGTCATGTGAGGTGGTACGGATGAATCTATAAGTATGAGTGATTGGGTTCCAAGAAACGAGATCCATCTTGTCTGCTGAGGAGTGCCCATCTACCATCTGAGGGTTTGCTACCACAGAGGCACATGAGGGCACCATCAGTTCTTGTGCAGCTGAAGATAGAAGAGAATGAAAGACTGCATCTTTAAGAAGAGAATGGGAATGGGAGTGATTGAGCCTAAGTGGTTTTCCCCAAAAGGTCCATTATCAGAGAGCCTTTGTAAGTAACTGCCTCTTCTAGTGACTATACGTTTTCCTCAAACAAGAACAGTGCAGAAGTCTACCAAACCTCTAAAGATAATCTTAAAGGGGTTGTCTCGCGAAATCAAATGGGGTTATACACTTCTGTATGGCCATATTAATGCACTTTGTAATGTACATCGTGCATTAAATATGAGCCATACAGAAGTTATTCACTTACCTGCTCCGTTGCTAGCGTCCTCGTCTCCATGGTTCCGTCTAAATTCGCTGGCAGCTTGCTTTTTTAGACGCGCTTGCGCAGTCCGGTCTTCTCCTTTCAGCACGAGCCGCTTCAGTGTGCTCCCCGCTACAGCTCTTCTGCGCATGCGCAGACGAGCTGTCACTGCTCGGGAGCGCGCTGGAGCGGCCATTCTGTACCATCCTCTGTTAGAGGAAGGTGCAGAGCCGTTCAGCTGTCCCGAGAAGCCGCCCAGCTGTCCCGCCGTCCTGCCGTCCTGCCGCCCAGGTAAGTGATGGGCCGGGGGGGCTGCCGCTGTGCTGGGGGGGGGGGGGCTGCCGCTGGGCCGGGGGGGGGGGCTGCTGCTGAGATGGGGGGGCTGTCGCTGTGATGGGGGGGCTGTCGCTGTGCCGGGTGGGGGGGCTGCCGCTGTGATGGGGGGGCTGTCGCTGTGCCGGGGGGGGGGGCTGCCGCTGTGATGGGGGGGCTGCCGCTGTGCCGGGGGGGGGGCTGCTGCTGTGCCGGGGGGGCTGTCGCTGTGATGGGGGGGCTGTCGCTGTGCCGGGGGGGGGGGCTGCCGCTGTGATGGGGGGGCTGTCGCTGTGATGGGGGGGCTGCCGCTGTGATGGGGGGGCTGCCGCTGTGCCGGGGGGGCTGCCGCTGTGATGGGGGGGCTGCCGCTGTGATGGAGGGGCTGTCGCTGTGATGGGGGGGGGCTGCGCCGGTTACCTGCTGCCTGGCGGTGGGTGACTGTGTGCCGTGGTCGGCCGCGTTCAATCCAGGGGTCCGGTCGGCGGCTGCGGGGCGTCTGGTTGTCAGGGAGACACAGCTGGTAGCGTCTCGGGAGCGCGCACGTCGGGCTACAGAAAGCGACGGGAAAAGAGCTGGCGGCCATCTTGGGAAAATTTTTATAAGTTGCTGAAACACTGGAACTGTAAGTACAAACCAGCTAGAAAAGTCATTTACAGGGGGGCTTAGTAATGTATGCTTAATTAGGGGGACTGGGCAAAAAAAAAAAATTCACTGCTTCCTCGAGACAACCCCTTTAAGTCTGTTTATGATTCCTATGTGGCCATCTGAAGTTTGGATCACAGTATAGTGGTACACCTTTAACTGACACTCACGTGTGCTGAAGTCTATGAGAGCGGGGTGATAATTAATGCCATTCTGTGGCCATTAACTTTCATGTCAAGTTGTTTGAATAATACTAATTCGCCTGCACTGTAAAGTCTGCCTGCTGAAGTTTGTTGCACCGTGTTTAAAAGTCACTAGTAAAGTTTTACCGGGCCCCTACCGTCCCGGAGGACCCGAGGTACTATACACTTGTCCAGTGTTATTAATCCGCCGTGTATGAATGCCAGTGTGTGGCATCATGAACTGACAACTTCTACCCCCCTCATCTTGAGGACTACTGGCCCTATCCTTTGCTGCAGTAACTCCCTCAGGGACCAGGAGTTGGTAAGTGCCACTGTGACAGGTCCATGCACTGCACCCTCCCAGCTCCAGCCATATGCTTGGGTAGCGAGTCATCCTCTGCAGTATCCCATGCCTGGGTGTTGCAAAAGTTTGGTGTCTCTAATAGTGCACCACAACTAGTTTTGCCTTACGAATAGGCTACCACAGATGTACTACTCTTCACAAGATGATCCACACATCCATTCAGTGAGAAATCTCTCTTTTTATTATAGAAATTATGGATAATTTACAATAGGAATTATGGGTTATTTAAAAAACGAATTATAGGTAATTTGAAAGTGAAACAGAAAGTGATAAATGAAAGTCTTCACACATGGCATAGACAGATTCGAGGCAAGTTCATATCCCGCCACACAACATTCTCATATATGATACAAGGTGCATTGAAATGTTAACATACATAGATTAGTATGGGGTCCCTATGCTTGCGGGGCCCCCGGGCAAGTGCCCATCAGGCCCATGCGGTAAGATGGCACTGCTTGATAGCAATGCTGGATGAGCAGAAATGCTATAGGCACACAACAGACAAAAGGTTGTGGGGGGGGGGGGGGCTGTGGGCACCCTAGGTTAGTGACTCCTGTGAGCCCTATAGCTATGCCACCAAGTAGAGGGATCTCCTAATGTTCTGTGTCATTTTTTAAAATAGTTATTTTTTTGTTCCCATTATTATGCAACACTGTTGATTATTTTTAAGTGGTTGGCCCACAAACAACACTTTTCACCTTTCCATGGGCTTCTGAGGATAGACCATCAATGTGTAAAACAAAAAAAAACGTTAAGCTTTACAAGTTCACTGAAATAGATGATTTGTTGCCTTTTATGTACAATCTTCTATATATTTGTCAATGTCTGTCTGTTTGTAGGAGCATCGCGCACAAACTGTACGACCGATTGACATGACATTTTGCACGCAGTATAATCTCGACCCGGAGAAGGTTATAGGCTGAAAAAAGTTCAGAAATGTTATTGTCATGGTAACCTTATTTGCATTTTCTTGCCTTTACTTGAATTTTAATGCAGCAACCCCCCAAATTTGCTTTTACCAATGGATTTTATGGACTCGAATTAAGTATTCCTGGGGATTTCCAACAAGTAATTCCCATTAGAAGAGTCATACTGAACGCTGACAGTTTGTGTTTCAGGACTGCTTTTTAGCCCCGGTCTAACCCTGCTGGCGGCCACCAATTATTGGTCCTTTATGTCCTTCCTAATTCCTCCTTGGATGTTGTGTGGATAACAGTTTGCAAAAATGATCTGTCCCCAGACAGGAATACATGGAGCAAATTTATGAACACTGGCCCTCATATATCAAAACTGTCTAACAGGAAATAAACAAACAGTAAAAAAGAAACAGATTTTAGGGAGAGCGCCTTGCACACCCTTAGGAATGAAAAATAGATAAAGCGTAAATTCAACTCACCCGGTGCTAAGGAGGCCACCTATTAGTAACCTGCTTGCACCATAAATCCAAGTAAGCCTTAAATGATATCTTTTTAGAGGTCCTCCAACATCCAGTTCACTGGAGAGCTGCAGTGTAGGAATACCCTGGTTTCCAGTGAAAACCGGGTCGAGATCATATAAAATGAAGAAAAAAATCATTTTCTGCGTTTCTAATGGGGTCCCCTTGTTTCTCCAAGAGAATAGCTAAATACTAATCCAAATCGAAATTTAAATTTTTTTTTCATAAAAAACCATAGAGGTCAAATAGCCTCTTTCCCCAATACAAAAATAAATCAAAGGTAAAATATCTTATATGTACCTGGGATTTATTTTTGTATTTGGGAAAGAGGCTATTTGACCTCTATAATTTTTTATTAAATAAATTTTAATTTTCGATTTGGACGAGTATTTAGCCATTCTCTTGGAGAAACGAGGTGACCCCATTAGAAGCGCAGAAAAGGATTTTTTTCTTCATTTTATACAAACAGTAAAAAACTGTTTCTGGTCCCTATAGCAACCGATCACAGCACAGGTTTCATTTTACCTCAGCACTAAGAGGACTAAAAGCTGTTGCCAATAGCAACCAATCACAGCATAGCTTTTATTTTACCTCAGCAGAATAACACATGAAAGCTAAGCTATGAGCTATTATTGTATCTTGTCACCACCATAAGCTAGGAGTTTGACAGGGCTTGAATGCAGGAACACCCCTGTCTCGCCCCTAGTTCCCGATTGGTGACTTCTCAAAGGTCCTAGCCGTACAGTGTGTAGTGATGTTTGCCTTGGCTGGTTAGGAATTTGTTTACCTGTTAGGCTTACATTATTAGCTGAAAAGGCTTCCATGGAGCAGAGCAAATAATGTAAGCCTAACACCAAAACATCCCTAACCCTCCTGGTAAGGCAACAATCACTGCACTCTTTGCCCGGGGAACAGGCTGTTTCTTTATGTGGGGGGGACTTACAGTGCTGCCTGCAAACTACTCTGCTGCCCCACCAGCGTTCTTCAGAGCTTACAAGTGCGGACCAACTGCTCTCCGCTTCTTTCTTGCCGCCCAAGGTAATGGGAAGGGAGCTGGGAGAACACAGGCGGCAAGGAGAGTCACAGCGGGGCCGCTACAAGGGAGCAGAGGCGATCGTCCTCCTCCATGGCCACTGCTGCTGTCACACTACAGCCGTCGGGGAGAGTCACAGTGGCCCCGGTAAGGGGAGCCCACAGTCAGTGCAGTGCTGCTGGGGGAGGCCGCCACCTACAGTGACAGCAGGGACATGGACAGTGCCGCTGGGGAGAGTGACAGCGGCTTGGGTAAGGGGAGCACACAGTCAGTGCAGCGCTGCAGGGAGGAGGCTGCCACCGCCTACAGTCACAGCTGGGCCAGGACCTGCTAGGAGGCCGACAAAGAGCAGCCTATCAGGAACAGGGGGAGTCTCCCCCAGTCAAGCACACTTCCGGTGGTCACAAGATACAATAACACTGAGCTATGATTTGTTGCTATTGGCAACCAAAAATGCCAAATTTTACTCAAACCAGACCACAACTGGGGATTTGTAAATGACATAAACAAACAGATAGTGTTTTAGATGTCACATTTTGTATTGCAAATGCTTTGTATAGGGTACCCGGGCTAGTTCATTATAGAATAAAGTGTAAGCAGAGATCATACATTTTGTAATGCAGCGAACGTGGACCCCTTCTGCCACTGACAATCTAGCTTTGGTCTATGTATGCAGGCTGTTTTAAGAGGTCCCTGGTTTTCACACTTTCTAGCTAGGTAGCAAATTCACACTTTAACCCCTTTTTGTGGGATTTCCTCTTCGCTGCAGGGAACCTCCAGGTCGCTTCCCCAGGAGTATTCTCAGTACAGTTGCAGCAACCTGCTAAACTATTTTATACAGCTGCAATCTGCAAATGTTTACTGAGTTGCATGCAAAGTGCTCCTGTGGACTGAGACTGGAAAGGCATGCTACAAAACATATCCATGTAGCCCAATCCTTAGGCTGCATCCGCACCGGCTACAAAATCTCGCTACAAAACATGGTTCATGTGAAAGAACCCATTGGAAACCATGGACTTCACATTGTAGCGATGATTTTGCAGCCCGATGCAGCCTAAGGCTATGTATACACAGGCGCATGCGATATGGGCCATGGATCCTGCCCCCATATCGCACTCACCATCCATGTGAAAGCCCTGAGGATGCAGGGATCCTCTGCCATGGCTGTCACGCTGCTGCCACCAGCCCCATTGATAGAATTGGGGCTGTGATGCGAGATCACGCAGCCAGATAGGACATGCTGCGATGCAATGCTACGTGGAAAAACATAATTCATGTGTATGACCCCATTCAAAGTAATGGGGTTCACATTTGTGCAAGATTTGTGTGTCTCACAACACACAGGTGTTGTACAATTTTATCGACCTTGTGAAGGTGGCCTTAGTAACATGCTCATTATGAAACCACAAAGTACATCTTGTATACCCTGACATGAGATTATATATACTGTCTAATATACAGTATATATGCCTTAGCATGTCCTGTGCCAGTTTGTAATTGAAATGCTGTCCCCATATGGTTGGATGACCACATGCCACTCTAAGGTATTTGCCATATTTTTTAGACTATAGGATGCGCTTTTTAGCAAAAAAGTAATCTTGCTAAAAAGTGGTTGTATCTTATAGTCCAAAGTCAGGGGGATCCAGCAGTGCCAGAATCCCCTGACAGCTTCCTTCCTGATTGAGAAGAGTGCTGATAAACCACTGTGCTAGATCAGTAAGAGAACTTTCTAAAGTTGTAAACTTCTCTCACTGATGAGAGGGTCACAGTCAGCTTCTGGATACACCTGTGGGAAAGAAAAACTCACCTCCCAGCCTCTACATGGACTAGAGCAAGCAGGGAATGAAGGACCTTTGAGGACCGTCATGACATCATGGTCATGTGACTATGGCTATGAACTTTTTACTTCCCCATATACAAGGGGCTGCTGATAAGTCTTTGGCTTTACCCAGAAAGAAACGAGATAGGAAGATGAAACTTTACATTTATTCCACATACTCTTCACTGATGTCAACACACTTCTTACATCGGTATTCCAAGTTCTGTAAGCCTTGCAAAAAGAAGGATTTCGGTTGTGCCTCAAACCAGTCATCCGTAGCAGCCATGGCATCAGAAATGGTGTGAAATTTGGTACCCTTGAGGTGTTTCTTCAGGTTTGGAAACACATGATAGTCGGAGGGAGCTAGATCTGGTGAATAAGGTGGGTGGTCAACCAGCTGGAAGCCTAGCTCCACCAGTTTTGCTGTGGTCGCTTGTGCAGTGTGAACGGAGGCTTGTCTTGCAGGAGCAAGTTTCCTTTGGACAGCTTGCCGCGTCTTTTTGCCTTCAGAGCTGCCTTCAATTGGTCCAAAAGTTCAATGTAATACCTTGCATTGATGGTGGAACCATTTTGAAGATAGTCCACTAGCAGCACTTCCTTATCCCAGAACACAGATGCCATCACCTTAGTGGCTAATTTTTTCACCCTGAACTTCTTTGGGGCGAGGGGAACCACTGTGCCTCCAGTCTTTTGACTGCTCATTGGTTTCAGGGTCATACAAATAAATCCAGGTCTATAGTGACCAATCGATCCAGGAAGTTCTTATCAGTCTGGAAACGCTGACAAATGGACCGGGAAGTTTTCACTCGCATGCTTTTCTGATCTGTTTTCAAACATTTGGGGACCCACTTTGCAGATGGCTTCTTTATGTTCAAGTGTTCATGGATAAGGACACAAACACGTTCACGAGAAATCCCCATGATGTCTGCTATTCCTATAGCTGAAATTCGCCGATTCTCCAGTATGAGGTTGTGCACAGCATCGATGATCTCCAGAACAACAACCTCTCTCGGACATCCAGGACGTTCCTCATCATTGGTGCTGAAGTGACCCGTTTTAATTTTGACAACCCAGTTCTTAACTGTAGAATATGAAGGTCATTGATCCCCCAATGTCTGCGACATATCACCATAAATATCCTGCGTGGACTTTCCTTGCAGAAACAAGAATTTTAGCACTCCTCTGCTCTCATTTGCTGTGAACATCGCCTTAGACTCCACCATTTTGTTTACCAGCGTGCCTAGATCACTGTTGCCATAAGCTACAAACACAACATTTTGAAAACATATTAGACACATAAGGCTTTCATGTGATGTAACATTCGTTACCATAGAAACAAAAAAGAACACAAAGCCAAAGACGTATCAGCAGCCCCTCATATTTATAGTTATTTGTTAATCAAGATGTCGGCACAAAGCTGTGTGTGAACTGTATTTATATGAGAGCTATGTGTATGCTGCTGATCTGTATGTACTGAATATACAGCAGAGCTTTGTGTAGGAGCATACTGAAAAGAATGAGCAGGAACAAATATTACCAAATAGTAAAAATATAAAGAAAGGTATAAAATGTTTTCTTGGCAAGTTAGATGTAGAATGACCAGGATAGGTATATAATTTATAGTGGAATGAATACAAATCCCAAAAAGGCAGATGCCTAATCATTTTGCTGTGGCTAATAGATGTGGAATGAGCAAGGTATATAAACTGTTTGCAGTGGAATGAACATATACTCCGCATAAATATATGCTAAAAAAAATTAATTTGCAAGATAGATGTTGAATGAACAGGACAGACATGTGGCTTATAGTGGACTGAAGAGATATTGCACATGGGAAGATTCTTAGTAATTTTTCCATACCTAATACACGTGGAATGAACAGAATATGCATACTGTTTATAATGAAATTAGTTATACATTCTACAAAAGTACATGCCTAATAATTATCCTGTGCAGGATAGATGTGGAATGAACAGCATAGACATGTAGTTTATGGTGGAATGAACATATTCCACATTCTAGATGCCTGGTAATGAACAAGGTATGTATACTGTTTATAGTGAAATGGACAGATATTCCACATAAGTAGATGTCTGGGAATTTTCCTGTGCCTAATACACATGGAATGAACATTTGTCTTTTTTCAGCCTAGCATACTAGGTTAGAATATATATACTGTTTATAATGAAATGAATATATATTCCACATAAGTATATGCCTAATAATTTTTCAGTGCAAGATAGATGTGGAATGAACAGGATAGACGTAAGGTTTATAGTGGAATGAACAATTGTAGATGCCTTGGTTATTTTCCTGTGCCTAACAGATGTGGAATGAACAGCGTATATATATTGTTTATAGTGGAATGAACAGATATTCCACATACGCAGATGCCTAGTCATTTTCCTTTGCCTAATAGATGTGAAATGAACAGGTTTTTATGGTGTTTAAACTATATCTTGGTAATGAGAACAGATATAGCATGCATTTGATCGTGGGATATCATGGGAGATGTAGTTTTGTAGTATCTGTTCTCAAGTCTACTTTAGCCAAAGAATACATCAATAAATAGTAATAATCCACTCAACAAAGTTTTCGCCCATTATCAAGTAACATAACTTTTTATGTTGTGTTCCTTGATGTCCCTTGATTCCTATCCAACACAATCAGAAGGAAACCATTCTCAGTGGGAGAGCATGGGGTCTGGAACAGCCGCCCAATCAATTCCAGGAAACAGCTTAACACGCGGCACTCCAAGAAATGACTTAACAACTGATTCTTTTATGTGAAATTTTGGAGATGTAACTGTGGTTCTAGTCTCTTGCCCTCTTTCATCTCTAGAAATATATTTAAAAGAGTCCACACTATAAACCCTGACAGCTTCAGTGATCCCACCACTCCATGTTTTATGGTGAAACATTTGTTGCTCTTGCCAAAAGTAGTTTTTACCTATTCTTCCATAGTTATCTTATTTTTATTATGTAAGTTAATACAAATGTGGCACATTCTGATAACAGAAAAAGACTATAGCTAGTGATATAAACCTATGCATACATGTCACTTTTTTAGTGATTCCAACCAAAGAAATTGTGTTTTTCAGTTGCTAGTCATTTACTACTATTGTAGTAATTATGTATGCAAGGTAACTCTCCATTGTATAAACAGGAGAATGTGTTCAACTACCCCTATATCTTCAATTCGCTATAAGGGCTCACTTAGACGTCCGATTTTTGCATCCGAGTGTGTGTATTTGACAGACAGTACTCAGCCCATTATACCCAATTAGGTTTATTACATGAGCATTTTTTCACACTAACTTATGGTCCGCATGAAAAAGCTCACATCATGCCCCAGTCTGGTCCAATTCATGGAGCAAAATCAGACATGCAATGACCACTGCCTGCAGGTATCAGACAGCACACGGACGTGTGTTTGTGTGCTCTCTGATGCGAGTTGCACCCTAGAATCTCATTGTGCCTACTGATAATCTTGTAAACGGCATATGAGGACAATTTGTATATTTGCACAATGTGTTTTGCAGGGTGAGTTAGCAGCATTTTAAAGTACATAATGATTAGAGATGAGCGATCACCAAAATGCTCGAGTGCTCGTTACTCGAGTCGAACTTCCCGCAATGCTCGAGGGTTCGTTTCGAGTAACGAACCCCATTAAAGTCAATGGGCGACTCGAGCATTTTTGTATATCGCCGATGCTCGCTAAGGTTTTCATTTGTGAAAATCTGGGAAATCCATGAAAGTGATGGGAACGACACAGAAACGGATAGGGCAGGCGAGGGGCTACATGTTGGGCTGCATCTCAAGTTCCCAGGTCCCACTATTAAGCCACAATAGCGGCAAGAGTGGGCCCCCCCCCTGCACTGTCAGAATAAAGATCGTTCTCCTCTGCCACAGCTGTAACATAACACCTGTGGCAGAGAAGAACGATGTTAGCCCATTGAATTCAATGGAGCCGGCAATACAGCTGGCTCCATTGAAAGCAATGGGCTGCCGGCGAGCGCGGGATGAATTTTTCAGGAAAGGCTTAAAAATATAAGCCCTTACCTGAAAATCATCCTAAAATGTGTAAAAATAAAAAAAAAATGTATACTCACCTCTCCGCTGAAGCCAGAGTTCAGCCGCGTCTGGCCGGCAGTTCTCCTGAACTGCTCTGTGTAGTATTCAGCAGCCGGGGATTTAAAATCCCCGCCTGCTGAATGAGCTGCCTCTGATTGGTCACAGCCTCACCAATCAGAGGCAGCTCTCACTCACACCCATTCATGAATTTATGAATGGGTGAGTGCTGCCTCTGATTGACAGCTGAGAGCTGCCCCTGATTGGTCCCTGCGCTGAGCCAATCAGAGGCAGCACTCACCCATTCATGAATTCATATATATATATATATAAATTCTGATTCGGAAGAGGACATCCCTCTTGACCTCCTTCAGACCTTTCATATTTTCCACTTATGCAAGAATCTCGGGCTGAGGCTCAATCCAGAGACTGTAATATTACAATCGCACCAAACTGATATAGTTTTTAGTACTATTGCTGAATAAAAGCATACTGTATGAAGAATAATTGAAGCACTAATTTCCAAGACCCATAACTTTTAAAGTCGATGTAGTCTTATGACAGCTTATTGTCTGTGGAAAGAATTGTCTTTTTTGGCAATATTTTTGGGCATGTATAATTAATTGCGTGATTTTCATAATTTTCTTGCAAAGTGGATGAAGAAAAACAACAATTCTGCTATTGGTTTAGTGTTTTTTTTCTGTCACATGTTTAAATAATGTAAGTCTTTTCATTGTATGTATTTTTACGATTGTTGCAGTACCTCATGTTAATTTTTTTGTTTACTAATTTAAAAAAAAAAGTATATCGTGCATTGGGACTAAGGCTCCTTAGATGCAGTGGTCAGTACTGACTAAAGCATCTAAGAGGTTAATTGATCGGACACTGCTGTTTCTATATTTGCATAGGAGAAAAAGGGGGAACCACAACACTATCATCCTTGGGTGAACCAGCTAACCCCTATTTATGTCCTATTGGAAACTGGAAGGTTCGCTTTGGATGTAAAATGACTATAAACTGATTGGAAGAGGTTTAGAATGTAGAGCATAGAATTATATAACAGAGGAAAGTTAGAAGGTTGGGCAGAGAAATGTTAAAGTGAACTTCATTGGGTATTTGGCAGTAATCGCAATAAGAACACTTCTAGTTAACTAAGGAGGAACATACATCTCTCAAACTGACTTGTCTGAAAACCAACATCCCATGACAGTGCAATGTTAAAACTGAGCCATTCTAGTGTTGTCTATGGAAATTGCATGGCTGTATGGTTACTTTTATTCACTTTATGTTAGCAGTAATAGAGCAGTTGATGTTCTTACATAAGGCAAAGAGAGTGTGGTTCAAAAATAAGCCGAGGTCAGGAGAAGACAAGAAAGCTGGGTAGAACATGCACAGGTCAAACCAGGAATCAATCAGAACAACTTCAAGTACCAAACTGGATTAATTGCTCAGGCGCCGGATAGTGAGGAAGAATATCTTAAATAGCCAAAGTCTTATTTGGGTTGGTCAGAAATGGAAAAGCTAGATGCTCACTAGCCCTTTAAGAGTCAGGCTAGCAATGCATGTGCGCTCTGTCACGACACACCTACCTGAGTTCCCTTGGTAAAGCCTTGTGGCGAAACATGTTGGGAGGGCATGTGTTATATGTTTTTTACATTAGGTTCAGGGATAGCTCCACTATACAATATATGTTTATAGATAACTAGGCATCTAGGCAGTCCCTTTGTGGTTTAATAGAGATTTTTCTGACTGCCAAAAGCCACACCCTTTTCCAAAACACTGCATGCTGTATGTGTATACTAGAGACTACTCTGACATTGCTAATCACAATTGTGTTCAATGCACAATCAGCATAGCAGTGTACTAGATAACATAGCAGCACAACAGCTCATATGCTATATGAATATACAGAGATCTCTCTGATATTTCCAGCCTATATGTCATCTGCGATTAAGACATAATTAGCATAGCAATGTACTGAATCTTATATTTTGGCTGCTTCTTATAGCACCTCTATCAACTAACACCCTGTGCATCCCAGTATTGGCTGCCTGCAGTTATGTCATTTCCCTAAGGACAGCAAGCTGTGTGAAAATGATAGTGGCTATAAATGACTGCCCTTTCAGCTTACCTAGGAAACTTATAATCAGGCTGCTTGCATAGTACCTCTATTAAAGGGGTTGTCCCGCGGCAGCAAGTGGGTCTATACACTTCTGTATGGCCATATTAATGCACTTTGTAATGTACATTGTGCATTAATTATGAGCCATACAGAAGTTATAAAAAGGTTTTCACTTACCTGTTCCGTTGCTGGCGTCCTCGTCTCCATGGTTGCCGTCTAATTTTCGCCGTCTAATGGCCAAATTAGACGCGCTTGCGCAGTCCGGGTCTTCTTATCTTCTCAATGGGGCTCCGTGTAGCTCCGTGTAGCTCCACCCCGTCACGTGCCGATTCCAGCCAATCAGGAGGCTGGAATCGGCAATGGACCGCACAGAAGCCCTGCGGTCCACGGAGGGAGAAGATGCCGGCGGCCATCTTCACCGGGTAAGTAAGAAGTCACCGGAGCGCGGGGATTCAGGTAAGCGCTGTCCGGTGTTCTTTTTTAACCCCTGCATCGGGGTTGTCTCGCACCGAACGGGGGGGGGGGGGGGGGGGTTGAAAAAAAAAAAAACCGTTTCGGCGCGGGACAACCCCTTTAACTCACACTTTTGTATCATACCCTTTCAGCTTGCCTAGCTAACTTACACTTAGTTCCTCTATGGACATACTCCTGATCTAGTTCAGCCACCTACACCTTTATTTTGAAGTGCCTTTGTCCTTTTTGTCTTTGAGCGCATATACGTTGATAAAGTATACTTTTTTTGTGTGTGTTTGGGAGGGTATAATCATTAGGCTATTCTCTTGCCTCTGGCAATTTTCTTGGTATTGTTTGTTTAGTCAGGTATACTCTAGGGCTGTCTCCTTTTCTTACAATCTGTCACGACACAGAAAATGACAGGAGATGAGGCATCTGCCATAGACACCACAAGTGACACGGTGCTGACTATGACCTATGGCAGGAAGTGGTAGGGAACATCACTCACCATGACCACTGGCCATAACACATAGTTTGTAAGGCTGATAATTGTGATATTATTACATTCAAAAAAGTGTCAGGTTACTGTACTTTTAAACTTTTTCAAGAATTTTTCCATAGTCTCTTGAATATTACAGAAGAGAATACCCCTCTACATTGGTAAACTTTCTTTATTCTAGATGTAGTGGATGTTCCCTTGTTATAGCTGCATATTCACTGGGGACTTGGTGTCAGGGGATGCAACAAGCCTCTCTGCCTTCTTCATGTTATTTAGATATAGGGCTAGGGCAGCAAACTGAATATTTGATCCAGGTGAAGCAAAACCTACCTATAACATTGGCATTAGGTGAAACAATTTATAAGAGAGAATTCCCATAATTCTGCTATTACAATGGTATATATGAAACATTGCGATGACAGTGCAGGATGGGACTAGGCAACACACTGAAATCAGTCTGTAACAAACTCATAGTGTATGAATTTGTACTGCACATCATGAGTCACAAAGCAACCTTTGTTTGTGCATCATTTCTTTGGAATGCAATTTATTAATGAAATGCTGTAGGACAAAAATTTTCTGTGCGTAAGACATGAAAAAGAAAAAAAGAAAACACCATTTAAAGGTTCATTTTGGAAGGTGTTCATGTGCCTTACAAGATGTTATTAAGTGGTTAACATACTTGACATTATGTGAAATATTTACACTGCATTAATAACCTCTTCATCATCTTGTATTGTATGTGCAAGGACGGTCTCATAGGGACAGAATTGAATTGTGCATTCCGCGATCACCGTCTGCGCATATGATTCGCGGCAAAACACGGGCATTGAAATGCATTGACTTTTTACCAGTTCGCTCACACGTGTGGATAGGAATTGCGCCATCCAGACTGCTGTCTGCAACCTCTGCTTATTCTTCTGGGGTCTTCCTCCACAAGAATAAGTGGTTTATGCTACTTCCAAAAAAGTAGTATAAAAGCAGGCAAGTCTAGAAAGCCGTATCCTGTTGTGAAGGTATGGCTCTCAGAGCAACTCTCACCACAACAGCACAAGAAAATGTTGCCTGGGCAGTCACCTAAGCGATAGAAGGGCATTGGGCTACTTTCTGATGCAATTCCCTGCTTGCGTTTGTTCTTCTGTGTGGACGATATGCTGTCCTTAAATGCACATCCTGGCGGAAAACCGCACGTATACATAACCGTATGCAATTCACTTCCGCAATCATATGCAGGTCTTCCGCTGCGGAATCTGAGCCATTCATGTGAACCTGGTCTTACTCTGATACCTTGATCAATGGACCGGTTTTCTGGTGTATCTGGTTTTAAATACATAACACAAATGAAGAACTTTGTGGAGAAATGTGGACACTGGTAATGTCCTTTAAAATTTAGGTTCAGCTATGTTTTTTATTTGAACTATTTTGTTCAGCTTGTACTTTTTATTTCTATAGCATAATAAGGAAATCTACAATTTCATGTATATAAATGCCTATAAATGTGGGAATCTGTCACTTCCTTTTAGCATTATAAGCTAAGCTAAGTAGGTGATCCACTGAGTCCAGGGATTTAAATGTTATACTTACCTTCCCCGTT
Organism: Eleutherodactylus coqui; assembly: GCF_035609145.1. Classification (NCBI taxonomy): domain Eukaryota; kingdom Metazoa; phylum Chordata; class Amphibia; order Anura; family Eleutherodactylidae; genus Eleutherodactylus; species Eleutherodactylus coqui. The sequence continues at coordinate 307,057,560 of NC_089837.1, forward strand.
ATTCCCCCAGTGTGAATAAGACGCTGCTCAATGCGCAGCAACCTGCCCATTATAAAATGAGAACAGGTCGCTTTACATTTGGAGTAGATTTACAATAGTTGTTGGACTAAAATTCTGGTGCAAATCTTTTAGACAAATTAATCAATAAAATGCACCAAAAAAGAGATTTTTTTTCATCACATTCAACACTTTTCAAAAGTGTGTAGATAAGGGAGTGTCATTTTGTTGAAAAAAAGGCGTTTGGTACTGTGTTAGCCAGTAGAGCAAAATGTGATTGTTCTCAGTAAGAGAAACCATGTAATCTTGTAGATATGATACCTTTTAATGGCTAACAAAAATACATGATGTTGTAGCGAGCTTTCAGACCTCTTCAGGGTAAAAATGCATTTTTACGGAGTTACAATAAACCTGATGGATTCTCCTTTTTAAACTTAAAAAAGGTGGACGTGAGTTCCTGAGCACTGCTCCTGTCTGTGTATGTTGGACTTTTTCATGTTTGATGTCTGCAATTGCCGCTCATGACTTGCGGCTGTGTCTGGTGCTCCGTACATATATGCACACGTGACCCTGGATTTTCCCATTGGAGGGGGTGAGCTGACTACTTTTTTACTTTTTACATTATATCCTTAGGATAGGTCAACAATATCCAACCAGTCGGGACCCCCCACCGATCAGCTGATTGAAGAGGCAGCACCGTACATTGCATAGCAACCATGCATGGTAAAACATCTCAGCCCCCTTTACTTGAGCTGCTCTCAGGCCACGTGACTGATTAACATGATGTCACTTGCATGAAAAGAAGCTGTTGGTAAAGATCAAGAACAGCAGCCCCCACTAATAAGGTATCTTTCCCGAAGATACAGGTCATCAATTTCTTTGTCCAGAAAACCACTTTAAGCCTTGAGTCTCCTACTTATTGCTGTGTGTCTTCCTCTTCACTGTACCGTCCTCAAGTGGGGCCCAGCAATAAAGAACCAACTTCTTGTGGACAAGTTCTGCAGAGAATGAATATAATTTCTACTGGTGGGCCAAAGAACAACACGTCACCATACAGTACTTTAAAGGGGTTGTTCGGCCAGAAACATTACATCTCATTACTTCTGTTTGCCCATTTCCATGCACTTTGTAATGTACATTGTGCATGGAAAATGGTGCCCCCCCCTGTGTTGCTCCTCCGTCGTCCATGGTTACGACAAGTCTTCTGTTCTTCTTGTCGGGTTGGCTCCAGGTCTTGACGGGACGTCGGGGACGCGCTTCTTGCTTCCTGCTTGTTCTCTCTACTGCGCATGTGCAGTAGAGCTTCAGCAGCTGGAAAGCTCTAGTCTGCCTGCAGGGGACGCGCTGCTGCTGGATCTTCTTGGTAAGGTAAGAACCTGAAGGGGGGGTTGGGGGAATGGGGGGGTGCTGGTGGGGGTCGGGCTGTCAGATGCCGCGGGGGGTGGGGGGGGATGTGCTAGTAGTGCCGGCGGCCGGGCTGTCAGATGTCGAGGGGGAGGGGGGGGTGGTGCTAGTAGTGCCGGCGGCCGGGCTGTCAGATGCCGGGGGGGCTAGTAGTGTGGGTGGCCGGGCTGTCTGATGCTGAGGGGGGGGGGGGCACTGTGGGGGGGTGCATTGTGTGTGGGCACTGTGGGGAGGTCATTGTGGGGGGGTGCATTGTGTATGGGCACTGTGGGGAGGTCATTGTGGGGGGGCACTGGAGGGGGGGGCAGTGTGGAGGGGGCACTGTGAGGGGGGTGGGCATATGTATGTATGTGTGTGTGTAGGGCATGCTTGGTGCTACTTTCACTTTCAATAGAAGACCATCGTCTGCTATTGAAAGTGCTGCTAGAGATCACGATCTGCTCCTACTGCTGTGACAGGTGTAGCAGGAGATTTCTTCACTGTACAGTGTACAGTGAAGAGGGGACATGCCGGGGAGATGAAGGAATCTCCTACTACAGCTGTCACAGCAGTAGCAGGAGATCGCACTGCTCTCCCTGCTCTCTTATTACTTTGAATGGGGCCGGCCAGCTGCCGGCTCCATTCAAAGCAGTGAAGCGTGCGTCTCCATGACACCGATCCTCCAGTCATGTGACCGGTGTCATCGGGAGCGCGCACTGAGGAGCGAGAGGCAGCAGTGCATCATGGGAACTACCCAGCGGCGCCATCTTTGAAAAATCCTTCAGGCCAGCTATATAAGGGGAAGAAAAGGAATAAAAAGCTGAGGAAAATATAGTTTTTTATGGGTAAAGCTGTTGTGTGTGATGCTTCTCCTCTACAGGGCATTCATGGGGGAAAAAAAAAATCAGTTTCGGCGGCGGACAACCCCTTTAAGTGTTCTGTACTGAATAGACTATGGACCTGCATGGCTCAATAACACTTTAATACTAATTAACTCATGAATACTTAAAGGGGTTGTCCCGCGATGACAAGTTAAGTTAAACACTTCTGTATGGCCATATACATGCACTTTGTAATATACATCGTGCATGAAATATGTGCCATACAGAAGTTATATACTCACCTTCCCTGCGCTGGCGTCCCCGTCTCCATGGTGCTGTCTAATTTCAGCGTCTAATCGCCCGATTAGACGCGCTTGCGCAGAAGGGTCTTCTCCCTTCTGGTCGGTCCGGGCACGAGCGGCGTTCTGGCTCCGCCCCCTTCTACACATCATCGCGTAGCTCCTCCCCTATCACGTGTGCCGATTCCAGCCAATCAGGAGGCTGGAATCGGCAATGGACCGCACAGAGCCCACGGTGCACCATGGGAGAAGACCCGCGGTGCATCGTGGGTGAAGATCCCGGTGGCCATCTTGGAGGAAAAGAAGGAAGAAGTTGCAGAGAGGGGATTCGGGTAAGTAAAATTTTTTTTTTTTATTTCAACACATCCCTTGGGTTTGTCCTGCACTGAACGGGGGGCCTATGCAAAAAAAAAAAACGTTTCGGCGCGGGACAACCCCTTTAAGATCATGAACCCAACTACCAAGCTCATGAATTACTGATTCACTTATTAGGCAATAATGATGGATTCACCGCATTTAGAAAATGTTTACCCAGCTTTTTTTTTACTTCATATGAAGTAACTGAAATAACACAAAGCAACATTTAATAAATGAACATTCTGGCTTCATGAAGCATACCCCAAAGTAATTATTTTTTTAATTAATGGCATTATGGCAATGTTTTTTTTAAAATGAAATATAGGAAAAAATATAGAATCACTCAATGTCCTGGAAAAAAATATAGAGTCACTTTGTAATTTGCATCTGTGAAGCAAGTACACATATAAAAATTACAAATTAGCTTACAGATAAAAGAAAGTCTTTACAGACCACATTGCAGTCTTGGACTTAGCTAATTTAAAGAAAACATGGCTCCAACGATGAGAGCTGTGAATTGACAAAATGCAAAGAATTACAAAACTCCCAGAAATGCAATTTGGAATGTAGCAAAAGATGTCAGTTATTCCCGGCCAGCTGTGTGTAAATTTGGTCAAAGTATCAACAAAATAAAAGGAAGCATGCAGGTAGACCAAGGAAGATATCAGAGCATCAGGAGAGGAAACTAGAAGAGATATGGCTTGAAAGTGGAAAATACTGAGTTACCTGGGACCCATGGTCTAAACTGCTCTAATTCTGTATAATCTTTTAGAAGTAACAGAAAAATGCTTTCTTAGACTTTGTTAAACAATCTATAAGTTCATATACGTGCAGTCCTGTGTAAATTATACGTACTGATTCATTAAGGTAGTAGGATTCCTTCCTAAAAAATCTAATCCTTTCCGTTTTCACCCTTTAACACTTCCTACTTCCTCCCCCACTTCCCACTAATGCTAGGTTCCCACGGGACACTTTGACCACAGAAATCTTGCGGTTTTGCTGCAGCGAAAAACTGTGAGATTTCCGTGGCATAAGCGCAGCTTTAAAACCCGCGACAATGCACTTATCTGCCGTCATGACGTCACCACGCGATGAGGCCGCAACGTGACGGCAGATGAGTGCTTTAGTGTATTTAAGGAAGAGAATCATATACAGATGGATGCTTGAAATGGGGCGCTGTTGTCCCAAGACGCGTTGCATCGCTACTATGTGTAGGCTATTTGTTATGTATGTTATGGTAATTTTGTTTGTCCAATAAAACTAGAGTTTGCTAATCCTGGAGGATTGTGACTTGGACATCCCGTCGGTGGAGATACCTTAAGACATTTTCATCCAAAAAGGAGGGTCTCCAAGGAGTAAGTGCTTCTTTTACAACATAAAAAGGAAATCTGTATACACATCCCATCCATGTAAAGAGCGCGGAACCATATACATATTTTGTTTTTTCTTGGTTATTTTCCTGGGGGCTCTACCTGGTTAAACGAAGGGATTTTGCCTGGACACACATTTGTTACAGAAGGTCAATTTCTGAGGTGCAGTGGTTGGTTTCCTTTATCTGGGGGGGGGGGGGGGGGGGTGAGACCGCAAGCACCAGGTGAGTCTCCTCTATTTTATGAATATATAAAAAATTGTATACCCTGAGCGCTATTCCTGATATATTTTTTTGATCCTATTGCCGAGATAGCTCGCATGAGCAGCCTCTGAAGAAGATCGTCACTACCCCTGCTGGCCTGTGAACTGTGACGTAACGTACATTGGCTGGCTGAAAGAAGACTGCCAGCAATGTACGTAACCTCACAGGAAGGGGAGGAATCAGCCAGCTAGAGGTGAAGTTACCCCCCCCTGGACCACAGGAGACAGGAGAAGATAGTGGAGGTGAAGATCTGGTAAAATGTTTACACATAGAGAAGTGTTAGATTCTTCTCAGACTGCATGTACCAATGTCCCTCTGCAGAATGTTCCACCCCTCTCACTCTTTACACTTTTTACCCTTAAAGGTAACACCCCCTTTTATTCAAATTTAGCCCCAAACTGGAGGTTGCAGCCCCTTCTTAGACTTAAAGGCATGCTACATCTCTGCAGTCCATGGCCGATTTCTTATGTACTTTAGAGTCTTTCAGAATATGCACATAGTGGTCTATTAGATTATCCTCAGTATCTACACATAGAGGTCAGTTATATTCTCCTCAGTATATACACACAGAGGTGAGGTAGATTCTCCTGAGTATATATACACAAAGTTCAGTTATATTCTCCTCAGTATATACACAGAGAGGTGAGATAGATTCTCCTCAGTATATGCACAGAGGAGCATTAGATTATCTTCAATATATACGCACAGAGGTCAGTTATATTTTCAGTATATACACACAGAGGTCAGTTGTATTCTCAGTATATACACATAGAGGTGAGGTAGATTCTCCTCAGTATATACACACAGAGGTCTGTTATATTCTCCTCAGTATATACACATAGAGTAGCGTTAGATTCTCCTCAGTTTATACACATAGAGGAGAGTTAGATTCTCCTCAGTATGTGCATGTAGGGGAGCATTAGATTCTCCTCAGTATATACACTTAGAGGTGAGGTAGGTTCTCCTTAGTATATACACATGGAGCTGAGGTAGATTCTCCTCAGTATATACACATAGAGGTTGTGTAGATTCTCCTCAGTATATACACATAAAGTTGAGGTAGATTGTTCTCAGTATACAAATCATTTCCCTAGGCTTTATGGTTTCTGAAAAAATAACACGTCCAATCTCATTTACCTCTTAGAATTGAATATTGAAGTTGCGACCCCTTTACTTTTCTTATTTAGGATATAAAAAATGGTTGTGTCAAATTGTACAATTTAATGTTATTAGTAAGATTACATAGTAGGTCATTTGCTTTGGTACTTAGAAGTGAATAATCTAGTTGTAACACCTTTACTTTTCCTATTTCTGACCTAAACAATAGTCATGCCAGATTTCAAGTTTGTACGACACCAGGACGTTAGAGAATTAGTGGCGAGTCTAGTCAGTGAGTCAGTCAATCAGTGAGTCAGTGAGGGCTTTCCCCTTTATATATATGGATGTACTTAGACAGCTTTACACACTTTTAGCACTGTCTTAAAAAGGGTGCGTGACTTCACAGAAAAGGGTGCGTGACTTCACAGAAGCCAAATGTATGGTCTGGACAACGCCTCTGTTAATTGTAGCCAGATGAATCTGTAGCAGTTTAAGCATAAACAACAGGAGTGTGTCGCATTAACGGTGTTCTAGGTGAGGAAAACCCTGTCCTAAGAAATAATAATAAATATGGCACATTTTAAAACCGTTTGTCCATATTTGCGCTTTCTACTTATAAAACGGGATTACAAAATCTGTACCAATGTTCGTGGCAGAACTATACGACATTTCATGAATGAAATGGGATCGACATACAGAAATTCAAAATGAAAATTAGCTTTTACACCTCAGTATAAGAAAACATGGTCAGAGTGAGCTAAAGAGAAGCAATCAAGAAGCGTGAATGATTGGATGAAAGTGATACTCAGTGATGAGTTACTATTCTGCATTGGCCAAGGAGATGATGCTGCAATTTTATCCTACTACTATTATAACGAACCATATAAAGATCATTGCCTGAAGAAAACAAACTAACTTCCCTGCTCGTTTATGATATTGAGCTGCATGTCAGGTAAACGACTAATCACTGAGGCAGTCACAGAAGTCTATACCAAAACTTTAAAACCCTATCACAGAATAGATGTTAGTTAAAATATCAAAATGTTATTAATAATCCTTAGGCCTCCTTCCCACGAGCGTGACGGGCTCCGCCGCGTAATATTACGCTGTGAAGCCCGTCACGGCGCCCCCCCAGAGCCCCTATACTTACCTGCGGGAGATAGCGTGAAATCGCTTCCCCGCCCACCGCCGCCGCGTCACCGCCCGTCACCGCCCACCGCCGCCGCGTCACCGAGCGTGTCACGTGACGCGGCCGGCCGCGTCATATGGCGTCATATGACGCGCGGCGGTGGGCGGGAAAGCGTTTTTTCACGCTATCTCCCGCTGGTTACAGCGGGAGATAGCGTGAACGGACGGCTTCCATTGACTGCAATGGAAGCCGTCAGTGCGTACAGCCCGTCCTCACCCGCAGAAAATAGAGCATGCTGCGGGTGAGGACGGGAGAAATCGCGGTGCGTAATTCCGCGGTGGAATTACGCATCGTGAGCATTGTGCTATTAGGTTCAATAGAACCTAATAGCTGCGGGCAACGCAGCGGATTTTCGCCGCGAATTACGCGGCGGAAATTCGTTCGTGGGAAGGAGGCCTTAAAATTACCCGGGTTAACACAGACAAACTCACACAAAACACCAATCAAACCAGGATGGAGAACTGATTCCTGTTTGGAAAGGATGAGACGACAGTAATAAACTGATCAATTCTCACATCAGGTTTGCAGAGCGAATGATCTTTGGGACTTATTCTCTGACAGTAAGAAACAAATTAAAGTTTTCCTGAATTGACTAGTATGCATCAAGAGTCCAAAGACAATTGAAAACTAAATACCCAACAGATCAAGATAAAATTCCGTGGCTCATACACGGGACTAGGAATGTGTAGGTCCCAGGTTAGGTGCCACAGATTAAATTGAAGCTCTAGGGGTTCATATCAAAGGTCTCCCATAGATCATGCTAGGTTGTTGTGCAGTTAATTATCGCATACTCCGCACAGTTTATTGTTGTGTTATTCGCATAGTTTGATTATGGTGCAGTTTAGTAGCGCACCTTAAGGCTGGTTTACACGGGCCGATGGTTGCTCAAAGATTGCTCAAATGATAGTTGGAGTGACAGCTTTGAGCGATCATTTTGCATAAAAATTAATTGGTATTTAAGTAGCTACTATTAATAAAATTTGGATATTTTAACTAACATCTATTCTGTGATAGGGCATGTCAGGTAAAGGTATAGATAGAAGTACATAGGCATACATAGAAATGATTTGAATGTATTTAAATGTTTACTGTACTTTGAGACAACTTTTGTTAATATGTTTGCCAATATGATAAATAGCAGAAGTGCAAATGACTTTATTTACCTAAAATGATGTTTTTGTATTAAAAACTGCAAGCATAATGTTACAGAGCAGGAGGAGCTGAGCGGACTGATATATAGTTTATGGGGAAAGATTCAGTATAACTTGTATTTTATACATTTATATTTCTGATCATTCTGACCTGAACAGTCCAATGGGCGGAGCTATCAGTGATTGACAGCTGTGTATGACTGTACATATAGGGGTAGCTGTCAATCACTGATAGGACCACCCATTGGACCATTCAGCTCAGAATGAGAAGAGATTAATAAATACAAGTCACACTGAGTCTTTACCCACAAAACTATATATCAATCTGCTCAGCTCCTCCTGCTCAGTAATGTGCTGCCAGCAGAATGAACTGCATTTTCAATGTGACAGGTTCCCTTTAAAGTATTATAATCATTAAATTAAAATCTGTCAGTTCAAGTTCACATCCTGCACTATAAAAGTTAAGCCGGTCAAACATATTAGATAAAAGTTAGATTTGACAGTATTGGCCAATAATCCAAAGTATATGGGGCCACCTGAATGTCACCTGAAGGCAGATGCTGGTACACAGAGGGATGGGGCATGTTTGATTTCAACATGCTAAATCTCTTGTTCTCAGGGGAGATCAGCCAGTGCCAGAGGTATCTCATAGCAGTTTATCCTCTTCTCCACATCGGCATAAACATGCAGGCTTGGCCGAGCTAAGCATGTACTATATGTTTATGGAGGAGTCTGGAAAAATAGCTAAACAAGTGTTCCGCCAAAAGCTTTCTCATCGCCTTTCGTCACAGCGTAGTAAAGATATTTCACTTAGTATGTCTTCATTGTTTTAAAGACCTGTTTAAAGAGTCGTACATTGATTTGAAGGAATGCTGCATCCAATAGGTGGCGCTGCACAGGTCTTCTCCATGTTCCTTATTTGCATTCATTGCTTGACTATCATTTCACTCCATCTTTAAAAAAAATTATTATGCAAAAATGAGTTCCTTATCTCCATGTGGAAATGATTACAGATACCATTTATGTTGATATCAGTTGTGGGAGTGCCCTGCCTGCCATTTAGGTTCTGCCATTCATACTCTCTATACAGACAACTAATAAAATAATTGCTAAAATAATTTCACACAATTTATAAGGCTTCCTTTTCAAAGTGTGATAACACAATATTTGATTGTGTAATATAATTTCATTATTTAATGGCTCACAAAGCCCATTCATTGGGGGTACATCCAAAAAACAAAAAAAAAATTCTTGTTTAAAACAATTTTGAGTTTGGCAGGATGATTGCAGGCTCAATTTCCAAGTAACTTTAAGGGATCTGTGAAGTATGTAAGCGCAGTTCACTCCAGTTGTAGAAAACAAAAAATACAAATCTGTCCAAAACACATAAAGTGTTGAGAAAGAAGACGCTCAATAAATCTTGGAGAACACAATCATAAAAGCAAAGTGAAAACACTGTACTCGATGTTGCCAAAAACATTATATGATCTTTTTTTTTTTATCAACCAAACGTAACTCGAACAAGCTATGTATTTAGGCACCAGTATATCCTGATTTGTGGTTCAGGAAGCATTGCATATTTTAATGGTTCCTGTGACCTTCAGATAACCAGTTCTATTGTGCACTATTAGGTGATGATCGGCTTGATTTGACAATAGGGAATCGGATATATTTAATATTATGGTATTGAGAGTTTGTTGAGCAAAGTCTTTGGCTGAAAAGGTAGTAGTGCATTATTTTACAATGTCCATCATGAAATAAGTTCCCAGCATTAGAAGAAAACACTATATTCTATCTATGTAGCAATATCCTTTCTAATGCACATGATATACCAGTGAGTAGTCTGATTTGTATACTATAGTACTTGCCAATGAATGTAACTATTTTGTACAGTGGTGGTGGAAATTTTATGAACTCTTCAAAATGTTCAGAACTAGTGCATAACTTTGACTTGTGTGTTCAGATCTACATCTAAGGATCCTTTCACATGGCAGATTTCCAACCATATCAAGTGCGCTGATTGACAAGGCATTTCGATCAGCACTCATTTACATTTGTCTCACATGGGCCAAGAATCGCTAGCATGGTGAAGAACTAATGATTGCTCCTTCCCAATAGAGCCAGCTGTACACCTGCCCATTTACACAGGAAGATGTACAGCTGACCAGAGAGCTTTTTTATACTTGTTGCAAAAAAGCAACAACAAGCCAATGAACGAGTGTTTTCCTGTTCATTGGCTCATCATTGTCCCCTCTACGTGTCTCGACAATTGGGTGAACGAACACTTGGATGAATGTTTTTGCCCTATAATCGAACTGTGTAAAAGGGCCTTAAGACATGCAAGTACGGTAAAGGACCAATAAACATAATGTTGAAGATATCAAGAGCACATAAAATGGTACAACAGTAAATGTTTTGTTAGAAGCACTCTACAATTATGAGTTTAGTTTTGAGGATAAATAGAATTTAGAGTGCAACTCAGTCAAATGACAATTAAGTATGAGTCTGGTTGGCCCTTCCATATTTAAAAACATAATCTGGAGTCTTCATCCTATAGGTCTCTGAGCAAATGCCATGACTGGATTTTTTATGCTGATCAGTCTGGAAAAAAATACAAAAAAACCCTCTAAAGGTTTCATAAATTCAGGAAGATTTATGGAGATTTTCAACACCATTGTTGTTCACTCCAGGAGGGGTTAGTAAAAAAATGACTTTATTAGCAATATCAAAAAGAACTCCAGAGAAACATCTCATGATTTGCAGGCCTCTCTCGTAATGCCTAATGTCAGCAAGACCTGTACAAAATAGCAAGAAAAACACTACTATTTCCAGGAAGAATACTGTTGCCCATTACCTTCTTTCTGCTTTGTTGTGGTAGCTGTTTTTACATGGATGAAAGCAGCAAGTATTAGCTGTCACTTTTGAATAAACGTCTCAAAAATTAGGGAGAAATGAGTTATTGTATTGGCCTGGAGTTGGGGTGTCTTTACGTTAGGTGTATGTCTTTCTCGCGTGAACTGTTTTGTGCATAAATGTCCTATGTGAGTGCTAATCAACTGTCTTCTTGCCCTTCCCCCTCCCCTGTGAAGTGTGTTTAGTCTCAAGAGGAGGGAGTAGGTGGGAGGAGGCAAAGTTAGAGAGAGAGAAAGTGCTAAGATGTAGTCAGTGGAGGAGGATGTGTCACTGCCCCTGCAAAGTCGTGGGCTTGTCACACACTCTGTGAGACATACTAAAGATCGGACTAAAACTGAAAGCAATAGCTTGTAATAGTGCCAGCTGAGAAGTGTAACTGAACACGAAGGGAAAGAGACAGGAGTGTTGAGGAGAACGCTGCATCATGAGAGTACCCCGGGGGATCGTCAAATCAGATAACTTGGACTGAAGGCACCTAATAACGGGAAAGAAAAGGGCCTCCTTAAAGGACGTGTAAGAGTGTGTGTAATGGAGTTAATTAAGTGTTGTGTCTGAACTCCGGTTTTTAAAGTAAACCTTGTGTGTGGATTATTTGCCGACGAGTAACTATCTATGGTAAAAGAGGTACTGGCATCACGTGACAACACCGTGAAGATTTATTGCCACCATCTACATTTTGCCTGTTTTATTTTTGCACCTGTGTGCAACCAAGCTAGGCCCTTGCCGCCATTGCCAGGGGGAGATCATAGAGCCAACTGTGACAATCATCTTGAGAACATCCCCGTGGTCTACTCGGCAACAGCGCATCTTAAGCTCAGACACCGCATTGTTAAGAAGTTATTTCACAGGTACCAACCAACATGACTGCTCTTCCTTAATGGGGTAGTCTAGAAAACTTGTTTTCAAATACACTATTAGGGCATTTTAGTTTAATAGAAGGAGAGCTTGTTCAGGACCTCCTTCCATTACTCTGGGTCTAGAGCAGGGGTGCACAAGTTTTTCTGGTCTGAGGGCCACATTGCCATACTGAACCACTTCCAAGGGCTGCAAGGGTATTCCCATCTGAGACATTTATGGTATATTCTAAGTATATGCCATAATAAGTTAAATTAAGTCTTCCACCTATTGGGAGAATGGGGGTCACCTCCCCCCCAATCAGCACTCCTGAAAGGAGGAAACAATGCATGATGCGCTCTCCATTGTAGATAATAGATGTTGTGGTAACCGCCTAGCATTTCATAAGTCCTACAAGCTACAATGAAGAGAACTGCATGCATATATGATGCCCTCAGCTCATATACCCATTTCTGAAGTGCCAAATGGGTCAAAAGACTTTATTCTCCTAATTTATAGTATAGGGGACCCAGACATGCCAGCACAGTTCACCCTTAGCATTTGCCTGTCCCTGCTGCCCTGCTATGTGCCAATCCTCTTCACCCTGACATGAAAACTAAATGTGTTCCCCCACACATAGATATTTCTATGTACAGATGATTGGAGCCAGACAGAATGACATTGTGGGCTGCATAGGACCCCTGGGCAGCATGTTGTGAACCCTTGGTTCAGAGAAACTACAAGTAGCATGCCTATACACTATACACATAGCCCATTGATTTCAGTGGGCACCATGTACATTTTCCTTGTGGTAGCAACGTAAAGAAGCTCATTTGAACTAACTATGGTCAGCTTGTTTTTTTAGAACTATCTAACAATAAAGAATTGCAAAAACATACAACTAAGTAGTTATAAATACCAGTCGATTGTAAGTATAAGAGTTGTGTAAGAGTTAATTCTAAGATGTGAAGTTTTTCTTAATGCAGAAGGTCTAGCTGGAGGAGCCATTCTAGAATTTACCGTGGTGCCATTTAGAATAAATCTTTGCATGCACGGTATTTCTACACGAACATGACCCTTATACAGATTTTACTGTGTGTAAACTGGCAAGCCTTAAAATATTCCAGACTAATTTAGCCCCATTGTTTTATTAAAAGTACCAGCCTAAGAGCTATAGCAAATCCAGTGAATGATTATATAGAAAAAGGGAATATGATCTTAGCATCTTGGCAAGAGGGGAACAGAACATGTTTGACTAAGATGTCATAACAATGCTGGTGTTCTGCAAGAACAATTAAATGTTTAGGAAAGGCTTTGTGAGAAATAGACCTGCAAGTGTCTTGTCTGCAGTAACTCTCAAGACTTTTAAAAGCTTTAAAGGCCTAAAGAAAGCACACACTGCGTGCGCAAGGCATACACAGTGCTCGCAAAGTGAGGTACTTGTGAGATTATGGTTTATGGTTCTGTAGAGTAGACATAGTTGAAGTTTCAGAAAGTGATATTGTAAAAGTGCATAGATGGGAGATAGGGATCTGAAATGGAATATTACCTCCTAAGGGTTGTCTGAAATATTTTCTAAAGAAGCAGCACAGCTGGACATTCGAAGCAAGCAAAGAAATCTATACTGTAGATATAGATTTCGGTATTGTTGCTTGTTTAGTATTAAAGTGAAGGTTCCTTGACTTAGTTACTAGCAGGTGAATGGTAGAGAATGTGCCCATATTGACCATTATTTAAGGTAGTCTGTATCCTGGAAGAGCAGAAAGAATCCGAATTCTCTGGCTGCCTATGTTAATGGCCTGTAACACACATAAGATGATGTCAATGGTGGAGAATAATGTGTGTGCACTACAGTCCCATCGAGAGATGACTTGGAGAAACAGAAACCTTTGAGTTATGATGTGGTGGTATAAAGATGAGAAAAGCACTACATTCTCCTTTGTTGTAGATATCACTGGTGTCTTGGCTCATGGACTATGACTGTTAACATCATTTGACATGTTTGATTGCAATGTGGAGCTGTAGTGGAGTTTTCAAAAAAATCTTCAATGTATAAACTGTTGTTGGGTTGAATATTCCTTTTTATTTAGAAGACACAGTGGAACACAATAAGGCTGGTCTCACATGGAAAAGTCGGCTACGACCGCGACCGGCGTCCTTACAGAAATGTTCAAATCTGTATTGCGGATGGTCCGGACGGCTCACCGTTGGGCACCCACTGTAGATTTTTGTTTCTAATTTTTGTCTCCCGTGCTGTCTCTAGGCGATGTACCCACAACCTATGTGCAATGTCAATTGCGGATGGGCCATGGTTTGGATGGCCTCCATTGACATCAATGAAGCTGTCCATGCAGAATCCGCACAAGAATAGAGCATGCTGCAATTTTATTTCTGCAAGCGGAAATCACAATCGCTCATGTGAGCCGACATGCCAATGCTCTATTCTTGTTAATGGATGCGGAATACTGTTGATCGTCCATGGGGGTAATGATCACGGATTCCTCAATCCAAAACTGGTCGTGTGAGATCGACCTAATAATATTTCTAATATAATGTTATTTTTTTGCATCCTGTGCAATTATTAGCAGCTCAATAATAATAATAACCCTTCAGTGCTCTGAGAGATCATAAATAGATTTTCAGAAGTCAGTAATTTTCTGTTTATGAGTACTGCAGAAACCTATTTCATTAGTATATTGACAGAACCCAGGCTATTCCACCTTGCATTCCGCTTATGGTGCTTGTTAGGCAGGGGCAAGGATTTTGAATTCTTCTCAACCCTATCTTGGAAAATGAGCTTTGGATTTAGCAGAATTAATGTGTACATTAATTGTAAATATGTGTTTCTGAGTAGCTAAATAGCCCTAGTTTGTAATTAAATTGACGTGTAAAAATTTTGGCGTGGCAAGAAACCCTGTCAAAGCATTTATCAGTGCCCACATTAGCCTACAAGCATCAAAGGTCAAGTCATTTTAGCCACTATCTAAGGGAATGCTAGGCTAATATATTGATATATGTTACAAAAACTTTTTTTTATACACTGACAATACCTTCCACACTGCTAAAATTGGAGTAAAAATAAGACTTTTTTCTCATTTGCTATTTTTTGAGAAAGTTGCATGTTATAAATGTGTTTAAATCCTGGCCAGGCAGTGAGCCACACCCACTTTTTACTTCGCTTCTACAAATTGACATGCATATCACAAATGGTAACTTAATAACTAAATATATTGCAGCAGCACATAAGACACTATGTTAAAAAATGCACCAAATAAAAGCTTTAGTCATTGAAATCAAGACCAATGCTTATGAAGTTCCTGCTACACTTTTTTTGACACATTATGTAATGTGATGGAAAAAGTAGATGGGCTCCACAATCACACCTACAGCTATGGATTGTGTGAACAGGTTTTTTCCCCTCTTTAAACTTTTCAAACTCTGCGCTAGTGTGTAGGAGTTTGAAAAAAACAGCTCGAAGGTCCTGCCTTACCTTTTCTGCAGGTAGCATTAACTACATGCAGGAAAGACAAGCAAATCCCATCTTTTCTCACCCGTACAATTAATGGTCAAGAATCCCGGTAGTGAAAACGAAACCATCGAAATAATTTTTTTTGTCCCGTTATGCAGCCGTGATAATCATAAGGGGATGGAATGAAACCATTGATGGCAATTATTTTGTTTTCATTAGTGGTATTCTCGCCCATTAATAGTACAGGCGAAAAAACATGGGTCTTGCCCTAACTTTCTCGCTTGTAGTTAATACTACCTGCGGGAAAGATAAGGCAGGACCTAACTTCCCGCTGTTTTTTTTTTCATGGTGCTGAGTTTGAACGGCCCAAGAAGGAAAAAAAAACCTGCGCCGAGTATAGTTGCGCATACCACCCTCGGTTTAATTTGTCTTCCTCTGCTTTTCTAATGAGCATCCATCCTTCAGTTCCTTAGAAGCTTGAACTGCAAAGTATATGAATCACATCAAAAACAGGCAATCTTAAATTCCTCTTCAATTAATGTTTGTTCGCTTTGTAGCTGACCTTTGATGATGTTTAAAACTCTCACGATTTTTGGTATTGTGCAAGCAATAGTGAGGGAGAGGATCCTGGGTGAAGGTATATTCTCTATGTATGCAAGCCTGTCCTGCATCTCAACTATCTTATTAGCTATTTCTGTATGTTTTCTACTTATATTGCAGTTACATGTTAATATCCATGAAACAATATTTTCTATCCCACAAAAAAATTGTAAAATCATGACAACTGGAGTTTTAGGTTCTACCAGGTTTTTATAAAAATATAAAAGTACTTAAAGCGGTTGTCCCACTTCTAGCTGTTTTGTAGCAGGAAGCAGACAGCTCTGTACATTGCACGTTGGCCCAGGTTGGTACTGCAGGCTGAATTCCATTCGCTTCAATAGGACTCAGCCTGCAGTACCAACCCAGGCCACTGCACAATGTACGGAGCTGTCTGCTGCAAAACAGCTAGAAGTGTGACAACCCCTTTAAGTCCAGTAAGCAGTTATATATGTTGGTATATTGTATATACTGTATGTTTTTTTTTATGATGTCCCAGATTACATGATGACAACCAGGACTTTTTTGGTTCCATTTATGTTCAGTCTTCCAACCTGAACTCGATCTCATAGCTCATTACACGGGACACATTGGACAACTCTTAATACATACTACTCACACATACAGTAACTATGAGCCTCACTCTTATCTTCTTTATGTACATTGCGTACTCAATGATTCTGTTTATTCTCTTGCTGCCTATCATGCCTTATAACGGAGATGCTCATACCAATTAATCTCTTCCTGCAAAAGTAAAATAAAGTTTTACATTGGACTAAACAGCTATCAGAAGAGAATGATTTTCTGTTGTCACTGGCTACGCGCTGAGTGAAACCAGTTGCATTTTAAGTAAAACACTTTCTCACTAATACGCCACTGTATAACACAGACCCTGGGGAGTTTCCGCTTTCTTCTGTCATCCAAACATATTTGCTTGTAATTCTTCATGGCTACTGTGTCAAGACTCTTGATCGGGGATGAAGGAGCAAGTAAAAATATAAATGTAAGAGTCATGTATACTGTGCAACTGATATTCCCAGACAACTACAACAGAGGATTAAGGGCTTATTCGCGCAAATATGCTTGCCGCAGCACAACGGTACTGTACCTTTTGTGCATGCAGGGCCAGTTTACACACACGTGCGACATGGATTAAAAGGATATTTAGCCTAATGAGGTCCGGAAGCGTTTTTTTCCTCGCGTTTTTTTTGCAGTGTTTCACACTTCACCTTGCATATTCGCACACCTGTCATAGACTATCAGGTCCTTTGCTGCGCAAAACATAAAAAGGTAGAGCAGGTCCTACTTTTTTAACGTGTGCACAAAACACACTCATGATAATGAACCCATTGAAATCAATCAACGAGACAGTCAAGGTGAAATGCTTGATTAACCCTTTCCAGTCCACTGTCTGACGTCTAAAGACACTCTGATTGAAGGCTGTACAGCTTCCGATGTCGGAAAACGTTCGGCAGGGTATTTTTACTGCATATTACTGGCCGCTCTGTTGCTGGGTGCCTCTTCAGCATGTCCAATACCACAGTTCTGGCACTAGCCAGCAGGTGGCGCCATTGTATAATGGCAGAAAGAGAAAACCCCCTAGGAAACCTTGAATCCAAAATTGGATTGCAAAAGGTTAATATCAAGCACCTTTTTGGGTTCTGCACTAAGTATACAGATGTGTTGGAATCAGTGTCATGGCTTCCATGCATAACAGAGCCACTACGGCTAAAGGGGACGGAAGAACACAGAAAAAAATGCACTTGGCAGCGTTTTTGCGCACATAAAGTGACTGCCCACTATCCACTGCTGTGGCTGTGACAGCTGTAGCAGGGGATTCCTTGGATGTGAAACCCCTGGACGCTGTCACATCCAGGGATTTCACTTGTGGTCAACGGGGCCAGCGGCAGCAGAAGCAGCCCCATTGACATACAGAGAACAGCGCGTTCCTCTGCTATAGCTGTGACAGCTGTGGCAGAGGATTTCTTCATCTCTGCGGGGAGCCCCCTTGTCACTGAACACTGTGATAGCATTGTCATAGTGTCCAGTAACAATTGGACTCCCCGCGGAGATGAAGAAATCCTCTGCCACAGCTGTCACAGCTATAGCAGAGAATCGCTATGTTCTCCCATTGAATTCAATAGAGCCAGTGCTACAGCTGGCTCCATTTAAAGCAGTGGGCTGCCGGCAAGCCCTGCAGTGATTTTCAGAGAAGGGCTTTAGATATAAGCCCTTCCCTGAAAGTCATCCCTAAAATGTTTAAAAAATAAAAAAATATATATACTCACCTTTCTGCAGCTGCCGCGGCTCATGCATATGCAGCCAGGTCTTCTCCCTGCACTGCTTTAAAGTGCTTTCAGCAGTCGGGGATAAAATAGCTGAGTGCTGCCTCTGATTGGTCACAGTCCTCAGCCAATCAGAGGCAGCCCTTTCAGCACATGGGGATTTTAAATCCCCGCCTGCTGAAAGCACTTCAGAGCAGTGCAGGGAGAAGACCCTGCTGGATGCGTCTGAGCCCCGGCAGCTGCAGAGAGGTGAGTATATATATTTTTTATTTTTTACACATTTCAGGGATCATTTTCAGGGAAGGGCTTATATCTAATGCCCTTCTCCGAAAATCACTGCAGGGTTTGCTGCAGAGAGGTGGCAGCTACAGAGAGGCGATCTTCACTGTATGTTCTCAATGGGGTCGGCACTGCTGCCACCGGCCCCATTGAGCACAAGGTGAAACGCCTGGATGTGACAGCATCCAGGGGTTTTACATCCAAAAAAGACGGATCCCGCAGTTACCTGCGTTTTAAAATCCGCTGACCTATATTTACCACTGCACATTTTTGTGTGTAGGTAAATATCGGGCATATGACCACTGTCATTGAAAAGCATTGGTTCTAATAGATGTGGATCGCAAACGCAGAAAACATACGCACATAAAAACGCCCGTCTGACTGAGGCCTTATATTGATTCTTATCAAGTTCAACTACAAAGCAAGACACCCTCTGTTATTTTTCCTTTTAACAAACGTTTATTTGGGGCAGTTTCAGGTTCTCATGTCTACGACAAGGATGAGCTTAGAGACCATGAATTAGTTGTAGTTGGAATTTAAAGCTAAAACTTTACCCTAACATTACTATTATCAGATGTAACAAATTGGGCAGGTGTCCTGCTGTATAGCTGCCACTTTATTTTTTGCCATATCTCTATGGGCCACCCTACTGCACTTACCTTGCCATCAAAAATGCTAAGACCCCTGATGGAAGCCCATTGCAAATCTGAATGAAACCTAAGACACTGTATAATTTTGCTTTTACTAAAGTAATCACCGTTTCCATGTTTTATTTAACAATTACTGACTAAAATGAACTATATAAAGCAAGCAGTCTGGTGATTTTATTGAACAATTTAGAGCCAGTTAGCTCAAAACCTTTGCATGTATGGCATTTTACATGAAACCAAGAATGACTGAAATTTGGCCTGGCTTCAATCTTATTTGGCAAAAATGAAGTTTTCACTAGACAGTCACTATGGAAATATTGTGTGAGCATTCACTTAGGAATGAATCACGTCAAATAAATGGTTGCATCTCATCAACTACATACTTTAATGTTTGTGAGTGATTGAATTATGTAACAAACAGAAGTAATTAAAGTAATTTATTTCTAGAAGGAATATCTCCACTAGGTGGCCAATGTTATCATTGTAGGTTTTTCTTAGTCTAGTTGTCATAATTTTATAATTTACGTATAATAATATATTTTCAAATCTGAGGATTTAGATATTTTATAATTATGTCTTTTTCCGGTGTTATACTCCAGATTCCCGACTACTGATACTGCATACCACAATTATTGCAGACTTTCCCTTTTCTCCACCTCTTTCAACAAATAACAACAAAGTTAAAAGGCCACCCCTGTAAAAAAAACATTTTTCCATCACTGCACCTGATTGACAATCAAACTCTGCGGGTCTCCTATGTATAATGCAGTCACTTCCATGCAGTGCAAGTGCAGCCTCCTGTCTGATGCTTAACAGGTACCACATTGATTTGTACATTTCATCATGTTTTCTTTTTTTAATCATAAATAGTAACTGGGGTAGAAGTTTATGCCATGCCCCGTGAAGAGTGTTTGTGGTACAGTCTATGTGACGTAATCTTACAGGAGGCCCTGATGACTGAAATAGTGACTTCTGGACTAGGAGTGGATTAAGACTGCCCTGGGCTGCTTGAAAATTGTGAACCCCAATGATGCTAACAATCTAAAATAATCTGATATTTATTGCATAGAAACAATACCAGAACCAAGCTTACTACATAGCTACGATAACAAAACCAAGCTATCTACATAAATATGGTACCAGAACTGAGCTTACTATATACAGGGTACCACAAATAAGCCTATGTTCCTCTGTAGGAATTAGGCTAGGTAGGCTAGGATTACACAGTATAAGTGTATCTTGACGCCACCAGCCAGAGGGGTGGAGATGGGCTGAGGAGAAGGGAACACCCAAAGATTCTCATTGGAAGATGCATACACACCCTCAGCAATATGCCCCTAGGTTGAGGGAAGCTTCTAATTGGCTGCATAGACACAGCTTCACGCATCACAGACAGATAAACATACCTTCACAGTTCAGGGGTCCTGGCGCAGCCCCGTGGGAGCAGAGGAGCCCGGTCGCCCTCAGACTTTAGAGGTCCCAGCATGGTGGGAGCAGGGGAGCCCGGCAGCCCTCACATTTCAGAGGTCCCGACGCGGCAGCAGCAGGGGAGCCGGTGGCCGCCCCCCCCGCGGTTATCAACGGCAGGAAGGGGGGTTACATCGGGAGCCGGCGGCGTGCGGCTATCCGTGCCAGTAGGGGGGTTACAGCGGGAGCAGGGGTGACATTGGGAGCTGGCATGAGGCTATCAGCTGGAGCCCAGCTACCTTGATCAGCAGCAGGGCAGGGGGGGGTAGACAGCGAGAGCATGTCTGCGGCTAGCGGTACCAGCCAGGAATAGGCATCCTTTGCCATTGATAACATACGTTGTGTAATAATTGAAGCTTCCCTCAACCTAGGGCATATCGCTGAGGGTGTTTATGCATCTGCCAATCAGAATCTTTGGGCGTTCCCTTCTCCTTAGCCCATTTCCAACCCTTTCCAACCCTCAGGTTGGTGGCATCAAGATACACTAATACCGGATTACACAGCGACTTTTAACCAGGAAAAGAGTTACACAACCAAAAATTGCTGTGTGACCTCGCACTATCTTTAAAGTCAGTGGGGTTGCGGTGCAACCCCCAAGTGTGAGGCTGCAGGACTGCATAGTGACTTTTTTTGGGTTGAACATCCACCATTGCAGCCAAATGTTGCCTTCTAAATCTGGCCTAATTGATCGCTGCTGGTGTAAAAATAAAAAAAAAATCCCAGATCCATCAAAAGCAGCATAGAGACGATACAAAATTGCATCCCTTTTTTGTACTTATATTATGCATATATTAAAAATCACAGTGCAAACCTTGTCAAAGGTGCAAATTTAGTAAATATGCTCCAAATATCTGAATACATTATTACACACATGTACACTTTTATGCAGTCGCACACACACAGGGATACACTTTACATGTACTCAGAAGACACACAGTAGCATGCCTTAGACCTCATGCACACGCCACGCATGGATTTCGCGTGGGGTATCCCACACGGAATCCGCCAGCAACCCTGCTTACCTGTCATTTCTTCTTTTCTTCGGTACTGCGGATGTGCCGCCGGCGCGCTGGCACACATGTGCAGTGCAGAATTCCCTGCTCTGTCGCTAGGCGATAACGCAGATCTTGCAAATCTTCCGCAATGCTCATTGTGGAAGGGTCGCGGGACAGACAGCTTCCATTAACTGTAATGGAAGCCGTGCGCCCGGAATCCGAGTTAAAATAGAGCATACTGCTTTTTATTTTTGCCACATTGTGTCCGCAAATAAAATCCACATGTGTGCGTGAAGCAGAGTAATCGCCACGCAAATCTATGGGCAAATTGAGCAGCGGATCACCCACGCCGAAGACAAGCGAGGGGTTTGCAATTCAGTTTGCTCCCTGTGCATGGGGTCTTAGGCTGAGTTCACACTGCATTCCAGTATGTGCCCAGCTTTTCCCAGGGTTCAATGTGAATCACTGTAAATACCTTTCAGACATGGCCTCGGACAAAATCATAGGGTTCTATTAGTGAAACGTGACCATGTTGATCTCCATTTTAGCAGGATTTCACTCCTTTCCAGCATTTTTGACAAATATAATAATGTAACCGACTGCGCTATTGTGTCAGGCAAAAATAAACAAAATAAAAGCAATCCTGCTGGAGCAGGGACTAACATGGTCAATGTTTCACTAATAAAAGTCTATGATTTTGTCCAAAATTCTGTCTGTATGTAGTTTTGGTGATTCAAACAAAATCATGGGACAGAAAACCTGGGCACATGTAGTGGCCTGACGTCTGTATATCTGGCCCCTCAATAATGGTCATACATGTCATGTCTTCAGTGTGAATGCAATGTGCAAAGTGTCTTTTCTCTAGTTATGTGTATTGCACAGCTGCAGCATGCAAGAGGCTATGTCTGTGAATGACTGGGATATGTCTTGAAAATGTAACAAGTTTGTCCTGTCACGTGATGTGGAAGAAAGGAGCCTGCCGTGCAGTGTTCTGTCTTCTAAGTACAAGTGAGTGTCAGCGGAGTGTTCTTCCCACCTCCGGTGTGTCTGTCCAGGAGCATAGTCATACAGATAACTAAGCCTGTTGGCCCGGTGTCATCCTGTGTCTTAGAGTGTATGTGCCCAGGAGTGGAGTCATACAGATAACTAGGACTGTAGGACCGGTGTCATCCTTTGTCCCGGAGTGTGTGTGCCCAGGAGCGGAGTCATACAGATAACTAAGCCTGAAGGTCTGATGTCATCCTTTGTCCTGGAGTGTGTGTGTCCAGGAGCGTGAGTCATACAGATAACTAGGACTGTAGGACCCGTGTCATCCTGTGTTCTCCTACCTGACCTTTCTTAACTGTTATTCCTTGCCTGGTGTGTGAAGTTTGCATTACAAGAAGTAAAGTTTCAGTCACTGCCCATTCCCAGTGATTAAGGTATTCAACTATAATCGTGTGTGGAGTCTATTATTCTTCTCGCCAGACAATCAATGGTATGAAGGAACGGTGGCATCACGAGTGACAACTTCTCAAGTCCACTACACCACTATACAGGTAACCGCTGTCCCAGCGTTGCCTGGAAGAGGCCTAGCAGTACCTTGGCTGAGGTTGCGCATCCCTCTGGGGAGGAGTTTGGTAGAGCCATCATGACAAGTGCCATTTCTACCCCCGCCATCTCCTCAGTGTATACCTCATGTCTTGGTTGCTGTAAAACACCACACACATACTGAAGTGCAGTGTGCACCCAGCCTTAAAAACACATAGGCACACTTTTACACATACAGGCACATGCATAGGCTTGTTTTTACAAAGATGCATAAATTTTACATAGACAGAGCTGCGTAATGCCAATATTATTGTATGACTCGGAGACCTGGACCTTGCTGTCACAAACCAAGGTCCAGGAGCGTCTGGAGTCCTTTCACATGCGATGTCAACGCCAGATTCGCTGTGTCCATTGATTTGACTTCATCAGAAACGGCGAGATACAGGCTTGCACGGAGCTTAAGTCAATCACAAGAACAATAACAAGGAGATGACTTGCACTTTTTGGTCATATTGCACCCTTGTCAGAAGCTGTCCCGGCCCACGGTGCTCGAACCACAGCGGAGGCCTCGTGGTCGTCCGTGGCACTCGGTGCAACAGATAGGCAACGGTACCTCCTCCACACATCAACACTGAATGGAACAATGCTCTTGGTCGTGGTCATTCTAGATCAACGCTACCGACCTTCGTCGTCCAAGCGAGATAACTAACTAAGACTGCAGAGTGCATAAATACCATGTCCAGTTTCAAACAAATGTATTTAGGGTGCATTTTACAGATGAGTGCTCCCCTATATAATTAATGTGCCTGCTGTGGTCCCACTCATTGATAGTGATCGCATCTATGATGCCAGGATCCCCTGTGTGCCCTATATAGTAAGACCCCTCACGTCGTTATAGGACCCTGTTGGTGCCCCCATTTAGTAACAGGTCTCCTTCTATGCCCCCACATAGTAATAAAGCCCCCTGCAAGCACCCACTTAGTAATAGGGCCCTTACTTGCCCCAATTAATAATATGATCCTCTGTAACCAGTGGTACGGATTACCTTATACAAAGTCACCCAGCCCCATTTATAGAAGTCCAGATATTGGTAGAGAAAAACATTAAAGTAATGAATACCCACATGGGCTGCCCTCCAACGCCACACGCAGGCTTGCCACGCATTAAAAGACACAGGTGAGAGTAGCCCAATAGAAATCAATGGTCTTCTAGTAATATGAGCACAAAATACGTGGATGACATACGCCCGTGTAAGTGAGCCCTGATGTTAGGTCTTATATTAGCAGAACCAAATCATCTCTTGACAATTCATATATAAAGCAACCATAAGATATAAAATCATTCAGGCCCCCAGAATTTACAGATCTTAATTATTAGATCTATTGTGATTCTTTTCTCAGACTCATCTTCTTGACTCATCTCTTATCAATTCCGTTGCTTTGAAACTAATGATATTGCCTCCCCTCCATGCTCTGACCTAACATGCCATTGTGAGATCTATCTGGTTTAAAATATTATACTCTCTGTTTCCTGATCTCCCAATGAGACTGACATGAGCAATTGGCAACACCGTTGTCCTGTAACTATGTTCCTGAATGTTTTGCCTTAGTAATGAACACCATAACCAAATGTTCCCGGCATTTGCCGAACCAACCACATTCTCAGTTTCAGTAGAGGACGCACGTATCTCTCTGTCAGATGATATTACTGCCTCTTCTGTACATTATGAAAGAGACCTTTCAGATGGGCCTCATTTATCAAAATTGTATAAAAGAGAAAATTCTTTATTGCCCATCACAAGCACCGTCTTCCACTACATTCAAACATACCTGAAGACTACATCTGGGAAACGCCTCTTAAGGAACCTTTTTCACACTTCCCTGGATTTTGCTTTGGTAAACAATCCTTTGGAAATACCCTTTTTGAATGGGAAGTGATGACAGTTATCCCATTTTAACTAATTATTTCAGATGGTTTCTTGCAGTCAATTGTAGATGTTATTTTATTTTTGGCATTCTTAGGAAATTTTAATTCTAAGAATGTAATCTCTTTTCCACGGATCTGATAGGTAACTCTTAAGGGTCAATCTGTTATCATTTAAAGCTAAATCCAAATGCTTTGAACAAGTCTAGTCAATGTCTACATCAACAGTTCATAATCTACTGTATGAACTTTGCTCCAATGCATTTAAAACTCATCAATCTCTGATGGTCCTACTGAAGTGATTCGGCCTGCAGCAGATTGTCAACCACTTGAACTCAGGGATCAGTGGGGGTCCCAGTAGTTGGACCTCCACCATCATCAAGTTGGTACTATTGTATTATGTCTCCACCAGAATAATGGGTGAAGACCTTGAGTGACAGCTAAGGGCTAGGTAATGCCCCCAAAGGTGCTGATTGGCTTGCTGCTGCAAGGTCTTAGCAGCGTGGGGATTGAGTTATGGCTGGGATGGAGGGTTAGGGTTAGTTTCAGTGTAAAAGTTACATTATTATCTGTAAATCCTTGCATGTGACAGCGGGGCCGCAGTAACATGGAAGCATTTACAGCAAATAATGTAAGCCTAACATTGAAAGTAACTCTAACCCTCCATCCCAGCAACAAATCATCCTCCACGTTGCGAGTAGATTGCTGGCTATCTAACAGCATTTCTCACCCCTCCCCCCAGCCGGCGCATCCGCCGCTGCCATCAAGCTGTTACCAGCGCTGTGCAGAGAGTGTCCCCGCTTCAGCTGCTATGAGCACCACAGGACAACCCTCCGACCCCACCTAGAGCAAAGCTCTTACCGTGGCCGCGGCCCTTCATGCAGACAGCAGTAGCGCAGGACCTAGCAGTGATCACCTGAGAGGCAGTGCATGGCAGTGGCAGTGGAGAAGGCCAGAGTTGTGAGCCAAGGACCTGAGGCTGAACAGAGACCAGAGTGGTGAGTGCCAGGACCTAGCACTGCAGGCAATCACGAACAGGGGTCGTCACCTGGCTGTCAAACAGCCTTACCCTTGTCGACGACCACGCTTCCGGTGTCGACAAGATACACCAGTACCCAGCAAGTTATCTCCTATGCTGTAGTTAGGGAAGAATTTGCTGAGATGGGAAAACCCCTTTAAAGAATATAGACAAACCTGTGTACTGTCTGATCTTACATCTTACAGTATGTTACTGTCTTTTACCAGAGCCCTGTTATCACTAAATTACAAAAGAAGAGACATATCTCTGTGAGAAAGTTTGGCTAAGTAACCTTGGAGTATTTTACACTTAGAGAAATGTGCCTTTTATTTTTTTGTGTGTTATATATGTAGCAACTTAATTTTTTGCTCACGGTGATGAATCACAAAGAGTATTTTTCTCTATAAAAAGTAGATTATAGCCAAATAAATGCATGAAACCAGAGATTTCTCCAGCCAGTGCTTTTCTTTGGTGACTGTGTAGCTTTGAAGTTTTAGAGTAAAACCTATTGTTCTCTAGGAGTCAGAAGGAAGCATCTGCACTATTACTCTGTTTACTATCATCAGACATTTTTAAGTACTCATACTTTGGATCGGAAACTTAACCGAGTTCAAACAAGGACAGGTCCTGAGACCTTGAAAGCTACCACTGTCAGGTGCTGTTATAATGCAGACTAGAACACAAGATGAAATGTAGATCAAATATCTTTCAGCTTGTGTTTGGAACTCGGATGTTCTCATTATTAAATACATATATTGGAAACAATCACATATACATATCTGTAAAAATCTAGTCTTTATTTACATTAAACTTAATGTGAGCAGTGTGAGATGAGTAATGGGGATATTCTTCAATAAAGCGAATACTTCAAAGAGCAAAAATGTTGTTTAAACATGATAAATTGTTTAAACAACTGGTTATACAGTATGTGAGGAATTCTGCATTCAGTAACTGAAATTTTCATTGTTATATAGGTTTTTGTGTAATATTTAGTTAGACAGAATTGGTTATTTTGTTAACTGCTTCTCCTGATAATGGTAAGCCTAATTATCCTGTTCCTTAACTTTTTCCTTTTGAAACAGAACTATTTGTGCTGCAGACCACTAATCCAATTCACTATCAGGAAGTTGTCACTTATACATACAGTGGAACTGCAGCTCAGTCCCTGTCACCAGAGGCGTAACTAGAAGCTCCTGGGCCCCAATGCAAAACCTGTAACAGGGCCCCCAACTATAATGCTTTATTCATAGTACTGGGTTCCCTATATGGAGAAGAGAGGCCTTATGGGCCCCCTAAGGGTCCTGGGCCCGGGTGAAACCGCATCCCCTGCATCCTCTATAGTTACGCCTCTGCCTGTCACAGTTTCTACAAACCTGCTAGCTCACATTACACTAGCAATTCTTCCTTCCATCAATTCAGTATGAATGGCGCTGTGCTTACATGTTTTATTAGCTAGCTAGTTCTCTACGGACAGACAAAAGGCTTGTAATCCTCTGTTTGAATACGTATTCAAGTTATTTTCTATCTCTTTATCTATCATCTATCTATCTACCTACCGACCATATCATATCTATCTATGTATCTATCTATCTATGTATCTATCTATCTATCTCATATCTATCTCTATCTAGCTATCTATCTGTCTAATTATGACATTAGCAGAGAGGAACTACATTGGTAGTCCACATTATTGGCACACTTGAATATTAAGTACACCACATTAAATATCACTTCAAATAATGTGTATATTGAAAATGATTGGATATATTGTTGATACTGAAAAGCACAAGACACAAAGATAACAAAATAAAAACTGGGCTGGAAACAAAGATACAAAATTGAAAACAATACCAGGACATGATTAATGGCACAAAGTATGAAATCTGACTAACCGGTAATGAATTAGAAATTAAGGCTGGTTCACTCAAACATTGATCAATCATCTTGCACTCCAAGCGGGAGCTTCAGAAGACAAATTGGGCCCCTTGTCTTCTGCATCTAGCTGTTTCTCGCTCGAAGGGCCTGGCTGTTATACCGCCAGGCGCTCCAAACAGGGGATGCAGAAGACAAGCGGAGCCGCTTGTCTTCTGCATCCAGCAGTTCCCGGCTCGGAACGCCTGGCTGTTATACAGCCGAGCGCTCCGAGCGGGGAATGCAGAAGACAAGCCGGGCCGCTTGTCTTCTGCATCCAGCTGTTCTCTGCGCAAAGCGCCCGGCTGTTATACAGCAGAGCACTCTGAGTGGGGGATGCAGAAGACAAGCGGGGCCGCTTGTCTTCTGTATCCAGCTGTACTCTGCTCAGAGCGCCCGGCTGTTATACAGCCGAGCAGGGGATGAATAACACAATGTGGAAAAGAGAACATGTAGAGCATTCAAAGAACTTCAAGTTGAGTTGAAGATACGTGATATTTTCAACCTGTAGCATATGCCACATACTCAACAAAACAGGGCTCTATGGGGCTAGAGCCAAGGAGGACCCCATTCTTTAAAGTAAGGCATTAAAAAGAGTGACTGAATGTTGCTAAAAGTTACATAGACAAACCACAATCATTCTGTGAGATGTTTTATGGACAAATGAAACTAAACTAAAGCTCTTCAGCAATGCATACCAGTGTTATATTGAGTAGATGAAATGAAGCCTAAAAGGAAAGGTGCGCCCTAAAAGCAGTGTAATACTGTGGAAGATTAAACATTGTGGGGCTGTCTTCTTGTCCCAGAGACGTTCTTGTCTCTGGGACAAGAACGTTGAACAAATTGGATCCTAGGGCAGGATGATGACCCAAAGCACACATCCAAAAGTACACTAGAATGTTGAAGAAGGTAAAAATGGACTGGATTAAACTGACCGGCAATAAATCCTGATCTCAATCTAACTGACAATCTTTGGAAAGAGCTAAAATTGAGAAAAGGAACCATGGAAACATTCAAGAGCTTGAGTGAACTGCAGTAGAAGAAACTACAAGCAGCAGACAGGTGCAAGAAGCTCACTAATTGCTCCAAAAACATTTTGAGATTGACATTGTTAACAAAGGTCATGCAGCCAAGTATTAGGGAAGGGCACCTGTAATCTTGTCCATGTCATATATTATACCCATTCTTTATTTCTTTTTAGAAATGAAGGCATGTATGTTGACAGGTAAATTGTTTTTGTTGAATGCATTTGGAAATGATATTAAAATATTTTAAGAATACAGAGTTACTAAATATACACTTATTTTTGAAAACAATGGCTTTTTATAGTAAACAATCAAGAGTGCCACTAATGTTGACCACAACTATAAACGGCTACAGTAATTCAAATTTCCTTCCAGAGATCTGAATTGAAGTCCATGGGCCCCAATTCTGAATCTGCAATGGCTTCTCAACTGTAAAACATCACATACACCGTGTTCACAAATCTCTGTGTATTTTTATGGAAAATTAATGGCAGGAATCTGCACCTAAGGGCGGATTCGTACAAATGTCGGCATAACTACGCTCGGCTGCACGGAGTGTAGTAGCGCCTGAATGAGAGGAATTTCTTGATCTTCACCAGCTTTTGATCTGTCCCACATGTAGTATGCACTGTATGTGGGAAAGATAGGGCTTGTGCTATCTTTTCTCAGCCATACAATTAATAGGAGCTGGTGAAATGAAACCACTGAAATCCTATTGAAATCAGGGCTTTTGTTTTGTCCCATTATGCGGACATGATAATTACTGCTGCATCCAGTGGATCGATACATGGATTAGACATTGTAATTCAATGCAAAAGAATAACTAATATGTTGTGAATTTTAATATCTGCAGTGCATTCATTATTCTACACTGATTTTTGTTACAAAGTGTGTGAATTGGGTATAAAATACCTCATTCATATGCACTGTTGGCGGAATGTCAGCTGAATCCATGGCTAAATCCTGGCAGGATCCAGAAGCTATGAGCATTATAGTACTGGTCTTCTTATGTGAGATAGAAAGACCCCTCAGGCTCCATGGCTGGATGTGACTGCCACCTCTGCACTTCATATATGCCACTGTCTCCTTTTAAACAAATGAAAAGTGTGGCCTGCAGGACAATGAGACTATCAAACAGCATAAAGGACTTATTCCTAAATAAATAAAAATATTCTTAAAAAAAGAGAGACAGGGGTCAATTTCCATCCACAACAACCATTGTTTGCCATTGCTGGTGCTACAAAATTCCATAAGGCATTTTTTGATACTCAGCTTTGGGACTACTTTGATGGATTGTGCATTATATGGAATTCAGAATGATTGGGTTCAAGAAGAAAATAATTTTCCAGCTTTACTGTATGTACCGTCATTTCCTAGCTCTGTTGATTGTGATAATCCAGTTGGGATATTTTTAGCTAGATAAATCAAACACATTTTTCTAAAGATAAACTATGTAAAAGAATTCAATATACAAATGAATACATCTCAAATGATTTGGCAAATCACTTGAAGTTTTCTTAGAAAAGGGAAAAGTTTAGTTTTACGCAGATGTTGCCCTTAAATTGGGTGACTGTAGTATTTGTACTTTTTTGAAGTGAACCTATATTGTCTTTGCCTCTAGTAGGGTTACCATTTGGAAATCAATCATTTGTAATGAACTCTGTATACTTAAATGAAAACCCCTGCTAGGGAAATTTGCCACCTGCAACTTACTTTTGCAGTGGCCACTACAGGAGAAATGTAGTGTTACAGGTGGAGCTTCAGGTGAAATCAAATTATTTAGCAGTTCTTAACTTTGGAAGTCTTCAGTAATAAGGCAACACATTTAACTGTTAATTGAAATATATGAATAGTTTATTGAATGGTCCATTCATGCACAATGCTTCCAGTAGTTAAAGCCTTCAATAGTTTGCCAATGAGATCAATTGTTTTGCCTAATCCACCAAGTATGCTGCTTGGTATTTCAGAAATAAATGTTAATTTGGGAACAAAACAGCACAAAGTACATATCTGCCTTTGCAACATTGTCCTATTGAGTTGGTCATGCAGGAAATAAAAAAAACAGATAAAGAAAAATATTAACACCATATAGACTATTGATAAAAAAGGTTCTCAGAGATAATGATTTTTCAGAAAAAATATGCTAAATGATGAATAATACTATTTCTGCTATTAGTGCACAAAAATCTGAACTTTTGCAGAGCGCTTTATATTTAGAGGGGCAATTTAAATGTACGAGTTTTGTGTGTTGCGAGACACACAGGCTCCCTGGAAATAGAACCTATTATTTTGTGCTCCAGGGTTATCACTTTTTTATAACCTCATATTCCTGTATTCTATTTTGATGCACTTTTGCATAAAAAGAAAGAATTTAATTATTTTTTTGTAGAAAAGGTTACCCCGAAATCATGTCATTGGATCTATTGATGTATATAGACTCTTTTTTCATACTCCTGCGCTCTGGCGCAGACTTTGAACTGCCAGCGAGGAAAGAGATTCCCCTCATTTAGGCGCTACTACGCTCCGTGCTGCTGAGCGTAGTTGCACCTATGGCAGTGTGAATAAACCCTAAGATAGAAAACCTGCAGTATGTCCTATTTTGGGGAGACATCTTCCATTATTTTTTATGGACCCGAAAAAAAAAATCAGAGCCCACTCGCATGCTATACAATGTGCATGCAAGTGCAATACAATTCTTCATTTCTTACTATTGAAACACATGCGACTTTTTTGTGTGTGAAAAATGTATTGCAGACGCAGGAAAATTACAGATTAAAGGCCTCCCTCACACAGGCGTTTGCAAAGACGCAGCTTTTTTTTAACACTACGTTTACTGCGGTTCCAGCAGCACTGGCATGCATTTTGCCAGGGTTTTGGCTGAAAACTCAGCCAAAGAAGCTGAAAAAAAAGGGATACTCACCTAGCAGGAGCCATCCGGGTCTCTGCTGCTGCTCTCCGGCATTGCTGCAGGTGTCGGTAAAGTTGTCAGCCTCCGACAGACCCTGTCTCGGAGGCTGACAACTTTCAGACCCCGTTGAAAACGCCGCCTCCCGCAAGAGATTGCTCTGATTGGTTCATCAAGCGCTGGCTCTGATTGGCTGAGCGTGGCACTCAAGAGCCATTCAGAGCAATCTCTTGCTGTAGGTGGGGTTTTCAACCCTGTGACAAGCAAGGGATGGTCTGTCGGAGCCTAAAAACATCACCGAAGCCAGCAGGGAAGCCAGAGAGCAGCGGTAGGGACCCGGATGGTGACTGCTTGGTTGAGTATTCCTTTCTTTTTTCAGGTACTGTAGCTAGGACGTTTAGCACTGTCAAAAACGCGACACCAAGTTGTGCTTTATTTTCAGCAGCGCTGAAAACTCTGCCTATTCATTTCAATGGGTGACACACTGCGTTTAGAAAAGCTGAAACGCCAAAAATAGGACATGCACTGCTCAAAAATCAAGTGTCTGTCTGCGCATGTGTGAGCATTCCCATTGAAAACGCTGCGCTAATCGCGGTAAAAAGTGCCTGTGTGATGGGGGCCTTAGGGCGGATTCAGATGAGTGTGTTTTTTCCCCCTTATACTGCCATGCTAATAATGGCAGTATAAGGCCTTAGTCAGACGGGCGTTTTTAGCCGCGATTTGTGCATGCGCATGCGTCCGGCGATTTTATAAAACCATTGCTTTGCAATGGTATCGGACACATGAGCACTTTTTATGCGCTCGTCCGATAAATTATAGAACAAAAAATCGCAGATCACGATTTCTGCGATCTGCGATTCCTGTTCTCTTCTCTATATGCGCTCAATAGGGCCGGCGGCAGCAGCGCCGACCCCATTGAGAACATATAGAAGACAAATCATTCTTCTCTTCCACAGCTGTAACAGCTGTGACAGAGAAGAACGATGTTTGCCCATTGAATTCAATGGAGCCGGCAATACAGCCGCTCCATTGAAAGCAATGGGCTGCCGGCGTGCGCTGGATGAATTGTCGGGAAGGGCTTAAATATATAAGCCCTTCCCTGCAATTCATCCAGAAATGTGTTAAAATAAAAAAAAATTGTATACTCACCTTTCCGCTGCAGCCGGAGTCCAGCCGCGGCCGCTGTCAGTTCTCCTGAACTGTTTCTTGGCACTATTCAGCCGGCGGGGCTTTAAAATCCCCGCCTGCTGAATGATCTGCCTCTGATTGGTCACAGCCCTGACCAATCAGAGGCCGGTTTCACTCACACACCCATTCATGAATGGGTGAGTGACTGCTGCCTCTCAGCGCTGAGCCAATCAGGGGCAGGTCTGACTCACATCCATTCATGAATTCATGAATGGATGTGAGTGAGGCATGCCTCTGATTGGCTCAGCGCTGAGCCAATCAGGGGGCAGGTCTGACTCACACCCCCTTTACACCCACTGCAGGACGGCCGCGCGGAGCTCCGGCTGCCGGGAGAAGGTGAGTCTACAATTTTTTCTTATTTTAACACATTTTAGGATGAATTGCAGGGAAGGGCTTATATATTTAAGCCCTTACCGACAATTCATCCCGGGCTCGCCCGCAGCGCATTGCTTTAAATGGAGGCGGCTCTATTGCCGTCTTCATTGAATGCAATGCGCTGGACAGCTCTGACCCGTTTCTAATGAAACGCGGCTAGGAGCAGATTTTCGGGCGATTTGCGGGCGACTTGCGCATCCGTCATGCGATCCGCAAATCGCACGAAAAAACGCCCGTCTGACTAAGGCCTAACTGGACAAAACTAAATCACTGATGTCTATGGGAACAGCCCTAATCTTTTCTATGGGTAACATATGTAATGATGTCCATTTCACGCAATACACCATGTATGGGCAATGTTGCATATGCAACACCAGTATGAGACAAAGCATGGAAAAAAAAAGAAATAAGTCACATTGCGCATGATAGCACCATACAGTACAGACCATTTAAACACTGCATGATCCACACAGCGTTTTACGCATATGGCCATGGCTATATCACCTTTGTTTATATAGCACATGCATATTCCGAAAAATTTTACATCACTTGATATTATGGGCTTTGTCCCTGTTGGAGCTCAGAATTTTTTAAAATTGACCTATTAGCCCAACAACCAACAATTAGAACTGATGTTCTGAAGTCTGAAAGTCAACAGGAAACCCTCAGGATTATTAGAGCAGCTCTGGATATGAATGCAAAAGGTATAATGCAACAATGTAAGTAAAGCACTGGCAATGTTGGGTACAAGGGATTGAAACCTACTCCTCGGGGTGCATTCAAAAAGTTTTGCATCCACCACCTTGAAGGTAACCAATAACCTATAGTGTTGCTCGTTGTGAGTGGCCGAAAGATAAAATCAGATCAGGACACCCTGACCCAATTTTTTACAAAAAATTGCAAGAAAGTAATTTCACAAATTAGAGGGAGGGGGTGTGAATGTGTTTTTCTATGAATTGATATCTTTCAATGCTGTTCAAATCCTATTAAGGATAACATCTACATGGACTTTGAAATACTCCATCCAGATGTTGCTCTTGTACAGATTTGAACCTGGAACTTAAGTACTAGAAGGCAGCACTAATAACCACTCAGCCACCACTTCTGTCCTTGCTGCTCCAGAGGAAGAGAAAAACAGGAAGAATAAACACAGAGAGAACATAAAATACCATGGGCAGAGTTGAACCTAGAACTCCAGCCCTGCAAGGGAGCAATGCTAACAACTGAGCCATTACACTTTTCCCTTTGCCCTTTCCATAGGAGGAGAAAATTAAGAAGAACATGAATAATAAACACAAAGAGAACATAGATAGAGATGTTGTCCATTTAATAACCTGTGAACTTAGAACCACAGTACTACCAGGCAACAGCGATAGCTCTTGAGCCGCCAAGCTTCTTTTTTTCTCTTCTGGCTTCTTCTTCTCTGGATGAGGAGAAGTAGAAAAATTAATAAGAAAATATCTTATTATTCTCTTTCATCTGCTTTTTCCCCCCTTTATCCTCCTCATTCTCATTCTTCTTCTTCACTTTCTTCTTCTCCTTCTGGTCTGGAGAAGGAGGAGACAGAAGATCAAGCATAGTAGCTCAGTTGATAGCACTGCTGCCTTACAGCACTGTAGTTCTATGTTGTAATCTGACTAAGGACACCATCTAGAGGGGGTTTTTATGTTCTCTTTCCAGTTAATTATTCTTCTAGTTCTCCTCCTCCACTGGAGCAATGCATGTTTTGTGGCTCAGTTGTTGTTGTTGGTGCTGCTGCTTTGGTTTTAGGCTCAAATCGACCAAGGGCAACATCTGAATGAGGTTTTTATTTTCTGTTTGTGTTTTTTTCTTGCTGCTCTTCCTCTACCCTTTGGAGCAGAAAAAGCAAGTGTGGGGGCTCACTTAGTAGCACTGCAGCTTTGCAGGGCTGGAGTTGTAGGTTCAAATCTGACAAAGAGCAACATCTTATTGAATTTTCCAAAGTTATTATCCTTAATGGAATTTAAAACTAGGACCTCAGCACTGAAAGGCAACAGTGCTAACAATTAGAGATGAGCGAGCACCAAAATGCTCGGGTGCTCGTTACTCGGGACGAAATTATCGCGATGCTCGAGGGTTCGTTTCGAATAACGAACCCCATTGAAGTCAATGGGCGACCCGAGCATTTTTGTATTTCGCCGATGCTCGCTAAGGTTTTCATGTGTGAAAATCTGGGCAATTCAAGAAAGTGATGGGAACGACACAGCAACGGATAGGGCAGGCGAGGGGCTACATGTTGGGCTGCATCTCAAGTTCACAGATCCCACTATTAAGCCACAGTACCGGCAAGAGTGCCCCCCCCCCCCTCCCAACAACTTTTACTTCTGAAAAGCCCTCATTAGCAATGGATACCTTAGCTAAGCACCACACTACCTCCAACAAAGCACAATCACTGCCTGCATGACACTCCGCTGCCACTTCTCCTGGGTTACATGCTGCCCAACCCCCCCCGCACGACCCAGTGTCCACAGCGCACACAAAAGTGTCCCTGCGCAGCCTTCAGCTGCCCTCATGCCACACCACCCTCATGTCTATTTATAAGTGCGTCTGCCATGACGAGGAACCGCAGGCACACACTGCAGAGGGTTGGCACGGCTAGGCAGCGACCCTCTTTAAAAGGGGCGGGGCAATAGCCCACAATGCTGTACAGAAGCAATGAGAAATATAATCCTGTGCCACCGCCATCAGGAGCTGCACACGTGGGCATAGCAATGGGGAACCTATGTGCCACACACTATTCATTCTGTCAAGGTGTCTGCATGCCCCAGTCAGACCGCGGTTTTTAATTCATAGACACAGGCAGGTACAACTCCCTATTGTGAAGTCCCTGTGGACCGACAGCATGGGTGGCTCCCTGGAACCCACCGGCGGTACATAAAAATATCCCATTGCATTGCCCAACACAGCTGAGGTAGTAATGTCGTGCTTAATGCAGGTGGGCATCGGCCCACA
Source organism: Eleutherodactylus coqui (assembly GCF_035609145.1). NCBI lineage: Eukaryota > Metazoa > Chordata > Amphibia > Anura > Eleutherodactylidae > Eleutherodactylus > Eleutherodactylus coqui. The sequence goes on from NC_089837.1 coordinate 307,093,825, forward strand.
CTGCATGCCCCAGTCAGACTGGGGTTCTTTAGAAGTGGAAACAGATGCATTTATAATTCCCTGTGGACCCACAGCATGGGTGGCTCCCTGGAACCCACCGGCGGTACATAAAAATATCCCATTGCATTGCCCAACACAGCTGAGGTAGTAATGTCGTGCTTAATGCAGGTGGGCTTCGGCCCACACTGCATGCCCCAGTCAGACTGGGGTTCTTTAGAAGTGGAAACAGATGCATTTATAATTCCCTGTGGACCCACAGCATGGGTGGGTGCCAGGAAGCCACCGGCGGTACATAAAAATATCCCATTGCATTGCCCAACACAGCTGAGGTAGTAATGTCGTGCTTAATGCAGGTGGGCTTCAGCCCACACTGCATGCCCCAGTCAGACTGGGGTTCTTTAGAAGTGGAAACAGATGCATTTATAATTCCCTGTGGACCCACAGCATGGGTGGCTCCCTGGAACCCACCGGCGGTACATAAAAATATCCCATTGCATTGCCCAACACAGCGGATGTAACGTCAGCTGTAATGCAGGTGGGCTAAAAATTAATTTGATTACACTGTAGACGAGGGCCCACAAAAATTGCTGTATCAACAGTACTAATATACATCAGAAAAATTGGCCCTGGCCAACCAAGAGGGCAGGTGAAACCTATTAATCGCTTTGGTTAATGTGGCTTAAGTGGTAACTAGGCCTGGAGGCAGCCCAGTTTAACGAAAAATTGGTTCAAGTTAAAGTTTCAACGCTTTTAAGAGCATTGAAACGTATACAAATTTTTAAGAAAAATTATATGAGTGAGCCTTGTGGCCCTAAGAAAAATTGCCCGTTCGGCGTCATTACGTGAGGTTTCAGGAGGAGGAGCAGGAGGAGGAGGAGGAATATTATACACAGATTGATGAAGCAGAAATGTCCCCGTTTTGGATGGTGAGAGAGAACGATGCTTCCATCCGCGGGTGCAGCCTACGTATTGCTTAGGTATCGCTGCTGTCCGCTGGTGGAGAAGAGAAGTCTGGGGAAATCCAGGCTTTGTTCATCTTGATGAGTGTTAGCCTGTCGGCACTGTCGGTTGACAGGCGGGTACGCTTATCTGTGATGATTCCCCCAGCCGCACTAAACACCCTCTCTGACAGGACGCTAGACAAGCAAGCAAGCAAGCACCTCCAGGGCATACAGCGCGAGTTCAGGCCACGTGTCCAGCTTCGACACCCAGTAGTTGTAGGTGGCAGAGGCGTCAGGGAGGACGGTCGTGCGATCGGCTACGTACTCCCTCACCATCCTTTTACAGTGCTCCCGCCGACTCAGCCTTGACTGGGGAGCGGTGACACAGTCTTGCTGGGGAGCCATAAAGCTGTCCAGGGCCTTAAAGACTGTTGTATTGCCTGTGCTGTACATGCTGCTCGATCTCCGCACCTCCCCTGCTACCTGGCCCTCGGAAGTGCGCCTTCTGCCACTAGCGCTGTCGGATGGGAATTTTACCATCAGCTTGTCCGCCAGGGTCCTGTGGTATAGCAACACTCTCGAACCCCTTTCCTCTTCGGGAATGAGAGTGGAAAGGTTCTCCTTATACCGTGGGTCGAGCAGTGTGTACACCCAGTAATCCGTAGTGGCCAGAATGCGTGCAACGCGAGGGTCACGAGAAAGGCATCCTAACATGAAGTCAGCCATGTGTGCCAGGGTACCTGTACGCAACACATGGCTGTCTTCACTAGGAAGATCACTTTCAGGATCCTCCTCCTCCTCCTCCTCCTCAGGCCATACACGCTGAAAGGATGACAGGCAAGCAGCATGGGTACCGTCAGCAGTGGGCCAAGCTGTCTCTTCCCCCTCCTCCTCATCCTCCTCATGCTCCTCCTCCTCCTCCTGAACGCGCTGAGATATAGACAGGAGGGTGCTCTGACTATCCAGCGACATACTGTCTTCCCCCGGCTCTGTTTCCGAGCGCAAAGCGTCTGCCTTTATGCTTTGCAGGGAACTTCTCAAGATGCAAGGCAGAGGAATGGTGACGCTAATGATTGCAGCATCGCCGCTCACCACCTGGGTAGACTGCTCAAAGTTTCGAAGGACCTGGCAGATGGCTGCCAACCAGGCCCACTCTTCTGAAAAGAATTGAGGAGGCTGACTCCCACTGCGCCGCCCATGTTGGAGTTGGTATTCCACTATAGCTCTACGCTGCTCATAGAGCCTGGCCAACATGTGGAGCGTAGAGTTCCACCGTGTGGGCACGTCGCACAGCAGTCGGTGCACTGGCAGATTAAACCGATGTTGCAGGGTCCGCAGGGTGGCAGCGTCCGTGTGGGACTTGCGGAAATGTGCGCAGAGCCGGCGCACCTTTTACGAGCAGGTCTGACAAGCGTGGGTAGCTTTTCAGAAAGCGCTGAACCACCAAATTAAAGACGTGGGCCAGGCATGGCACGTGCGTGAGGCTGCCGAGCTGCAGAGCCGCCACCAGGTTACGGCCGTTGTCACACACGACCATGCCCGGTTGGAGGCTCAGCGGCGCAAGCCAGCGGTCGGTCTGCTCTGTCAGACCCTGCAGCAGTTCGTGGGCCGTGTGCCTCTTATCTCCTAAGCTGAGTAGTTTCAGCACGGCCTGCTGACGCTTGCCCACCGCTGTGCTTCCACGACGCGCGACACCGACTGCTGGCGACGCGCTGCTGCTGCTGACACATCTTGATTGCGAGACAGAGGTTGCGTTGGAGGAGGGTGGTTTAGTGGAGGAAGCATACACCGCCGCAGATACCACCACCGAGCTGGGGCCCGCAATTCTGGGGGTGGGTAGGACGTGAGCGGTCCCAGGCTCTGACTCTGTCCCAGCCTCCACTAAATTCACCCAATGTGCCGTCAGGGAGATATAGTGGCCCTGCCCGCCTGTGCTTGTCCACGTGTCCGTTGTTAAGTGGACCTTGGCAGTAACCGCGTTGGTGAGGGCGCGTACAATGTTGCGGGAGACGTGGTCGTGCAGGGCTGGGACGGCACATCGGGAAAAGTAGTGGCGACTGGGAACTGAGTAGCGCGGGGCCGCCGCCGCCATCATACTTTTGAAGGACTCCGTTTCCACAACCCTATACGGCAGCATCTCAAGGCTGATAAATTTGGCTATGTGGACGGTTAACGCTTGAGCGTGCGTGGCGGCGTACTTGCTCTTGCGCTCAAACACTTGCGCTAGCGACGGCTGGACGGTGCGGTGCGAGACATTGCTGGATTGAGCCGAGGACAGCGGAGGTGAGGGTGTGGGTGCAGGCCAGGAGACGGTAGTGCCTGTGTCCTCAGAGCGGGGTTGGATCTCAGTGGCAGGTTGGGGCACAGGGGGAGAGGCAGCGGTGCAAACCGGAGGCGGTGAATGGCCTTCGTCCCACCTTGTGGGGTGCTTGGCCATCATATGTCTGCGCATGCTGGTGGTGGTGAGGCTGTTGGTGGTGGCTCCCCGGCTGATCTTGGCGCGACAAAGGTTGCACACCACTGTTCGTCGGTCGTCAGGCGTCTCTGTGAAAAACTGCCAGACCTTAGAGCACCTTGGCCTCTGCAGGGTGGCATGGCGCGAGGGTGCGCTTTGGGAAACAGTTGGTGGATTATTCGGTCTGGCCCTGCCTCTACCCCTGGACACCGCACTGCCTCTTGCAACCTGCCCTGCTGCTGCCCTTGCCTCCCCCTCTGAAGACCTGTCCTGAGTAGGCGTTGCACACCAGGTGGGGTCAGTCACCTCATCGTCCTGCTGCTCTTCCTCCGAATCCTCTGTGTGCTCCTCCCTCGGACTTACTGCCCTTACTACTACCTCACCGATAGACAACTGTGTCTCATCGTCATCGTCCACCTCACCCACTGAAAGGTCTTGAGACAGTTGCCGGAAGTCCCCAGCCTCATCCCCCGGACCCCGGGAACTTTCCAATGGTTGGGCATCAGTGACGATAAACTCCTCTGGTGGGAGAGGAACCACTGCTGCCCAATCTGAGCAGGGGCCCGAGAACAGTTCCTGGGAGTCTTCCCGCTCCTGAGCATGTGTCATTGTAGTGGAGTGAGGAGGCAGGGAGGAAGGAGGAGCAGCAGCCAGAGGATTCGGATTTGCAGCACTGGACGGCGCAGAACTGTGGGTGGATGATAGCTTGCTGGAAGCACTTTCTGCCATCCACGACAGGACCTGCTCACACTGCTCATTTTCTAATAAAGGTCTCCCGCGTGGACCCATTAATTGGGCGATGAATGTGGGGACGCCAGAAACGTGCCTCTCTCCTAATCGCGCAGCAGTCGGCTGCGATACACCTGGATCAGGAGCTCGGCCTGTGCCCACACCCTCACTTGGGCCTACACGTCCTCGGCCACGTCCACGTCCTCTAGGCCTACCCCTACCCCTCAGCATGCTGTATTACCAGTGATTTCCCAGGCAGGAAATAAATTGGCGCAAGCCTGCAGGACAAATTGAATTTTTCCCTTTTTTTTAAAGAAAAGGCCCACTGACTATATTCAATCAGATAAGAAATCTGTTCCACAGAAATGCAGTTATATGAAGTGCAGCAGAGCGGTGATTTTTCCCAGGAAGGCAGGAAATAAATTGGCGCAAGACTGCTGTTAAACGTAGCTGGCTGCGTATGATTTTTTTTACTATCTCCACCCACCACACACGCACCCAGAACGCTGAGGACTGACAGAGGCAGGCCACATAGAATGTTTCCCTTTTTTTTAAAAGAAAAGGCCCACTGACTATATTCAATCAGATAAGAAATGTGTTCCACAGAAATGCAGTTATATTAAGTGCAGCAGAGCGGTGATTTTTCCCAGGAAGGCAGGAAATAAATTGGCGCAAGACTGCTGTTAAACGTAGCTGGCTGCGTATGATTTTTTTACTATCTCCACCCACCACACACGTACACAGAACGCTGAGGACTGACAGAGGCAGGCCACATAGAATTTTTCCCTTTTTTTTTTAAGGGAAGGCCGGCCCACTGACTATATTCAATCAGATAAGAAATGTGTTCCACAGAAATGCAGTTATATGAAGTGCAGCAGAGCAGTGATTTTTCCCAGGAAGGCAGGAAATAAATTGGCGCAAGACTGCTGTTAAACGTAGCTGGCTGCGTATGATTTTTTTTACTATCTCCACCAACCACACACGTACACAGAACGCTGAGGACTGACAGAGGCAGGCCACATAGAATTTTTCCCTTTTTTTTTTAAGGGAAGGCCGGCCCACTGACTATATTCAATCAGATAAGAAATGTGTTCCACAGAAATGCAGTTATATGAAGTGCAGCAGAGCGGTGATTTTTCCCAGGAAGGCAGGAAATAAATTGGCGCAAGACTGCTGTTAAACGTAGCTGGCTGCGTATGATTTTTTTACTATCTCCACCCACCACACACGTACCCAGAACGCTGAGGACTAACAGAGGCAGGCCACATAGAATGTTTCCCTTTTTTTTAAAAGAAAAGGCCCACTGACTATATTCCATCAATAATATATGTCTTCTGGCCCTGCCTACACAATTCTCTACGCAATGCTCTGCACAGCCGATTTTGAAAAAAAAAATATGCAACACCGCTAACAGCAGCCTGCACAGTACTGCACACGGTTAAATGTGGCCCTAAGAAGGACCGTTGGGGTTCTTGAAGCCTACACTCACTCCTAACACTCTCCCTGCCTAACCACCACTTCTGTCCCTGGACTATTACTGCAGGGCGCAATGCTCTGCAGACAGCCGATTTTGAAAAAAAAAAAAATTGTGCAACACTGCTAACAGCACCCTCCACAGTACTGCACACGGATAGATGTGGCCCTGAGAAGGACCGTTGGGGTTCTTGAAGCCTACACTCACTCCTAACACTCTCCCTACAGCAGCAGCACCAGCAGCAGCACTTTCCCTCAGCTAACTCACAAGGCATCTGAGGCGAGCCGCGGGAGGGGCCGACTTTTATACTCGGGTGACATCTGATCTCCCCAGCCACTCACAGCAGGGGGGTGGTATAGGGCTTGAACGTCACAGGGGGAAGTTGTAATGCCTTCCCTGTCTTTCAATTGGCCAGAAAAGCGCGCTAACGTCTCACAGAGGAAAGTGAAAGTAACCCGAACACCGCATGGTGCTCGTTAAGAGTAACGAGCATCCCGAACACCCTAATATTCGCCCAAGCATCAAGCTCGGACGAGTACGTTCGCTCATCACTACTAACAATTTAACCACATTCATACAAGAACACACATGCACATTAGTGAAGCTGATTTTCATTCCTATCGATTTCAAAGGGGGGTTGGAATCAGCTCTCTCGATTCATGACTATTTTTCAAAAATCAGGTTGGGCACTCCTGATCCAAATACACTACTTATTAATTAGAGCAGACATAGTATAGTAACATAATATCAAAAGTTTAAAAAGACACGTTCATCCATTTCAGTCTGTCATTCTGCAATGTTGATTTAGAGGAAGGCAAAAAAAAAATGTAGATTTTGTTGCAATCAAGAAAGGCATCCAATCTTCGCTTGAACTCTTTCAGTGAGTACACCATCATCACATCCTTAGACAGAGTTCCATAGTCTCCCTGCTCTTACAGTAAAGAACCCCCTTTTGTGTTGAAACCTTCTTTCCTCTAGATGGAGAGGATGCCCCCTTGTTACTTTTACAGCCCTGGGTATAAATAGATGATGAGAGAGATCTCTGTATTGTCCCCTAACATATTTATACACAGTTATTGGTTCGCCCCTCAGACATCTTTTTTCTAAACTAAATAAGCCCAATTTTGATACCCTCTCTGGGTATTGTAGTCCAACCATGACATTAGTTGCCCACCTTTGAACCCGCTCAAACTGTGCTATTTTTTCTTGAGTAGCAGTGCCCAACACTGTTTACTATATTCCATGTGTGGCCTAACCATTGACTTGTAAAGAGGAAGAACAATGTTCTCGTCATGTGCCACTAGACCTATTTTCATGCATCCCATTATCCTATTTGCCTTGGCAACAGCTGCCTGACACTGGTTGCTCGAGTTAAGTTTACAGTTAACTCTAGTCCCCAAGTCCTATTTTCATAACAGTTCTATCAAGTGATTTCTCATTTAGCATGTAATGGTGACATGAATTTTCCTTCCCATGTGCATAACCTTACATTTATCAGTGTTAAACCTAATTTCCAACTTTTCTCCCAAACTTTGGAAACACTGTGTAAACCAGCTATCTGCTTTTAATTGAAGAATTACAGCCTGAAAGCTCAAATCAGAAGAGAGGAGAAAATGGACATCAGACAGTCACCTTGCTGTATAAAGGCCACTGTGGATCTGAGTAGCATTGTCCATGTGAACCCAGGCCCAGATTTGACCTGAGTCATAGGTCTTTGTGGGGGACATAGGTTCCCTGTTGCAAGCTGTGGTGAAGAAATTAATCGCACGACTGGAGTTTGTACATCTACAAGTGGTTATTTTGTCTGTTCTCATTACGTTTAATTGGTACAAAGAAGCAATAAGAATTGAAAAATAAATTAGGCTTAGCATAGTGACTTTTTGGAGCAAGCTATGGTGGTGTCGTGTGATAGTTGGAAGCCCAATAGTCAGGGAAAATATGAGGACATACTGCTTGAAGTTGGTCCAGCTGGTACTGGAGGCGTCATATAAAGTTTTCCGGGCAGAAACATATATAGTCATTTTTGTAGTGTTAGATAAAAAAGAACAAGCTGTGGATATGAAGTGTTGTGAATTATTGTATGTACCAAAACACTTAAAAGTCCCAAAAGATGGTCTTTAGATCTCACATAAACACTATATTCATTTGAAACAATTATTTATACATTGATAAATGGGTTTTTGGGGACTAAACTATTGATGATTTATCTTCCATATATGTCATTGATAGTTAATCATCTGCTCAGGTTCCCGCCGATCAGATGTCTTAGAAGGCCGCAGTGCTCATATTACATTCATTGGTAACTTCAAGTGAATGAGATTGAGCTGCTATACCAGGCAGAGCTGCTATGAAATGTATGGCGCTCTTCTGAATACCATTGGAGTGAAGCAACCATGGTGCTCTCTTGAATGTCACTCTCACTTCAGTCAGCTGATCTGCAAGGATCCCGGATGGTAGGTCCCTGCTAATCAACTATTGTTAACCTATCCTGAGGACAGGTCATAAATAGTTTAGTCCAGTAAAATGCCTTTAATCATAGCAATATTAACTTAATAAAAAATGACTATCAACCAGATGCATTCTGCACCTTAACAGCACCTGATTTGCAACCAGATTTTTTTATTTTTCTTGGATGGCTTATCCGTAAAGCATGGGCAGCCAACATTTTTTCACAGACAAATGAAGATTATAAGTGCTATATGTTTCTAGGTGAGAATGTTGATAGGAACACATTACCAGCATTTATTTTGATCTGTAAAATGGTGATAATTAAAATAGTAATTACTTTATTAGCTCCTATAGCCTAAAAAAATAAACTTGACGACACTGTAAAAAAGTTTCCTATTTTTTTTACAGACTATTCAAGCATTTATAGGTGGTTGAAAGCCTTGGTCAGTATGTTTGGTCTTTAAATTATGGATTATAGTTTCATGGGTTGCTTTACAAATGTGGTGCAATACCAGTCTGAAATCTAATATAAAAAGCCTACAGGATTTTTCTTGCCCCATACTTTGACCCCTTTGCGTGACCTTTGGTGGATGATTTTGGTGTCATTAGATTTGTGACATCCTCACCACCACTGTAAAATCATAACATTTAAGTTTGATACTTTGAATGACTGTCAGGCCAGGTCAGAGTTCCTATATAAGGTCTAGTGGCGCAGTTGTGCTTCAGCCAACACCGCTGCTAGGGAGAGTCAAGCATTGCTAAGCGATGTTCAAGTTGCTATAAAGAACAGTGCTTACCAAGTTTGACTGTTGCCATGTAACAAAAATATGGACGACCAAGCAAGCTATGGATATCAAATAGTTCAAGTCGAATCCTTGGCTCGACAACGTAGACCCGATAATTGCAGCAAATGTGTATCTCCAATAGGTCAACATCACACCATACGGAAATTCAAACTCTGGGATCCATAGACAACATTTGCATTTACAATCACTTTTCCAAACATTTTATGTTTACATATTAGCGAACATCGGGTCAAACTAGTAAAATAAAATACAAGAACAAAACAACACAATTGTTCACAAAATATTGTTATGACAAAAGTCATTTTTTATTACATAGTTTAATATTCTGTGATACCAACTAATGGTTTGTGACATATAATAAAATTTAGTAACATAGAATTGAGTTTGGGAACATTTGGGTTTCATTTTATTTAGTTCATACGTTTTGTGCTAACAAAATAGATTTTGTTCTACAAAATGTAATACTTGTAAAGTACCCCATATACAAATGCATGTGAGCCCAAGCCAGTCCAATTTGTAATGTAAACTTACTTACACTCTTGAATGGTTTATTTCAATTCCATTTCAAATAGAGATCAAAAATGAAAACCGCACAATTCTCCAAATGACACTAAATGCTCGACAATTTTTACTTCCACTGAGATCTTATTTTGAAAGCTCTCCCAGTTTTCTAACCACATGCTTTTGCCTTCAGCAGTTTCAGACACACAAGAGTATTAAGCAGGATAATGTAAACCAGATATCATTGCCCCATCCCTATTTATTTACTTGTGCTGCGCTTTTCAGGACATATCAAGGTATTCTGTAATGTAAACGGGGTCTTGTAGGATTAGTCAACAGGGGAAGACCAGATCCAGATGTGGGAGGTGGAAGACGAATGAGAAGGAAGGAGAGATGCCTTGACACACACATAATGTAATGACATGTGCTGAGGTTTCCTGGGGTTAATGTGTTAAACATGACCCCTTCTGTGCCTAGTTACAAATCCACAGTACTGAGGCAGAAGATGGAATTTTACGATTTAGTGCAAGACATCAACCCAGAAAACTATGATGTGAATTGAAAAATTGCAGTGTCAAATTGCCTTGGTTTACAACAAGCCTAAGGACCATGGCCTGCATGTGCACATAATTTAATATCCTATGTAATATGTACAGGATGAGGGCAACTCCTGCAGACTAAAGTGATCTGGATGCCATTACTTTAAATGAAATAAGCAGCAGTGAGTTAGAACGGCGTACTAGACAACATTAGTGGCCACAGACGTCATCAACTATATTGCTACTAATATTTACCAATATAGCCCTATATTATATTGAATACATCTTTTATAGTATAGTACCTTAACAAAATGATGACAAAATGAGGAAATACAGTAATTAAACCTTTTTAAGTATCTGCTTACATTGTTTACCAACCATCTATTAAATGTACTGTATTTATAATATGGCACTTTATGTCCTGATTAAAGTGCTGCTTTGCCATTGTAATGAACAATAGTTCTCCTATCATCTTTATAAAATTGACTAGTAATGATTAGGAAATTATAGTACCAGTGTTTCTGGTGGTGCAATGCTACATGCACATCACACACACACAGCACTGCTATATGCATGTCACACACACAGCACTGCTACATACAGTGTTCATCCCATACAACAGGGATCAGAAGTAGCGCAGCACCAGAGATGAAGGAACTGTCATGATTTCACCGTCATGTTCCATCCCTAATCACATGACAGTGACGCTCATCCCGAGTGAATGATTTACATGTCCGGCCCCTAATCACATGACAGTAATGCCACCAAAGGTCCTGCATTCTTGTGCAGATTACGGGAAGATTACAAACCCCTAGTGGCCTCAGTTGCTATGGAATACTAATGAACACCTAGCTGGACAGCAGCCGTGTGCATACAAGACCTGTGATTATGTCATTGTCATATGATCAGGGGCGGAGCATGGAAGTCACTCACAAACCCACTTACCCACTCACGCACGGACGGATAGCTTGTCATTAGTAGTTTGACATTATGGATTTAGTACAGTAGATATACTATAAAAAGACAGATATCCCCTAAAACATGGCATAGACAAACTTTGTATAAACGTGCCAAAAAGTCTCACTTTCACCCCACGTGGTTGCAGCCATTTTTCGTTTTTTTTTGTAGTTGCCTTTTCTTCCCATCCTTCCAAAAGCTGTCTATATAGCCATACGAGGTCTTATTCTTTGTGGGACAGGTTGTCCTCCTTAACTGCAGTGAAGAGGACGGGGGACACTGGATCCCCATTCTTGGGATTAATGGGTGAGGCCCCAACAATCAGCAAGTTATTTCCTACTTTGTGTACAGAGGATAACTTGTGATCTTGCTGCAACCCAAGGTGAAATTTTCCTTCAGTCTTTGAAAGACTGGTAAAATGATTTATACATTAAGATAGCTATCTGACAGTTCAGAGTATAACGTGATGACCCATGTAGCAGGGAAGAAATATCTACCATTACCATTGTGAAATGTGACTGTATAGATAGTAAAGCAAGGATCAAGAACTTTACCTCTTTTTACAAAAGACTATCTGAATGCTTCAGAGTTCAGTTAACTGTTTTCTGCTGCACCTTATCTTCAGCTGCCTAAAAGTGCATTTAGACTGAAAGATGATTGCTCAAAAATTGCTCAAACGGCAGTTTGAATGACAGTTTTGAACGATCATCTTTGCATAACTCTTAAGTTGCTAATTAGCTACTTAAAGACTTAAATGCAGGTGGAGAAGTACACCATTGATAACTCAGAACACAGCAGATGTTTGGTATATGCAAACAGCTGCTTTGCTCTTGCTGTTATCAGCGGTGTCCTGCTGAGATGATAGCTCAGAGAAACAGCAGGACCACTAACTGCTCCTTTGTTCTAAGAGCTTTCAGCTGGTATCCCGCTGGGGCTTTCCAGCGGGATACCAGCTGAAAGAATGCTATCAGTGCCTTCCACTGAGAAAATCAGCATGTGGCGCTGATAAGAGTCATCAGTGATTTCTAGCTTGCTAGAAATCAATGATGAACAAACAGTGCACGATGGCAGCACATTTAGACACGATTATCGCTCAAAAGATGGCTTCTGAGTGAATTTTGAGCGATAATCGTTGTGTCTAAACAGGCCTTTACTCCCAGCTTACAAGATCACCAGCAATAGTAAATTAAATGTGTTTTATTTTATTTCAAGAATGAGCTGGAGTTCGGCTTCATAGCTAGAGGTATAACCAGTAGAAAGGGGGAGATTGTGATTGTGCTGTACAGAGCCCTAGTAAAAACGACATCTGGAATACTGCATTCAGTTCTGAAGACCTCATCTACAAAAAGATATTGATCAAATAGAATGAGTCCAAAGATGGGCTTTAAAAATGGTGGAAGGTCTCAAATCATCGTCTTATCAGAAAAGACTTAAAGAATTTAATGTGTATAACCTGGAGGAAAGAAGGGAAAGGGGGGACATGATCAAAACCTTTACACAGCTTAAAGGTATATATAGGGTTCAGGAGAGAAGTGTTTTTATTAGAAAGGTAAACAATAGAACAAGCGGGCACAATCTGAAATTAGTTGGGAGAAAAATCAGAAGAAAAGTCAGGAGATATTATTTTACTGAAAGAGTAATAGATGCGTGGGACAAACTTCCTGCAGATGTGGTTGGAAAATCTAAAATAAATGAATTAATGCATGCGATGGATAAGCATAGATCTATCCTAAGAGAGAAATAAAAATTAAATAGGAAAAAGCTAGATAGACTATGTTGGCTGCCATCAATTTTCTACGTTTCTTTCTTCTTTTTCTTTGCTTAGTAACTATAATAATACAGTCAAACACACCCATGTGAATAGAATAATGGACACATTTAATGCCTTTAGCAAGCTATCACATCACCTACACGCAATCCCCAGAATAGTTGGAATACATCTTGTTCTCTATAGCTGTAAAGTTTTTAAGGGTCGTAGAGTCAAGACCTCTGAGATGTGAACATTTTGATGAAACTTCACACCCAGAACACCATAAAATTGGCAAGTCTCATTGACATCTTACTTTTTCCCAGGGCTAACGCACAGCGAGAAAAAAGTTAAATGTAAGAGAAAGCCAACAAAAAAATAACTTGATTGCCTAGAAGTCTTAAATAATGACTTCCTTTTTAGTAACATTACCCAGTCCAGTCTGGTTTAAATCACTAGCTAGATTACAGGGGTATATGCAGATCAATGTTACCAGAGGAGGATATAATAATTCTGCAGTATTCTTTACGTTTTTAATTGCATGGTTGGGCTGCAAGATGGAATTATTCTATGTATTTATTTTACGTGTTTCATAATGCATACATTGGAGTGGATACAGTCATACATATTTGTTATATGACCAGTTTATTATGTAACCATTAATTCTTCACAATTTACATTACATTTGGTGGAACTATGAAGATGAGACCGATCTGATAATACACTATATGGACAAAAGTATTTGGACACTGCAGAAAATCAGCAAATATGCAAATACTGAGTTTGCTGAACGGTATGTTGGGAAGGACATGGGTAAAATAACTATTTAATCATCTGATCGAGCCCTTGTGGGATGAACTGTAGTGACGGCTATGACATTACCACCCACGCCCATCGTCACAACAATCTCTTCCGACAGCCTTGCAGGAAGAATGATGAGCTATTTCTGCCCAGACTTACAGAGAACTTATGGAAAGTATGCCTAGACGTGTTGCCGCTATAATACAACCAATAGGAGGGCCGACACCTTACTAAATAGAGTAATAAAGCACTTTTTCTGAAAAACATGCAGTATCCAAATACTTTTGTCCCTATAGTGTATCTACTTAATGTTACTTAATGGTGGGACCTTGTTTTGCCTTGGAAGAAAACACATTAAACATGTAGCAAAAGAGGTTCAAATGTAATTAAAGGGATTCTGGCAGCTATTTTGGGCCCTATTAGCTAAGCTTGTAGGCTCAAAGTAGCTGACCCGCTGAGTCCATGAATATAGGTTTTATACTGACCTTCCCTGCCCTGCGTTCCCCCATTGTCAGAGCTCAAACTGGCCACTGAATGCATTGAGGAGTGTGCTAAGTAGTCCTCCCATTCTAGGAACAGAATAGGAGGACTACTTAGTGTGCTGCTCAATATACTACAGTGGCAGATTTCAGCACTAATGGGGCAATGGTGGGGAAGGCAAGTATAAAACTTAGCTTACACTAAACTCACGAAGGTGAAAGCTCGGCAATAAAGGACAAGTCAAGAAATATATTGATGCTTTTGAACTCTTGTAGTGATGATGACATTTGATAATACTGTGGATGGTAGTGAAAAGAATCAATCCTATCTTTGACCAGATCTATCCCAACTTTATAACTGATTTACAAGTATCTAGATCGAATCTGATTCTAGCTACGTTGTAAGATTAGGCTGAAGGAAAAATAACAACCTCAAAAGAATTCAACAGAAATAGGAAAAAGGGCGTCCAATAACAATATGGATGGAGGCAAACACAGAAAAGATAAACACTTACTTTAGTGCATATACTGTACATATTTTAAATGGAACCAAAGTTGCATTATCTAGTTTTCTAATACCATCTACCATCTAAATGGTTGTTCCAAGAGTAAAAATAAATTCTCTGCAGATGTGCTAAAATAAAAAAAGTAGGCAAACCGCACAGGTTAGATGTCCAGGTTCCACATGGTCCTGGAAGAAGCTGTGCCGGTCACATGCTATTCATTGTACACATGACCGTTAAGCCAATCACTACCTTCACTGGTGATACTATACTACCACAGAACCACTAAAGCCTATTTTCTGCCCAGAAATGTTTTTCTACTTTTGGAAAACCCCTTTAAGTGTTTTGGTTAAGAATCCTTTTCTACACTTCTACTCTTGGCACAAAATAAACTTTTTATATCCATAGAAGCATTTTAAGTTTCAACCCAACGTATAAAGTAAGGCCTCTGGTATGGCATGTACAACATTAGCTCATTTAGTACATAACTTTTAGCCGGAAGTTATAGTATTGCATGTATTTATTTTAAAAAGTTCAAGGCTCTGCTGGACAGTAGTGTAGCCCTTCTACATGAATTTCTGATAAGACTGAGAACAGGAAACCTCAGTTAAAAGGTGACGACATTTACCAGGCCAGGCAAAGTGTGCATTCCAACTCAAGAGAGAGCATACTGCCAGTTGGCCTATGAGGACTTCTGAATCAGATTCTGGCTTAAGAACTTTCAGATGTGAAATTGCATAGGTAGGCACTCAAAGTATATGTTTACAAATACATTGTATTTCAATGAGATTTACCCCAACTTTTTCAGTTTACTATAACTAGCACCTCATTAATCAATTAGCCCAGCTGTTACCAGCATAGAAACATCTGGCGTAGTTCTATGTTAAGAATCTCGGCCTGTTGGATACATGCACAGAGGCTGAACTTGGGCTGTGTTCAGCCAGCAGATGATGAAATGAAATAAATTAACACTCTTAAGCGCCATGCACATTGTGGTAGCAGATTTCTGGCCTTTGGACCATTTCTTATAGAAATACAATGCAATGGAGGCTGCGCTCTTGAAGATGTACATTCAAATACCTATTATCGTAATACACATTGACTAAATGTGGCAGCTGACTTATGCAATGCCCAGTAAAATCTGCATGATCTACAGATGGACTCCAGAAGTACCTAATAGTTTGATCTATTGGAAAGCTATTGCGTGGATAATTAGATTTGCATGACTTTAGTGATGTATGAGTCTAACCGTACCAGTGTTTACATCCCAGGTTTCTTTGCCAGGTTAGGATGGCTTCCCAAACATTACAGATGTTTGACTTCATCCCAAAGCTGTCTCATTGTTTTGAAAATCTTTCATTTTTTCCCCTCAGAATGACCTCAGGGCTATGAACTGAGGCAGAGTTTTCTAGTTCTGCTAAAACCTGTTGTATCCAATTAAATTCCTTCCAAACTAATTGGATTAGATATAATATTTTTGTTTTATTTCTTTTTTTTGCGGGCTAAAAACCCTTCACTATTTTTATTGCATTGTCTATACAAATGTAACCAAATGATTCATTGAAATGTTCCTTAAATTGTTCATCAGAATGCTTCAGGAGGGAACATAGCATGGTACTGTTAGCACAACAAATGAAAAACATTTGACAGAAAACGAACTCATGACAATCCAGCAAAGCGTTGTATAATAACCCTAATGTTCAATGACGGTAAAAAGAAAATGTTTGTTGGTTTGAGAAGTCTGTTTACCTGGAATATGTACATGATGGATCCAGTTTCTGTCCCCAGGACATTCTTTTGCTTTCTCTTCCTGGCAGCAGATTAGTCCATT
Source organism: Eleutherodactylus coqui (assembly GCF_035609145.1). Classification (NCBI taxonomy): domain Eukaryota; kingdom Metazoa; phylum Chordata; class Amphibia; order Anura; family Eleutherodactylidae; genus Eleutherodactylus; species Eleutherodactylus coqui. The sequence goes on from NC_089837.1 coordinate 307,110,036, forward strand.
CATTTATACGGTCCATCAATTTCATACAGCGTATAGCAAATATTAAGGGCACTTGCTTTTCTTTTGACATAGACTGAGAAGTTGGCTCTATGTAAAATCTATGCTTGCTTATTGATTTCACTTGATATTCAATTTTTATTCCTCCTCAGGCCAGTGCTTTCCATCTGGTGGCTCTCCAATCCGGAGATCTTTAGGTTGGAGATTAATTCTAAAATGTGGATATGGCACAATACATGTTGTCTATTAAAGTCTTAACGATACTCCTTACATTCTGTGCCAATTGACCAACTGTATGTCTAATCTGTATTATTAGAACAATATTCCAAATGCAAGCATTATCATGAAGATAGTTAATGAAAGTCCAATGACACGCCACTTACTGAGGCTCATTTGTCTCAGTATATGGGAAGTAGCTACTTATAGAAATTAGCTCACCATGCACTAACATCTCAAGAGTTTGTGGTGGGCTTGTGCATATACACAGCAGCTATTCTGTACAATGTAAAAAGGCCTAGAGTAGTGCTTCCAATCAGTGACACAGGCGCCATATGTTGCTTGTGGCTTGCCACATGTACTTGCTACAATATGACATCCATATTAATGAGATTACATACACATTCTATCACCGAATTGTGCCAATTTAGATGGCTTAAAAACAGTGCAGCAATTTTAAAATACTTCTCTGCAAATTGAATTTTACAATTCTTGTGTTAATATATTAATATTTCTGACTTGAAAGAGGCTTCTCTACCATAATTTAAAGCATACCTGAGTTTTCAAAAATCTAACAGGTGCTCCTTATCCTCTCATTTGTTGCTGTTTGTACCCTGTTTCATGTCTGTAAGTTATATTTTGATGGTCTTCCCCACTATTTTGTTGTCCTGCTCAGAATGAACAGAGATAAAAAAGAATAAAACTATATATCAATCTACTCAGCCCCTTTTGCTCTATAACAAAATGCCTGCAGTTTGAAAGCGGATTCCCTTTAAATGTTACCCAGCAGGCTACAGTGACTGAGAAGAACCATCTAAGTAACAGCAGAAGGGAGAATGGGGGGACTGGGGAGACATAGCAGCCTACAGTGCAGGGGCGTAACTGTAGGGGATGCAGGGGATGCGGTTGCACCTGGGCCCACAAGCCTTAGGGGATGCATAAGGCCACTTTTCTCCATATAGGGAGCCCAGTACTATGAATAAAGCATTATAGTTTGGGGCCCTGTTACAGATTTTGCATGGGGGCCCAGAAGCTTCAATTTACACCTCTGGGTGAGGAGTAGGAAGAAGTGGGCTGCGTAGTATAGGAGAAAACAATTTCAGACAGCAGGGGTTGGGATGTTGTATTGCAACAGTACGATTTGCTGTGATGAGAAATTGATCACACAGCAGGGGAAGGGGAGCAATTGCAGAATGAAAGGAATCTCAACTGGGTTCAAATTTTTTTTTCTGAGTAGCCATCCTAAAAAGGTACAAATCAGACCAACATGAAGAAATAATGCATATATTAAAGGTCCAGGTACCGTCTGACCTTTCAAAAAAAATCAATTTTTTGAGTGCAACATTGAACTTTAACTTTCAGCAGAGTACCTTGCATACCCCATCAGCTGACTATGACTTAGTAAAGGAGTAAATGAACCTAACTGCATTCCTAAATTTTCAGCTGTGACTGAATGTGTGCATTAATACAGGTAATGAGTAACACCAGAGACAAACAGGAACATTCATAAAATCTTTTCCACCTGTTTCTGGTGTAAAAAAGTTGAATATTTTTGAACAAGTAGGGATTGTGCAAAAATTTGCGACTTTTTTGCTGTCGGCGTTGCTGTCCAGCCCTTTTTAAAAAGGGGGCACAGCTTGTTGGGAGAGGGAGTTGCCACCCCAGACTGACACATTCATGTATAATTTACACCAGAAACTGGTGTACGTTATACCAGAAATGAATGCTAAATTGAATATACATTTCTGTGTAGGTGCACAGAGCTGCCAAGATGTGCCTAATGTATGAAGAGCCGTAAGCCTATTTATGTATTAGGCACATCATGCATCGGCAGAAATATTATTAAAACCAGTCTTAATAAAGGGTAAAGCTTACGGTTTGATTTTAATTTTCTAGTTCTTGTGTCTTAACTTCCTGTCTCTGTCGGACCCGTCTGCCCTTCCTGCACACTAAATATTTTGTAACCTTTTTCCCTATATTTTTAGCAATTTATAGTCTTATACTTTTATATGGCAGTAAATCTTTTATTTATCTTATAATTGACATTGCTTGAAGCCTGATGTGTTCATTAGGAGCGGTAGATCTTTGTGGAGCATTAAAATATCTTTCTTCTTTTTCCATAAGGCATTTACAACACAGACCTCAAGCAAATTGGGAGTATAATTATTGCCACCCAGTAATTCTCATACAGAGCTGCTTATCTGGTTTGCTGCATACTATGCACTCGTGTGCTCTTCCAGTACATAAGGTCTAGAACGCCAGTCAGGCTGCTCCCACTATGCTGTTGTATCTCAAGCTATTGTATTCAACCATGAATTTAGTGAATGAGAATCATCAACTACATTGGCTTAAACTGATGAGTTGTGATTAATGAAGTTGTTTCATTCTCTATATCGGAACTGAAGAGAGGACAATGGCAGGGAGAACAGAGCAGAATCTCTGAATCAGCTGTTCTACAAAAGGACACAAATGTTACTGTACAGCAAAACATCAAGTCCTATTGACTTAGTTATTACATCCTTCCACCATGGAGGAACTAGAAGTACATGGAGCCAACAGCACAACTCTGATTTTGGACCCACTTCCCAAAAAAGCAAAATTATCTATCTATCTATCTATCTATCTATCTATCTATCTATCTATTTTATGATTTTAGTATTCTGCTTTCATTTTTCTTCTCTACCTAGACCCAGACTGCCATGAGGACTTTTTCCAGCCACAAGTTTTCTCTGCACATGTACTGCTGCAACCCCAATGGCCCCACTCATTACCCTCTCGTAGTACTAGTTCTCACAAAATAAAAGTGCCCCCATTGTGGCACCACAGAATAATTATGCCCTCTCTGTGTTGTTCAATGTAATGGTACCACCTTTGTAGCACTATAAAATTATAGTGCTCTCTCTGTAGCCACACAAAGTAATAATATCCCCTCCGTGCCCCCACAAAGTAATGGCACCATGCCTGAAGCTCCGAAAAGTATTAGTGCCCCCCTCAAAGTAAAACTGCTACCTGCGCTCCAGAAAGTGATAGTACCCTTCTGCGTCCCACCCAATAAATGATAGTGTCCCCTTTGCTCCTCAAAGTAATAGTGAAACTTTATGAATATGAAAGTAATAGTGCAAACTTATAAAGGATTAGTGCCCCCACTGTGTCCATCAAAGTTACATTGCCTCCTGTGAACCCTCAACGTTATGGTGCCCCATATGTTGTCCCTCAAAGTGATAATGGACTCTCTATGGCCCCACAAAGGACTAGTGACCCCTCTGTGCATTTCCAAATTATAATGTAACCTTTGTGGCCTCACAAAGTACTAGCACCCCTCTGTGCCTCTGAAACTAAGAATGTCACATCTGTGCTCTTCAAAGGACTAGTGTCACTGTGTTGCCCCACAAACGACTAGTGCCCCTCTATGACTCTTCAAAGTTATAGCGCCCCCACAGAGGCCTCAGAAAAGACTAGTGACCCCTGTGTGGCTTCACAAGGAACTGATGCCTCTTCTGTGATCCTCATAGTTATCATATCTATTTTATGGACCCCACACTCCAAGCACCCCAACCCCCTGAAACTTCACCCAGTAGCAGAACTTTACTTACTCACAGTACTGACTTTGCATGGCTCCATGAGAACCGCAAGTACCTGAGCATGACCTGACTCCTTTCCCATCTCCTGCTCACATACCTTGCTGAGCCTTAGGTTCCTCTACCTCACTGGCCCCATGGCAGCTGCATGGTCTCCCACCATTAGCAGTACAACACTGCCTTCCACTTGCATAATCACTCATCAACCAAGAAGGTTCTGAATTATGTAATATTTCCAATAATGATTAGTTGGAGAATCTGGACTAAAGCATTGTACGTTTCCATTGAACGTATTTTCAGTCATTTGTTTCCCTCCAGATGTTACTCAGGATGCTACAATGCTTTATGCTATATTATTCCATTGCCTCATTTTTAAATGTTGAAACATGTTTTAAAAGCTCTTTTCTACAAAGTTCTACCCTAAAATGAAACGATTGAAGACTCTTAGAGTAGGCGTTTCCATGGCTAGTGCATCTTTCGGAGTATATTGGCTGTTATGTGTAGGAGAACTTTTCCCTTGTATACTAATCCAAGTAGGTGCACACCGGCCTCACTATAGGCATAGCATACACAGGACTGACAGACAAGAAGAGATTCAGAATAAATTCATACTTAATGAAATTGCAGACAATGGTTGCAGATTCCTGTCTGCTGATTGAGTAATAAAATGATACGCACAACACTGTAAGACGTGTGGTGAGATAGAAATAGTTGGGCATTAATAAATAATCTAGCATGGCTGAACAGCTATGTGTTTTTACTATAAATTTCCCCAAACAGGGTATGAGATTGATTAGTACCCCATTATAAAATCATGGGACAAATTTCTTGCCAACTTGCAAACCCGGGCATTAAGGCTTCTTTCACACGGGCTACAAAATCATTGCTACAAAACGCATGTCCGTGAAGCCCAGGGTTTCCAATGGGTCCTTTCAGGCTACAAAACATCCCTCATGTGAAAGAACCCATTGGAAACCCTGGGCTTCACATATATGCTTATGTAGCAATGATTTTGTAGCCCTGTGAAAGAGGCCTTAAAGGGGTTGTCCCGCGGCAGCAAGTGGGTCTATACACTTCTGTATGGCCATATTAATGCACTTTGTAATGTACATTGTGCATTAATTATGAGCCATACAGAAGTTATCAAAAGTTTTATACTTACCTGCTCCGTTGCTGGCGTCCTCGTTCCCATGGAGCCGACTAATTTTCGCCCTCCGATGGCCAAATTAGCCGCGCTTGCGCAGTCCGGGTCTTCTGCTCTCTTCAATGGAGCCGCTCGTGCAGAATGCCGGCTCCGTGTAGCTCCGCCCCGTCACGTGCCGATTCCAGCCAATCAGGAGGCTGGAATCGGCAATGGACCGCACAGAAGAGCTGCGGTCCACGGAGGGAGCAGACCCCAGCGGCCATCTTCAGCAGGTAAGTATGAAGACGCCGGACCGCCGGGATTCAGGTAAGCGCTGAGCGGTTTGTTTTTTTAACCCCTGCATCGGGGTTGTCTCGCGCCGAACGGGGGGGGGGGGGGGGGGTTAAAAAAAAAAAAAAAAAACCCGTTTCGGCGCGGGACAACCCCTTTAAATGCGAAATCCTTGAACTATACATTGACATGTTACTATGGCAGTAAAAAGGAAATAGGCTTAGTTTAGTTCTGCTAGCATCTTGTCTACTACAACGGATTGCCCTCTTGATTAATATTGCAGAGTACTATGGTCTGTTAAGAAGCTTTTTGTCGGTGGTTGAAACAATATTATATCTATCTGGAATTGTATTTCTGCATAAAAAAAAATATATATTAATGTGTAGTAATGATTTCTTGGTCTGCAGTAGCACACAGCACCTACAGTATATAGCAGCACTATGTGGTTGGCACCACATTCTCCTCTAGAAACAATGCTTAAACAATACTTTCAAAATACAGTAAGTATCGTTTTTTTCCCTTGCGTGCTATAGAAATTGGAGGAACAGTGTTCGACGATATGGGCCCATAGTAGTCTATGAGTGCAGTATTATGGATCCATACAATATATCTCCATCATAAGGCAGTGCTCCAGTGAGAATAGTTTAAACCAGTGTTTCCCAAACTCCAGTCCTCACGGACCTGGACAGGTCATGTTTTCACCGACAATAATTACATTATCTGAGCAACACTGAGGAAATCCTGAAAACCTAACCTGTTGGAGGTCCTTGAGGACTGGAGTTGGGAAACACTGGTCTAAAAAATGTGTTTATAAGAAAGTATTATGGATTACAGAACTCTAGCTCAGTACAAAGAGAAATAAAGTGCTTTATTATTGACAGGCTAACTGCTGAAGAGCATCGTGCCTAAAATAATACAACTAGAGATGAGCGAACCTACTCGGCCGTGCCCCTTTTTCGCCCGAGTACCGCGATTTTCGAGTACTTCCGTACTCGGGCGAAAAGATTCGGGGGGCGCCGTGGGTGAGTGGGGGGTTGCAGCGGGGAGTGGGGGGGAGAGGGAGAGAGGGCTCCCCCCTGTTCCCCGCTGCTACCCCCCGCTCCGCTATGCCTCCCCCCGCCCCCGGCGCCCCCCGAATCTTTTCACCCGAGTACGGAAGTACTCGAAAATCGCGGTGCTCAATCAAGTAATTACTTGAAACGAGTAGGTTCGCTCATCTCTAAATACAACACAAGTGGTGTAACGTAAAGCTGCTGCACCCCAATGCAAAATCTGTAACACAGCACCCCAACTACAATGCTTCATTAATAGTACTTTCACATCAACAGGACACAGCTGCAATACCAAACCAGGCCACTGACTAGGGACGGTGTTTTGATAGTTCTGACCATCTGTAACAGCTTCTCATCAACTGATAAGTGGGTGTCCGAGCAGCAGACCCAGCCAATCTGCCATTGGTGACCAACTGCATCCTGCGGATAGGTCATCAATAGTTTTTCTCCTGTTGAACTTCTTTAAGTTAAAAGGCAAGCTCATTGATAGGATGTGCTAGCAAACTTTGTTGAATCAAGTTACAGCAATAAAATATGTACTGTCACTTTGGAACAATAGAAATGTTTCATGATTTTTCCATCAAACAATGAAAATACTATTAAAAAAATAGAATATTAAAATTGTTATTATTTGATCAAAAGTTCGTGACATCAAACATTCTAAAGAATTAGAAACATTTTTTTTTAATGTTTAACAAAAATGTAATTGGTTGTTTCTGATTACAAATTCCCTTCAATTAACTGAACGAGTTTAAAAGAAGCCCAGATGCCTTTGTTATAATAAAATTACAAGTTACATGTAGTAGAATATTGGAGATGGATTTAATCTAATTGCTGCCTTTTAAATCCAGAATATTTTTTTATCCTAAAATATGGAAAATTGGCTTTCACCTCATGGGGTTTGGTTTGATTTCTCCTGGATCAACAGTGCAAACATATTTCAAACTCACTAAATATGTTACTTTAGATCCTCTCTGCTGCCTCTCCCATTTTGTCTGTGTAAAACCCAGTATCATATATATATATATATATATATATATATATATATATATATATATACACATATATATATATATATATAACAGAGGCTTAGCTTGAAGCTGCTGGGCCCCACTGCAAGATTTGGAATTGTGCCCCCAACTAGAAAACTTCATTGATAGTATTGGTTTGCAATATGGGGTAGAGAGACTTTGTGGGCCCCCTAAGGCTCCTGGGCCCAGATGCGACTGCACCCCTATACGTACGTCAGTGTGTGTGTGTGTGTGTGTGTGTGTGTGTGTATATATATATATATATATATATATATATATATATATATATATCAGGAGATCAGCAGCATTCTAGGAGAATGGTGTACTTCATAGCATTCTTTGAAGATGGAGAAAAATAAATGACATGTACCACTCTTCTGATCTGACACAGGTACCAAAATCAGCTAGAAGTTAAACGGGTTTTCTTGTGTATACTATTATCAGTTGAAAAGCCAATAGAAGAAGCAGATTTATAACTGTAACTACACAGATCACTCAAATAGAATTGTCCAATAAATGATGTTGTTATACGAGTATCTGTAGAATCCATTGCAGGGATGTATAATTCTGAGTTTTTGTAGCCTACTGAGATCTGTTCTGAACGGATACCAACAAGTGCGTGCACAGAAAGAATTATGTCTGTTGACATTAGCTTATTTAATAGAAATAAATCCTACATTACTTTTATAACGGGGTTATTTCCTTCTGCACTTTATTTTAAAATGAATAGCTCTTGCCGCACGCTCTAAAATTCTTTCCATCGTGGCGTGTTACAACCTCAGTTAAAAAATGATACAAGCCCAACTTATTATTTTCATCCTACAAGCATAGCAATCAAAAGACAATAGCTGTATTTTATCAAATGGAGAGATTTGCATAAAGTTACATTGAACTAAACATCTGCTAAACCTGGCCCTAGACTCAGATTTCTAGTTAGAATTTGGGGAACTAATATTCTTGCAGAAATGTGATAAAAAAAGTGGTGAATCCCTTCTTAGTCCCTTCTATCTTCAGCAGGGCACCAACTGAGGAGGGAGGGCTTACTTGAAGATTCAGGGTTTAGCTGTCTTGGTCTCCGCTTTAGAAATGGAGCTTTTTGCTAGCACAAGACAGTAGTCTTAGGCCCAATGTCCACGGGCGGATTTAAATTGCGGTTGATCCACAGTTTAAGCCACCCATAAGGAAACATGGGCGTCCACAACTGAATTAAAGAATGCGGATTTGATTTGCGGATCTTTGGGTGCGGAAATCAAATTGCAGCATGCTCCATTGACATTGCGAACAGGCCATAGATTCCGCGGAAAGCAGGAGTTTTAAGAAAAAAAACTCTATTTCTGCACACATCCACAGTACAGAAAAAAGAAAACCTGGACGGGTAAGCAGGGTCCTTAGCCGCAGGCAGCGTCAGATTTTGCTATGAGCTGCCGCAAGAAGAATTCGGCTCACCCGTGGACATGAGGTCTTAGTAGATCGGGCTCACACGACAGTGTGCGTAAATCCCTGTGTAAGTCATGCATGGTTTTACCCCTGTGGAGCCTGTAGTGAGCTGGCAGCAATGGCAGCAATATTGTACTGCGCCTGACAGCATATCTCATTCATCCTCCTGTTTTTTCTTTGGTTTGTTTAAATTTACCGTTGTCGCTTCGCAACAGCACGTATCAACATTACAATATTACATTGTGTATGGGCAGCATTGATTTTGTGCCCATAGAAAACAATGGGTTCTTTTGCCCGTAATACGCAGCAAAGTAGAACACGCTGTGTTCTTTTTTTGCGCTTGCATATTACGCAATGCATATGTGAGTGAAACAGCATAGGGCAATGTATTTGATTGCCTAAGAATTACCAAGTATCACCCATTTGTACATCGTGCACATAATTTGCGGTAAACTTACGCTTGAGTGAGCCCGGACGTAGGCAGATCAAGCTGTTCCATTTTCACATATATATTGTGTTGATACATATGTCAATATTTATTTTGCCATCCATTTCTTAAGGTATTTGACTTTATCGTAAGTCCTTGGGGTATCTAAGTTCTGGGAAACACTGCTAGTACCCAGGAAAGGTGATGGCTAAAGGTGAAGCCAAGTTTTGCTGTTTAGTGTCCAGTTATCCTTTCTGTTAATTTATGTATGTGTAAATGTAATGTGCGGGTGGTAATGTAGCAGGTTACATGATGGCCAGGCGATGATAGATATTTATATAAAAATAGCTTTACTGAACATCAACTGAGTAAGCATTATTGTGCTCTATAGAAGGGATTCCATACTTAAATGTTACTTAAAGGGGTTGTCCCGCGCCGAAACGGGTTTTTTTTTTTTTCAATAGCCCCCCCGTTCGGCGCGAGACAAACCCGATGCAGGGGTTTAAAAAAAAAAAAACGGATAGTACTTACCCGAATCCCCGCGCTCCGGTGACTTCTTACTTACCTTGCGAAGATGGCCGCCGGGATCTTCACCCTCGGTGGACCGCAGGTCTTCTGTGCGGTCCATTGCCGATTCCAGCCTCCTGATTGGCTGGAATCGGCACACGTGACGGGGCGGAGCTACAAGGAGCAGCTCTCTGGCACGAGCGGCCCCATTCAGAAGGGAGAAGACGGGACTGCGCAAGCGTGTCTAATCGGGTGATTAGACGCTGAAAATTAGACGGCACCATGGAGACGAGGACGCTAGCAACGGAACAGGTAAGTGAATAACTTCTGTATGGCTCATAATTAATGCACAATGTACATTACAAAGTGCATTAATATGGCCATACAGAAGTGTATACCCCAACTTTGTTTCGTGGGACAACCCCTTTAAAAACTCTCTTAAAGCGATATTCTGGTTACTATCGACTCAAACTCCAAATTGTCAACTGCCATCACTTACTGAACATACATCTCCTTCACATCCTACTTGGCAGCAGTAAGGCACATGACTTTTCACATAACTTGCACCTCTTAACTGTAGTATAACCATTACATACATCATCTTTAGCTGTAGATCCCGACCTCAAAACACTCTATAGGAACAGAGTCCTTTCACACAGAAGACAAACATGTCATAGATGTCACTTCTAGAGGTCATCACACAATACTCAAACCCGTACTACATCTCTTCATCATGTGCCTTACTGCGCGATTACATCCTTTGTTATAACAGTCTACATGACATCATATACTTTACCACATTACACTTCAGTTTACCATACATTATCCTAACCATCAACTATGCAAGCCCTTGCATTATCAAAAGTATAGCGCCATAGCTACATTAAGCTAGCAATATAACAGATCCTGTGAATCCCCATCCCCCACCCTGGTCAGAGATTTTACATTACGCAGTGTCCAGGAAAATAACCCGATGCTGTGTAATAACCTTTTGCTGCTTGTTTTCACTAATTTTTTATCTGCATCATAGCCAATTCATGGACCTCTAGCAGTGGTCGATGTACCTCTTTGGCATAGTCGCTGCCGTGTCAGGCACTGTGGGAAAGGAAACTCCAAGGGTCCATCTGCCTCTTCATCTATGCATTTTCTTAGTCCATCTCTGACTTCCCAATGGGCCAGCAGTGGGATCTTTACATGGTGCTGCTGTCGGACACATTTTATGCCCAATTTAGGTGTATGGCTTCTTCAAACTTGCCGTATGCCTATTTTTCTGGCACGCAGTAGGCTAGACTCTTCCTCTAGCAGGAGTCCCTTCATAGGAGCAAAGCTTTGCAATTGTGGCCGCCACTGTTCACAGAGTGGTGGAGCTGCTCACCTATAGGAGGGGGGGGGGGTCACCCCTCTTACATATATGATATTGGTGCGTGTAATTTATGTGCGTTCCTGTATAGCTATGTATATATTTGTGTGCATGAATATTTATTAGAGGCCCACATAACAATTTTGTCCAGGAGTCCTCTGCTTTTTCTTTGCTACATTCTGATATAAAGGTGGGAAATCTTTCCACGTTTCAGATTGATTTTCCTGATCGTCATTAGTCCCAACGTATAATTGTATAAATTAAATACCTGCTTTATCCTTAAAGATCTAGCAATCACATGCTGAAGATACAAAAGTTGCAATGATTTAGAGACAATAAGATTCTCAGCCATCTCACAAACTAGGAACAGTTTGGAGGTATGGAGTATATCCAAATAAACAAAATTATCTAGGGTGTTGTTAGGATACACACATGGAAGTTTTAGGACTATAATCAGCATATAGTGTTCTCAGTGGAGCGACAGGAATGCATTATATTACAGTGTCTATCATTCTGGCCAACTGGAAGACCATACAGTGTAAAATGAGGCTTAAATGTCTTGCACTGCTACTCGGACCTCTGTAACATCAACACTACTGCATCACACGGTTCACGGCTGACTTAGAATAGTTAGTTTCCTGCATGTGAAGTTAAAACTTTAGATAAAAATACTAGGGCTAATAGGTCCTACGGTGACAAGAAAACTGGAAACAGGGTCTTGATTTAGCTTAGCTTCTTGGATAGCTACTACAACAAAGCTACAGATTTGCCAACTGTATTCTTGGAAGAACAGTAAATTCATTCACCTATGTATATTTCCTACTAGGACTCAATATGATCTTCTTAGAATTTGTATAATCTAGTCTAGATTCACTTGCACATGTTTTCATCCACTATGTAACCTTTCCACTTTTTTAGATTAGAGAGCCTCTATTGCAGAATGGCCAGTGCTGCTTGTTCCTTCTATTGCTTGCTGATAATGGAGTGAGTTGAGCACCACCGCTCTTGTATGCTGATCTCCTGTTAAACTTCCATGGACATTTTTTAGCTGTGCCAAACTCAATCCTTCCTTTGTTTGGTTATAATCTAGTCTATAGTTTGATAATAAGAAACAAGGTCAAAAGGGGTTGCCCTGTCTGATGTAAATAAAGCTTGATGAAAAGTTCTGCAAAAGCCTTGCTTCTAGGCATGAATAGCTCTGCATCTATGAACATAACAGAACATTTCACAACAGCACACATTTTCTCCATTCCCCCTCTCTGCAGGCTATATATCTGATTTTCAATTTTCTAGGAACTGGTAGGGAAGCCTAGTTGCTGTGCTGTGCTCTAAAGACTTTGCGCAATGAACTGTAACACACAAAGATATACTGTAACATCATCATGTAGGAGAGTATACAGTAGTCCTGAGCAGTGTAGATGTGAATAAATAGCACGAAATCACCATAAGCTCTAAACACAATTGTGTGTGAGCGTTTCTCCCTTCTCCTATTCACCCTTTTCTCTGCTCTTGTAGACTTCAAGGGGTTGTCCCGCGCCGAAACGGTTTTTTTTTTTTTCAACCCCCCCCGTTCGGCGCGAGACAACCCTGATGCAGGGACTTAAAAAAAAAACTGCACAGCGCTTACCTGAATCCCCGCGCTCCGGTGACTTCTTACTTACTTACCTGATGAAGATGGCCGCGGGGATCTTCTCACTCGGTGGACCGCAGGGCTTCTGTGCGGTCCATTGCCGATTCCAGCCTCCTGATTGGCTGGAATCGGCACGTGACGGGGCGGAGCTACACGGAGCCCCATTCAGAAAAGAAGAAGACCCGGACTGCGCAAGCGCGGCTAATTTGGCCATTAGACGGCGAAAATTAGTCGGCACCATGGAGACGAGGACGCCAGCAACGGAGCAGGTAAGTAAAAAACTTTTTATAACTTCTGTATGGCTCATAATTAATGCACAATGTACATTACAAAGTGCATTAATATGGCCATACAGAAGTGTATAGACCCACTTGCTGCCGCGGGACAACCCCTTTCAGTGAGCTTGATGAATTATCCCTGTGCTCTACTTCCTATTCTTTCGCTTTTACTGTCTGCAGTAACACACTTGACAGCAGGCAATAGACAAAAAGTTATGGGAAAGGGAGAGCCCCAGTAGACAACACTTTAAAGGGATTTTTCAGCACAAAAACATCATTTTAGGTAAATAAAGTAAATTGCAGTTTTGTCAGCTATCACATTGGCTATCATATAAGCAAAAGTTGTTTGGAAAATTAATGACTATTAGTTCATTCATGTATAGAATGCTAGTAATATAATGAATACTGACTCTATGGAGAAGTCACAGATTTCACACAAATTTTCAGCAAAAAACAACACTGATAGTAAAATGAATACAAGTTAATGTATTTTTTCGAAATCCCATTCAGGACTCGTTCACACGGGCGACAAAGTCGCACGATTTTGTAGCATTGCTACAAATCACATGTATGAGAAGCCCATGCTTTCCCATGGGTTACTTCACACACGCAATATTGTGTAGCATACAACAATCAGACACAAAAACCTCGCGGGTCCCACTACATGCACGCTACTCGTAAGGTTTTGTAGTCCCCGTTTCCCTATTAAGCCTTCCTCTCTGTTGCATCGCATTGCACGAAAATGCGATTTTCATGTGATGCGATGCAACTTTGACAGTAGGAAATCCTACTGTTAAAGCTAAAATTTAAGCCCTGGCTGCAGAAACCCCCCCCCCCCAAAAACACACATACATCACCTATCCTGCGCTGTTAGCGCGGCCGCATCTTCTTCCCGGGTTCCCGGCAGTAATCTTTTTTTCTTCTGGCCGGGGATTCAAAAATCCCCCCCTTCTGGAAGCGCTGGCTGTGATTGGCTGACGCTTAGCCAATCACAGCCAGCAATCGATGAATGACAGTGATTGAACCAATCACAGCCATTCATCGAGTGCTGACTGTGATTGGCTGATGCTGATTGGCTCCCCGCTGTTTGACAATTGAGAATGGGGCACGCTACTGGCCAGAAGGTACTTCCATCTATCAAGACTTTGAGCTTTATTTAAACCAATAAGAGCAGTAGGGCTTCAGAACAGCAGAAGCATTTACATGGGACTTTCACTGTATTATCTGACAGACACCTACTGCCAGGAGAGATTACTAGCATCAGCGGAGTTTGGCTGTGTGCAGGTTCTTCGGTACTGATACTCTATGCAATGGGCGTTGCCTATTAGGTGATACTTGTATCCTGTGCTTGACAAAGGCCTATGGGGTTGAAATGTTGTATGTAAAGGAGGAATACAGTCTTTTTATATTATTGCATCTGACATGCTGCCACATATATTTTTCTATTGATGTGTGGATCTGTGGATTCGAGATCTAAGTGACTGGGCATGCATAACCCTGCTGCTTTGGGGTGTGGTCATGCTGTTGACATAGATGAGTTTTTAAAATTTACGTATACCCTGTGTGGTCAGCATTCCTATCTGATTGGTCTTTATTGGGATTCAGGTCTGAGAGATTTGAACCAGGTGTCTAGTGGATATATACAGTAAAGTGTAGCTCTTTTAGATTTTTTAGTTTTCTATCTATGTGGTTTTACAGGAGTCATATACAGAACTTTACTAGTGCTAACCTGCTTTCCCTGTTTCATGATGTCAGTACAGTGTCTATTCAGTTCTGAGCTGAACCGCTGAGTCTTTTAAGGCCAATAAATTGCTTGCAATGCGAATAAGGAAGATGGAACAATACTTCTGCAGCACTACCTATTGGATGGCAGCATTCCTGCAAATCAATGTTAGACAGGTCTGTAGAGCAATGATTGGGAATAGGAAACCAAGCCAGGAAACAATACACAGACAGCTGTTTCGGGGTGTTTGCCCCTCCTTAGTGTGCAGTACGTTTCTGTCTTAGTTGGTGAGTGGCCTGTGACATGGGTCTGGAGGGGTGTCCTGTTGCTTGCGATATGCTGTTTAAAAGCTCATGAAGTCAAAGAACAAAGATATAAATGTGCAAGATTGCTCACACAGGAATGAAACTAGTTCCGTAAGTGCCCAAGGCAATCACTACTACCCAACTCCATCCCTGAAGTTCAGCATTATAGTTGTCAGATGGACAATCATTCATTTAGTTGTCACCTGCTTCATCTTTTACTACTAATCCCTAGTGTCCTTATTATAGAAGTAAACACTGGTGGTAACATGTTTAAATGTAGAACATTGTTTTTATTAAAAAGGCATTATTTCTGCTCAGTGGTGCCCTTGGCTACTGCCTACTCTCATCCCACACCTGTGCCCGCATACGAATGTTGTATTTGCCAAGATCAAGACATGTAATCCCAATAACTGAGGCCAGAATCATATTTAGAGATGTTAGCTGCTGAATGATTGATAACCTAAAATCTCTCTGTAATGCTAATGGTACAATCTAGAACTACTCCTGACTTCATCTCACATTCAGCTACTGACTTCCAAATGACTCTTATTGGCTTACTGTGCTGGAATTATTCATGCCCATAAATAACGAAGATGACATACTCATACTGAGTGCGGTTAGTTAATGGTCAGGGGTCACTATTGCACTATTTTACAGACACATTACCCTCTCACTTAACAAAATTTATACACCATGAGAGACCCATCAAATACACACAAGACAGGGGAATTATATCCCAAAAATGTGTTTGAACAAGAGGTCGCGCACTAAGTGGATGGCTCGGGGCAGATGTGAGGAAGTTGTACTTTTCACAAGCGATTCCTGAAGCCATCCCATGATAACGATGATGTTGTGGCTACAGAGCAGAGGATGAGATATACAAAATAATGAAATTAGGAAAAAGCTCAACAATATAACAGATACTGCACAATATTAAGACTGAATATGGAAGCTGCTGTTGAGCTTTTATATTAACGCTCCATGTTCTGCTTGACACATGGAAAGAATTATCTGTGGTGTTATATTTTAGATGGGATTTTTGCCACATTTGGTGTTGGGAAATTATTAATACATACCAAATGTTTCACTTTAGATATGTAAATGACTTGCTTAATGCACATTTGTGGGTTTTGGAGCCGATCAGGAGGTTTCTGAAATGAGGTGTAGGATGCATCATTGACAGGGAGAACAAATGTTATATTGCTTAATCCTTTATACTTTCCATTTGTTTTATGGAAACATTACCCACTAAGCTCTAAAGTCTTGTTCTGGTCAATATACAACGGTGATAGCGGTGTGCTTGAGAATCACAGTGCATGAAAATGATTAAGCGTGTTGTTTTACATTCTTCTTCATTGCTGCGCTGAATTAATGGAGAAGAACTGGTGGCAAAAATACCACCTTAGGGGATGTGAAAAAAAATCACCCTGTATTAACCCGGTCTCATACCATCTTTTTATTACTACATTAAACCGCCACACAGTTTATTTCAATTCACCATGAGCATGTGTGCAATACGTATGCAATATGTACAAGTTATATTAAAAATGATTCAGTCCTATATTTCTAAGCCTAAACTGTTCCATAACAGCAATAACTTAAACAAGCTCTTACTTCAAAGTATACTCCGTGTTACCATGTGATCCTCAAACACTGTTTTCATGAGCTATATTTTATTTGTACATTTAACTCTGTGCATTCTGAGGTTTCTATATTATAAGGAAACAGGTTTGTCTAAATAATTCACATATAGTAGCCATCAAGTCCAAAAAAAGGCATGCCTATAGAAGATAGTGTCTTATATAATGAGAGCCGCTGCAGAGATACTGTTATCAGTGGGGTAAGTTTTATTCAGCCATAAATGTAGAGTCAAATGAATGACCAATTATATAATAGATGAATTGCCTAGGTCTGCCAGCAGGGGCGTAACTATAGAGGGTGCAGGGGATGCGGTTGCACCTGGGCCCAGGAGCCTTAGGGGGCCCATAAGGCCTCTCTTCTCCATATAGGGAGCCCAGTACTATGAATAAAGCATTATAGTTGGGGGTCCTGTTACAGGTTTTGCATTGGGGCCCAGAAGCTTCAAGTTATGCCTCTGTGCAGCATGGTTTAGGTATGGATACGGGTACAGGAACAGATAGAGGGGGGTCCCAGCTCACCTTTTGCATCAGGGCCCCTGAGTCTTTAGTTACGCCCCTGTGTGCCAGGGTATGATCTGTTCTTCCTTCCTTTCTGAGTTTGGGATGTTCCTCTACAATTCTATATGCCCTAATTGTGCATATAGAAGGGTGATGTCTTTATGGAACAACCTCTTTAAAATTGTAACATAGAGACTATTACAAAGTAAGAGTGTATATATAGTGTTGGTTTATTAGTATATCCATCTGGTTTTTGGATCCTAAAATACTTTGTGTCTATTATATATGGTACTATCAAACCATAACTGTTTGCCACTTGACAAGGCCATTTGTACCAGGGTCAGGCTTTACAGCATTAGCCATCAAGAGTGTGGAGAACTAACCCAAACATAATGGAAACAGGATGGGAGCAAACTACCTTCAAGTCCTTCTGTTCTATGGAGTTAGGGTTATTGTGATGTTATCTTGGAGCAGAGGGGTGCTCTATTTTACAGATTGCTATGGCATCTCCTCGCCTCTGTGTACACCCCTGGAGAAGTGATTAAATCCAAGGATTTAACAGTAGAGTCTAAGAATATTTTCTACTTTTGACTTGAGTCATTTCTTTATTAAGTTGCTGCATCTATCACACTATTCCCTTATCACAGCATCATTTCTAGCTGATAATACAATGTCTGACTGTCTTCACTTTATCCTTTGTACAAGGTAAATATTTTATTAGAATGACATGAAACAAGCTTTAGAGACTTTCTGCAGCTTTCCTGTATGATCTGGAGGTACACAACTAGTAAACATCATACCACACACCAACTAAAGCAAAGAAATTTGACATATGCAACTTCTCTTAGCATAGTTTGGTTAATGTAAGTTTAAAAGCTTGAAGAGTCATAGAAAAGGGCAAAATTTAGTACTTTGTACTAACTACCTTAGATTAAAGGAGTTGATCCAATTTATAATTTGGTGTTCAGTTTCTGGAATGCACCAACATTTAGTTATAACCATGTTAATGGAGAGGAAATTAAGTATTAAATAATTTCTACTAACGTCAGTGGATGACCAAGTAAAAAATGCTTATGCCGGTTTCTCAAAAGCAAGAGCAGCCCAAATGCCTATGTGTTGCAACAGGACTTAGCTATATTAATATAAAGTAATAGCTGTAATAAGATATAGCATGTAGGATGAGGACTATTCTATCATGTTCTGTACAATCAGTATATAGACCTTACATAGATCATGTATAGGGAAGCAATTGGCCCATTTACATTCTCTGTTGTTTCTACCTCACTATTAACATTTCTTGATACAGTGAATTTTTACAACCATTATCACGTTTCTGAAATGAATATTTATTACAGTACATCTTTAGTGCCCCAGAGTGAAACTTATCTTTAAATGGGATTTCAACTTAAAAAGCTGTATTGTATATCAGACACCACATAAAAGTGTTACTGGTGGAGTTCTGACTGCTGGGAACAAGAAGGTCTCAATCCCCACTCTAGCGGAGAGGTAGCTAGCCATGGAAATGAAATGGTATGGACACAGGCTTGTGCAATCTCCAGTTTTTTTCTATATCTCTCATTTCAATTGAGTGTGACCACATATGCATGTCCACTAGAGATGAGCGAACACCAAAATGTTCGGGTGTTCGTTATTCGAAACGAACTTCCCGCGATGTTCATTGAAGTCAATGGGCGACCAGAGCATTTTTGTATTTCGCCGATGCTCGCTAAGGTTTTCATGTGTGAAAATCTGGGCAATTCAAGTAAGTGATGGGAATGACACAGAAACGGATAGGGCAGGCGAGGGGCTACATGTTGGGCTGCATCTCAAGTTCACAGGTCCCACTATTAAGCCACAATACCGGCAAGAGTGGCCCCCCCCCCCCCTCCCAACAACTTTTACTTCTGAAAAGCCCTCATTAGCATGGCATACCTTTGCTAAGCACCACACTAGCTACAACAAAGCACAATCACTGCCTGCATGACACTCCGCTGCCACTTCTCCTGGGTTACATGCTACCCAACCGCCCCCCCTCCCCCCCACAGCGCACACCAAAGTGTCCCTGGGCAGCCTTCAGCTGCCCTCATGCCACGCCACACTCATGTCTATTTAGAAGTGCGTCTGCCATGAGGAGGAATCGCAGGCACACACTGCAGAGGGTTGGCACGGCTAGGCATCGACCCTCTTTAAAAGAGGCGGGGCGATAGCCCACAATGCTGTACAGAAGCAATGAGAAATATAATCCTGTGCCACCGCCATCAGGAGCTGCACACGTGGGCATAGCAATGGGGAACCTATGTGCCACACACTATTCATTCTGTCAAGGTGTCTGCATGCCCCAGTCAGACTGGTAATATGTACCTTAACAGTAACCGCGTTGGTGGTAATGTGGTGGTGACTGCGGACCTAGTAGCACGGTTGTATTTTGTTGGTTTTCGGAATGCGGCCAGGATTAAGTGGGCCGTGGCGGGGGGATGGTGTGGGGGCTCTCTTGTTGTGTCGGTAAAGGTGAAATTCTTGGACTGCCACCAGATGAACCAATGCAAAGGCATTTGCCAAGAATGTTTTCCCTGTTGGAGGAGGAGGGGGATGTTTTTGAGGCACTACGTGTCCTCTCCACGTGTCCGTGGTTATATGCACCTTAACAGTAACCGCGTTGGTGGTAATGTGGTGGTGACTGCGGACCTAGTAGCACGGTTGTATTTTGTTGGTTTTCGGAATGCGGCCAGGATTAAGTGGGCCGTGGCGGGGGGATGGTGTGGGGGCTCTCTTGTTGTGTCAGTAAAGGTGAAATTCTTGGACTGCCACCAGACGAACCAATGCAAAGGCATTTGCCAAGAATGTTTTCCCTGTTGGAGGAGGAGGGGGATGTTTTTGAGGCACTACGTGTCCTCTCCACGTGTCCGTGGTTATATGCACCTTAACAGTAACCGCGTTGGTGGGAAATGGCCTCGCCGCCATCATGTCTTTGGGAAGCCTCTGTTTCCACACCCCAGAGACATACCATTAGCAGCGGTATAGGCAGAGCCCAGAATTCGTAACATTTCAGCCGTAGCATTAGGACAGGCCCCACTAACATATCAGTAGCAGCATTATAGGAGGAGCGCAGTCTTCGTTCCATGTCAGCAATAGTAGCACTCAAGACAGGCCCCAGTAACAATTCCGAAGCAGCAGTATAGCGGGAGCGCAGTCTTCGTTCCATGTCAGCAATAGTAGCACTCAAGACAGGCCCCAGTAACAATTCCGAAGCAGCAGTATAGCGGGAGCGCAGTCTTCGTTCCATGTCAGCAATAGTAGCACTCAAGACAGGCCCCAGTAACAATTCCGAAGCAGCAGTATAGCGGGAGCGCAGTCTTCGTTCCATGTCAGCAATAGTAGCACTCAAGACAGGCCCCAGTAACAATTCCGAAGCAGCAGTATAGCGGGAGCGCAGTCTTCGTTCCATGTCAGCAATAGTAGCACTCAAGACAGGCCCCAGTAACAATTCTGAAGCAGCAGTATAGTGGGAGCGCAGTCTTAGTTCCATTTCAGTAGCCTTAGTATAGCCAAGGCCCAAGTTACATTTATGTAGCTAAAGTGTAGGCCAACCCCACACACCTTTCTGTACCATGAGTGCAGGCGAAGAACATACAAATTGCTATGATTACACTGTAGGTGAGGGCCCCAAAAAATTGGTGTACCAACAGTACTAATGTACCTCAGTAAAAATTGGCCATGCCCAACCAAGATGGCAGGTGAATCGCTTTGGTTAATGTGGCTTAAGTGGTAACTAGGCCTGGAGGCAGCCCAGTGTAACGAAAAATTGGTTCAAGTTAAAGTTCCAACGCTTTTAAGCGCATTGAAACTTATAAAAATTGTTCAGAAAAATTATTTGAGTGAGCCTTGTGGCGCTAAGAAAAATTGCCCGTTCAGCGTGATTACGTGAGGTTTCAGGAGGAGGAGCAGGAGGAGGAGGAGGAATATTAGACACAGATTGATGAAGCAGAAATGTCCCCGTTTTGGATGGTGAGAGAGAACGTAGCTTCCATCCGCGGGTGCAGCCTACGTATTGCTTACGTATCGCTGCTGTCCGCTGGTGGAGAACAGAAGTCTGGGGAAATCCAGCCTTTGTTCATCTTGATGAGTGTTAGCCTGTCGGCACTGTCGGTTGACAAGCGGCTACGCTTATCTGTGATGATTCCCCCAGCCGCACTAAACACCCTCTCCGACAAGACGCTAGCCGCAGGACAAGCAAGCACCTCCAGGGCATACAGCGCTAGTTCAGGCCACGTGTCCAGCTTCGACACCCAGTAGTTGTAGGGGGCAGAGGCGTCACCGAGGATGGTCGTGCGATCCGCTACGTACTCCCTCACCATCCTTTTACAGTGCTCCCGCCGACTCAGCCTTGACTGGGGAGCGGTGACACAGTCTTGCTGGGGAGCCATAAAGCTGGTCGCACAGCAGTCGGTGCACTGGCAGCTTAAAGTGATGTTGCAGGGTGCGCAGGGTGGCAGCGTCCGTGTGGGACTTGCGGAAATGTGCGCAGAGCCGGCGCGCCTTAACGAGCAGGTCTGACAAGCGTGGGTAGCTTTTCAGAAAGCGCTGAACCACCAAATTAAAGACGTGGGCCAGGCATGGCACGTGCGTGAGGCTGCCGAGCTGCAGAGCAGCCACCAGGTTACGGCCGTTGTCACACACGACCATGCCCGGTTGGAGGCTCAGCGGCGCAAGCCAGCGGTCGGTCTGCTGTGTCAGACCCTGCAGCAGTTCGTGGGCCGTGTGCCTCTTATCACCTAAGCTGAGTAGTTTCAGCACGGCCTGCTGACGCTTGCCCACCGCTGTGCTGCCACACCGCACGACACCGACTGCTGGCGACATGCTGCTGCTAACACATCTTGATTGCGAGACAGAGGAGGAGGAGGAGGAGGAGGGTGCTTTAGTGGAGGAAGCATACACCTCCGCAGATACCACCACCGAGCTGGGGCCCACAATTCTGGGGGTGGGTAGGACGTGAGCGGTCCCAGGCTCTGACTCTGTCCCAGCCTCCACTAAATTCACCCAATGTGCCGTCAGGGAGATGTAGTGGCCCTGGCCGCCTGTGCTTGTCCACGTGTCCGTTGTTAAGTGGACCGTGGCAGTAACCGCGTTGGTGAGGGCGCGTACAATGTTGCGGGAGACGTGGTCGTGCAGGGCTGGGACGGCACATCGGGAAAAGTAGTGGCGACTGGGAACTGAGTAGCGCGGGGCCGCCGCCTCCATGATACTTTTGAAGGACTCCGTTTCCACAACCCTATACGGCAGCATCTCAAGGCTGATGAATTTTGCTATGCGGACGGTTAACGTTTGAGCGTGCGGGTGCGTGGCGGCGTACTTGCGCTTGCGCTCCAACAGTTGCGCAAGCGACGGCTGAACGGTGCGCTGAACTACACTGCTGGATGGGGCCGAGGACAGCGGAGATGAGGGTGTGGGTGCAGGCCATGAGGCGGTAGTGCCTGTGTCCTGAGAGGGGGGTTGCATCTCAGTGGCAGGTTGGGGCACAGGGGGAGAGGCAGGGGTGCAAACCGGAGGCGCTGAACGGCCTTCGTCCCACCTTGTGGGGTGCTTGGCCATCATATGTCTGCGCATGGTGGTGGTGGTGAGGCTGTTGGTGTTGGCTCCCCGGCTGAGCTTTGCGCGACAAAGGTTGCACACCACTGTTCGTCGGTCGTCAGGCGTCTCTGTGAAAAACTGCCAGACCTTAGAGCACCTCGGCCTCTGCAGGGTGGCATGGCGCGAGGGGGCGCTTTGGGAAACAGTTGGTGGATTATTCGGTCTGGCCCTGCCTCTACCCCTGGCCACCGCACTGGCTCTTCCAACCTGCCCTGCTGATGCCCTTGACTCCCCCTCTGAAGACCTGTCCTCCTGAGTAAGCGTTGCACATCAGGTGGGGTCAGTCACCTCATCGTCCTGCTGCTCTTCCTCCGAATCCTCTGTGCGCTGCTCCCTTGGACTTACTGCCCTTACTACTACCTCACTGCAAGACAACTGTGTCTGATCGTCATCGTCCTCCTCATCCACAGAAAGTTGTTGAGACAGTTGGCGGAAGTCCCCAGCCTCTTCCCCCGGATCCCGGGAACTTTCGAATGGTTGGGCATCAGTGACGATAAACTCCTCTGGTGGGAGAGGAACCGCTGCTGCCCAATCTAAGCAGGGGCCCGAGAACAGTTCCTGGGAGTGTTCCCGCTCCTGAGCAGGTGTCATTGTAGTGGAGTGAGGAGGCTGGGAGGAAGGAGGAGCAGCAGACAGAGGATTCGGATTTGCAGCAGTGGATGGCGCAGAACTGCGGGTTGACGATAGGTTGCTCGAAGCACTTTCTGCCATCCAGGACAGGACCTGCTCACACTGCTCATTTTCTAATAACCGTCTCCCGCGTGGACCCATTAATTGGGCGATGAATGTGGGGACGCCA
Source organism: Eleutherodactylus coqui (assembly GCF_035609145.1). Lineage (NCBI taxonomy): Eukaryota > Metazoa > Chordata > Amphibia > Anura > Eleutherodactylidae > Eleutherodactylus > Eleutherodactylus coqui. The sequence goes on from NC_089837.1 coordinate 307,133,556, forward strand.
GAAACGTGCCTCTCTCCTAATCGCGCAGCAGTCGGCTGCGACACACCGGGATCAGGAGCTCGGCCTGTGCCCACACCCTGACTTGGCCCTCCGCGTCCTCGGCCGCGTCCACGTCCTCTAGGCCTACCCCTACCCCTCAGCATGCTGTATTACCAGTGATTTGATTTCACAGGCAGGAAATAAATTGGCGCAAGACTGCAGGCCAAATATAATTTTTTCCCTTTTTTGAAAACGAAAGGCCCCACTGCCTCTAGTGAATGAATAATCTAAGTTTAATAACTGTGCTGTGGCCCTGCTAATGTGTCACAGAATGTGAGGGTAGCAGAGTTATTATAACTCTGGCAGAGCAGGTATTTTTTTCCCAATTAAGGAAAGCAAATGGCGAAGCCAGCAGTAAAACGTAGCTGGGTGCGTCTGATTTTTAAACGTTGCACACGCAGCCGACACGTACACACAGCCCTTAGGACGGACAGAGGCAGGACAAATAGATTTTTTTTCAGTTTTTTTCCACCAAAAGGCAGCACTGCGTATATTCAATGAACATGAGAAGTTTAATAACTGTGCTGTGGCCCTGCTAATGTGTCACAGAACGTGAGGGTAGCAGAGTTATTATAACTCTGGCAGAGCAGGTATTTTTTTCCCAATTAAGGAAAGCAAATGGCGAAGCCAGCAGTAAAACGTAGCTGGGTGCGTCTGATTTTTAAACGTTGCACACGCAGCCGACACGCACACACAGCCCTTAGGACGGACAGAGGCAGGACAAATAGATTTTTTTTCAGTTTTTTTCCACCAAAAGGCAGCACTGCGTATATTCAATGAACATGAGAAGTTTAATAACTGTGCTGTGGCCCTGCTAATGTGTCACAGAACGTGAGGGTAGCAGAGTTATTATAACTCTTGGAGAGCAGGTATTTTTTTCCCAATTAAGGAAAGCAAATGGCGAAGCCAGCAGTAAAACGTAGCTGGGTGCGTCTGATTTTTAAACGTTGCACACGCAGCCGACACGTACACACAGCCCTTAGGACGGACAGAGGCAGGACAAATAGATTTTTTTTCACTTGTTTTACAAGCAAAAGGCCGCACTGCGTATATTCAATGAATAATAACTGTGTTGTGGCCCTGCCTACACAATTCTTTCCCTGCAGTATCAATGGAGGGTGCAATGCTCTGCAGAGGCGATTTTGAGAAGAAAAAAAATATGCAGCACAGCTAACAGCAGCCAGCACAGTACTGCACACGGTTAAATATGGCCCTAGAAAGGACCGTTGAGGTTCTTGAAGGCTACACTCACTCCTAACACTCTCCCTGCCTATGCAACACTTCTGTCCCTAATGCCGGGTGCAACGCTCTGCAGAGCCGATTTTGAGAAAAAAAAAAATTGCCACTGCTAACAGCAGCCAACACACAGCTATCAGTGGCCCTAATAAGGACCTTTGGGGGGTCTTGAAGCCTACACTAACTACCAATTCTTTCCCTACAGTAGCTCCGGTACAAACAGCACTGTCCCTCATCTAACTCACAAGGCATCTGAGGCGAGCCGCGGGAGGGGCCGACTTTTATGTTCGGGTGACACCTGATCTTCCCAGCCACTCACAGCAGGGGGGTGGTATAGGGCTTGAATGTCACAGGGGGAAGTTGTAATGCCTTCCCTGTCTTTCAATTGGCCAGAAAAGCGCGCTAACGTCTCAGGGAAGGAAGTGAAAGTAACCCGAACACCGCATGGTGTTCGTTACGAATAACGAACATCCCGAACACCCTAATATCCGCACGGATATCAAGTTCGGACGAACACGTTCGCTCATCTCTAATGTCCACCTCTCCTCCAAAATCAGGGTCCAGGTCTATTCATTATTGGGACCAGTTGACACCCCAGTGGTTGAACCCATAACAATAAGACTTGCATGGCATGTTTTAAGCGACAGGACATAAAAGTATTTTAGTGGAAACTCTCTGATTTAGTATTTATCTGACTTCTTATTTCTTTTTAAAGGCTTTTATCGTCCTTCAAATAGACTGCGGAATAAGTTGGCGCTATACATATAAAGATTACTATTTATTATTACATGTGATCTACAGGGTAAAATCAGTCGAACATTCTTTTTCTATTTACTATATTCTGGTTCTTCTTGCTTTACACTATTTTCCTTGTTTGTAAGATATACTGTACTTAAAGGGGTCTTGTCATTAAAAAAATAAATCTATACTTACCTATTCCTCCCCTGGCAGTCTACTTACCGCATCTTATGCTCAACAATCTTCTCCTGGCTCTTGCAGTCCCCCGTGTCACCTCACTGCAAGCCTACCGGATTTTTCTTCTTCTATTATCCAGTGTTCTTCCGGCATCCTAGTGACGTAGCGTTCACTGCCTAGCAGGAAGCGCCAGATTCTATGTCGGGCTAATACCAAGATTGCGCATGCGCGCTGTTTCGCGGCATTAGTATAGGAACTCTCGCGACACAGCATTCGGCTTTGAATGCTACGTCACTAATGTTGTCCAGATAACATGATGGGGGAGGGGAGAGGCTGGCACAGCCCGCCTCCTTGACACACAGCTCTGTTTCGAGTCATACTTCAAAGTGTCTTTATTCTGAAAGACTGCAATGTTTCAGAATAGCACATACTCGGGAGCACTGTACATATCTGTCATGGTTCTGTATCTGACAAGTTCCCTTTAAAGGCTGCTTTAGAGCAGTTCAAGGAATGCATCTTCTTGCCAGATTTAAATTTTGAAGGAAAAACAGGATGATGCTGTAAAATGGTTGCAGTGCAGATTAATATAGCCGGTTTATGTTCAGCAGATGCTTCATTTGTTTCATAGAGAGTATTGTTCAGAAGAGACATTGGGATAGTCTTAGCAGATTCTTCTTCATACAGAAGAGTGCTATTTGACTTGTGTAACACTATAGATAAGGACGTGTCACGCGTAAGCACATTTTCTAGTTAAATGGAAAAAATTACATGGCATTTTTGCTTTTTTCATGTAATGAAGAGGTAAAACTAAAGTCCATTTACTATTTTATTGGCTGTTTACTGCTGGCACCAATTAGGATTTGCACGCATAAAGTCTCCAAGACTCTGCTACATCCTCGCTGTTGTGTTCATAATACAATTTAGTGAAGGTGCTTTTAGAGAGGCATTGAAGAAGCCCAGTAGGTTAATGGGCCCTCCAATACATTCATTTTTAACTCATGAGGAGTTAGATAATACTTCAGTTTCTGCGTTAATAGTGTAATGGCCCGAAGTCTATATATCTGGCCCCTGCATAACTGTCAGACATGTCATGTCTTCTATGTGGATGCTCTGTGCAAATTGTCTTGTGTTTAGTTATGTGTATTGCACAGCTGCAGCATGTAAGAGGTTAATGGCTGGGATATGTCTGGAAATTGTAACCAATTGTCTTGTCACATGATGTCATATGATATATATGTGATTGCAAGAGGAGTGGGGTTTGGAGATTCCATTGCTTCAACGGTAGAGCGTGGAGGGAGAATGCCGGACGCATCCGGTACCTTCAACCCTCATATGGTGAAGAATGGAAGCTGAGGAGAGGTGTCCTGATGTCCCCATCCCTTGAACCCTAACTTGCAAGAAGTTTGCATTGGAGAACTAAAGTTCCAGTCACTACCTGTTCCCAATGATTGAGGTATTTAAATACAACTGTGTTTGGACTTTATTATTTTCCTGCCGGACATCCAACGATGTGAAGGAACGGTGGCGTCACGAGCGACAATATCTTAAGCCCACTATACTATTATACAGGTAAACACAATACCAGTGTTGCCTGGAGGAGGCCCAGCAGTGCCTTGGCTGAAGCTATTCGCGCATCCCTCTGGGGAGGAGTTTGGTAGAGCCACCATGACAAGTGCCCTTTCTACCCCCACCATCTCCTCTGTGTGCGCCTCATGTCTCAGTTACTGCAGGACACCACAATAGTATAAGCACCTGCATGTTTAGTAGATGGCACTCCCTTGCTGCCAGTCTAGGTGTCCCAGAAAAGTATCCTTGGACTTCATATTATTGCTCTGCATGACAAACAATAATTTGGAATCCATGGCATATATTTGGACGTTATAAATCATACTCAGCGAGAACAGAAGTTTTTGTCATTGTTATATTTCATTAGGAATTATAAAATGTTATTCTGAACTATCTTCTCACTTGAGAATAATTTACTTGTGCAAAAAATGGCAAGTATCCAAGTATGAAATTCAAGGGAAATGTAACTACTAGTTCTCTAATCACTTAATCTATGTAGATGAACAATGCCTAATTAAGTATAACAGTAGTATAGTACTATTCAAGAAATATACAATTTACTTTTTTAATATTGTATTTTGGTTTGAATACACCTATTAGGGTACATGGATGTTATAGAGAGGGGGTCCCAGCTTAGAATCCTCCTTCATTCTGACCATATAGGTTTGCTTAGGTGCCAAATAATACTACAGCAAGAGAAACATGTGATATTACAACAACGAGTAATATAAATCATTCTCCAGGGATTCAGCTACTAGACTCGCTACTATCAACGAGTCTTATGGTAGCGAGTCTAGTAGCTGATCATCTGTAGGTCTTCCTTAAAAAAGCGGGTTGTACTGATTGGACAACCTGTTTTAAGAAATTAATATAATATACAATTTAAAGATGAAGTTAGTATCTGTAATTGTAAAATGCCTCTCATGTTTGTTGAAGTAGTAAAGCCAAATGGATAGTGCGCAACATTCATGTATAAGAGGTGATTCTAGCTGCTTAGATTTGATGAAGTACAGTGGGTGGTCATTAAGACCATACTTTATTTTTGTATAACTTAGATTTTACTCCACTTAGAATGTAATCATTAAATGGGTTTTCCGAGTTATTTATTTTATGTGGATTTAGGCTCCTTGTGCCCAAAACAATATAAAATAAATATACTCACCGTGAAACCTGACTGATGTTTCAGTGGTCCAACACCACAGCATCTGACAGGTGATGTCACCCCGCAGAAGGTTGGGTGACGTCCTGTAAACATGTCATTTGGGCTTCAAATGTAGAAGCTCCAGGCAGGTTTACAGGACATCATCAGTGACATCCTCATCGGGCCTTCTATTGGCTGCAGCAGTTGGCAGCTCTTGTCCTGAGAAGACTGGAGGACCGTAAGAACACATCGGGAAAGCATTGTCGTAGACATATACTCATCCTTCTCCTCTCCCGCTGTGTCCTATGCTGATGCTCTGTCCCTGCTCTGGTCTGTGTGTCCTGTCCAGTTTACGGGACATCACAAGTGTGCAGCCAATAAAAGAACTCAGCAATCCATTGCAGGACATAGTGGGAGCAGGAGGGTTGAGTATATGCGGGTTTGTTATGTTAATGCAAAGGGAAGGAGTTGAACTGAGATTTTACAATTCGGACAACCCCTTTAAGTCCTGTGAAATCACAATACATCCCCAAATATATAATAGCAAAGAGGAGCGCTAAGCTATGCAGCAGAGCGAATGAGACAAAAAAGGGATCTCCGTGTTGGTTTGCTTTGGGTATCTTGTGTATTCGAAATAGCTGACATCTTTGCATTATAACTATGATTCTTAATTCCACTGAATAATTTTCCTTAGCATGGATATTTATATAGAGAGATTGCAGTCATTGTCTTGGGGCGAACTTTCTACTACTCTTAAAAATTCAGGCCAGTCTCACATGGGTGTATTGTTGTTGCACACACAACATGCAACATGTGATGCCAATATCCAATCGATTTATATTGGCCATTTGACACCTGTGTTTTTTGCGCGCGTATCACTCACACTAAAAAAAATTGAGGCAGTTTCTATCTTGGTGCATACATACTAAGATAGTGTATGGGGACGGCAGCACACAGCATCTATGCATGTCATTGTATACTTGCTACGTGCTCGCACATGAGTGATGTACGTGCCTGACGCCGGCACACACAGACGTTTGATCCCGGCCTCACAGGGAGCGGTACATAAGCAGTTACTAAGACTCTGCATTTCTCCTCCACTATGACATCACTTGGAAGCAGCCATAAATGACATTGATTCTTTCTGCTGTCATCATTTGATAAGCAATTATGGGTGGTATCATTTGTTATGTCGAACCAGATGAACAGTAAATACTTGAGACACTAAACAGTTTTGACATCTGCTTTTCTAATCACAACATAATTACCAACTATATTTACATGTCTTCGGATCATCAGGCCTATTATAAAAAGTCCAATTATAATAAACACAGGCAGCTTCTTGTCTCCCATCATTTTACTTGTAATGTCTAGTAATCATAAAAAGAGTAAAACTGACATAACCATCGCACAAGGAGCATGCTGCTGATAATGCTGTAGGATTTATAGACTAGCTAAATCACTAAACTAATAAAGGTAATTCTTCTGTTGTCAGTTTGTATTATAGCTGCCCTACATCTGTTAAATGGTAACTACACTTAGACCTAACATCTAACATTTTTATTACAACGGGAGCATACCTCCCAAGATTTGAATTCCCAATTGGAGATTATGAAGCCCCATTCCAATGTCACACATGAATGCCCACAAAATCTCCCAGGAACACCTACTTTGGGGCATATTTGCATAAGCTCAGCCCCTTTAATGTCCGTTCTGCTGAACAATCCCCCAGAAATAGAACAGTTGGGTGATGTGTTATAGAAAAAGATTAAAAAAGTTCAATTACCAAGACAAAGTGCAAAAGAAAAGGAGAGCAGCTGGTCAGAGTAAACAATAGGGTCACTGCTCTCAATTTACTTCTCTTCATCGTTAGTATACAACATTGATGAGTGATAATAATAGCTGATCAGCGCCATGTTGGAAAGAGTTGTTTTAGAATAGAAAAAGGCTGCTTTCTTCCACCTGTCCACATTTCTGTGTGACATAGCAACACAGCTCATGGGCAGGAGACTTGCTGTTTTTGGAAGAGAACAGTCTTTTTTTCCTACTCTTGGACAACCCTTCAAATGCTTTTATGTAATAGAAAACCATGAAAATGAATGTGGATGTAATACCAGATACAGCCTTATGACAGGAGTGGCGCTTACTCTATTCTCAGTAAAAGAAAACTGAGACTTTTTCGGATATCATACAACCCTTTTAAGATTGTATTCTTGCTTCATTACTATTTATGTTTTTGACAAAAACAACTCGTAAGACCGTATTAAATGTCCTCCTAGGCCATGTTGCGTTTATAGATGCACCTCTAAAAGAATATTGAGTTACACAGTCGTCATTGGTAGAGATGAGCGAGCACGCTCGGACACAGCAGTTACTTGAGCGAGTATCGCTCTTCTCGAGTAACTGCTTACTGGTCCGTGCGTGCTCGGGGGGGCGGTGTGTCTGAGCGGCGGGCGGCGGGGGGTAGCGGAGGGGAGAGAGAGAGAGAGAGAGATCTGCTGTATCCAAGCCTGCTCGCTCATCTTTAGTCATTGCTTTCAGTTTTGTGTAATATCTATATCTTACTTTAAAAAGTGCAAAAAGACAGTCAGCTAACAGTCATACTTTCTTACTGGTCTTTTAGGTGCCTATAGGTTAGAATCATACCCCCCTTGTTGTAATACAAAAATTTTATGTTCTAACTTCTGGCTTGAATTGTGGTGAGCCTATGTTTATACACATAAGCCAGTCTGAACAAACAGATCTTCGGCATAAGCAGGGTTGATGGACACAGCAGTAACCCAAACTTGCATTGAAGCAGGAGTTGAATTACAGGCTACTTCAGACGATAAACTGCAGTCGCCGGCTATAGCTGTGCCCTAATGCAGCTAAACACGCAGTCAAGTATCCACTATTGGGCTATATTCAAACAGTTTTATAAAATCATGTTTTATTGCCACAATTACCACAAAATTGCTGCAAAACACTAAATCTTCAACTTATAACACCTCTTATCACAGTATAGCTAGGGCAATTTTACTTATATATAGTAAATCAGGGCCTATGCATCCCTTTTTGGAGATGAGAAGCATCCATTTTTGTGAACCCAATGAATTTGTCATAGGACTGATGGAATTCATACTTACCTCTAATTTTTTGTCTTTGATTGCTGAATCATCCAGCAACTCAAGGACATTAGCATGGGGTTCCCACGCGTCCCAACATATGCCAACCTACTCTTGGGCTTTTGGGAGGACAGAGTAAATTTTGTAGAGGAAAATATGGTGACCCTCACGTAGATCCTGTTCTGGACAATATACAATGATGATGTGTTACTTGTCTGGAGCGGATCAGAGGAGTCCCTCTCTGAGTTCATGGTGATTCTTAATCAAAACGACATAGGTCTGAGATTTTCATCAGAGATGGAAAAACAATCTTTGACTTTCTTGGATGCAAGAATCAGTGTGGGGTTGAGGGACAAATCTCCACAACTACCATGTTTTCCCAAAAATAAGACCCTGTCTTATATTAACTTTTGCCCCAAAAGAGGCACAGGGTCTTAATTTTGGGGGATGTTTTATACTTACCTAGCAGGCGCCGTCTGGGTCCCTCCTGATGGTTTCCCGCACTCCGGGCAGGCTTCGTGTAGTCCTCAACGCCGACAGAGCATCTCTTGCTGAAGATGGGGCTTGAATACCCCGGCAAGCGATTGCTCTGACTGGTTCACAAGCACCGCCTCAGCCAATGAAAGGTGGCGCTCGATGAACCAATCACAGCCATTCAATGATGTTATTCAATCAGATGAAGCAATCAGAGCAATCGCTCTTGAGGACTACACAGAAGCCTGCAGGAGTGCTGGAGACCAGCGGGACGGACCTGGACAGTGTCCCTAGGTAAGTATTGCTTTTTTTTCATGTAGTGTAGCTAGGGCTTATTTTCAGGGGACGGCTTATATTTCAAGCCCCACCCACTCAAAAATCAGGGTAGGGCTTATTGTCAAGGTAGGTCTTATTTTTGGGGAAACTCAGTATATTCAGAAAGTCTTCCTCAACAAATAACTTACTGAGGTGGGAGAGCTGGTACCCCAAACCGTTGAAGTCTGGAATTCCGCTTGCAGTGGAACTATTCTTCCATTGAGAATTTTGAAAAATTAATCTAGAGACCTAAAACATTTATTCACAGAGGGTACCCGAAGAAGTAATTACCACTGCATATAAAAAAGGCATTATGGATGGATTGTGAAACACTATTAATTCCATGAAGTGGAAGGAGGAGGGGAGCACTTTGATCATTGTAGGGACCTTTGATAATGTACATGTGGATGTCAGTGAGATTATTGTGGATAAGTCTGCAGATTTGTCATATGATACCCTCTGATCCTTCTATGACATATGGAAAATGAAAACTTGGGGTGATTGACTTATGCATAGTCATTTTTTTACCTAAAAGAAGAACAGCCACATGGCTAGACAGGAAAATTGATGGCTGCTTTTTGTGTGGCCAGTGCTCTAACACAGATGTGAACGAGCCCTAAGTGGAAGAAGACTTCAGAGAGGGAAAGCTCCTGTGGTCACACCCTTATCAGGGCGGGTGCTCTGCTGTGTACGGGTGAGAGTCAGACTGTAATAGGGTGAGTTTATAGTTTTGTCTTCACTGACTCTTTCCCAACAGCACTAAATGCAGCTTACTCAAAATTCCTATTACTGGATGTCCCACATTGGGACCCCTAAAAATGATATGTTTAGCCCTGATGAGGCATTATATGTTATAAATGTTGGTATTTGGAAACAGTTTCTAGTAATGGATTAAATGGAAAATTAAAGGTTATGTTTTAATCAGCCCATCCTGTTGACTAAAATGGTGTCTTGTTCAGTGAAACTACTTTTTTGCAAAATCACAGCAAAACCACTATATTTTGCCCTGATTTTGTGCTTATTAAGCCCAACAGATGAACATGATTTAGTTCCATTATTTGGCTGTGAAAATCACAATAGCATAACAGGAAAACAAAACCATTGATTTCAATAGTATCGTTTCCACTAGCTCATTTCTCGGGTGTGAACACTACACCCGAGAAAACATAGGACTTGCTCTATCTTTCCCGCATGTAGTTAATACTACCTGCAGGAAAGATAGGGCAGGACCTATCTTCCTGTGTTCCCGCCCCCAGTGTTCTTCATTTCAATAAACTGTAATTTGATCACACCGTATGAATATACCCTTAAGGTAAGTCCAGAAGAAACCATCTGTCTTACATGTAGATTTTGTAAAGGATTTGCTATGGATTTCACCGTGTACATTGCAAAGGATGAAATCCACTTGAAAATCTGAAGGTTTTCAGCAACATAATGAGCATGCTGCAGATTTAAGAATCCTCAGCAAGCTCCTATTTCTGCGTAGACTTTTTCCGCTAGGTGGAGATGCGGTTCTTCATATCTCATTCACTGCTTTTGTATTGTAAATTGCTGGGGATCTGTGATGTGAAATCCACACTGCAAGTTCAAGATTATTCCACCTCTTTCATATCCAGCCACATTTGGACCCAGGGTATATTCATGTATATATGTTGCCTTTTTTTCCCATTGTGGGTTTGTAGCATATTACATTACATGCGGAATGGATTTGATTTTTAAAAAATGACATCCACATGCTACAGAAAAAAATCTGTTGCGTGAATTGACCTGCATTGTGGCTTTTAACCCCCCAGCATGTCAAACAAAGGGTTAAACCCACAGCGAATCCACACCAAAATCCACAATATATCCAGGGTTATTACATGCAGATTTTATAGCACACTCATTCCAGCTTTTCCACTGCAGACAATATGTCCCTGTATAAATGTACCCTTCAAAAACATTGTAGGTGGACATTACTCGTATCCAGAGATTTGCACATCATTTGAAGATCTGGGCAAACAGCTTAAGCAGCGGTTCCTATATGAACATTAGTGATATCAGAAGTAAGGGTTCATCAGTGTCAACCCCACAGTCATCTTGTTTCAGCTCATTTTTTCCATGTATTCCCATGTACAGGATGACAACTTCATGAATAAGCAAGAGAAATCTGGAATGAGATTAGACCATTTATGGAGATAGAGAAACTCTATGTCTTTTGTGATCCATAGAAATCATGCCAAAAAGGAATGAGAAAAAAAAAACTACGCTGGCCCGTAATTCCTTCCTCTTTCAGCAAGTTTTCTCCTCTATATATAGGATTAAAAATTCAACCTAAAGCCGGTGTCATTAATAAAACTGTGTGTGATGTCATCTTGGCTTCTACTGCTCAACATCACTAGATAAAGTTACTCAGGGTGGGCCATGAGATAAAATGTGTCTTGTTGCAAAGCTAGGACGCGTTTCTTTATTGACACATATACTATTGTTAAACAAGGCAATCCAATATATATTGGGTTATTAGCTAGGAAAGATTTAATCAGCTCAATCATCAGAGCTTTGTAGGTCTCCTGAAAAGCAGAATATGATACTTTTCACTGTAACACTGCCAGGCCCCCCTTAATGCAGACTCAAAAGCGGCAGCAAAAGAGGTATCAGGTGTTAGCAGATTTGTTAGCTCATAAATGAAAGCCTTTAATCAGTGGGTGTGCCAAGAAGAGAAAGCACATGTTCCTGGCACAATAACCAAACCAGCTCGGGTAAAAATGTTACCTCCAGTGAGGAAGCGGAGTTTCTCAGAATTAGATACATGTCACTGACTAGACTTCTTGGAGGCATATTTAATCTTGCGATTTGAAGAAACTCTAAGAATTTGACCATTACACTACAAATGTAATTATTTTTGAGTCTTTCAAGGCTTTATGCCGATTTTAATATTTTTACCTGCAATTTTGTGGTGTCACTGTTTACTTAAGCCTTTAAAGTTGTTCTACATATATGAGAAAGAATGTAGCCTGACCTATATGAAATACTGCCCTACTAAAGGGGATCTATATGCTACTATGTGATTTAACTGTGCAATATACAGTATGTTGACATTTGGATTTTGAGCACTGTAGGTTCAGACTGAAAATGCATTTTTTAGGGGTAATCCCTCCATTGATGTGCTAGGTAGACATCTGTAAGACAATAGATACTGTCCTTTCTCAGCTGTAAAAGTTCATGATTATGGTCGAATTTCAAGATACAATATATCACACAAGCGAGAGTGTATTTAGTGCTCTGTTAAGTTGACCGTAAGTATAGAACCCCTGCTCTATTTATACATCCATCTTCATTTTGAGCCCCTTTAGCATGCCTTAAACTTCATCTAGTATCCCTTTGCACTGTATATGCATCAGTCTTCATCCTTAACCCTTTTGAACTTTATTAGCTTCATTCTTCATCTAAAGCTTCCCTGTATTATATGTGGACCAGACTTTCTCTAGAACCCTGTCATGTGGTATATGTATCAGTTTTCATCTAGAATTCCCTTGTACCATGTATGCTTCAGTCTTCACATTACATTTACTAGAACTGTATATGTTTCAGTCTTCTACTAGAACCCTTCTACCTTGTATTACATACGCAGCTATAATCCAAAACCCCCTTTAACACGTACTATATATGCTTCAATCTTCTCGTAGAACCCCCCTTGCATTGTATATACATCAGTCTTCTTTTAGAACCCAGTTGTACAACATATGCTTCAGTCTTGGTCTACAGTAGCTTCCTCATCCTTCTGATTTTTGAAAAGATTGTATTATAACTTGACAGTCTTGACCAGATGTATTATCACCTTACATAGATTAAATCTTTGCCATGAAGGAAGTCATTTTTTTTACTCTTTCCAGCTTGTAGTAATGGCTAGTAGATAGAAAAACTAAACTTTGTATGTCGGAAAACACAGTGGGTCAAAAAGACTCATCTTGTAAGCATGGCTAATGTCACGAAACTCGCACAAGTGTTATAGTACATTTTTTTTCTAGCCTCTTGACTAGGAGAGAAGCAAAGTGTTTGAAAAAATATATAAGGAAAACTATCTCCACACCCTCTTTCTCTGCTCTCCATTGTGGAGTAACTAACTACGACCTAGATATGTCTGTTTTAAATTAAAAAGGAATTGTAAATTTGACCTTGCAGAAGCTACTTTTTCTAAACACATGCACATATTACAAAGACCTCACGCTCTCCGTTCCGTGATCCAAATCATGCAATAAGAAAACTCAAATAAACCATACTTTTATCCTAATAACGCCAACGAACAATTGCTTCCAAATCTGATAACTGAAGGATCTTCTTGGCACTGAGCCTGTTAAGCAATGCAGAAGAGCAACAACAAAAAATAGTTTCAGAAAATCTTTTTGCTGCTACAGCCTTGAGGTCCACACCAATAAATGAAAGTATGTAGATACAGTAACTTGCTTGCTCCACATAGCTGATGGTGATATCATAATGTGTTATCTGTGGTTTACCTAGGACTGCAGATAAGCTTATTACATGTGCTCAACTCAGACACTTATCATGGTGCACAAACAATGTAGTTCCAAAGAGTTACATGACAAATTCAACTCTGCTGCATTCAGTAAAAGTAACACAGAATTTTGCACCGCTGCTTTAAAAAAAAGTGCCTGTCAGTAAATCATTGTCTTCTGACAATTAAAGATGTCTGTTTCTCCAGCTAAACTAAACTGTTTGCTTTTTGCCATCAGGATTTATCATTGTACATATACATCAGGCATATACAAGCAGAAGAATACAAATGACTTTTGCTGTTCCTACTTCAGAGGCTTGTCTTTATCACAGAAAAGCTTTTTAAAGGAAATATATATTTACAGAAATCAGCACAAAAGCTTAAAAAATACATTTCTAAGATTTCATAAACCTTACCTTTACTTTAAATTTCACTTGACAGAGTGAATGGATATGTTTCTATTAGCAATCCTCTCTTTCCAGAAAATCTCCCGAAAAGCCAAAGAAAATGAATAAAAGTCTCCAGAAAGGTGGATTTGATTCTTCAATTTGATGGCGAGTTCAATTCAATGCTAAATATCAGCTCTCACAAGGCAGCTAGTGATAACTCCAACTGGATTTCAAAGAGAAGAGAGGGAGAGGGGTCTGGCTGTGTCTGTACTGTAGTCCATCAGCAAAACCAAGTGTTCAAGCAGTGAAGAGACCCAGCGTGTATGCTGCTCTGGCTCCATCCACTTTCATGCAGTCGACTGACTCTCACTTTCCCTCTCACTTTTTAAATGACCAAAGCATCCAGTTTTCCCCTCTAACTTAAGCCAGATATCTGTTGCATGCAAGTGCCACCTCCTCTAGGGATTAACAGGGAATTTTAACTCTTTGCTACTCAGTTCTACATCAGGAAACAGTAAGGCAAGAGATCAAGGGTAGGTATGCTAAGGATACGTCTACTGAAATACTTCATTTTAAAGGGGTTCTTTAGTTGGTTTTTTATACTAAAACTAAATTTGGACACCAAATGTAAACCTTGGGTATAGTGGATGACTTTCTGCACATCCACATAGCATTCCATAGTATGGCACAAATGTATATTAAATGAAATTCAACGTCACTGAATAAAGGAAGAAGAATGTCTAAAGTAGACCATCGAGATTTATCTAATTAAAGAATCCAGTTATGCCTAAACCTACCTTAAATTCAGTAATACGCAATTTACCATTTCTAGTAGTCTCATTTGGGTACTTTGCAACCCTGCTGGCTTTCGGACATGCATCTTCTTGAGGTCAAAGAGTCTTATGCATGACCTCATGAAAGACAATGCTCCCCCTTGGTGTCCAGTAAAGACAGGTGCTAGTATGGAGGGCGTATCTGTCAGTAGGCTTTGCATATGTCTGTTTCTGCCTACACCTAGGACAGAAACAGCCCCAATGGGCTGCTAGATACAATTGAGGATATATTATAAACCTTAATTTCATTGAGCGACTGTCGAGCGCTTAAGCGACCAACAATTGTCTTATGTAAAAGGACCCTAACATATCGCTTGATATGCAAGCATTCACAGAAACTACATGGAGGGCATTGTTCTCCTTCACAGTGACAGGTCCAGTCTGGCAAGATGTAAATACATTCTCTGGAATTGAAAGGGAATATTCCTAAAATTGGAGGGCGCTGATAACGGTGGAAGAGAAAAAATTTATTTCTTTTAACTGAAATATTTGTTTTTTGACTACTCATATAGGAACTTGATCATCTCCATTTACTGTGGAAACAGGTTTGAAGAAAGCTTTTCTAGAATTTTTGCAATCGAATACATACCACATGGATTTAAAGCCTGGATTCTACATTTCATGGGTGTTAACATCTTGAAAATGGGAGGCGTAACATCACACTAGGGAGAGCTCAAAAAAGGTGAGGGAGGAGACTTATAAGGCCATCCATGCTCCTCTGGGTAACATGCAAATAAGGGAAATGGAACAATACCTCTGCAGCACCACCTATTGGACAGCAGCATTCCTTCAAATCAATGCTTGACCCTTTAGACAAGTCTTTTAGAGCAATGATTGGTGTTTTACTAAGAGGAGCATGAATGGCCTAATACATCTCATCACTCACCTTCTGGTGCTCTCCCTAGGGAGTGATGTTACCCCTCCTGCCTCTCACTAACTAAACCAAAAACCTACTGCACACTGATGAGGGGCAAACACCCAGAAACAGCTGTCTATATATGGATTCTGGCTTGGTTTCCAATTCCCAATCATTGCTCTACAGACCTGTATAAAGGATCAAGCATTGATTGGAAAGAATGCTGCCATCCAATAGGTGGCGCTGCAGAGGTATTGTTCCATCTCCCTTATTTGTATCTTAAAAATGTAGTTGACACAGTATCATGTCATACATCGGCAAACATTGTCACTGCCATTATATTATAATGATGCTAGTGATGTTTTCCTGCTCTGTCACCTGTCATTCATATAGCGCACTCTATTGCATAACGCCAAAGGGTTTTCACGGTTCTGGACTAATCCCATCCATTTTTGCTTGTTAGAATTCCCACATTGCACCTATCTTCTGAAATTGTGTGCAATAAAAATAAGATTCATTCTCTCCTTCCCTTTCTCCCAATAAACACATGATAATGAGAATTAGCACATTCCGAAGTTACTGTCATTAACACCTTTACACAATGCCTGAAGGCCTTGGAGAAATGACACTACAGCAGATTGCTGCTAGAAGATCAAATACCACAGAAGTGTCAGAATATATAAGAGAGACATAAATTGCTCAGAAGAAGAGTCATTCTCTCTGTTTCACCTCATCCTTCTTTTGGACATTATTCCCAGTTGTGATTTGGAAGTGCAGATTCATACTTACAACAGCTGGTGCTTCCAGGAAAGTCTCTCACTGATCACACGTCAAGGTCCCTCAGTAGAAAACAAAAGGCCGTATTAAAAATGCAAAGCTGGAAGTTTGCGTTTAAAGGATTTCTCTAAAATGGCATGCAATCAATACTAAAGACACAGTATGTATGACATATGTCATCTTCAATGGAAGCGTATAGACAGACAGATAATGTGTGCTCATATTGAGGTATATTAACCTCATGTTGCTAGTTTGTTTTTGCCTGTAAATGCTCTATTTTTCAGTTTCTTTCTTAGTGTTTGCTTTATTCTCTGGGATTTACATTACTTTATTGACTGTCATTAAATCAAATCAATCATGATATAGTATTATGCAGCCCTCTTTAAAGGAAAGATAGCGTGTGGACATCTGATCTATTAGCAAAAATGGCATAAAAAATATTGTACTATTTGGCTAATAGTAAATATCAAAGAATAAAGTCCATTTAGTGTCTTCTTATATTATATTTATGTGATACTTGCCTTTACATGCAACCCCATACAGGTTTTTCCCCCGTTTATTAAATGTAATGCGTCATGTTTTTACTAATTAAAACCACATAGTGAAACATGTTCCATTTTCTATTTTTTTTTAATTTTCTGATTGTAGATTTTTTTTATTCTGTTTTCTATACATGACTATGAAGTCACCCTTTTTTTCCTCTTTGAATTCTCAGTGCTCTTAGCACCTCTTTGATCCTTAAGTAAGGTGAGCTGGAATATACTGCTGTATCTAGATGCTGCGGTCAATGATGACCAGGGCATCTAAGCAGTAGGTGGGAGGGGAAAGGTTCCCTCCATTGCCCCATAAGCTCCCTTGCAACATGAAATGAACACTTCCAGGGCTGTCATGCTTGTTTGCCTTAAAATATCCCACTATTTATGCTGCAATGTGAATACTGTATGAAAAAAATACCTCCATGTTGGAATAAATATGGAATAAAAATATGGAATAAAAAAGTGAATAAAAAGTCATGTGTACCAAGAAAACTACAGCTTGCCCTGAAAAAACCAAGCCCTCACACAGCCCAATCGACAGAAAAATGAAAAAGGTTACGGGTGTCAGAACACAGCAACAAATGCAATTTTTTTTAACAAACATTTTTAATATAAAATAAACTGTGCACATTTTCTATGGCCATAATTGTACAGATCCATAGAATAAAGTCATTTTAATGCACTGTGAACTGTGTAAAAATTTAACACCCCTCCAAAATGGTGCAACAGCACTTTTCTTTCATTTTATCGCTCTTACAAATTTGTAAACATTTTTCAGTACATTATATGGTCCAATTAAAAAAATGATCCCCCCCCCCAAAAAAAAAAAAAAAAAATCAAGAACTCATATAGCTACGGTATTTTCATGGAAAAATTTAAAAGTTATGGCTCTTGGAAGGTGGGGATGAAAAAATGAGAGATCTCTGGTTTTGAAAGGGTTAATTGGCTTTCTATGAAATTAACTCAACATGTGCTTGAGCCAGAGAATTTAGATTGTGAGCTCTGTTGGGGGCAGGGACTGATGTGAGTGATAACAATATTTCTACTGGATTGCAAAATATGTTGGTGCTACTTAAGCAATATAAATACATACATTTAATTAAAGCTTATAGGCCCTAGTGCAAAAGTTCAGGTTAAGCCCCCTTCCTATTCAGGGCTACTAGCCCTGGTCAGCCTGGAACTTTCTGCTGGTTCCCTTGAGTGATCCATCAAGGCAGCACTAGCAGCTGGGGGTGTTGCTAGGGTCTTAAAAGATAAATGGCATAAACCCTAAGCCATATGTGTTCCTCCTAATATATATGTCAGAGATAGTATATCTAGATGACAACTTTTATAACATGGACAACTTAGATATATTGTTTCAGCTCTAATACTAATACTTGGACATCTTATTAGATTTTTTTTGCATAGACAGCCTGGGCTTGTATGACATCTTGTTATGACATTTGGATGTGTATAGTCCTATTCCTTCATGGACGATATAGTACGAAGTGGCTCATATCATGCAGCACTTTATGTTGGTTACATTGTATATAATTTTAAGTGTTTTTAACTTTGCGTAAGTGTGCAATGAAGATGTAACTTTTTCTATTATATAACAGTATTTTTTATTACTGGGCTACAATGTCTTTTTTCATGCTACTGCTGTTTTCATATCTGCGTTGGGGGTTCCGTTTTCCTTCTACATTGTAGAAGCAAGAAAGGGGAATCCTCTGGCCGAACGGAGCTGTCTTGTGACGGAATTGACTCCATGGACCAAATGGAGGTTTCAACACAGATGTGAAAGCAGCCTACCTTCTCTCATGTGTTGCTTACTTGGCATCAGTGTGCAGCTACTATAACAGTTCATATTGAGTGCTGTCAGCTGATTCTTTAGCTGTATGCTATATAGCTAATAAATGCTCAGCAAAAGAAAGTGTGTGCTGGGATTATTGTTGCACTTGAAGCAAGGTGTGGCAGAGAGGTTGGCGAGTATACAAGTCTACTCTGAGGTTTGAATACTATTTCTTGTCAAATGTGGAGTTAGAAAATAGACATCTGGTCTGGCATCCAGCACAGAAAAGTGGCATTGGCCATAGACATGGCATGGCAAAGAGGCACAAGGTTGGGTGGGGGCAAGGATAACAGCCCACGGCCTATGGTCTACCTAATTTGCTGCTCAGGAAGGTTGCTGGGTCTTAAAAGATCAAGGGCACAAGCCCCAAGGCATATGTTGCGACCTCCACCAAAATTATGCACATGCATACTTACTAAAGATGAGCGAGCACCCAAGTGCTCGGGTCCGCGTTATTCAAGTCGAGCTTTTCGTAAAATTCAAGAGCTCTACTTGAGTAACGAACCCCATTGACTGCAATGGGAGACTCAAGCATTTTTGTATGTGGGATGCCGGGTCCCGAGCTCTTTTTTTTTTTTCTTGGTTCGTGTGTTCTCTCTCTCTCTCTCTCTCTCTCTCTCTCTCTCTCCCCCTGCCTGCCAGCCAGCCAGCCCAAAAAAATTTGCCATTGACGTGCACGCTGCGTCGTGGCGGGGAGGGGCCAAAACAGGCACCTCACAGCGGGGAGGAGCCAAAAACTGGGGTGGGTCGCGTGATGCTCGTACGAGTAACAAGCACCATCGAGTACGCTGATACTCGAACGAGCTTCAAGCTCGGAAGAGTACGTTCGCTCAACTCTAATACTTACCTTATAACATCGTTGCCACTAAACCACAAAAAATATTACCAACATACTGTAATCTACATACTGTTACTGAACAAAATGCACTGTACAAATACCAATCTTACCACTATACAAGGCCTAAATAATATTGTCACACCACTATCATTACTTTTCCATAATTCCACAGTGACTGATTAATATTACCATAGTATTGATGGAGTGTTTGCCTCAATTTGGATAATACTCAAAGGATATTGTAGCCTTATCAAGCAGGTATGTCTAATTATCTGTACAGCGCACTGGAGAAGAACTTGGACACAACACAGAAGTGGTTGAGTAGCAGCTCAGAGCTCTTCTGAGGTACGCACATCCTTTTTTATTTTTAAAGATAGATGAGGAATAACAACAGCCACTCAGTGTCTGACAACACCAGATAGCCATCCTATGACCGATTGACAACATGTCTACCATGTTTGTCAGTGAATCATCTTAAAGGATAATGTATGATGCATGAATTAATTAATCTTACGAGCAAGCGAATATCTATAACCATATATAGTAATGCTTTAAACCCTGAAGATTTTCTGCTCAGCAACTGGCCTTAGACAGGTCAAATATAATTCTGCCTAGAGGCAGTTCCTATTTTCGATTGAGTCTAAGTAAAATTGCAATAACCCAAAGGAATAATGTGTAAATAATTTACATAAATTACTCTTAGATTTTTCCCATCTTATTCAAACACATTACTGAACTAGGTATATTCCTTAGGCTAATCCCAAGAGGAGGACTCTTCACCACACAAGGGCTATCACCTCATTTCACAGTCCAGTGTTATTCAGGGCTGAGAGAAACTCTCATAGTTGGGTAGATTGTGACTTTTGGTATCTTATTGGGTAGGCATCTTTATAAGGGCGTTATCTGGTATTTGCCACCCTGGTAACTGTCTTAGCTCAGTTCTTGCAAACCTTAAAGCGATATGACATGTAGCACTTATGTAATTTTCATTAATAGTGTTTGCAGCTATGGAGTTATGTGTGCATATCCAGCAATTTTTTGAGTTTCTCTGAATCATCAAAATCCTTTAACCACAGTCCCATGACCTATTTTTCCAATCATCTTTTATTATGTCATTGAGTCTCTCCATACTGAAGATTGTCCATGGCAGTAGAAACATCCTTCCAAACATTTTTCAGGCTCTGGGGTCAAAACCTTTTTGCAATGGCTGGAGAGTATCCAGGTGTCCTTTGCTTTCAATTTGATTGAAGGGGCAGTTGTCAGCTATATTTGATATAGGCCATCACATTTTTGTTCCAAATACTCAAATGTCTTTTGAGGACAATCCAGCCTCCTGCAAGCAATCCCTCTTTTGAGTCTGGATCTGGAATCGAAGAAAACACATGTTTACAAATGGCAGCCAATTTGTGGGTGTAAGGCACTCACATAGGAGGTGAGGTGCCCATGCTGCTTAGTCTTCCTGTTAAATATGGTTCTTACTGAATAGAGAGATAATGATAGACATTCTGGCCATGGGTTCTCTCTCTCCTACATGGCTTTCTGTACTTTCAAGGTGTCATTTAACCTTTTTACCCTACCCCTACTCTGTGGGTGATAAGAATTGCTCAAGTGTTTCACTCTCCTTAACACCTGTAGGATCTCCTGATGTATCTGGCTAGTAAAATGTGTATTTCTATTACTTTCCATAACTTCTGGTAAACCATATCTATAAATGACTTCATTCAGCAATTTCTTAGCTGTAGTCTTGGCATTGGCATTTTTCACACACCATTCCTCTGGCTAAACTGAGAAGAAGTCTATGTAAATATATGCAAACCAACACAAACTCCCACACACCTAACGTAGGCAGTTCCATGTAGTCAATTTGCAATAGCTGGAATGGATAGTCTGGCCTTGGAGAACACTTGGCCTTAAATAGTTCAGCAAGGAGGTATTTTGGCAACTTTGCCTGGGTTGTGTTGGGCACAAGTTATGCATCCTTTCACAAACTACCATTGTTCAACCCTGTGGCAATTCAAGCAGAAGACACTACACCATACATTACCTCCTTTAACTGATCAGTTGGTCTGTGGCTCAAATTTGACATAATGGAGTAGAGTGTTCAGGGAAGGCACAGGTGTATACTTTTCCTCCAGATTCCACTCTTATCCGGTTCGGTACACTTTCTGTGCCACTCCTCTTTTTCTCCTTTTGCCATAAACAGACAACAGAGAGATATCCATGCCCAGGTTAGTTGCAACCAGGTTAACAGCTGTTACCTTATTCATGGGGAGTTGGGCTGCTGCGTCTGCTCTCCAGTTCCCTAGGGCCTCAGGAGTTGTCTCCTTGGTATGGCCCTGGACCTTGATGATAGCTACCTGTTGGAAAGAGCTAAAGCCTTGTACAACAGAGACACTGCTTCTGCTTTCTGGATTGCTTTACCCGATGGTCCAACAAACTTTCTACTGTGCCACAAACATTGAATACAATTCCAAAAGCATTCCTCGAGTCAGTATACATGTTAACAGTCTTACCTCAGCCAGGAGGTAGTGGTTACTGTACAATTACCTTGATGTTGGTTACCACTGCATAGCATGTTTTGCTTGCCAATTTTCATGGTAGCAAGCCACCTACAAAAACTCAAAACCTGCATTCGCAATGGGAGTTTTAACAACATTTTCAAGACCCCTTGTTTTGTTTTCTATTAACCGTAAACAATCATGCATTTGATGTTCACGTCCATTTCTAGTTCCCCCTCTTCTAAATTCAGTGGAAGTAATGAAGCTGGATTCAAAACTGTACATGCCCATATGTCTCATGCAAGAAAAGGGTGAAGGGGATGTCATAATTGAGGAGGCAGAGTGCTGGAGCTGAGGCAATGGACTTTTTAGATCCCGAAAACATTGCTGGGCCTCAATATAAAGTTTTAACTGGACAGGTCTCTGGCGCTAAAAATCTACCTACAGCTTCCTGGGTGTCTTGTAAAGTTAATTGTTTCATCTCCTGTGCTCCATTTCTTCATCTCCTAATCCCATCCCATGTTTCACTACCCCTGAAAGCAACTCTTTTGGTACATCGGATGCTCTAAAAAACTGATCTGGCTTCTCCGGTGTCCACTAAGCAACTGATGGGTTCACTTCCTGATAGAGTGAGAGTAGTTGTAGCAGACCGACTCTCCTCCCTCAGGAACCCTGGTGCAATAAATGGCTGTGGGACACTCAGACTGCCAATTTCTTATTGACCGAGGAGCCAGTCTGGGCCTTTTGAACAATTATGAGCAAAGTGACCCAATTGCTGTATAGTGTAGCACTTAAATTGCGCTGGACCTTTCCTCTTATAGGTAGGGTCATCCCAATTTGGGAATGACCCATAACGTGACTGATGGTCCTGCACTAAAAAGGCTCCTTGGGTCTTCACCTGTCCCGTGTCAGTTCAGCAGAATGGCAGACCATTAAGTCACTAGCCTTCATGGTATTAGCCTCTGGTCTGGCTAAGAGCACTGGCTTCTGGATGGGTTAATGTAGCCGATCTAGAAATGAGCAGTGGAGGATTCTTTCATATGCTGCTGGGTCTGATTTAAACCCCATGTCCGACCATGCAATCTGTAGTCTAATATAAAAGTCAATTAAAGTTTCTCTTTTATTTTGTGTGATGTGGTTAAGAGTCATAGGGCTCCTGTCCAGATGTGCCTTAGCCCAACATTGTACATACCGCACAAAATCACTTCCTGACTGCTCAGTTCTTTCATCTCTGGTTTCCCCACATCATATTTAGCCCAAAATGGCTCTATTTGGGACAAAAATGTCTCTTCACCTCTATAAGCAAAACCAGTAAAGTCAAGTTAGTTATGGTAGCAGTGTATGTTGTTTTAATAGTCTGTAGTAAAAGATCATTTAAAATCCGCAGCGTTTTTCCTGCACGCGGATCCGCACCCCATAGGGATGCATTGGACACTCGCAGGTAGTTAAATACCTGCAGATGTCATTTTACCCTCTAGGCGCGGATTGCGTGTGTGGGGAAAAAAACGCGGCATGCTCCATTTTAGTGCGGGTCTCCCGCGGGGACGGCTCCCGCAGGCTTCTACTGAAGCCTATGGAAGCTGTACAGATCTGCGGAACACCCGTACCTGAATTAAAACTTACCTGTCCGGACGCTGCGGATCTTCCCTCTGTCACGGCCGGATCTTCTTTCTTCAGCCCAGCGGATGTGCCTGGCGCATGCGCGCGGCACGCTGCCGGCGTGCCGAGCACATCCGCCGGGCCGAAGAAAGAAGATCCGGCCGCGACGGAGGGAAGATCCGCAGCGTCCGGACAGGTAAGTTTAATCTTTTTTTTAGCCTCATGTCCTCTGGAAAGGAGGGACCCGCTGCGGGATTCTGCATGGAGAATCCGCGGCGGGCCTGATTTTCCCCGTGGACATGAGGCCTTAACCAGGGTAATTTGGTCTCTTGGCATCCAGGGTTTATAAGTATTTTGGCTTAAAACTGTGTTCTTTGTCCATCTGCTCCTATGTACTACTCTAGTTCTCATCACCATGGGATAGGCAGGGTCTGGAAGCCCCAGTCCATCAGGATGGGACCTGTGACAAGATATACAGTAATCTAGGGTTTTGTTGTCTACAGTTATGACATGTCCACCCCTGTATGAAATTAACAATGGGGTGATAGAGAGGAGCTGACCCTGCCTCCTCTAATACTTCCTCATGGTCCTCATTCATACTTATGCCACTATACAGATAGCATTTGTTTACATCAACTTCATTATATCCTCTGTAATGGCCCATTTACACATAACGATTAAAATTTGTTCAAACAAACAAATTTGACTGACAATCCTGCAGTGTAAAGGCAAAAAAAATAAATAAAAAGCTCACTATTCGTTCGCAAATCGTTATCACTGACTTTTAATCAGCATATCAGCATGAAAACTATTGCTGGATCACTGGCTTCTCATTCCGTGTACATGCTCCCCGCTCAGCGCTTCACATAGAAGGTGAAGCACTGAGCAAGAACCCAGTGATCCAGTGGCGAAGTCTGTCTGTCTAAATGTTCTGCACGAGCGCTGACATTAGCCCGTGGGCAGTCGTTTAACCGACTGTTGTCCCGTGTAAAAGGGCCATAATACACTTTCTGAGACACTGCGATCCACTCATCAACTTAATTTTGCAATGTATTTATCAGGCTTGTCAAGTACACAATTGTCTTATTATTATTTAGCATCAGAATTCAATAGTATTCGAATAAGTAAAACCCAATATTTATTGAATACACCATTAACCTGTGTTGTGCATACATTAAGAATACATATACACATGCATACATAGCACTCAAATGGAAATACACGTCTCTTTGCTAAGTTGGTCTGTGTTAAGGAGGGGCGAAACTATTACGTTACAGAAATCCTGCCTATTATTTTCCTTCCTCGCCTTATATCACCTAACTCCACCGCTTGTGGTCTGGCTAACTGGCGGGGGTGTCACAGCTCATGTCTCTATGTCAGGGGCAGCAGTGGGTAGAGGACTATTGCTATAAGTTTAGACAGTATGCTGGTGAAAACTCCTGGAACAATAGTGCCCTCAAAGATGTGTTTTTGTTGGGTCTTTCTGATGATGTCAAAGATCTACTTATTTCTCATCCCACTCCTGTAACACTCAATGAGGTGATGGAATTGGCAGTAAAAGCTGACATCAGGCCTATAAAACTAGGGAATCTTCTAGACCCGCTTCCACTCATTCCAAGCCAACTCCTGGTGCTGAGCCTATGGAAGTGGACCAACTAAGTCCAGAGGAACGGCGACGGTTCCGGATGTCTTACCGTCTTTGCCTCTACTGTGCGGAAGCCGGACATCAGGTAGCAACCTGTCCATAGAAGCGACGTCAGTCTGAACCAGCGGAAAAACTACACATCCTAGGCGACTGTCGGGAGGATCGCCTAGGATCACAGGTACTCCCTAAGTTGTTTGTGCCCTGTCAGGTGGGCTTCCGGAATTTCAGTCAGTCCGGGCAAGCCCTTATTGATTAGGGCGCTGCCGCCAATTTGATTCATTTAAATTTTGTCAGACCTCTGATGACTGAATTCTCTGCGTGTAAGTCCCCCATACACTTCACTAGCATTGACTCTACCCCTCTGTCCGCAGGTGTTGTCCAATGGAGGACTCCCATTCTGCAGTTCACTGTGGGTGTTCTCCACTCTGAGAATCTGTCCTTCCTGGTTATGGAAAGGATGTCCGTAGATGTGGTGCTTGGTATGCCCTGGTTGGCATTGCATAACCCCCAAATTGATTGGTCCACCTGGGAATTTACACGTTGGGGGTTGTCCTGTCGTAATCATGTAACTACTGTATCCATGTGCTCAGCAGATACTGTACTTATCCCAAAGTATGTGTCTGATTTTCAGGACGTATTTTCCAAGAAACTGTCTGAGACTTTGCCTCCTCATAGGGAGTGGGACTGTGGTATTGATTTGATCCCCGACAGTCCCATCCCTAAGGGAGCCATTTTCAATTTGTCTGGGCGTGAGCCCTTAAGTCCTCTATCTCAGAGTCTCTGGCCAAACGACATATCAGGCCATCCAGGTCCCCTGCCGGGGCAGGTCTCTTCTTTGTAGAGAAGAAAGATGGGACATTGAGGCCTTGTGTGGATTATCATGCCTTGAACAAAATTACAGTGAAGAACCAGTGCTCCTTGCCCCTGATTCCTGACTTATTGAATCAGGTAGTAGGGGCCCACTGGTTTTCCAAATTGGACTTAAGGGGGGGATTACAATCCAATTCGCATTCGAGAGGGAGATGAGTGGAAGACCACGTTCAACAACCCGTTAGGACATTTTGAATGTCTGGTCATGCCCTTTGGACTTTGTAACGCCCCCGCTGTGTTCCAGGGATTTATGAACGCGGTCTTCCATGACTTCCTGGGGGTATTTATGGTCATATATCTGGATGACATTCTGGTGTACTCCCCAGACTGGGATTCCCATGTGTGGCACCTGAGGTTGGTTCTGACCCATTTGAGTGAATAGCAACTTTTGTCAAGTTGGAAAAATGCATATTTGATACTAAACAAGTTTCTTTCCTTGCTTATGTGATTTCACCCACGGAGATTCAAATAGAATCTGATAAAGTGGCTGAAATCTACCAATGGGTCAGACCAGACAACCTAAAAACTCTCCAGTGATTTTTGGGTTTCGCTAATTTTTACCGCAAATTCATTAAAAATTACTCAGTTATTGGCCAACCCCTGACCTATCTAACCAAAAAGGGGTCCGACTTGGTAAGATGGTCACCAGAGACCCTAGAGGCTTTTAGTCCTTTAAAAAGGGCGTTTTTCACTGCCCCGGTGTTAGTACAGCCACCGTTTTTTATTGAAGTCAATGCGTCCCAGGTGGGGGCAGGGGCGGTATTGTCTCAGGAGGCCAGCGGGAGATCCGGGTATAGTCCTTGTGCGTTCTTCTCACGGAAGTTTAATTCGGCGGAACGTAATTACGATGTGGGGAACCGTGAGTTATTGGCCATCAAGTGGGCTCTAGAAGAGTGGCGACACCATCTTAAGGGGGCTAGACACCCCATTACCGTGTACACTGATCACAGGAACTTGGTACATCTCGCCAATGCTAAAAGACTCACAGCTCGGCAGGCCAGGTGGGCGTTATTTTTTGCCAGGTTCAATTTCGTTGTAACATATATCCCGGAAGAGGAGAGCGTGATGGTGGATGCCCTGTCACGATGTTTTGGGGCGCCGGAAAGTGAGACTATGACTCCCAAGAATATCTTGGCACCTGGGGTGGTGGTGGCAGCTGTAGAATCTAACTTCATCCCTTAACTACAGAACTGTCAGCAGGACGCTCCTTAGGGGGTGCCGGAGGGCAGATGGTTTGTGCCAGAGACCTTATGTCTCAGAGTCATTGAAGAATCTCACTCGTTGGTTTTCGCAGGTCATCCGGGGTTTCAGGAGACTCTGGATCTTTGTTCTAGACAGTTCTGGTGGCCAGGCATGTCTCAGGAGATCCGCGACTTTGTTAAGGGATGCTCGGTCTGTGCACGCAATAAAAGTCGGCGGCATCCTTCGGAGGGCCCTCTGAGACCGTTACTGGTACCTTCTCGTCCGTGGACGCAGTTATCGGTAGATTTTATCACCGATCTACTGGAAACTCAGAAGTTCACCACTATCTTAGTGGTTGTCGACCGGTTCTCTAAGATGGCACATTTTGTGACGTTAAAGAAGTTACCAACCGCGATAGAATTTTCCAAGATTTTCATAAAAGAACTCATTCGTCTACATGGGGTTCCCAAAAACATTGTATCTGATTGCGGGGTTCAGTTTTTTGCTCAGTTTTGGCGAGCTTTCTGCAGAAACCTGGGAACGTCGCTTTCCTTCTTGTCAGCGTTCCATCCATAAACCAATGGTCAGACTGAGCGGAAGAACCAAGATTTAGTGCAATATTTACAGTTGTTTGCTAACGAAAAGGCTCATCAGTGGGCAGAGTTCCTGCCATTGGCAGAGTTTGCGCTAAACAACCGCACTTATTCTTCCACTGGGGTATCCCCGTTCTTTTGTTTATACAGTCAGCATCCTCGCTACCTTACAGCGACTCCTACTCCCTCTGTCTGTCCTGCAGCTGACATCGCCACTGATGCACTGCAGGGAGTATGGAGGGATGTGCAGAGGAACTTGGAGGCAACGGGGGCTCATATGCAGTTGCGTAGTGAGAGGAGTCTGTCAGTATCTGAACCTTACAGGGTGGGACAGAAGGTATACCTGTCTTCGAAAAGTCTCAAATTAAATGTCCCATCCTTGAAGCTGGTGCTGCGCTACGTAGGGCCCTTTGTCATCACACGTGTAGTGAATCCACTCGCCTATGAACTGGATTTGCCAGCTACATGGAGAGTTCACAAGGTTTTTCATAAGTCTTTATTGAAACCTTTTGTCTCCGGTGCCGGTTGTAACAGTAGAAAGGAATTAACTCTTTCTGGATCTAATTTCTACATGCTCTGACTATAATCTTACATCTTTCCAAGCAGGGACTTCTATATAAAGACATCCATTGTGAATTCATGATCATTTGTCCAGCTTCCATATTTGCCTTTAAACCTTTTTTTTATTTCTCAACATCAAGACAGACAATTTTAGGCATACCCAACTTTTTACCCATGACCTCCACTTGGTCATGTCTTGGGCAGAGTTGTTCCTCGAACGACACCCTGAGAGAGTCTTTCTGGATACTGCACTGGAGTAAGACAGCACAGACTCATCACATCAATAACTAGTCCCCAGTTCCACAGATTCTGACCACCTAACAGACGTCATCTGCAGATTACATTGTAATCAACACAAAGAGAGAATAAAGTAGAAGACATGAGAATTAAGAATCATGCGACATCAAGGCTATGGGATTCAGTTTCTCCCTGGTCTCTCCTGAGAGGGAAATACATGTGTATATAGGTAGAAGATATGGATATGTATATATATATTGCTATATGTCTTTCTTTTTTATACGTGTGCTAATTCTATGCAATACTATAATGCAAAAACGTAATATGGACCTTAATAATATACGACAAGATATTATGCCAGAGCTTTGCAAGGCAGAGAGATGTATTCTGAGGCTGCGCTGACTGTGTGCTTGGCTGCTTTCTTAAAATTGACTATGTCACTTCTTGCACAGAGACTGAAAACCAGGAGTGCCTTATCTGGATAATGATTAACTTAACTGCTTATATGACTAACCCTGCCTCAGGCGGAACTGCAGACATTACATATATGGTTATGCGGTGGATTTGAGCCAATAAGACAATTACACATTCCTAGTGACGCAACAAGTGGTATAAAACATAATGTAATCTGCAATAAAGTGTGCAGTTACTCCCGTGGGAGGAACTATACCAGACCTCCGTGTGTGATGTTTTTCTTTAAAACTGGCTACGGGGTATTGGGGTGGGCCTGATTGGTGCTGTACATAGAATTACCCTGACACTCCCATCTCATGTTCCAAATGAGTAGGGCCCTCAAACCCCTGCTGGATTTTCTCTGAAAGCAAAACGTATTATACACTCGGCATTTTCCATTTCTTTTATAGGTTTGCCATGAGGGCTGGGTTTGCCATGAGACACTTCAACTCCCAGAAGCTGTCGCTACCTTCACATTTGCACTTGGGCTACCAATGATAACCTAACATAAAAGGTTCTGTCTCCAGCATTTAATTTCCATGTGTACTAAAGTACAGAGGGTAGGGGAATAGTAGGAATTTCCACAATGCTCTCATGGCCTTATGGGAATAGTGAGGATCAGTTGTACTAATTGTCAAGTACAGTTGACCCCTTATCTAATTCATTGTAAAGTGGGAGATGATCTTTTAGAGAACAGGATTCTAATTCTCCCCTCTTAATTCATATTTCTCTTTCTGCTTCTTCCCTTTTCTTATCTCCTTTTTCCTCTTAGACCTCTTCTCTCCCCTTCTTTACCCCTGATTCCCTTTTTTCTCTACTTTTCTCTCTGCTGCCCCTTATTTTCATACAACCTGCTTACATAATGGCTCTACTCACATTTGTTTCCCTCAGCATACAGGTATTTATCACCTTGCAAAATGATTACAAATTCTTTACAACATGAATAAGAAATGGTTCTTTGTCTTGTGCATTATCCCTATTATTCAGGATCAATACTTTTCTTGGCGGATTAATACTCAGAAACTTGATGACAGGTTTCCTTTAAATGATAAATATGTGACATGAGTGCCTGATGTAAAGGAGACTTTTGAGTCTTTCCGAATTGTGCAAGCTCTTGATTCTACTGAATAACCAACACAGTGGGAAGCATCAAAATGCATCCTCAGGGAAATGTTAATCAAATGTGAAGCAAGGCTCAAAAAAGTGAGAGGGTTCACAATAACAAAACCCCTCCAACAAATTCATACTTGAAACTGCACACAAACATATACTATCATCTGCCACAATCCATGCCAAGAATGGATACGTTTCTGATATTTAGGGTTCAACATAAATAATTCCATTATAAAATGCAAATAAATGTGGTAGACCACTGGCCCGCTTGCTACACCCACACATGATGCAAACAGTTATCCTACATTAAACAGATTGGACAGATACACATAACTCCACAGAGATCTTAAAGGTCTTTTGCTCTTATTACTCCCAACTTTATGATATTTAGAGCAAATTTACCAATATGCACTCCCCCACACTATTGGACTAGATTGCAGACTTTTTAGCAGAGATTTCTCACTCAGCTATGGAAGATGAATCCAGGGAGGATTTGAAGAATGATTTCCTGGAGACTGAGGTCCAGGAGGTCATCAAATCAACCCCAGCTGAAAAAAGCTCTGGCACTAATGTATTGATGACGGCATTTTAAAAACTATTCAAAACCAGTTGACTCCTTTTCTGGCTAGGGTCTTTAATGCAGTTTCTTAAAATTCCCCTTATGTTAAGAAATCCCTGGAGGCCCACATTAGTACCTTGTTGAAACTAGGCAAGGACCTTTTGCTATCTTCCAATCATAGTCCCATATCTTTAATCAATGTTGATATAAAACTGTTTTCCATATTATCAGACTATAGACTGGCTCCCCTCATATTCATGGTGGTGCAGACAGACCAGGTGAGCTTTGTCAGGGTCGGAAGGTTTGGGTGGATGATGATGATAAAGCACTTTCATAGCTGCTTTGTCTACTAAAGGTGGATGCAGAGAAGGCCTTCGGCAGGGTCCACTGGGGGCTTCAAAACAGAAACACTCAAAGAACTTGGGATGGGTCCTAGGTTTCTTCACAGGGTCTTAGCCCTATATTCACCTCCTATAGCAATAGTTTGTATAAATTGCCTATTATCATCTATTCGGAATGGAACCAGGCAGGGGCGCCCTCTTTCACCCCTGCATTATGTCCTGCTGATAAGGCATCTTACTAATACAATTAGGAATAATGTTAACATACTTAGGCTACAGTTTGAGGGGACTCAGTATAAGGCTGCATTATATGTAGATGACCTTCTGCTCTATGTTTCACAAACCTGTATAACTCTTTCTACATTACTTCAGGAGTTCGAAAGGTATGGGCACTTGACTTAAGTAATTTCAGGGTCAAGTACATAAAGACAGATCCTCTTAACATTTCTCTTCCACTAGACAAATCACTGAATATTTCCCTTTATGTGGCAAAACCAGGCTGTTCAATATTTAGGGGTTGTTTGTCCCTTCAAATCTTTCTAAAAACTTTACCTCTTGAATCACCATTAGAGATGAGCGAGCGTACTCGAACACGCCCCTTTTCCGCCCGAGTACCGCGATTTTCGAGTACTTCCGTACTCGGGCGAAAAGATTCGGGGGGCGCCATGAGTGAGTGGGGGGTTGCAGCGGGGTGTGGGGGGGAGAGGGAGAGGGGAGGGAGAGAAATTGGCCTACAGAGAGTTGCAAGAGTTCTTCAGATTTTCAGGTGCTGCTCGTTGCAGAACCTGCCTTGGATTCCTGTTCCCAGTACAGCCTAGCGCTTTGGTGCTCCCTCTTTCCTGCTTTTTTTCTTCCTTTCTCTTCCTCTAATCCTTACCCACATCTCTCTCTATGCTCATCACTAGAGATGAGCGAGTACGCTTGGATACAGCAGTTACTCGAGCGAGCATCGCTTTTCTCGAGTAACTGCTTACTGGTCCGAGCGTGCTCGGGGGGGCGGCGGGGGTGAGCAGCGGGTGGCAGGGGGGAGAGAGAGATCTCTCTCACTCTTCCCCCCGCTACCCCTCGCCACCCGCCGCTCACCCCTGCCCCCCTGAGCACACTCGGACCAGTAAGCAGTTGCTCGAGAAGAGCGATACTCGCTAGAGTAACTGCTGTATCCGAGTGTGCTTGCTCATCTCTATTCATCACCCCTTCTCTCTTTTCTCCATACTTCATTCCTTTCTTTCTGCTTTGCTTAACTATTGGTTCTTCCAAAAGTGTACCAATGGTAATCTATTCCTGGCTTTAGATGTCCCTATGCCAAATTTCTTTGAAGTGAGAATGACAGTAGACGTTCCCTTGGAGTAAGCAATTTTTCTGGGTTTCCTTTTATCAAAAGCGTTCCCATATAAAAGATATTGTTTCTGGTTAGATCCAGCTTATAATTATAAAAATCTTTGCATTTACACTTGATAAAAAATGCTTCTGTCCCCAGATATTTCAGGACTAATGTTAGAATAGCTCCACCTACTGTTTCTATCTTGTGCCCACCTCAGTATTTGTTCCATCAGCTCAGTCTTGCTTCTGCCTCTACTCCAGTACATAGGAACAAAACTGAGTAGGTTTGTCCATCTTGGAACAATTATGTCCTCGCATTGCTTCTGTTTGTTTCTCCAACTAATCTCAGATGGTGCCCCCTTTTTCTAGTGTTTAGCTTCCTAAGGGACCTTTCACACAAGACAGAATATTCCACAACAGCATTGAGAAATATGCCCTCCTCCGGAATATTTTGCCCCAAAGTCTGAATTACTAATGTGTAGTGCACATTTTGGTGTGGAGTTCAAGGAATGTATATTCTACAACGCTGTTGCGGAATATTCCATCCCGTGTGGAATGTCCCTTAGGCCGGGCCCACATGAAAGTGTCAGATTCTGCATGCAGATTTCCGCAGCAGAAGACCTGCAATCATTTGTGGAAAGTAATCACGAATTGTCACAGAAGATCGAGAATACAAGCATTTTTCTAGCATTTTTCTGCACGGATGTATGCGTATGTACAGCATATCGTCCATGCGGAAGATAAATCCCTCTACCCCTTTCTATTTATTTTCCTATGAAGTTGCGAACGTTTCTGTCACTTATATGCAATGCTGCATATGAGCTGCGGATCACTCACATCCATAGACATCTATTGAGGCCGTCTGCTTGTAATCCACGCTAAAATAGAGCATGCTGCAGACTTTCTTCCGCTTGCGGCATATGCAATTCGAAAGTAGATTCTTTCAATGCCCGCATTTTACCATGGTTCTTCCGTGCAGACTGTGATCGCGAATTCCACAATTAAAAACTGTTCGTGCGAGACCCCCCTTATTCCCTTTAATAAATCTGCCTTATATGTAGAAAATTATATCAAACAGAAAAAAAGCAAGCTGGAGTGCAGGACTTATTAAAAAAAAATAATAATAATAATAATAAAAATATATATATATATTAAATATACAAAAGTCAGACATCCAAAAAAGGACACAGAAATTCACACAAGAATAAATACACATTAAATAAAACAAATCCTCACAGAGCATAATACAAATCCAAATAGATGTATATCACTGGATATGTCCAGGGCAATAGTGATCAATGCATCTCCAGTATAACCCCCATGCAAGACAGAAAAACTAAGTGCATGTCACAGATAATGCAGAGAGTTTTAAATATCTATTATTAATATAAGGCTCCCCAGAGGGCCAACATAATGTGTGGACTAGACCCCTGACATCCGTTTCCGACCAGCCTTCTTCAGGGATAAAAGGTGAGCATTGAAAGGTATGTATGTTCAAATTGCGTATTCCGCAAGTGGAAGAAAGAATGCAGCATGCTCTATTTTACACTTGCTAAAAATGTCTGAGCCGCGGCATTGATTGGGCAATTCATAAATCCCACCTCCACAATGCGCCGGCCGTTGATTCATTCTTTCGCAATTGCTCGGCCAATCAGTGCAGCGCTGGATGAACCAATCACAGCCATTGGATTGATTCATCCAGCGCTGCATTGATTGGCTGAGCAGCGCTGGATGAACCAATCAGAGCCATCGCTTCCTGGAGGCGGGATTTATGAATCTAGCATCCAGGAAGTGATCT
The DNA here is from genome assembly GCF_035609145.1 of Eleutherodactylus coqui. Lineage (NCBI taxonomy): Eukaryota > Metazoa > Chordata > Amphibia > Anura > Eleutherodactylidae > Eleutherodactylus > Eleutherodactylus coqui. The sequence goes on from NC_089837.1 coordinate 307,167,670, forward strand.
TCTGTGGGTGAACGAGGACTGTGGGATGCCCAGCAGAGCTCCAGAGAGTAGCGTGAGGACCCGGACGAGCCTTTTAGGTAAGCATTACCTTTTTTTTATGCAATGCAACAAGGGCTTAGTTTCGAGGTAGGGCTTAATCACACGATTTGATTGCAGACAGTGGGGACAAAGCCGCGATTTTGTAGCGCCAATATCGCTGTCGCCCGTGTAAAAGAGGCGTGTAAATACATAAAATATATGTATTTATAAGTCCTGCACTCCAGATTGCTTTTCTTCTGTTTTATATATATTATCTACCCCTGATGTATCATTTATGATGCCCTGCAGCTTTTGGTAAACAATAGAAAATAATGAAGTATGTCTTTTTCTTCTTTTATAAAGAATGCTAGTGGCTTATTATTATATTCGAGTACAGATTTTATCCTGTAATAAATGTCATCCCAAATTCCCAAACTTCCAAAAAATTGTGGAAACATTGTATAGCTTTTCTTAAAAACCAATACCTAGGAAAGATTAGCTGCTTTGGGTTGTTGCTTTCCATGCTTGAGCTCTGTCTTTCATACTTTGCTCATAGTACATGACATGATAGAAAATCTTGGCTCAGCATACACATCTCCAAAAAAAAGGAAAACATAACCCAAAACCACAAATGTTCACACACGAGCAGTGTGTCAACTGATTGTATACTTCAGTCGGAAATACTTTTACAGCAGTGTAGTTACAAGAATGTGCTGAGGAAACCATAATCGTAAATACATTGTAGTGTGATACTTTACTGAATCAGAAAATAAGCAGTGGAATTGATTTTCCAGCAGTTTTGGACGGATCATTCAAGTATTTGTGCACTGCCTGAGGGCACAGGGTGGTCGGAGGGTTCACTTAGGACTTAACTAGCAGGCATTGCACATGGGGTTCAGCAGCTAAGGGGGTTCGTATCCACTCAGAAAAGAGGTGTGGATTATGGAATCGTAGAGCAATAGAGCTGTGAAGTACTGAATGCAGATCATTGATAAAACAAGAAAACTATGCGGGGAAACAGAAACCAAAATTACCATAAGCTTTTCAAGTCTTGGGCACGCTTTCTTTTGATGGCTTTCGTGGAGTAGTGGCAGGGCCAGATTATAATTGGAGCAAATGGAGCACTGGCTCCAGGCCCCGCATTCCTCCATATTCAAGGGGGGCTCCAACCCTTGCCTGCCCTCCCGCAGGCTCAGAGGGGCTTCCTGATACACACAACACTCTCCATAAGATTCTTTTGCCTGTCCTGACACTGATGGCCAGATATCTGACACCCCACCACTGCTGATAGCACTTAGGTCCACCTCTGGCTTCCTTGCAGGCTCAAGCACATGGGCTGGCTCCAAACCCCCCTTAGTACGGCCTTCTTCTGTCTTCGTTAGCGGTCCAGAGGCATTTTCTCTTCTTCTGCTGTACCTTGCAAGCCGGCAGCGTCCTCAGAGGCTTAAGGCCTCATGTCCACGGGGAAAAGAAGAATTAAAATCCGCAGCGGATTTTAACTCTTCTCCCGCACGCGGATCCGCACCCCATAGGGATGCATTGACCACCCGCGGGTAGATAAATACCCACGGATGGTCAATAAAAGTGAATTAAAAAAAATATGGAGCATGAAAAAAAATGGACATGCTCCATTTAGGTGCGGGTCTCCCGCGGGAACGGCTCCCGGATCCGTGGGAGACCTAAAATAAGAATAAACTTACCCGAAGCGGAGCGTGCAGATCTTCTCTTCTTCGCGGCTGGATCTTCTTTCTTTGGCCCGGCGGATGTGCCCAGCGTGCCGAGCACATCCGCCGCCCGAAGAAAGAAGATCCGGCCGCGAAGAGAAGATCTGCACGGTCCGCTGCGGGTAAGTTTATTCTTATTTTCAGCCCTCATGTCCGCGGGGCAGGAGGGACCCGCTACGGATTCTCCATGGAGAATTTTCCCCGTGGATATGAGGCCTAAGGCTCACTCACACAGGTTTGGGTTTATATGCATGTAATATATGTATTATGTATGTATTATATATCATGTATGTAATACCCATCAAATTGGGACATGCTGCGTTTTTTTTTTTCACATAGGTAATAGGTGTGTGAATAAAAATGCTGGTTTGAATGGCCTAATAAAAATCAATGGGCTTTTAGAACCACTTGTTACACATGTGCAAAATATGTGCATAATACGTGGGTGACACACGCCTGTGTGAGTGAGCCCTTAGGAGGGTGAGTGCAGTGAGCATCAGCAGGCTGGACTGGTAACTGTCTGTAATTAACTAGCTGATATCCTAATGTCTGGACTGACAGAGTTATCTCTCATCTATAAACTCTTCTTACTCATTGGCTGACAGTGTTAAATAAAATGTCATTACTCTGAGTCACTAACATCTTCTTCTACAGTCCTGGAGGGAATAGCAGAGGAGAGATATCTCAGATCAGATTGCAGGCAGGCAGCAACACCAGTAAGGCCTCCTTCCCACGAGCGTGACGGGCTCCGCCGCGTAATATTACGCAGTGAAGCCCGTCACGGCGCCCCCCAGAGACCCCATACTTACCAGCGGAAGATCGCGTGAAGACGCTTCCCCGCCCACCGCCGTCGCGTCATGTGACACGCCCACCGCGTCACATGACGCGGCCGGCCGTGTCACGTGACGCGCCGGCTGCGTCATATGACGCGCCGGCCGCGTCATATGACGCTCGGCGGTAGGCGGGGAAGCGTTTTTTCACGCTATCTCCCGCTGGTTACAGCGGGCGATAGCGTGAACGGACGGCTTCCATTGACTGCAATGGAAGCCGTCAGCGCGTACAGCCCGTCCTCACCCGCAGAAAATAGAGCATGCTGCGGGTGAGGACGGGAGAAATCGCGGTGCGTAATTCCGCGGTGGAATTACGCATCGTGAGCATTGTGCTATTAGGTTCAATAGAACCTAATAGCAGGGGGCCACGCAGCGGATTTTTGCCGCGAATTTACGCGGCGTAAATCCGTTCGTGGGAAGGAGGCCTAAGGGTCCATTCAGACCTGCTTATTTACTGTTTGAACGAGTGACCAATGGAAGGGTTCGCTCGGTCAGCCTGTTTATGCAGAGATGCATCGTTGGTTCATTCAAACAGCAAATTGTTCACATTGACTGTATAAGGGAATGAGAACGACTGAACGAGTGCTGCTTAACCAAATGATTAGTGAATGAGCCAACGATAATTTCTATGCCTGGATAAAATGAATGAAAATTGTGGGGCTGACAGCATGCACCGACTCAGCTGATCGCCCGGGTTCCTGAGGATAGGTCATTAATAGTATGTGAGCCTTGAAAACACTTTTAAGTATTCAGACTTCTTAAACCTTATCTGGACGTGTAGTTAAAAGATACCGAATGTCAGGACCACTGTATACAAGCAAATTAGTTAATGAGCAGGAAATGTTTTTAAATAGCACTGATCATGTCACAATGTGATATAACAACATAACATAAGAGATAGATGGCTGATACTAGGCAGCCAAAAGAACCACCAAACTGCTATCAATCTCAGATTCCTGAAGCTCCACAAGGTATTTTATTTCTCAATCTACGGGGGAGAGGAGGTGAATACAAGCGCTGTCCAAGCCTGGGTTTTGAAATGCGTTGCCAACATAAACGCACCATTTTTACTGCTCTCTCCTTTTCTGCCTGGAGGTGCGCTGTTGACTCCTGTTGATTTAAAGGGAAAAAAAAGCAAAACAAAACATCTGCCTGTTTTAAGATGTGTTTAATACAGACTTTTATGTAGCCCAGTGGTTCCCAAACTTTTTCAGCCATGGAAAGCATGCCTTTTTGAAGAAAAAAATTCTTGTGGAGCCCCAAGGTGTGGTCAGGGATGGGTTAGGTGCGTGGCTTATCACAACATATAATTTTTACCCCTATACTGGTGGCCCCAGTAGTAAGTGTCCCCTATATTGGCCCCGGTAGTAATAGCACCCCTATAGTGGCTCCAGCAGTATTAACATCACTCATATTGGCCCCAGTAGTAATAGTGACCCCCACAGTGGCCTCAGTAGTAATAGTGACCCCCACAGTGGCCTCAGTAGTAATAGTGACCCCCACAGTGGCCACCAGTGGTAATAGGGACCCCACAGTGGCTCCGGTAGTAGTAGTGACCCCCATAATGGCCCCAGTAGTAATAGTGATCCCCACAGTGGCCCCAGTAGTAATAGTAACCCTACAGAGGCCCCAGTGATAATAATAATTTCACAGTAGCCACAGTGATAATATTAACTCCTCAGTAATATTAACCCCTTCAGTAATAATAACCCCCTCAGTAATATTAACTCCACAGTAGCCACAGTAATATTAACCCTACAGTAGCCACAGTAATAATATTAACCACCTCAGTAATATTAACCCCACAGTAGCCACAGTAATATTAACCCCCTCAATAATATTAATCCCATAGTAACCACAGTAATATTAACCATACAGTAGCCTCAGTAATGTTAACCCGCTCAGTAATATTAACCACACAGCAGCCACAGTAATAATAGCCCCCCAACCCATATACTTACCTTCTCCTTTTAGTCAGCATCGCTCTTTCTCTGCACAGTGCTGATCCCAGGTGCACACTGACATCAGTGTGTGCGCTCAGAACATTTCCTCCCTTGTCCTCTTCCACGGAACTTAGGAGGAGAGGACTCAGGGGCGGAGAATCCTGGGTGCACGCTGACGTCAGAGTACTGTAAAAAGAACTGCAAGATAGCACCATCCATTTCTAAACCACTGCAAGACCCCGAGGATGGTCTACAGGACCTTGAGAAGTTACTGATTCACTACCAGATGTTTAGGGATGTCTGCATTAAGAAAAAAGCTGACCAGCTGCCACCTCATTGGCTCTATAATTGCTCAGTGGAGTTGCTCCCGGGGGATTCTATTCCATTTGGGCGGATCTACAAACTTTCAGAATCAGAGTTGAAGGTACTCCGAGAATACCCAGCGGGAGCACCCATATTTTTCGTGGAAAAGAGTGACTCAACCCTGCAACCATGTATCGATTACAGGAAGTTAAATATAATTACGGTCAAGAATCGCTATCCCTTTTCCTGATTCCAGAATTATTAGAAAAACTCCGCTCTGCCAAGATCTTCACCAAGCTAGATCTAAGCGGGGCCTATAACCTTATACAGATTTGCCCAGGGGACGAATGGAAGACTGCTTTTAGGACAAGATACGGTCATTTCGAATACCTAGTGAGGCTATTCGGCCTTTGCAATACTCTCGCCACCTTCCAGCACTTTATTTTGAGACCTGTTGGACCAGTTCAGATTGGCGTATATCGACAACATCCTTATCTTCTCTGATAACTTGGAGGAGCATAGCAGGCACGTTCGGGAGGTCTTGAAATGACTCCAACTACATCAAACTAGAGAAGTGTGAGTTTGAACAGACCCAAATGCAATTCATGTGATACATTATCTCCCCAGATGGCCTAAGTATTGACCAGAACAAAATTAAAGCCATCCTGGAATGGCCCATTCCAAAAAATCTGAAGGAAGTACAGCGCCTGATCGCTTTTGCGAACTTCTACAGAAGATTTTTCAAGGACTTCTCAAAGGTCATCTCCCCCATCACCTCTCTCACAAGAAAAGCACACACGTTTTCCTGGTCCCTGGAGGCACAAATCACTTTTGAGAAACTAAAGACTTTGTTTACTTCAGCACCAGTACTGATCCACCCAAAATCGGAATTGCCTTTTATTGTTCAGGTGGATACCTCAGACTCTGCAGTGGGAGCTATCATGTCACAACAAGTTGGAGATAAGATGCAACTACATCCTCGTGCATTTCTATCCTACACTTTATCACCCACAGAAAAAAACTATGACGTCGGGAACAAGGAGCTACTGGCCATCAATGTGGCTTTCCCCAAATAGAGGCACCTCTTGGAGGGAGCCCACTATCCAGTAATGGTTCTTACTGACCCTAAGAACTTAGAATTTCTCCATGCTGCCAAGAGATTATTGGCGAGGCCAGCACGATGGGCCCTGTTTTTCTCCTGGTTAAATTATATTGTGTCCTTCCATCCCGGTTCCAGAAACGGTAAGCCAGATGCTTTGTCCAGGATATTTTCGGAGCCTGAAGAGGGGTAAAACATCGATAACACACTGCTGTCCCAAAAAAGATTTTTGGGTGTCTTACACTTTGAAGACCTTCTAACAAAGTTTAAGGGAGGATACGAAAATGACCCTTTTCTGAGTCGTCCTTCTAAGGATGTGAAGCTTTCTTTCAAAGATGGACTTTGAAGGTGAGAACAGCAACTAAATGTTCCCAAGGCTAGTCGACTCGAAGTCACAAAGATTTCATACCTTCTGGTTGCCCAACTGCAGGAGGGATGTGAAGAGGTATGTCACCTCTTGAGAAGTATGTGCACAAAACAAGATACCACCCTCTGGGTTTCCTACAACCTTGTCCAGTCTCATCCAGGCCATGGGGATCTATATCTATGGACTTTTTAGTGGATCTGCCACCCTCAAAAGGAATGACTAACATCCTGGTTGTCGTGGACCAACTTATGAAGCTGGCTCACTTTATCCCCATAAAAAAGATTCCCACCGCCGAGCACACCACAGAGTTTTTCCACTACATAGAATTCCTGATGATGTGGTCTCTGACAATGGGGTTCAGTTCACCCCTTAGTTCTGGAAACACTTCTGTATGGCTCTGGAAACTACAGTGAATCTCTCCTCTGCCTTTTATCATAAGTCTAATGGCCAGACCTAGAGAAAAAACCAGACTCTGGAGCAGTATTATGTAATCTTCCATCTCCAAGATGACTGGGTGGATTATATAGTGACAGCTAAGTTCACCCACAATGCCAGACACAGTTCAACCGTTGAGAGACTGTTCTATGCCAACTACGGTACACATCCCATCTTCATTCCTGGTCTTCTTATCAACAACCCTGTCCTGACTGTCAATAACAGACTGATGGGGTTAGCAGAAACCCAGAAGGAATTGAAAGAAGCCTTATGGGAAGCCCAGAATGCCATACTTTCATGGGAAGGCATCAACCACTTCCTCCTCCCATAAAAGTTCAGGGCCAGGACGAGTTTGTGGTGGAGAAGATTCTGGATTCCAGACTACATAAAGGTAAAGTCCAGTACCTCGTGAAGTGGCAGGGATACAGGCCAGAGGAGAACTCATGGGACCCAGAGAAAAATGTACATGACTCAAGGCTTATAAAGGAGTTTCACAGGAGATACTCAGGTAAACCGGCACCTGGGATGTCCAGAGGCCATCCTCAAGGAAGGGGGCTACTGTCAGGGCTCGAAGCCAGGACCTCCTGCACTCCAGTCACCAGCTCTCTCCACTAGGCCATCTAGGACTTGGACAGCTCTCTACTGAACTCCCAGCCATGCTCCCGTGTTTTCCCTGACTGTCTCCACCATCTATTTCTCTATGTCCCAGACCCACCCTACCACTAAAGGGACTTCCTATAAAAGCCTGACCCTGTCTCAGATGACCCAGTGCGTGATTATTGTGCTCCAAGCTGTGATCAAGCTCTTTCTGCATGCTCCTCTGTTATTCTACTGAGATCTTCTGATACCGCCCCCCTTGTCTTCCCTTCTGACTACACTACCCGCCTCCTCCATCTGTACTGTGAACAGAGACCTCCTGTTGCTGGCTCCTGGCTCTTCCTTGATTACTCTCCAGACCTGCATCCACTACACCTGGGGCTCTAACCTTGTGCCTGAAACTGCTACACTGCAGAACATTAAACAGGAGTCTGCACACCTACATAGGGCATTGTTGTTTCACTCTGCATTGACTCAGGTGTCCGCACAGACGGAAGTGGACACACAGAGCTTTAGCAGGCACGCATGCACATTGCAGACAAAAACCAAACTGACCATCATCCATGACAGGACACAGTCAGATTACAGAGCATCATGTTGTTGCTGATTGGCCGACCAGGGAAACCGCCTTCCTGCCAACCAATCAGGACACAGTCACTATGAGGCATGATGCAGCAGGGAAGAGAAGATAGAAACCATGAGCCTATACAAGGTACTTCTGCAGTAACAGAACTTCTGAGGTATTCCCAACTGCAGACACAAGGAAGCTCTGCAGTGATGGCACTCTGCAACACTTTTCTCTTCTTTATCCTCGAGAACCACTGATATTCAGATGGTTGATATTATGAATGACTAAACTAAGACCAAACTCAAAAAACAGATGGAAAGTCCAGACTGCCAGCCAAATTACACAATGAGAGTACCCCCACTTTTTACGTGTTGTCTCTAGACCCACAGGACAAATTAGAATGGAAACTCTTCCTCTAACATCTATGTTGCACAGGACTTATCCTCTTGGGCCTGATACAGATACATCTTTGTGACTTCTCCGGAAGAGACCACTGCTTGTCATGAAACCTTATCACAAAACTATTGCGCCCTATCAGTACCAGACGTGACCTGCTTCAGTCGCAAATAATAAGTCTGCAACATCAGAGTCCATGACATGCCTGTAAGTAAAGCAGAGGGTAGACAAACACAGGTACACACATTAGCACAATAGGAACATTCTGCAGTGTGAAAAGTTGGGCTGGTCATTATATCACGTCCATGCATAGTAAAACAACGATGCCATGCACAAGTGTCACCAAAGAGGACAAGGCCCTGGTGTCTGCCTACCACCATATGGAGGGAAAAAAACAGAATGAGGCTCAGGTGACCACTCACCAACGGACAGGTAGGACAGACAGACATGAACCAGGCATCTAACAACCATTCAGATTGGTGTATCAGACATAGGCAAACAAACAGATGAACTGATGGACAGACTGCCGGACTGATGGAGCATAGCATGCATGCAACAGCATTATAATTGACAAAACTGGATCCAGAAAGAAGAACTGGACAGACAGAGCTCTAGCAGACATGCAGATACACTGGCACCCTGCAGACAAAAGCAAAATGACCAGGACCCATGATAGGGTGGGGTCGGATTATATAGCATGACTCCCTAACAACCAATCAGAACATGCACTACAGGAGATGACACACCAGAGAAGAAAAGAGGGGAACCCTCAGGACTACTGAGGTATTCACAACAGCTGACATATCTAACCACTGCACTGTGGGTGTTAGCTTATTGCATATAGACATTGTAGCAACTTGGGGGTTGTTAGCTCATATAGCAAGATAACCATTTTCCCTCCACCAGATGGATGGTCGCACACCAGGAAGCCATATCCAGGCCAGAAGTGTGGTACAAACTCATTAGATACGTCTTTTATTGTGGCAAATCAACAGAAATCATAGTACTATCTTCACACTGTTGGTTACTCATCGCATTGTACATGAACACATGCAAGTCGCTGGCCATCTTGCTGCTAAATAGCATGGGTTTAACTCTGTCTATCAAACAGACTTAGTGCCTCAAACATATAGCATAAAGTCCATCACCTTGTACTCATCCATGGGGCGTTCACCCTTGTCAGACTCCTGGTTCTCCAAGGTAGCAGCAGGAGTTTCACACTAGACCAGTGCTTGGTCTCCACTGGACGAAACACCATTTTTGGTACTGTGTTCTTATTAACATGCACTACTTACATATTTGATTTTTTTTGTCAGAAAACATTTAGTTTTCTCCCTAATAAAAAATGAACATCACACTGAATTCTGCAAGAATCTACATTTCTCAAACTTCACCAATACATTTACTCCAGTTCCCTAATACACATTTATTATCCTGCTGTTAATGGCATCTGTATTCTACTGATGGAGCTGTGAAGAGCAGATGCAGTACGTTCTTTTATGTCTTAATAATATTACTTTTTATTTTGTTTTACTGGTTTTAGGCAGGCTAGAAATGAGATTTTGCAGGCATTGCTATAATACCTAAGGATATAATAATTGAGAAACATGCTTCCAAAAGTTTGTTTCTGCTTCACCCGGGATCTGGTCTGGCATGTTTGATCTATATGCACTGGCAAAGCTTAGGCCTGTGTCACATGGGCATATTTGCTCATAAAAATTTTGCGCTTACAATATGCAGAAAATAGAATACATTGATTTCAAAGAGTTCATTTACAAGCACGCATTTTGGTTGTGCAAAAAAAAAAAAAAAGACAAAACGCAGCATGCTTTATTTTCCTGCTCATTTAATAAACTCATTGTCAAACTAATTGTCCATTTCAATGGCTGAGAGCATTAGTGCATGTTTTTGTGCGCACAATTGCATGCGACTTGCGCATATAAGATGTACAATAAAAAACACTGTTGCATACACAAATACGCAACACCTGATGTGCAAAAACGCAGCCCAAATGCACGCGTCAATATGCATACGTGTTCACTCAGGCCTTACACCTAGTACAAAAGTGCACAACCAATCCTGACGCATGGAGAGCTAATTGAGACATGGAAGAGTCAGAAAGGTGGTCGGCTGTTCCTGCCAGGAACTAGACCTGCAGAGAGACTACCTATGGCCTCCATTTGTAGGGAGAGCGAAAGCCTGGACACGATGGAAACACGTGAATGTACATCACTGGTACCACATGCATCCGGAGGAATGGAAAACCGCTACTAAGCGAGCGGTACCACATGAATTAAGAGGAATGGAAAACTGCTACTAAGCGAGAGGAAAGTGAGTGTATGACAGGACAAAGAGAGTTTGCTGGGGGAGAAATCTCAGATAACTTGGACTGTGGATTATACAAATGCCCCAAGAATCCTCTCTGTTACACCACTATAATTTGCTTCTGTACAAAGACTGTTGATTTGGATACAATTTCAAGAGTTTAAGTAAACGAACAGAATCGACCATACCTGCTTCTCATTCAGAAAATACCTTGTGTGTGGATTACTTTATTACATCTGAGAGATTCACCGCAGAGGATGAAATGTTGGCGTCACGAGTGACAATTGGGCTACAGGTAACCGCCAGTTACTATTCCTGTGATCTCCTCCAGCAGTAACGTGGTCTGGTCCCGAGCTACCTTTACAGGGAGGAGATGGTAGAGCTCCGTGACAAAGTCTTTCTCTACCCCGCTATCTCCTTGGTTGTGGGCCTGCTCCTCAGATGCTGCATATGCACATTTATAGATGTATTTAACTTATCTAGTCTACTATGAAGTCTGTATGGATGAAATATATTGAAACAAATAATGACTTTCCTCATCAGTGTAAGCTGCACAGTGTTCCCCAATATCCTGGCTAGTTTCACTCCCGATAGGGTCATTGTGAATGGAACTACAACTCAGCACCATTTAGGTGTACTGAGCTGTATGATAGTTCCCTCCACTCCGGATGGCTGGGAATAGTAATGTGCACAGAAACACTATCAAAACGCTAAAGACTTTAGCTAGCACTGCAACCCTTCTAGTGTAGGATGGTGGAATCTCGGCAGTCATGATAGTACTGTATATCACGTATTTGATTGAAAAGTCCAAAAGAACCCCCTGGTTCACGCAATAATACACTTCTGTGATACACTTGCGGTGAACGTATTAGTGCATGCGCTCGTGTGTTTTTGCCCTTAGGTTTTAGTGCCTTGTATACAAACATGTAAATATAGAGTAGTCAACCTATCAAAAGATCTCCTTGGCATCTCAAGAAAAACTTGTATCACCAACATAATTGTGTCATAGTTCTATGTGTGGTCTGACCAGTGACTTGCAGAGAGGCAGAAAAATGTTCTCGTCATGTGCCCCTGACACTGGTTGCTCCAGTTAGGCTGGGCTCACACAACTGGGTTGGATTCTGCATGCGGGAGGCCCGCAGCAAATTCCAGCTGTGAGCCTAGCCAGTGACCCTGCGTACAGTAAGTAACTGTATTGCGTATGACCGCGAAAGCTCGCAGACGGTCATGAGCAGTACAGGTTTTTTGTATTTCTTGCGCCGTCACTTGAAGTTAACATGGGTACCCACAGCCCATATGCAATGTTAATATGGATCGCACAGACGCCGTTCGCGGAAGCTGCTTGCAGGCACTGACCCTGTAAGAGGTGGCCTGGGTGCGCATGCACCACATGGGGACCAGGAAACTTGTAGGGGATGTGAAGTGTGCAACAGACTACATGGGGTCACAGCACTGACCATGTCTGATGGCAGGAGGAGATACAGGAAGCTCCCAGTGATGACCAACAGCCATTAGACTGATGGGAGGTATGAGTATGAGCTGGTTATGTTATGCTATATTATCTTGTTGTGCTGTTGATGTAGTACTGACACTTATAAAGTTATACTAGCATCGTTGCTGAATTTGTCTTTATTATTTGCATTATTCATAGATTTTGCATCTATCTATTTATTTGGAATAGAATGGATTATTCATCAACTCATTTTTTTCTCTGTCACATCTCAACTATGAATTGGTAATATTATTGTAGTTGTGCTTTTTACTCGTCAGTACTTTTTCTTGTCAGGCTGACCTGATTAACTTATTTATGCAACCCAATGAACAGAACTGGCCTAAAGTATATACCACTTTGATAACAACAAACACTGCCTTGAACACACAGTGTAGAAATCATACAATACTTTCCGATTTGCAAAACCACACACTTTATTTTCATGACTACAAGCAGAGATATGACGCTAATTGGATAACTACACCTCCATTACTATCTTTACGTATGCTGCTAGCTACGCCTGTGCCGCCTCAGACCCTAAAGCCCTGCAGTAGTGTAAAATAACAGAGCTATAAACCAGCTGCATCTTGTAGATGTTCTCAAACACTGCATATGAAATCATCAAAAAAGTTTTTGCATTTTGTGCTTTTTATGCTTTGCTGTATTTGTGCTATCACCGAGGATGACGTTTTGGTAAATGTTACCCTGGATATTAATGGTGGCCAAGGTTCTTTGGAAGCATAACCAATGCAGTACATGATTGAGTTTTGGATACATCCATCATTTCTGTTTGGTGTCCTGTTTTATTGCCCACTTTTAAACATGTACTGAATGTTCTAAGAAGAGGAGATAAAATCTCTTATTAGAAAGGGTTAAATGCCAAGCATTAAGCATGCATAGGTAACGATTTTGTGTTTATCTCAATCTCCATCCCTCTATTGATTGGCCATGGTCAATCTGCTATGGATTATTTAGCTTATGTTAATGGCCTCTTCAGTCTGTTTTGCAAAAGGGCTCTTCCATCACAGTCCCTCTTAATAATTCATGCCTCTGCGCTCAGTGCATAGAAAGTGAGCCTCTTCAAGGGACATGCTGAGCTTTCTACCCTCACAAGGAGCTTTAAGACCAATTAGACGGTATCCATTAGTCATATTGTTTAAAAGAGCAGAGCTTGGAAAGCTTCTACAATACATCAACTATCAGGAGATTAAAGCTCCAATTAAATATTTCTCATACCTCGTTTATTTTGTCATTTGCAAAGGTTCACTTATATATTTCCTACCTAAGGTTCAGGTAGAAAATTATGGTCAAATATGGTTGACAAAATTTCAAACACCCACACAAAAGAAGAAAAAAATAATATTTTTTTCCATTTTACAGCTATTCCAAATTTTTGAAGTTACTTTAGCAATTTTTAGAATGTATGGCTAGTAACCATAGGCCAGTGGTAGTCAAATGGACTATTATCTATGGTAGACCTCTGAAAAAAGATCAGCAAATCCGCATAAGTTGCCCCCTTCATATATCTATTTTTTCTGGTAAAATATTGGACACCAGGGTGGAAACCCAACGTATTCCATAATCAGTAGGGTCCATCGAGTGTTATTGCTGTTCAGCATACGAGGAATCTGGCACCACTGTCACTTTCATTGTTCTGCTAATATAACAGCAGAATTACGACGGTGTAAAATGGCAATGAGAATGAGAACTATAGGCCGATTTAGATGCAACGATTATCGCTCAAAATTCTCTCAAAAGCCGTCTTTTGAGCGATAATTGCTGCGTCTAAATGTGTGCCCATCATGCACTTTTTATGCACTATTCGTTCATCGCTGACTTCAAGCCAGCTTGAAGTCAGCGATGTGTCTTATTTCGACCACACGCTGAATTTTCAGCAGGATAGTGCTGATAGCATTCTTTCAGCTGCAGTCCCGCTCGAGAACAAAGCAGCTGAATGCAAAGAACAGACCTCCAGCTGTTATCTGCCTTCAGCAAAACGTTTAATTTGCACGCTAATAAACTCTTAAGTAGCTGAGTAGCTACTTAATAGTTTATGCAAAATGATTGCTTAAAACTGTCACTCAAACAGTCGTTTGAGCGAATTTTGAGCGATCATCGTTGAATCTAAATGGGCCTTAACAGAAAAGTGAGAGAACTGATCACCTATAGCTTTGTGTCAGCATTCTTGTCACCCTCCCTATAGCTGATATTGCTCTCTCATGTTCTCTAACTGATAAAATACTGTAAACTGTAGCAGAGCAGGACAGGAGCAGCTTAGGGACATGTACAGGTGTAGCAAACATGAACTTGATACTTTATGCATTAAATACAGTTTCTGCAAACTTTAAATTGTCACTTAACACAACAAAAAACAGGTTAACATGAGACATTTCAGCTAGATTAGGAGCTTGATGGTTAGGAACCAAGTCACAAGGGACTTACATGTACTTCTGATGTCTGCAAGTTGGAGGAAATTAAGGGAACTTATCTCAATGGATAAGAACAGGGATACAGACATGTTGCAATCCCAATTTGCCCTTATATAGTTGAGATTGTGAAATTAGAGAAACTTTCCCAAAAAGGTTATTTCTGATGGCAAGTCAGTCTTAATAGGGCCAGTAGAAGGAAAATTGACATCTGTGGAGATAGACTTGAGATAACGCTGTACTTAGCCTTTAAATATTGAAATGAACTGTTCCTTTTGTAATAGCGGTAAAGATCACAAAGATATCCCAGAACCAAGTTAATCCCTCCATACCTGCCAAGATCAACTCAATATCTGAACCTAGAGTTCTAAAAGTTGTAGCCATCTTCCCAAGTGAATTGGCTCATAATAAGTATGAATGTTAGGGAGACCAAACCCACCAAAACATATCCAAGGATCAAAGGGCAGTCTGGGACGTCTGCCTTTCCATAGGAATAATATAAAGAGGGATCTAATTTGTTTAAAAAAATATCTGGTAGGTGGATTGAGTGCATATGCATTATGCATTGGAGTTTTGGTAAGATGTATATTTTAAGGAGAATTTTTCTCCCCATCCAAGAAACGAATGGGAGGGCAGTTGAACACAATTGACCTCTAAGTTTGGAAAAACATAGATAAGTACCGTAGTTAGCTTTATTTCCCTTCTAAAATGACTTCATTGTTTTCCAATCATATTAGAACTTTAAATGCTTCAGGAACTCCAGCTTTTATTAGACAGTGGTAGGCAAATCTTATGCGACAGTTTCCCGAACCTCCTAAAGTAACCCGTATCTTATCTAAATCTAATGGTTTTTCAAGGTGTGTCCGAATCTAAGTGGGGTCATATAAACTCCTAAGAAGATGTTACAGGACACCTCTTATTTTCAAATTGATTGGGCTTATAAACTTTTTTGCTGGAGATGTGAGTGGGACATAGGCTCCCTATCACACATTTTCTGTTGCTGCCCCAAAATACAATCATCTTGGAAGGAAATAGGGAAGCACATTAAAAAGATCTGTACACTCTCCATACAGTTAACACCCAAGTTTGTCCTCCCTCATTCTAGTTGGATACAGAGGAAAAATAATCTCACCACTATATTGATACAAATAGCGAGACTTTTGCTACCCTTAAAATGGAAAAGTATAGAAACCAGAGATGAGCGAGCATACTTGCTAAGGACAATTGCTCGATCGAGCATTGTCCTTAGTGAGTATCTCCCCGCTCGGGAGAAAGGGTTCGGTTGCCGGCGCGGGTGACAAGTGAGTTGCGGCAGTGAGCAGGGGGGAGCGGGGGGGGAGAGAGGGAGAGAGAAATCTCCCCTCCGTTCCTCCCCGCTCTCCCCTACCGCTCCTCGCTCGCCGCTGGCAGCCAAATCTTTGCTCCCGAGCGGGCAGGTACTCGCTAAGGGCAATGCCTGATCGAGCAATTGCTCTTAGCGAGTATGCTCGCTCATCTCTAATAGAGACCCTATCAATAAGCACATGGCTCAGAAAAGTTGAGGAGCACTCATGACAAACTTGTTGACAAAGAAGCCGTAGATTACATTTAAAACAAATACTATTTCTTTCTTTCCACGCTCCCCCCTATTTCTGTCAACCCTCTCTGGACCCTTGTCAGCCAACAGAAAAACTGATCTTATGATGATGTCTTAGAGTATATATGCCTTAGGGTGCATTCACACTGGTGATAAAATCGGGCAAGGCGAGAGTGAGTGGAAACCCATGCTTTTCAATGGTTTTATTCCCATTTGCAATGTTTTCACTCACGCAATGTTGCAAGATTTGAAAATTGCAGCATGTCCTATCTTTTTGCATTTTGCAATTTTTTTCTATCCCCCATGTTTCTCTATGGAGCCACCAATTTATCACAACACACGAACTCGCAATGTGTTTTTAGGATTAAAAACTCCTATTGTCTTTTGCGAGATTTTATCAAAATCGCAAGCAGCAGTGATACGTTGCATGGTTTTTCTCAGGAAAGACTGTGACTTTGACGCACTTTTCTTGCGCCAATATCGCAATTGCAATGTGTGAAGGAGCCTTAACACAGCTCAACTTATCTACCCCCTCTCTTTTCTTACATTCACTCTCTAATGCAGTATAGCATATTGCACAATACATCAGTTCATAGGAAAGCATTGTAAAAAATAAAAATAAAAACTGTAAACAAATGTATCCTTTTTTTGTGGGACACAATAATGTAGTTGATTAGGCTACAGTATACTGCAAGAAAAAAATGAAATGCAGATAAATGTAGATCTTTGCCTACATTTGTGTACGCTTTCCCTTTTAAACAATGTAAAATAGTATAAAAACGTATATTTTTATTAGAGGATACAAAAAACACAGTGGGAATGCTCACTTAGACATGAAGAATGGCCATGTTAAAAAATGGGTCTTATTCATTGCTCTTAAAGGGGTTGTCCCGCGCCGAAACGGTTTTTTTTTTTTTCAACCCCCCCCCCCCCCCCCCGTTCGGCACGAGACAACCCCGATGCAGGGGTTAAAAAAGAACACCGGAGAGTGCTTACCTGAATCCCCGCGCTCCGGTGACTTCTTACTTACCTGCTGAAGATGGCCGCCGGGATCTTCTCCCTCGGTGGACCGCAGGGCTTCTGTGCGGTCCATTGCCGATTCCAGCCTCCTGATTGGCTGGAATCGGCACGTGACGGGGCGGAGCTACACGGAGTCGGCATCCTGCACGAGCGGCCCCATTGAGAAAAGAAGAAGACCTGGACTGCGCAAGCGCGGCTAATTTGGCCATTAGACGCCGAAAATTAGTCGGCTCCATGGAAACGCGGACGCTAGCAACGGAGCAGGTAAGTGAAAAACGTCTTATAACTTCTGTATGGCTCATAATTAATGCACAATGTACATTACAAAGTGCATTAATATGGCCATACAGAAGTGTATAGACCCACTTGCTGCCGCGGGACAACCCCTTTAAGTATTTTTTTCTTCCTACAACAATATTTGTCAGGATGCAATTTCTGATGGAAATATTCATGTAAATAGCTAAAAAGAAATACAAACTAATAACGAAAACGTACAGAAGTAAGAAAAAACTAAAACATTGAAATCACACCTTATTTACAAGGGGTTCAGCACTAGAGCTGGGAAGAAAAAAAGGAACAAAGACATCTAGAACTGAGAACGGACGCAGTGTGGCCGAAAATCACATTATTGAGAGTCATCCGTGACAAAGTCACAGCTGCATCTCCCATTTATACACTCGTTCAGGTGGCTTGGGTAAGGTGAATATATGCAGAACGTGGGATACCGTCGGGCAGAGGGGAGAGAGTTTAGCTCTGTTAAACTCCCTCCCCCTTCTCATTCTCACTCCACCCCTTGCTGGTTGTTGGCAAAGGGAGGGCGGGAGGGGATGGGAGCTAGTGTGCTAATATTCCGCCCCACCCCCTCCATTTGCCAACAGCCAGCAAGGGTCGGAGAGGGGGACATAAGGAGAGGGCAGTTTAGCAGAGCTTCTGCTAAACTCCCTCCCACCTCCCTTTTTCAGCAGCTCCCATGGGCTCCCATAGAAATCTATGGGACCAGCTGCAGAATTCCGGATGGAAGATAGTTCCAGAACTATTTTTTCCGCCCAGTATAAAAACAGACAAACGGAATGCGCACCATATCCGCTATCTTTTCCAGATGACCGTTTTTACGCACTCGAAAATCGGCCATCTAAACTGATGCGTATATCAGTTGGCCATGAAAACGAGGCTGATATACGCTTGTATGAATAAGGCCTAATACTGAGACATTTTTTATTGTGATGCTTTATATAAATGCACAACAGAAAAGGGCATTATAATGCTTTATCACAAGTGAAATAACAACTTATTTTTGGTGCGGGTGATGAGATCCAGTTGTTAACTGCGCAAGTGATTTCATATGGTGATATTGTTACTCAACTGAATGTGTAATGGTTGGATCACTATTTAAACATTTATGACTCTTGAACTAATGCTGGAACACTTGCCTCTAGTAGCCACAATTGCCAAGATCTGTATTCCAATCTTAAAAGTTATCTTGTGTTTGGAAACTGAATTGGTTGATAAGGAAGATAATACCTGGCAACAACTGGAATTATAGCTAGATGGAAAAAATTGTCTCATCCCAACAATCTGTTTGCAGCAATTTAGAGTAATTTTCCATAAACTGTTCATTTATACGTTAGCTGTTTGTACGGCATCACAGGTAACAGAAAGAAGTCATAAAAGGATATTTAGCGGAGTCAGAAACGTGAACCACTCCCAATGTCTACATATGCTGTAGACCATCTAATACTTTTTTGGTGCTCTTTGAAAACTTCAATCACTTGAAACCTGAAAAATCCCTTTGTATAGGGAACACCATTGAAACTGATGTGTTATTGGGAGTATCATGCTGGAAGTCTCTAAAAAGCTCTGAAACTGTTTAGGAAGTATAGAGCATGTAGAGCAAAGCCCAGTGAAAGAAGAAGAAGAATCTTCCATTTGGTAGGCTTTCTACTTCCCCTTTCAGTTGCTTTTAAGCAGCAAGAGAACAATTAAGCATAGGGGCTCATAGCAAAACGTATAAGAGAGCCTCATCGCAATGACCACCTTGGGAAGTGAGTTGGTTCATAAAATGCATTATCAGCTTAGGATAAGCAAATTTTAGGCAAAATTCGTAGTTAAAACTGTTATGTCTAGGGTTGGAAAAATGAGACTGCTCTTTTTTCCCCCCAAAACAGCATGACTTTTGTCTATTGGCTATGTTTGTTCAACCCTATTCATTTCAGTTGTAATAAGCCACAATACCAGATACAGCCCATAGAAAATCTGAACCTTAACTGCCCCTTTAAGGGTAAATTGTGCTGCATTACTGTAGATACTGACTGAGCATTTATAGTTAGTAACTGATCGTTAGATCCAATAATCTCCAAAAGTCTGTTATTTAGATTTCATGAAAAAGAATCAGTCAATTATTTAAAACTCTAAGACTATTCTGATAAGGTTTTGATACTTCAAATAAGGCAAGATTTATATGATTGGCTCTACCAATCTTCATATAAATGTTAGCACTGCATTAGATAATTAATTCCAGAGGACCAAATTTATTGCAAGACCACTTTCATCCAAATGTTTGTAATTATAGCATCTGTTACCTCATCAAGCCTCCTGTCACAAAAAAAAGAAAGAGAATTTCATGGATAGAAGCCTGAAAATGTGACTCAGAAGAGAGTCTAAGTATTCCAGTGGCCTTGATTCAGTGATCTAGAGACAGTAAATTCTCTTATTAACTAGAAGTGAATAATCCTAACTGAGCTCAACGCAGGCGTTTCATATTTGATGGGAGCGGAGATGGAATTGTCTATGTATCTGCTCATGCTTTTGTGCATGTTTTAACAACCCTCTCCTAGTGCCAATAAAATACGGGTGATTTGATTGCATAGTTTTGAGTATATTTCTAAAAAGACTTTATATTCATTTAAGACAATACAGCCACAGACCTAATGAAAAAGTTAGAGATACCAAGGTTTCGACCCAGCAAGAAGGTCGAACCATCGTGTCATCTCTATGTTGGGGAGAAATAAAGATGCATCATAATGGATGCTAAATTTTGCACCACGTATGCTGCTCTTGGATTCTTTCTATATTGGAATTGCATTTTGGGTAGTGAGTCAAGATCCTTCCCTTGGACGTGCATTTAAATTACTTCCCTAAGTGGTATGAAGTTTGTGCTGCTGACTTAGTATTGACTTTGAATAGCTAGCATGCAATGTTATCAACTTTTTTGAGTCACACTTCTAGAACATTAGGAATTAGTAAATGGGTCATCTGTTCCAAGAAAATATGGGGTCAATAGGCTAGAAGACAGCCACTTACCCATAGGCGCTGGTGATGGGGAGACAGAGCTGGTGCTCATGCTGCAATTGAAACCTGTCCCCTTTGGGTAAGTGACTGCAATCTAGTCTATAGAAATAGTAAAACTACATTTTCTGTGGGCAGACAACGCCTTTAAAACCTCAGTTGTGTTGAGTACTGTCGACAATGTAGGATATCCAGATAGATCAAGACACATCTGGTGACATTATCCCACAATATACTCCTTTTAGTGCACAATAACTTCCTTCCGAACCATCATCTGGCTATTGCCCCTCTAGCCATGAATCCAGGTGTTCATTCAGGGGAGCAGATAATAAATTTTGGTGTGCACATTCCTTCTTTTGCAGATTGTGACAGCCTAAAAAATAAAGCAAATATGAGAAACTGTGGCGGAAAATGTATACGCCTCTTCCATATTTGTTAGGATGTGGTATGAGGGATATCTAGGTATATAG
Source organism: Eleutherodactylus coqui (assembly GCF_035609145.1). NCBI lineage: Eukaryota > Metazoa > Chordata > Amphibia > Anura > Eleutherodactylidae > Eleutherodactylus > Eleutherodactylus coqui. The sequence goes on from NC_089837.1 coordinate 307,188,544, forward strand.
ATTATAGTCACATTAATTAGACATTTATAAACCATTCATAATCATAATTCATATGCATAATGCCTTAAAATATTTTCATACATTACATATTTTAAAAAATATTCTAGTTTACAGAATAGTTTCATTGTAGCGCGTCTGTAGCTGTTAAAGTTAAATTGCAAAAACACAGGGCATGCGAGTGCAAAAAATACAGTAAAATTTGCACAGGCACACGCAAAAACGCATTGCCCATCCCGCAAATACACAGCGCAAATGCACATATAAATACGCTTACGTCTAAAGCCAGGCCTACTTGCAATGCTGGAATAAGAAACCCACCCATTGCTTTGCGCTGACCTATCTGCTGGCTTATGCTTTGGTCTACAATAAGAAGTAATGCCACTATAGGCAACATTGCATTAAGTCCTTGTGGCATATAAATAACTTCCAGGCGAAGTATTAATTCATTATGCCTATATAAAGGCATAGCAAGTTTTCATGGTATGCTATAGGAAGTGGATTAAAAAGTTAAGAAAAAAAGGGGTTCTCTAGATGGGCGCTGCCACTTGCGTGTTCCAGTGGGAAAGCTGGGATTCATAATTAAAAACATAACAAACTTGCCAAATAGTTAAATAAATCATAAAAACCACATGAACATTTTAAAATGAACAAAGGATACCATTACTTATTTATTATTAATATCATCCTTTTGCTATGACCGAACCGGCAGCCAGGACAGGCAACAGTAAAGTTATTGAATTAGAAAAATATGAGCATTCTCTGTCCTATGAAATTAAATAAAGGATACAATCATCATTATTATTTCAAACCATAATCTAATGTACTTGTCCATGACGTCATCTTTTGTACTTGATCCAATTTTTATAATTGTGAAAATATATTTCCCCTAATATACGTCAATGAGTGGATCTTTGAACTTTAAGCTTAGTTCATTTTACTAATCATTACTGTAATTAGCGGTATGCTGGGCAATTTCTATTGATGACCGATCTTCAGGATAGATCATCAAAAGTTGATCAGCCAGGGTCCGCCGCTCAGGACCCCAGCCCATCAGCTGTTATGGCACCTGCTGTCAGTGCCACAACAATGCATACAAAGCAGATCACTCTGACCCTGTGTAGTGGCCAGTGCTTGCAACTGCAGCTCTCATTAAAATCAGTGGAAGGTAGGCCTGCAATTACCAGTGCAGCCACTACACAGGAGTGGGAGCTATCTGCTTCTGCTCCTTACCCCTGTGTGTTGTGGCTCCCAAGAAGCAGACCCCAGCCGATCAAGTATTGATGTATTTTGAGGATAGGTCATTAATAGAAATTGCCTAGAAAACCCCTTTATGATCTGCTAAACAATAACCAAATCCTGGAGTCCAGGGGAGGATGTTTAAATAGAGATAGTACTATGCCTTAGAATACAGGCTTTTAAAGAAATCTGTCACCAGGTTTATGTTTCTTGTTCTAATAACAGCATAAAGCAGGGAGAGAGACTGGGCAGAGATTGTGAAGCGTTCCCATTAAGCACAGGGTCCTTCCTCTCCTTTTGTCACATTTTTGTATTTGTCATTTTATATGTTTCTTGGATTCCCTAATCTTAAAGCAGTTTGGAAAACTAATATTGGAATGTAACACTATAAGTCTTGATTAGAGACTAGAGATGAGCGAGCGTACTTGGCCACGCCCCTTTTTTGCCCGAGCACCACGATTTTCGAGTACTTCTGTACTCGGGCGAAAAGATTCGGGGGGCGCCATGGGTGAGTAGGGGGTTGCAGCAAGGAGTGGGGGGGAGAGGGAGAGAGAGAGGGCTCCCCCCTGTTCCCCGCTGCTACCCCCCGCTCTGCCACGCCACCCCCCGGCGCCTCCCGAATCTTTTCGCCCAAGTACGGAAGTACTCGAAAATCGCGGTGCTCGATCGAGTAATTACTCGAAACAAGTAGGTTCGCTCATCTCTATTAGAGACTTAGAAGACTGGCTGTGGAAAAAACCCACATTGTCCATTAGTCTGCCCTTATATATTATTTCCTTTTTCTTTTAGGATAGATATGCATGTTTATATCCCATTCTTAAATTCACTTACTGTTGATTTTCTAACTACTGGTACTGGGAGTTTGCTCTAAGCATTTTCTACTCTTTCAATTACCTAGTATTTTCTGACGTTGCTTCTGATCTTTCCCTGAACTGGTTGTACATATAGCAGCTAAGTTTTCTTTCATATTTCATTTTAATCTCCAGCACCGGCTCAATCTTTGTTTTCCCTCTTCTATAGAGAACTGCATGAGGGATGGTAACTTGGATGGAACCACAGGGTTTGACATGTGAGACAGAGTCCTCTTTGGCCTCCATTTCATAGGGTTTCTGTGCTTGTTAGTTGCTGAGGATGACTCTTTTCTATCCAGCTAAAAAGACTGACAGGGATGGAAACCTTGTAAAACAGAGACCAAAGAGGTCTCTGTCTCACAAATTAAACCTTATGGTTCCTTCTCAGTTCCATTCAGAGATTTGTCCTTAGGCAGTTTTCTGCATAGAAAATGGGAAACCTGAGATGGAGTCAGCACTAGACAGAAGAACAAAGTGTGCAAGAAGTCTTACATTAAGGTCTGGTTTTGATAGGGGCCACTGTGACCTCATGTATCAGTACTGTCTCAAACAAAATGTTGATTTGTTATTCAGAGCAACCCGTTAATGTTTATAGAATCTTGAGGAAACAAGGGGGAGGAAGAATTCGGGGGGCGTTATATGGGTTAGTATACTCAATGAAATTAATCAAAACATAAATAGTACAAATGACTATTACTCTCACCTTGTTCACTTGTGCTAGAATGTGCATAACTACATAGAAGACACCAGAGGCGTAACTTGAATCTTCTGGGCCCCAATGCAAAACCTGTAACAGGGCCCCCAACTATAATGCTTTATTCATAGTACTGGGCTCCCTATATGGAGAAGAGAGGCCTTACTGGACCCTTATTGGCAACCGCATCCCCTGCATCCTCTATAGTTACGTCCCTGGAAGGCACTTCAAGATAAGAGACAGAAGAATTGATAAATCCAGGCTAAGGGACTGCAAGCCATTTTAGGGTCACCTGGAGAGCTTTTCCATGGACTCAAAACCGGGCACAGTAAACACAATTAAACAACCATCTCCCACAGATGCTGCTCCCCAAGAATAAACAGATATGATAGCAAATAAAACAAAGACCCCATTCCAGGATTGAAACATATAACCTGATTTTATCTCTTGGATTATTACAGGAAGTCTTTTATTTTGGAGCCATTTTTCATTGCTTTATTATGTTTGTTGTTAATTAGGGATGAGCGAGTATACTCGCTAAGGCACCACTCGCTCGAGTAATGTGCCTTAGCCGAGTATCTCCCCGCTCGTCCCTAAAGATTCGGGAGCCGCCGCAGCTGACAGGTGAGTTGCGGTGGGGAGCAGGGGAGAGCGGGCGGGAGAGAGGGGGAGAGAGATCTCCCCTCCGTTCCCGCCCGCTCTCCCCCGCAGCTCCCCGCCCCGCGGCGGCACCGGAATCTTTCGGGACGAGCGGGGAGATACTCGGCTAAGGCACATTACTTGAGCGAGTAGTGCCTTAGCGAGTATACTCGCTCATCCTTATTGTTAATGTTTAATTTTTATTTTTCCTAACAAAGTTGATAAAAGTTTTTTTGCCATGGATATTATATGGAATGTACCCAGATTGCAAGTTAACCTCTATCCTATGGATAGTTTGCTGATTGGTGGGGGTGGGGCGGGGGAGGGGGTGGATATCACTGCTGAGACCCCTGCCGAACTCCAGGACTTCCTTGCCCCTTTCTGCTGTCATTACAAGTGTCTTCCCTTGCAATGACGTCATCAGGAAGGGAGCACTGGCCGTACATGCGAGGTCAGTGCTACATTTATTCCAATGCCACTTGGGTATCTCCACAGCCCCTTTGAAGGGGAATGGAGAGCCAGTACACTTTGGTGAAAAGCACTCCATTTAGTCTCATCACAGTGAGGAGGATGGTGGACACGGGACCCCCGATCTCGAGATTGGCTGGGCTCTCAGCAGTGAGATCCCTAATGATCAGCAAGTGATCCCCTATCATCTGTAGTCATGTTAAATAAACTGTGCCTAACCAAAATTGAACTTTAACAATATTCACTCAGTAGCTGCTAGTGTCCCTACTAAAAAATGATTTTAATACCAGAAGTTAATGTTTATATTTCCACAGATAGCCATTCCTTGTTTCCATGAAGTACCAGTAATAGAAAACATTGTTAGATATTTTAGATAATTTTTAATTAATTTTACTCACACTTTAATTTTAAACAGATCCAAATGCCAATTGACGATACATGTTTTGTGGAAAAGGAGTAGGCACATACAGTATGTGGTACTGCTTTGTTATATATTAAGCATACACCCAGCCTGTGCCCCATACAAAAACAACTAAAGAGAAAAAAAACACTGGAAAAAAAAAAAAAATGATGTAAATAACATGACATGTGATACTAATTGTTCATAGCCTGTACTGGGCTCTTTGCATGGTGATAACCTGTACTTAAGGCCCATTTACACGAAGCGATGGTTGCTCAAAGATCGCTCAAAGACAGTATGAGTGACAGCTTTGAGCGATCATTTTGCATAAACTATTAAGTAGCTACTCAGCTACTAGGAGCAATTAAGTGTGCAAACGTAGCCTTTAGCTAAATGCAGTTTATAGCCCAAGGGCTCTTATCTGCTTTCAGTTCCTTTGTTCTTCAGCAGGAAACAATGCTATCAGCACTACCCGCGGAAAACTGCTGATAAGGCTGAGCAACGATTTTTAAGTTGGCCTGAATTTAATGATCAGCTAGCAGTGCACAAAAAGTGCACGATTCACGCACGTTTAGACGCAACAATGATCGCTCAAACGATCGCTTTTTAAGTGATTTTTGATCGATCATCGCTCCGTGTAAATGGGCTTTTACTCTATTTATTGGTATTGCCCCCTGTCAAGATGTTTTACATACAACCTAAATTAGCAAATTTGTCTGCTTCAGGCATGCCACTGCCACCCTTATGCCTGCTGCACCTATAAGAGGAGTTAGCACAAAGCATACTAAATAAGGTAAAAAATAATTTTAATGTATGGTGTAGTTCCTTCAATACTGTTTTCTCTCAAAATGGTCATCAATTCCTATATAGACCAATTAACAATATTGGATCAATATTGAGGGATAATCAGCTGAACTGGATGAACAAGTCTCCTTTCAGCCTTACATACTATGTTACTAAAATACTATGAAATAACACAAACTATCCTAACTATATTTATCATTACTAAATCAATATATCTGTATACACAATAAAGATGTTTTAAAGGGGTTGTCCCGCGCCGAAACGGGTTTTTTTTTTTTTCAATAGCCCCCCCCCCGTTCGGAGCGAGACAAACCCGATGCAGGCGTTAAAAAAAAACCGGACAGTGCTTACCTGAATCCCCGCGCTCCGGTGACTTCTTACTTACCTTGTGAAGATGGCCGCCGGGATCTTCTCCCTCGGTGGACCGCAGGTCTTCTGTGCGGTCCATTGTCGATTCCAGCCTCCTGATTGGCTGGAATCGGCACGTGACGGGGCGGAGCTAAGAGGAGCCGCTCTCCGGCACGAGCGGCCCCATTCAGAAAAGAAGAAGACCGGACTGCGCAAGCGCGTCTAATCGGGCGATTAGACGCTGAAAATTAGACGGCAACATGGAGACGAGGACGCTAGCAACGGAACAGGTAAGTGAATAACTTCTGTTTGGCTCATATTTAATGCACAATGTACATTACAAAGTGCATTAATATGGCCATACAGAAGTGTATAGACCCACTTGCTTTCGCGGGACAACCCCTTTAAGTGTAATAATAATGCATTTAATCATTTAAAAAATACTTGACATTTTATAAGTTTTTAAACCTTAATACATTGTAACTGCATTTGTTTGTATAAGTGGAATATGTTATTCTTCAATAAAACAAGTTTAAACATAAAAAATAAACTGTAAATCTTCCCAAGGCCAGCTGCACACAATCGGATTTGAATTGCGGAATCTGCGACCGTCACTTTATCGGACGATCCGCGGTATTCCGCACCCATTTAAAGAACAGAACATTTGCATGTCCGCTCAGATAAGCAGATAGCGATTGCGATTTCCACAAGCGGATTTAAAATCGCAGCATGTTCTATTTTTGTGCGGACTCCACACTGACGGCTTGCATTGAAGTCAATGGAAGCTGTCTGACCCGCAGCCCATCTGCAATTTCATAGCGGTGACGCAAGAAAATCAAGTATTTGAAAATAAACTCTGCACTGTGCATGACCGAAGGCAGTGTCTGCAGTCATCAGCAGTATAGGAAAAGAAGGTACGCATGGTCACCGGCCGGAGTCAGATTCTGCTGTGGGCTCCTGCATGCGGAATCCGGCTCGTTCGTGTATAGGCACCTAACTTGGTGCTCAATGTATGTTATATACATTATACACTTCTAAATATCTCCTACAGATACTACAAGCAATGGACCTTCACTCAGAATGCAATTTTTAAGCCATTTTAACATGCCTTTATAAGCAATGGCTTTCCTATGAGTATAATAAGTCACACTTGAGCTTGCTATAGTATAGCTAGATGAAGTTTGCCTGCAAGGAATAACATTGTTTTGCTGTGTGTTGTATGTGACCTTTTTCTGGACTCACCCAGACATACCACAGAGAAACCACCCGCCTCTCATACACACACACACACACACACACACGACAGCTTTGTGGCACTTCCCAGTGTGACTCTTGTTTCCCTGCAGCAGAAAACTAAATTTGCACATCATCGGAAAAATATAATGGCAAAAACAAGCTGTGACACAGACACACTAATCCCTTAGCAATTGTGTCCTCTTTCTGATGGCGTTAGTGCATCAATAAGCCTCTGCAACCTTAGCAAAACGGCTAATCTTTTCGGAAGAAAAATGTGACAATTATTTAATGCCACCGACGGGCCCTATACTAGAATTCTGCTTAATAATGTTTCATGGAAGTATTAAACAGGATGTGCCAATTATAAATTAACCCACTCTGGTCTGAGAGCATTTAACCCATCAAAGACAATCTCATTTGTTTGATCACTGAATGCAATTGTAGTAAAACAGATGCCGAATACTATATATATATATATATATATATATATATATATATATATATATATGCACCAGACAGTGTCCATAGTCTCTGGATTGATTTACGTAAGGCACAATGCATTATTGTCCTTAGCAAGTGGTATGGCTCTATGTTCTCAGTAAATTCCAGCTAGTCAGTATCCGTTGATGCTAGTTATATAAAGAATTGCAGGAAAAAATAAGCACAAATGACTCACCTACCACCAGCGTCTTAAATCCCCATTTCTGTTATATTATGGTAACTGGTAAATTAATATGGGTATATTATTGGGAGTGAAGTGATAACCCATTAGGGCCCAGGCTAGTCACTGACTAAGCAGCACATGAAATGCCTATAGTCCTGTATTACAGACCACTGCCATTGTCTTCATATAGGCCATATAGTGCTTTCGGGAAGACAATACCTCCATAAAACAGCAAATGTTCGAACAGGCCAAACTTTTTTTTTCAAGTATTCTGTATAAATAGCACAGCGAGTTATAATATGGTCGTGTAGCAGCTTATCTGTGCTATAGTATCGATCCGTACAACAGCAATCCATAATACACCTGTGTGCATGGGCTCTTGCCCATTGTTATTTTAGGCTATTTCTTGGTGACGGGCTTTATGTCTAAATTGTTGATGAAGAAAAATAAATCTTCCACCACATTGCAGTTCTCTTACAAAGTGCAGCAGGTTTTCCTTCTGAACCTACCCATATTTGCTACATTACTTTTCCTCTACTTTCTAGAGCATGCTGCATAGGCACAGCCTCACAGAGTAATCCTGCGAGCACCATTCTTTATGGTATAAAAAGTGTGTTCTTGATGGACAACATGGACATGGGGTATCCCAGTTCATTATCCCCTCTATGGGGCTCCAGCAACCAGATGTTTGGCAGCTAGATAGGCAGTGGAGGAGCTATGGTACTAGTACGGTCTCCTTATCAGACAACCGCTTTAAGTTATATTGTTTTTCATTCAACAGTGTTTTTCTTGCAGCCGCTATTCTCAAAAGAATGACTGTGACATGGGAATCGCCCAAACAACATATCATTCCACCTAAAGCGAACCTATGGTCCCAGAGAAACCAAGGGTAGCCACATTGATTCTCTGACTACTTGATGCGCACACTGCATTGGTAGTCCCAGACACTACATGTTGCTCTGATTGGTCAGTGTTGCACACATGAGCATCAGATAGTCAGAGAATCAGTGTGGCCATCTTGGTTTTCTCATGGAACAGAGGGTCAATTGAAGTTTATAATTCATTCTGAGTTGTCCTAGAACTCTTGTAAGCCACTTTCACATGAGCATATTATAGCTGCATTGACAATGTACTCACACAATTGTACTGTATAACAAATCTATTTGCTACAGATCCATAGCCTGCTATAGGCCCACACTATACATTTCTATTAATCTGATTTCTCATGAGCCTCAGTATACTCCATACAGTACATATTCCGTTCAGATTCATACCACAGATGTTCTCAGGGTGGCCAACTGGCTGGTCAGCACAACGCAGCTGACAATTATAGGGCATCTGTTGTAGATTACCCAAGGGCCCTCCGGGCAGTGATCCTCTCTTGGAATCCCTTTAGGGATGGCTCATCTACTCTCTCTCTTTTACAGGACTTGATCTCTCACCAATCTCAATTTTTCAATGAGATTGCTCAGGGAAGTACAGCATTCCCAATACTCCTACAGTTCCAGAGCCCTTCTAGTAGCTCACTATAACCTTACAAGGGGACGCAGACCTTCTCACTGCACTCCTCTTCCTCTTTCACTTTAACTGCTGCCATGACGTTCTGTGAGCTACCTCATTATTATTATTTATTTTTAAAGTGCCATTAATTCTTGGGTGTTGTTCATAGGAAATTGGTTTCATTACATAACAAGAGAAAAATAAGTTAAAATAAACAACCCAATTCCAGTACGTGACACGCTTGCAGTCTAGCACCCAGCCAGGATGTTTGCTCAGTGCCTTACAAGTTACAGAGTAAAATCATCATTATTATTACATTGTGCAATATACACTTCTCTGCCAACAACCTGTGAATATAATGCATCATCAGCACTGTAGCCTTTATAACAGTGCAATACAAAATAGTGGCAAACATGCCAATAGTCAACTATTCCCAGTTAAAGGATACAGTGATGGGCTGTTGGGCACAATAACAGTTTCCAACCTTCCAACCCTCTTATAATTCCACCTTGCAGACTTTAAAGGGGTATTCCAGTTATGAAGCAAATTTTCAAATATTCCAGATATGAATGGTGTTTGCACCATGTTTATGAACAGCTGGTTATGGGTATAAATCACATAGTCATTACCTTCTTATCCTGTTCTTGAAATCTGATATTTCCCTGCTTCACTATTTTCCAAGATGACGGTCTCATCCTTGCCGATATGGAGCCTGAAACTACATTTCACACAATTCTCTGTTCTGTACTTTCTTCCTATGTGCCTCCCCACTAAGCGCTGCCCTGCTCTTGGTCAGCAATCTTGTCCTGAGCACTGAAGAGTAAAAAAAAGCCTCTTCTGGTCATTCGTACTGACAAGCCTGACCGGTAGCGCTGGAGCGCCTACAGGTTGTATCCAGAGCAACCTGTGAATAAACCCTTCTGAAGTGCCAGGAGAAGATGGTTTTGGAGCTACAGACACAAAATACAAAGCAGAATCATGTTGCAAACTTTAATAACTTTTGATTATCATTTGACAGAAACTTTGTATAACCACAAGACCCCGTTAAGAGTTCACTTAAGAAATTGGGCATGGTCATGTTGAACTGTGGGTACAGTTGATTTCTCTGGCGCATTGTTTGGGTGTTTCATGGTATAGTTTACTCCACCCCTCCCTGTATTTGAAGATTAAATAGGGCTTAATAGAACTACATGATGCTAGATACACACTGCTGGTAAATCTGTGTTAGTTGTGATCAACTATTTTCAGCTTTATTTGCTTCTCTTAGAGTTAAATCTTGTTCTTGCCCATGTTCTAACATTTTGTGCCATATTTTTCCATCCTTCATCATTCTCATGAAAGAAATAAATTTTTTGCTTTTGTCCGGCTGGCCTGCCTCTCCACAGCTTGTTGATATTGGCATCACAGGAAGAAAAATTAAGTTGTTACGGCTACGAAAATAGAAATCTGTTGGCTTAGCTGTCTTTGAAAATAGCGAGGATTCATTTGTTTGACAAGCAGGGGATTAATTTCTACTTCTCCTAATGTTTATTTAGATGTAGTTTCCACAGCCGTCTATATTTAATTATTTGAAGTCACAGGGAGGAGAAGTCAGGGTCAGGGTGGGATGTTATTGGGAATGATTAGATTATTACCACTGCAGTTCTCTTTGAAGAAGTACTTCCAAATCTATGAAGTTGCCCTCAGTTCTTGAACTCAAGAGGCTATACAACAAGAATTACACGGAAATTAAAGTTTCCAAACTATTGGTAGATTTTTCTACACATGGCCATTTATATGAAGCTTTTATTAAATTTATATTAGTTTTTTCTTTATTTTCAAGTATACCTGTGGTTTCAGAAAACTTCTGACATGCCATAGCGTCATGCAGGAAAGACTGAAACAGAGCCATACATCCAATACCAATTAGTGATGAGTTATAGTCACACTTAAGAGTATTTTAACAGTGGCCATATTGATGTAAGGATGTTTGTAGAATATATTCTTCAAGTGAAGACAACATGGCTTGGCAATGAACTAATTGTACACATATCGGAGTCATATATGACTTCAGGACAGCACGTCTCGGATTTAGAAAGAATGATAACTTGTAATTATTAGGCTTGATTTCCTGTCATGGGAGTATTTTTCATTAATCCGTGTTAATGTGGACATCATTTTCCCTAAAGTCTCCTGCAAAGACTTGTGGATTGGGCTTAGGACCATCTGCAGGTTATGGCCCTTACTGACGCACCATTTGCAGAAAAGCTAATGCTAGAGATAATGTTAAACCAGTGAGGTGTGGATAATGAGCACAAAACAAACAGGGCCAGAAATTCACTGAGGCAAAAGAGCCAGGAATTAACATGCCAGGAGCCAATCAATTTCTAACATCCTTACAATTTGGGTGTTACTAGGAGAGTCCAGGTCCAGCTCCTCTGGACTTTGTTTCTGAGTTTGCCTCTTAACTGACTGTGTCAGGTGCTTTGGAGCAGAAATACAATAAAGCACCTTCCTCCACAGAGATGTACAAAGTTTTCTATAGAGTAGTTACAGTCATATCAAAGCTGTTTAATTGTTAAGGTGAGTAAGGTTGCATCTCTCAGATAAAGAATGTCATCCAGGTTAGCAAATAGCAATAGAAATTGTACAACCTCAAGAGCTTCTATGATGTATTATAAAATGCAAAGTAATAAAGTATAAAGAAACATTTTAAATAGCCATTAAAGATTGCCATGCACATTAGGTGAATATTGTCCAAACCTGCCAATTTTGTGATGTGAACGAAGGGTTGAGCGTCTTGAATTTCAACATGAGCAGTCCTTTGTTCTCAAGGTAGATGAATAGCATGGTAGATGTATGGCACGAAGAGTTGGGTGGAATATCTGGCCGTAAATGCTCAGCAATGTAAGGTGTATGGCCAGCTTAACATTGCTGATTAGGGTTGAGCGAACTGAACCAGTATTTTGCAGTATCAGGCATAGAAAGTCAATTAACTTCTCAATATGTTTTTGGAGTGTGGGCGGAAACTGCAGAACCTGGAGGAAATCTACACAAACATGAGGAGAACATACAAACTCCATTCAGATGTTGCCCTTGGGCAGATTCAAGACCAAAAACCCAGTGTTACAAGATAACAATGCTAACCACTGAACCACCGGGCTGCCCGGCACCAACATGTTTTGCTTTTATAGATTTGTACATGAGGCTAGGTATTCATTTGTTTTGCACTCAATAGATTCTTATTGTGTTTATACACAGATATGTCATCTTGTGCAGATCCAGGGTTTTAATGTAGAGCTTTCGTAAAGCTAACTGGAGAATGTCAGTATCAGGTAAAAAGGCCCCCACTCCTTAATGTTACATGTAAAGAGAAGTTAAAGGGTCTTGAAGGGTGGGATTTATAAGGGTCTTTCTGGAAACTGTTACTTGTGATATGGAGCATCTATGAGAAAGCTGGGTTACCGGCAAGGTTTGAGATAGGCCATACTATGAAACATTGTCACCATGGTCTGTGTTTTTATTAGACATAGCATATAACTAAATTGGAACTGACAGCTCTCATCTGAAGTCTGATACAATGGGGGGTTTGGATACTTGGTTGTATCTTGGAGTGGTGGTGGCGCTCTTCGCCACTTGTGCATAGCTATTTCCCCTGAATGTGCTGGTGAAACTTTTTTGTTGTTAGGGACTAGATAAACATTGGAGACAGCATATGTAAAGAACTTTTAGAATATGGCAGGTTAAGATATAGCAGCTCAGCTGTATGTACGGTAGTATAGCTCTAAACAATGCAGTCACCATACAATGGTTAGATACCAGTTCTACACAGTTAGGCCTTAGTCACACGGGCGTTTTTTCCCGTGATTTGCGGATCGCATGATGGATGCATCCGCAAATCGCGTGACCGGGGCCGAAAAATCGCCCGAAAAAACTGCTCCTAGCCGTGTTTTAATAGAAACGGGCCGGAGCAGTTCAGCGCTGTCCAGTGCATTGGATTCAATGAAGCCGGCAATACAGCCGGCTCCATTAAAAGCAATGGGCTGCGGGCGATCTCACAATGAATTTTCGGGAAGGGCTTAAAAATATAAGCCCTTCCCGGAAATTCATCCAGAAATGTGTAAAAATAAAAAATATATATATATACTCACCTTGTCCCGGCAGACGGAGTTCAGCCGCGGCCGGCCAGCAGTTCTCCTGAACTGCTCTGAGTAGTATTCAGCAGCCGGGGATTTAAAATCCCCGCCTGCTGAATGAGCTGCCTCTGATTGGTCACAGCCTCACCAATCAGAGGCAGCTCTCACTCACACCCATTCATGAATTCATGAGTAGGTGAGTGAGTGCTGCCTCGGATTGGCTCAGCGCAGGGACCAATCAGGGGCAGCTCTCAGCTGTCATTCAGCTGAGAGCTACTCAGCTGAATACTACTCAGAGCAGCTCAGGAGAACTGCTGGCCGGCCGCGGCTGAACTCCGTCTGCTGGGACAAGGTGAGTATATATATATTTTTTATTTTTACACATTTCTGGATGAATTTCCGGGAAGGGCTTATATTTTTAAGCCCTTCCCGAAAATTCATCGTGCGATCGCCGACACCCATTGCTTTCAGTGGAGTCGGCTGTATTGCCAGCTCCATTGAATTCAATGGGCAAACATCATTCTTCTCTGCCACAGCTGTTACAACTGTGGCAGAGGAGAATGATTTGTCTACTATATGTTCTCAACGGGGTCGGCGCTGCTGCCGCCGGCCCCATTGAGTGCATATAGAGAAGAGAACAGGAATCGCAGATCGCAAATAGGTGCGATCTGCGATTTCTGTTTTATAATTTATCGGACGAGCACATAAAAAGCGCTCATGTGTCCGATACCATTGCAAAGCAATGGTTTTATAAAAACGCCGGACGCATGCGCATGCGCAAATCGCGCGAAAAAACGTCCGTCTGACTGAGCCCTTATAGTGATTACAGTGCAATTGTATCCAGTGATCACAGGTGACATCTTCTCTGACTGGGATCATGAGCTTCTGTCCTCCATCTCTTTCGGTGCTCTGACTGCCATAAAGACTTTTTTCCAGCCACTACTTCACCTCTGTACACACTCTCCATCCTGCTGCAACCTCTGCCCTTCTCAGTGCCCCTTACACAGTAATAGTGCCCCTTCTTTTCCCTACAAAGCAAATGTCCTTATACAGAAATAATTTTCCTTTTATGCCTGTCACATCAGAATGCTTCTTTTGTGCCCCCCACTGCAATAGTACCCCCTTTGTGTCTCAGCAAAGTAAAAATTCCATCTTTTGCCAATCAAAATAAGTGTTCCTTTATGCCCTATAAGTTAATTGTAGAGTAATGTCTCCTTTACACCCCCATAAAATAAAAATGCCCAACCTTTGTACTCCATAAGATAATACTGCCTTTTTTATGCGAACTATAAGGCAGTAGTGCCCGCATAAGGAAAAATAGTCTAATTTATATGTGCATAATACCGTGTTTCCCCAAAAATAAGACCTACCTCGATAATAAGTCCTACCCTGATTTTCAGGGAGAGGGAGGGCTTGAAATATAACCCCCCCCCCCCAAAATAAGCTCCAGCTACACTAGGTAAAAAAATTGAAAAAGGCAATACCACACAGCCGGCGTCTGTGTCCCCCGCTAGGGGTCTCCTTGGCGCTGAGGCACGCTGATCTGTAATTCTCTCCGCTGTCGTCTTTCGCTGATAAATGGGGCTTTGAATTCCCTCGCTTCCAGCAAGTAAGCGCTGTGTTTGGATCGAGCAGCCGGCGTCTGTGTCCCCCCGTGATGATCTCTCCAGTGGTGTGGTAGGCTGCTCTGTAATCCTCCCTGCTGTCATCTCTATCTGGTAAATGGAACTTTGAATTCCTCTGAATGCAGCAAGTAAGTGCTGTGATTGGATCGAGTACCATCCAATCACAGCCAGCGCTCAATCATTCACAGCCATTCAGTGAATGACATCACTGAATCGCTGAGACTGGTTGTTTGAGCGCCATTTGTGATTGGCTGGCGCTTGATTCTATCACAACGCTTACTTGCTGGAAGCTGGGGAATTCAAAGCCCCGTTTACCAGAGAGAGATGACAGCGGGGAAGATTACAGAGCAGCCTGCCGCACCGTTGGGGAGATCATCGCCGGGGACACAGACGCCGACTACGAGGTGAGTATGTGCCCCACCCTCTGAAAATAAGACACTGTGCCTCTTTTGGGGCAAAATTTTATATGAGACAGTGTCTTATTTTTTGGGAAACATGGTAGTGCCAGCATGATGTAATATTGCCCTTTTTGTTCCTCCATAAGATAATAGTGTCCCTTTAATGCTCCCACAAGTCCCCCTGCCACACTGTTACTTGTTTACTAATCTCACTTCTTACAGGCTGTGTAGGGCAGCTTCTTGTGTATCTGGATGACTCAAACTCTCTTGCTCCTGTCTGCTACCCCTTTCCTCTTGATGCTCAGAACATAAGCAGAAGAATTATTCATCTAGATACACAAGAAGTTGCTCCAGATAGTTTTGAGGAAGTGACCTGGATAGTAAACAGCTCCTCTTCATTCTCCCTCTTTAAATCCACTATCTATCTATAGTATCTATCTATCTATCTATCTATCTATCTATCTATCTATCTATCTATCTATCTATCTATCTATCTATCTATCTAATATTAGGTAATATATTCAAGTTCCGACTTTCTTCATGCTCATTTTACTTTTACATACTGTCATGTTATTTATATCTTTACTCATTTGGTTTGAACTTTTTAAATTTAATATTTTCCCATAATATAAATATATATGTTCAATTTTATGTTTAAAATGAAATATACCCGAGGAAGAACCCTGAGTAGGTTGGAAAGCTCTCTATAACATTATGTATTTTTGTTAGCCATTAAAAGGTATAATATCTGCAAGATTACTTGGTTTCTCTTGCTGAGAACAATCACATTTTGCTCTACTGGAGACACCGTACCAAACTTTTTCATTTAAAAGAAAAACATATCACATCCTCACATAAACTAAGTTATGGTCCTTTACGGAATGTGACAGGGAGCCGGCTGATGTATTTATTATACTCACCAACTCCAGCAATCCAGTGGTGTCCTTCTCTAAAGTTGGCACAGGGTACAAGAATCTGACTCTTTTTAGAGTTCAATGCTGTCCTACACTAGTCTATGGAAGAGTGCATGGATGGGACTCTGAAAAGAGTCAGATTTTTGTACCGCATGCCAACTTTGGAGAGGGACTCCGCTGGATCACGGGAGTTGGTGAGTATGAAAAAATACTCCACCCAACTCCCTGTTATGTCTCCTAACAGCAGAATAACTCAGTTTATGCTGCTGTGGGGACATGATAGGTTCCCTTTAAGATTACACACTAATAGGTAAAGTTTAACATATACTTAAGAACAGATTAAACAAGCATGTGAAAGACTGATATTAAGTTACAGGAGACCTTGGGTTGTAATTGATGCTGATGATGGTGAAAGTTGTTGAAGGGACTGGAAGCTTTCATGTGGGTGATATGGATGTTAGATAACATTGTTATTCAACAGTAACCAAAAATGTATGGTATGTGGCTGCTCAGGTTCTGAGTATAAATTACAATCTTTTAAAATATGTCCAGAGAGTTGATAGGACATATGATGATAGATAGATAGATAGATAGATAGATAGATAGATAGATAGATAGATAGATAGATAGATAGATATGAGATTGATAGATAGGTATGTGGATAGATAGCTAGATATGTGGATGGATAGATAGATATGAGATAGATAGATAGATAGATAGATAGATATGTGGATGGATAGATAAGATAGATATGAGAAAGATATAAGATAGATAGATAGGTGGATGGATGGATAGCTAGATATGTGGATGGATTGATAAGATATGAGATAGATAAGATAAGATATGAGATAGATAGATAGATAGATAGATAGATAGATAGATAGATAGATAGATAGATAGATAGATAGATAGATAGATAGATTGGGTATTAGTGTATCTTGACACCACCGTAAGTGTGGGTGGTGACAAGATACTAGGTGCTTGACAGGGGGGTGACGCCCCCTGTTCCTGATAGGCTTATATTTCTCACCCTGACAGCAGGTCCTGGAACTTAGCAACCCACAGTGGCTTCGTCAAGTGAGTATAGCACCGCTGCTATACCGGCGGCTTCCCCCCTGCGGCGTCATCTCCCTGTAAGGTGTCAGTGGGCTCCCACCAGCAGCTTCCCCCTTGCGCCTCTTCTCCCTGTCACTGTTCCCGGTGGCGGTGTCTGGGATAGCGGCCTTCCAGCAGTAGCGCTAGTCTGACTGTGGCCAGCGCCCTGTCAGTCTTCCTACTGTTCCCGGTGGGGTGTGCGGCAGAGTGTTCCCAGCAGCAACACTAGCCAGACTGTGGGCAGCGCTGCACTTACTGTGCCCTCCTCTTACCGGGGCCCGTGTGGCAGTCCCTGGCGGCTGCAGTGTAACAAAGTTCAGCTCCAATCGCTTGTAGTGCAGGCCAAGGAGGAAGCAGAGAGGCGTTGGTCGTAACATTTCAGCGGTGAAGAGCGCCAGCAATGCCGACTGAAATCTGCTTGCGCCCTGCACAGTTAGTCCCCCCACAGCAATAAGCAGCCTGTTCGCTGTCATACCAGTGCTGTAACTTTTGCCTTGGCAGGAGGGTTAGGGATGTTTTGGGGTTAGGGTTAAATGGTTTTTGCTGTGACATGCACCCCTTTTCAGCAAATAATGTACACCTAAAACCTACACTAATCCCTAGCCGTCCAGCCACGTCAAAAAACACTACACACTGTTCAGCTAGGGCCTTTGAGAAGTCACCAATCAGAAGCTGGGGGTGTGACAGGAGCGTGCCTGCATCCAAACCGTGTCAAACCCCTAGCTTCATGGTGGCGTCAAGATACACTACAGACAGACAGACAGACAGATAGATAGATAGATAGATAGATAGATAGATAGATAGATAGATAGATAGATAGATAGATAGATAGATAGATAGATAGATAGATAGATAAGAGATAGATAGGAGATAGATAGATAGAAAGATAGATAGATAGATATGTGGATGGATGGATAAGATAGATAGATAGATAGATAGATAGATAGATAGATAGATATGTGGATGGATGGATAAGATAGATATGAGATAGATAAATAGATGAATAGATATTTTCTGCAGTCTATTTTACCTGTTTTCTTTTGGGACATGTATTTCAGAGTTACTCCCATTCATTTCATTAGATCAAGGAAACTTTTTGTTTCCTAGGGTAAAAAAAAACAACACATGCTATTTGTGTCTTCATAGCCTTGCATTTTTTTTCAATTACTTTTGAAAACCAGGAAACACCAACTGGAAATTCACAGGACAGACATCTTAGCCAGATAGGACAAGAAATGTAAACTAAGCAATCTGGTTTAAGTGAAGAGATACGGCCACAGTTTATCCAAAGAGTTATGCAGCATTGTGCCAATTTTCTGTTCTTCATTGAAGAAATCAGTGCAGGTCTGCCATGTAAACTGACACATTCAGGTCATAAGTATGTTGTGGGAATTGCATTCTTTGGAAGATGTCCTACTACTCAGTGAATAACGTGGGTCGGGATGAAGATTCTTTGCCCGTATCCCACTCGATGCCAACACATGCTTACCACATTTGGATATGTTGTGGTCTCGGTTAAACTGACAACATGCTAGTTAAATTAAATAGACAGCACTGTTGATTCCAAAGTGACAGATAATCAGCTGGGTATAAGATGTTCCCTTTGAAGGTGGAAACCCTCAGGCAGGTTTAAAGAACACAGTGATGCTTTGAGATGATCAATTTCAAGCTGAGGAAACTTTGTAAGTGCTTTGAAATAATGTCCAGCAGCACTGGGACTAGGAGGACATACTGAGAACAGCAACCAGATCTCCCAATAACTGCATCATACCATTGTAAGGTCATATGGGGGAAAGATGCAAAAGGCACACATATGTACTTGTGGAAACCACTAAATATACATGTACAATGCCTGTAAAGAAAATAGAAAAATACCCTTTTATGGAGGCTGATTTTATGCAAAAGACATTTATGGTGAAATTAGCATTTAAATAGAGATGAGCGAGCATACTCGTCCGAGCTTGATACTCATTCGAGTATTAGGGTGTTCGAGATGCTCGTTACTCGTAACGAGTACCACGCGATGTTCGGGTTACTTTCATTTTCTTCCCTGAGAAATTTGCGCGCTTTTCTGGACAATAGAAAGACAGGGAAGGCATTACAACTTCCCCCTGCAACGTTCAAGCCCTATACCACCCCCCTGCAGTGAGTGGCTGGCGAGATTAGGTGTCACCCGAGTATTAAAATCTGCCCCTCCCGCGGCTCGCCACAGATGCATTTTGACATAGCTGAGGGACAGTGCTATCGTGTTGGAGCTGCTATAGGGAAAGCATTAGGAGTATTTTAGGTTTCAAGAACCCCAACGGTCCTTCTTAAGGCCATAGAAATCGCAGATCGCACCTATGTGCGATCTGCGATTTCTGTTCTCTTCTCTATATGCGCTCAATGGGGCCGGCGGCAGCAGCGCCGACCCCATTGAGAACATATAGAAGACAAATCATTCTTCTCGTATAAGACGACCCCCCAACTGTCACCTTATACGCCGGCAATACAGTGGAGCAAAGAATAAAAATCATTACTCACTTCTTCTGACGTTCTGCGGTGCTCCTGCAGGCTGTCGCTCCCTCCTGGTTCCCGGCAGAGCATTGCTTTCTCTACGAAGGGCTTTAAATCCCCGCCTCCAGAAACACACGTGCCTTCAGCCAATCACAGCCAATGACAATGATGTCATTGAATGGCTGTGATTGGCTGTGTTTCTGGAGGCGGAGATTTCAAGCCCTGCGTCCAGAAAGCAATGCTCTGCCGGGAACCAGGAGGGACGACAGCCTGCAGGAGCACCGCAGAACGTCAGAAGAAGTGAGTAATGATTTTTATTCTTTGCTCCACTGTATTGCCGGCGTATAAGGTGACAGTTGGGGGGTCGTCTTATACGCTCCGTCGCCTTATACGCCGGTATATATTTTTATTGTAACACATTTCTGGATGAATTGCAGGGAAGGGCTTATATATTTAAGCCCTTCCCGACAATTCATCCCCGCGCACGCCGGCAGCCCATTGCTTTCAGTGGAACCTGCTGTATTGCTGGCTCCATTGAATTCAATGGGCAAACATCGTTCTTCTCTGCTACAGCTGTTACAGCTATGGCAGAGGAGAACGATCTTTACGCTGACAGTGCGAGGGGGGGGGCCACTCTTGCCGCTATTGTGGCTTAATAGTGGGACCTGGGAACTTGAGATGCAGCCCAACATGTAGCCCCTCGCCTGCCCTATCCGTTGCTGTGTCATTCCCATCACTTTCTTGAATTGCCCAGATTTTCACAAATGAAAACCTTAGCGAGCATCGGCGATATACAAAAATGCTCGGGTCGCCCATTGACTTCAATGGGGTTCGTTACCCGAAACGAACCCTCGACCATTGCGAAAATTTCGTCCCGAGTAACGAGCACCCGAGCATTTTGGTGCTCGCTCATCTCTACATTTAAATGAAAAAGTGCTTCAAATTCAACAACTTTTGAAATGGTAGAAAAGGGACAAGATTATATGAGAGGCATGTGGAGCAACTGTCTCCACAATATAGCAGCTTTCACTAACCTGCTATGTGTGATCTGCATATTGACTAACTTAAAATGGCAAAGCATAGGACTATGGAGGAGATCCTTTGGTCATGAAGGCATTTGTAGTATGTTGTGTCATTTATCCACAGTCCACCGTTATTTTGGACACAATATGGCAATACTGCTTGATAACTGCATTGCATTGTTTTTGGACAACAGAGGTATCATTTTAAATAATGAGAATTCATTTCTGTATAATGCATATTGTCAGCCGACTAACTGCATGCTCACTGTCTCTTGATAGATCAATCAAAAAGTTACTGGAATGGGATATACAGTATCACAATGTGTAAGTAGATACAAACTGTAAAGTAAAAAAAACTGTATGAAAGGAGCATAAATTGATACTGTATAGAAAACCTTGCCCTTTAAGGCTTAAACTGACGAGCGCATGCACAAATATACTCAGCGCTATGGAGCGTATTTGCGCATGAACAAGTCAATATTCTTTTTTTTACCATTTATAATTTGCGCCATTGCGCATGGTAAAAAGAAAGCAGGAAGATAGGTCCTGCCCAATCTTTTCTCACACGTAATAATATTGTGCGAGAATCCCACTGGCCAAAAAGAAACAATTGAAACCAATGGTTTTGTTTCATCACATTTTGAGGCCCCAATTTTCATGGCCACAAAACCTGATGAAACCCTTAGGCTATGTTCACCTGGGCGGAAGCTATATCACATTTTTTCAGATGGATTCTCCTCAAAATTTACAACAGAAATCCATCGACTAGCCAAGGATTTCTGCTGCGGCTGTGAGCTTGTATGCCCAAGTATCCACAAGTGCTTTTTACTCTTTCATTCTTTTCAATGGCCAAGTCACTGTGTTTTGCCAATGCAGATTCCATGCAGAGTCCATGTAAAGATGTGACAGGTTACTTTTTTTTTCCCACAACGCAGATTCCCATTAAGGGCTTAGTCACACGGGCGCATCTGGGTGCCGATGCGCCCGTCTTCCTGCATGAAGAAGACGGCTGCACTGCAGGTACGGACAACTCTCCACAGTGCCGGAAGAAAGAACACATGGCCAGCAATGGAGCCTGTTCTTTCTCCGCACCTTCAGTGCAGCCGTCTTATCCTGCAGGAAGACGGATGTGCCCGTGTGACTAAGCCCTAAAAGTAATGGATGGAAGATTTCCACACAGATTTAATGGCAAATCCACAGCAATGCAGATTTAGGGCTCAGTCACACGGGTGCCCATCCGCCAGTGTTCCTGCACGATTAAGACCGCTGCACTGCAGGTGCAGATGACTCTCCGCCCCGTCGGAAGAAAGAACACATGGCCGGCAATGGAGCCGGTTATGCAGAGAGTCGTCCACATGCCTTGCGGCCGTCTTATCGGGCAGAAACACGAGCGGATCGGTGTCCGTGTGACTGAGCCCTTAATGCAGAAAATGTCTCTGATTGTCTTATTCATTTCAATAGGGTTTGCCAAAAACCTTCTGCTTGCTACCAAAGCAACCCCATTCAGATGAATAGAACTAATTTTCAGACTTGTCATGTTCATTGATATTGAGCTGAATAAATACTATATAAAAGCTTACTAGGACTACAGAATAATAGAAAGCTAATAATTAAATGTAACGGATGCATAAAAGTAAATTAAAACTCTAAATACACAAAAATTAAGAAACATAAAATGGTTTCTGTATACAGAATGCATACATACACACAATGAGTGTTAGAAAGACCATTCTGTCTCTTGTTATAGCAATTTGAGATTTGTTTGTCTTCTCCTTATGGTTTCCTTCAGCTCCACTGGATAAAAAACAAAGCTGCCAATGTCAGCAGAACATTAACAAGAATCATAAATTTGCCTAGACTTTAGAAAGAGTTTTTGGAAATTGTTAAGTCTATTACACATCCATAAATAATTGTCTAAATCTGTAGATGTTTTTTCATACTTGGATAGAACAAGTGCTGTCTTATCCTACAGTTTTTACTGGGAAATTAAAATTGAGGCATTGTTAACTTTGCATAAAAGTATTTATATGGGTGAGTTTCTCGCATTGTGGGATGCACAAAATGCATATGAAAATAGAAGCCGTTATTTGCAATGGGTCTATTTACATGGGTGACTTATCTCTAGCACCGATGCTGTGTGATAGAAAAATCACAGCATGTCCTATTATTTTCTATGTGAAAAAAAATCACATTGCACTTGCAAGCAGATGCGATTTCCATGCGAATGCTATACAATTTTAGTTTTTTTTCCTATTGAAACCAACATGCGATTTAAACAAGCGTGATAATTGTGCCTAAAAATGGCATTTGCAGTCATGTGATGCGATGCATTTTTCTTGAAAAGGAAGAATCGCAGCTTTATAAGTGCGATTTCGGTCCGAATTGCACAATCTGAGATCACACCTACCTATGTGAATAAACCCTTAAGCAATAAATGTCTTATGATGATTCTTAATGTGAAAAGCCACAAAAATTGTATCCTGCTTTTTACTATTTTCTAGCATTTAACTTGACTGTTCATAGGTAATACAACTCCTATCATCACAAAACTAATATAGTATAACATCTGAAGCTGATATTAACTACCACTCCTTTTGATAATAGTTCACCTACCCTATAAATTTCAGTTTGATCAGCTAATTTAGTTACCTTATTTGAAAAATAATACGAATAAAAACAAATGAAGCTGCCAAAAAATAAACATTTATTTATGTACCGTATAAGATGACCTTTTTACCCCGAAAAATCTGCTCTGCAGTCGGGGGTCATTTTATAAGCCGGGTATACAAAAAAAAAGGTGTAAAAAAAAAAAAAAGTTCTCACCTCCCCCGGTGTTCTGCGGCGCTGCTGCAGGCTGTCGCTCCCTCCTCATCCCAGACAGAGCATATCTTTCTGGATGCGGGGCTTGAAATTCCCGCCTCCAGAAGGCTAATGCTGTGATTGGCTAACGCACGCGATGTCAGCCAATCGCAGCCATTCAATTGAATGTCTGTGATTGGCTGACGCCGCCTGAGTTAGGAAATCACAGCCATTCAATGATGTCATTGAATGTCTGTCATTGGCTGACGCCGCATAAGTTTGCCAATCACAGCATTAGCTTTCAGGAGGCGGAGATTTCAAGCCCCGGATCCAGAAAGCAATGCTCTGTCGGGGACGAGGAGGGAGCGACAGCCTGCAGCAGCGCCACAGAATGTCGGGGGAGATGAGTACTGCTTTTTTTTTTTTTTAATACCGTATTCCCAGCATATAAGGCGACAGTTGGGGGGTTGATTTATATACCCAGTCACCTTATATGCCGGAATATATGGTATATGAAAATGTATTTTAAAATATACAGCTACTAGGCTGGCTACACACGGGCATATTTGCATTGGGGAATCCGGTGTCTGCCTCTGGTTTCCACAGAAAATACCGCCCATACGCAGTACAGAAAAAGAAGACAGGTACGCAGGGTCACCGGCGGGGCACAGGGTCAGATTCCAGTGTGGGCTCCCGAATCCAGAATCCTCCCCGTTCGTGTGCAGCTGGCCTTAGAAACGAAGATTTCTTAAGTTAAAGAACAGTGTGAACTTTAATAATTGTCCAACTATCTGCTGAAATAGATCAAAATAGTCCAACTAGTCCAGCAAAACAAATTAAAAGTTTATTTAAAACTTTGTTGCATCCCTGCATCACTTTATATAGAATGACTACTAGCCAAAAGGGCATCAAATTTACTACTGTTTGGCACTTCCCAGGGCTGGATGAATCCAGGATTTGCTGAATCCTCACCTTTAATCTGTCCTTGGTGCATCATGGATTTTTATATGACTTCCGCTTCAGCTTTTGCCATATGGACTCAATTGTCAACCATGGCAGCTTGCAGGCCAGGGAAATATGGGGATCCCGTTTTGAGCCAACCAGACTTTAGTTGATTAAGCTATATGACGTGATGCTCCATCTTGTTGGAAAATGAATTCTCTATCATTAGTTTAAAGCTTTGAAATAGAGGGCAAAAGTAGTTCAGCCAAAAGTTTTTGGTACATAGAAGCATTGATCATATTCACTATGAAGTGAATACTGCCAATGCCTTTAGCTGACACCATTATAGAAACTGGAAATTTGACTGTTTGAGTTAGGCAATAATTTTTCAGAAATTTGGACCACTCATTTATTCTTATCGCCAACACAGACATAAAACCTCAACTAATCACTCCCTATTATTGAATAACACTGATAAGACACCCAGTTTTGGCTCTCCCTAGCCATTGTCAGGCTTTTCTTTTTTTTGCAGGCTTGTAATAAGTAGTTTTTCCTTTGTCTTGTAGAAGCCAGAACCTAGTCTGAGTAAAGGCCCATTTAGAAGGGACGAATGTCGGGCAAATGATGCCCAACACTTATCCCCACAAGTACCCGCTTACATGTTTTTGCACAGGAGCGAGTATCGTTGCTTCACAGCAGGAGATTTTACTCTTCCCTCTCTATTGACCTAACATAGCGGACATTCAATACTGAACAGCTGCTATTTACACTGAACTCTCATAGTTCAGCTCATCGTTCATCATTTATGCAGCATAAACGATGGATGATGAGCTGATCGCTGATTGCTCAGTGTAAATAGCAGCCGTTCAGTATTGAACAGCCGCTATGTTAAGTCAATAGAGAGTGGCGTGGGAGATGAAGGAGAGAACTCTCCTGCAGCCGCCCCACTGTGAAGCAATGATACTCGTTCCTGTGCAAAAGCACGTGAGCGCGTACTTGCGGGGATGAGTGTTGGGCATCGTTTGCCCATAATTTGTCCCGTCTATATGGCCTTAAGGCTCTGTTGCATGTTAGATTATTTATATATTTGCTGGTAATCCACTGAAACTGCAGCAACTGATGCTCGCTGATTCTTGGACAGAAGTTTTTATAAAGTGTCCTGCTTTCTTCCCAACAGCAGTTGAGACTGCTTTTGTACATTTTAAAACAATACATTGAATCGTGACATGAGATATATTCAGTGTTTTGGAAATCGAATATTGAGATTTCCCCCTTTCATGCAATTTTATAATTGCTTACCTCAGTTGGTCATATATTGGTTTTCCAAACATCGTTTTTATAAATTGTATGGAAAAGTTTTGTGACTGCTGCTTAAATGCGTCATAATTAGAGATGAGCGAACGTACTCGTTACGAGTACTTACGCACCCGAGTACCGCCATTTTCGAGTACTTCAGTACTCGGGTGAAAAGATTCGGGGGGCGCCGTGGCGGCACGGGGGGTAGCAGTGGGGAGTGGGGGGGAGAGGGAGAGAGAGAGGGCTCCCCCCTGTTCCCCGCTGCTACCCCCCGCACCGCCACGCCTCCCTCCGCCCCCCGGCGCCCCCCGAATCTTTTCACCCGAGTACTGAAGTACTCGAAAATGGCGGTACTCGGGTGCGTAAGTACTCGTAACGAGTACGTTCGCTCATCTCTAGTCATAATCTATACTTCTCATACTTATACTTAAATGGGAAGCCAAAAAATGCAAACTTGTTCAAATTAATTATCTTTATTAACCAATCTGCAAACAACAGTTGGACTATTATAATAGCTAATGGAGGGTAAATGGACTATTATGCAACATAGGTTGATGTTGAAGCACTTGTATAACTTGTTTAAATTTCAAAACTCTCATTGTACAGAGGAATAATTATAGTTTAACATATACATTTTGGATAACTGGCAAACACAACAAAAAATGTACAATGATTTTACCAAAATGTATGTATTCAAATCAATCATTAGCTGGACTATTTTAAAAAGGGGTAACATAAGTTAGAACTAGTAAAATAAATTAAGCATACCATAGTTGTGCTATTAACACAGGTGTGCGATGAAAAAATTGTAGCATATTTAATTAGTGGGTTTAACAGTATTTTTTGTGCTGATTACGGTAAAAATAGTGAAAAACTTCCATCACCCCTAGATAAGTCACAAATTTCACCTGAAGTTTCTTATTTTCATGGTTTTTCAGGTTCGGTACGCGTTCGACAACGAATCTAAACTGTCTGCTAGGCGTGACCTTGACTGCAGTCAGTGACTCAGTGTGGAGCCAGCCACTGTGGTGTACGCATCAAACAGTTTTGAGATACTGTATTTAGAAGAAATGGCTACTAGAAGATGTGTCAACTCTCCTAACTGTTTCTGTTATATTTGTGGGTCTTATACCGTCAAGAAGCAACAAAGGAACATTTCTAATTTTGTTCAGAAGGTGTATTTTGCATACTTTGGTATGAAATTAGGGGACCAAGATAAATCTTGGGCTCCCCATATAGTGTGTTCTGTGTGTGTTGAAGAACTGAGACAATGGTTTCAAGGTAAGAAGAAATCATTTTGTTTTGGAGTACCCATGGTTTGGAAAGAGCCTAAAAATCACAGTGATGACTGTTATTTTTGTTCTTGTTCAGTGCAAGGTTTCAATTTAAAAAACAGGAAGGACATTTCATACCCAACCAACATACGTTCGGCTATTCGCCCTGTTCCTCATGGACCTGACTTGCCTATTCCTTCACCTCCGGATACCCTGGACAATATTTTAGACGATTTAGACCAAATGTCACATAGTAGCAGCAATAATGATGACCGCTATGATCCAGGTACCAATGACCCTGAACTTTTCTCTCAATCAGACTTGAACGATTTAGTACGAGATCTGGGCCTACCAAAGGATTCAGCGGAAGTGTTAGGGTCTAGACTTGAAGAAAGACATATGTTAGCCTCCGGTGTTTCATTTTTATGGTACCGACTTAGAGAAAAGGAATTTGTCCCTTTTTTTTTTGCACAAGAGGGTGAACTAGTTTTCTGCAACAATGTACCTGGAATCATGGAAATGTTCAACATAACGTATGACCCAGAGGAATGGAGACTTTTCATAGATTCGTCAAAAAGGAGTTTGAAAGCCGTACTTCTTCACAATGGTAACCAATATGCTTTTGTGCCTGTTGGACACTCAGTCCATTTGAAAGAATGCTACGAAAATCTTGGGTTTGTTTTTAATAAGCTCAGCTACTCTGACCATAAATGGACCATTTGTGGGGATTTGAAAGTTATTTCCATGTTACTAGGTCAACAAAGTGGTTACACAAAGTTTACATGTTTCCTCTGTGAATGGGATAGCCGTGACAGGAAACAACACTATGTCAAGCAGACCTGGCCAATCAGAAAGGCTCTTATTTCTGGAGTTAAAAATGTTGAAAGACAAAGTTTAGTGGATCCTAAAAAGATCTTACTTCCACCACTTCATATCAAATTGGGACTAATGAAACAGTTTGTGAAAGCATTACACAAAGAAGGAGAGTGTTTCAAGTATCTTTGTGAACAGTTTCCTGGTCTATCAGATGCTAAGCTGAAAGAGGGAGTCTTTGTTGGGCCTGACATAAGAAAACTTTTAAAAGATGAAATCTTTGTCACTAAAATGGAAATTGAAGAAAAAAATGCCCGGAATTCATTTAAACTTGTTGTAACAGGCTTTCTTGGAAATAAAAACGACCCAAACTACAAAACTTTGGTTGCTGAATTGTTACAAAACTACAAAATCTTGGGCTGCAACATGAGTGTCATGAAAGTCCATTTCCTTCACTCACATCTGGACTATTTTCTAGAAAATCTTGGGGCTGTAAGTGAGGAACAAGGAGAACGTTTCCATCAAGATCTAAAAGAAATGGAGCGCAGATACCAAGGTCGATGGAATGTCAACATGATGGCAGACTACTGTTGAATGTTAAAAAGGGAAAATTCACAAGAACACAGCCGAAAAAGTACCAAAGACTTATAATAACTTTGCAACACATGTGTATCACTATTATGCTTATTTTAGCTAGGTATTGTTGTTTTTGGGGTTTTTTTGCTTTTACTTCATGTTAAAATAATAAAAACAAATAAAAAATTTTCAGTTTTTTGTATTTTTTCCAAATATTTCAACGTTATTTTGTAGGCAAGCCTTACGTGACAGAAAAAAATCTGTGCAAAAAAACTACATAAAGATGATTTAACAAAATCAAAACAATTTTTAAAAAAGTTTTTTTTTTGCAGACCTGTGTAATCCATCCACTCATTCTCAGAGGGCAGTAACCTGCCTGACAGCTCTGCCAGTTCTATACATGCTTCTACTTCTTTTCTCCTGGTTTCTCCTTACATTTGCCCAGAGGGAGCCCTGCCTGATCTGAGAAACCGTCTCTTCTCATTGAATGTTGTGTGAATTACAGTACTGCCACAAGCAGCCTGTATAGCAGGACTGTGGAAGGATAGGGCATTATCAGGACCGATGGCTACTTACTGTACAGAGCTGAAACAGGAGGGAAGAGAGCTTGTACACTAGTTCTCAAGTCAGACTGTACCAGCTGGGGAAAGCAGAATGATCTGTATGAACTTATTTGGAGCTTACTTATCCTAGCTAAGCCCTGCCTAGAGTCCGCTTTGGGAGGATGGAAGTGGTGTGTGTGCAAACTGGGCAATTGCCCCGGGCTCCCATTCGCAAAGGGGCACCCTGCTTCAACATTATTGTCCAGATGCTCATCCATGAAAGCGAGTAGATTGGCAAATGTAAGTGCCGCTTAAATGACTGCTGTTAATAATTTGGCAAATTTCAAGTTGAGTGAAGATTGTCTTGGAATTTTATCAAGGGGACTGAATTTTTGTCTTTCACGGAACTTTGATTTAGTTGATTTTGAGATAGGTTTATTTAAAGCTATTCGCAAAATGAATCTGATGAAATTTTGAGCATATTAATGTAAAGGATAAAGATCAGGGGCGTAACTATAGAGGATGCAGGGGATGCGGTTGCACCCAGGCCCAGGAGCCTTAGGGGGCCCATAAGGCCTCTCTTCTCCATATAGGGAACCCAGTACTATAAGTAAAGCATTATAGTTGGGGGCCCTGTTACAAGTTTTGCATCGGGGCCTGGGAGCTTCAAGTTACGCCTCTGATAAAGATATAGCTAGAGAAAGGGAGGTTCCTTCATCTTTGGGACCCTTTGGGGCTTTTGCTGAAGATGCTTTCAGTGATAACAATAAGGAAACTTTGCAATTGTTATGTGAATTGGAAGATGATGCTTTACTAGAGAACTCTATTAATGTAAAAGAGCCTTTTCTGGGTGAAATGAAGTCCAACTTCAAAACTTGAGGAAAGGGGTAAATATATGGACCAGCATATAACAATGCCATTTAGGCATTGCATAGAGGGGGGCTGCAAAATATGCATTCATTTTTATTACTCACTACTTTTCACGTATTTTGAATTTTGTATGTCCGAATTGCTATATCTGTCATTATAGCACTTATTATAGTGTTTTCATACAGGAGTAATCAGAGCGTTTTTATCATATTGTTCTCAAAAGTAACATGTGTCTGTCTTATAGAAGGGGGTCCTGAGTGGGGTGCACCACCCTATGATGTTCCTATGTGAAAATAGGAACAACCCATTTAAGTTTAAGAAACACTGTTTTCAACCTTGAAGCCTTTCAACTGGTTACTAGAGATGAGCGAACACCAAAATGTTCGGGTGTTCGTTATTCGGAACGAACTTCCCGCGATGTTCGAGGGTTCGTTTCGAACAACGAACCCCATTGAAGTCAATGGGCGACCAGAGCATTTTTGTATTTCGCCGATGCTCGCTAAGGTTTTCATGTGTGAAAATCTGGGCAATTCAAGAAAGTGATGGGAATGACACAGAAACGGATAGGGCAGGCGAGGGGCTACATGTTGGGCTGCATCTCAAGTTCACAGGTCCCACTATTAAGCCACAATACCGGCAAGAGTGGGCCCCCCCCTCCCAACAACTTTTACTTCTGAAAAGCCCTCATTAGCATGGCATACCTTTGCTAAGCACCACACTAGCTACAACAAAGCACAATCACTGCCTGCATGACACTCCGCTGCCACTTCTCCTGGGTTACATGCTGACCAACCGCCCCCCCCTCCCCCCCACAGCACACACCAAAGTGTCCCTGCGCAGCCTTCAGCTGCCCTCATGCCACGCCACACTCATGTCTATTTAGAAGTGCGTCTGCCATGAGGAGGAACCGCAGGCACACACTGCAGAGGGTTGGCACGGCTAGGCAGCGACCCTCTTTAAAAGGGGCGGGGCGATAGCCCACAATGCTGTACAGAAGCAATGAGAAATAGAATCCTGTGCCACCGCCATCAGGAGCTGCACACGTAGGCATAGCAATGGGGAACCTATGTGCCACACACTATTCATTCTGTCAAGGTGTCTGCATGCCCCAGTTAGACCGGGCTTTTTAATTCATAGACACAGGCAGGTACAACTCCCTATTGTGAAGTCCCTGTGGACCGACAGCATGGGTGGGTGCCAGGAAGCCACCGGCGGTACATAGAAATATCCCATTGCATTGCCCAACACAGCTGAGGTAGTAATGTTGTGCGTAATACAGGTGGGCTTCGGCCCACACTGCATGCCCCAGTCAGACTGGGGTTCTTTAGAAGTGTACAGATGTATTAAAAACTCCGTGTGCACCTACAGCATGGGTGGCTCCCTGGAACCCACCGGCGGTACACAAAAATATCCCATTGCATTGCCCAACACAGCTGAGGTAGTAATGTCGTGCGTAATACAGGTGGGCTTCGGCCCACACTGCATGCCCCAGTCAGACTGGGGTTCTTTACAAGTGGACACATGTAGGTTACACTCCCTGTGGACCCACTGCCTGGGTGGGTGCCAGGAAGCCACCAGCGGTACACAATAATATCCCATTGCATTGCCCAACACAGCTGAGGTAACGTCAGCTGTAATGCAGGTGGGCTAAAAATTAATTTGATTACACTGTAGGCGAGGGCCCACAAAAATTGCTGTATCAACAGTACTAATGTACATCCCAAAAATTGGCCATGGCCAGCCAAGAGGGCAGGTGAAACCCATTAATCGCTTTGGTTAATGTGGCTTAAGTGGTAACTAGGCCTGGAGGCAGCCCAGTGTAACGAAAAATTGGTTCAAGTTAAAGTTCCAACGCTTTTAAGCGCATTGAAACTTATAAAAATTATTCAGAAAAATTATTTGAGTGAGCCTTGTGGCCCTAAGAAAAATTGCCCGTTCAGCGTGATTACGTGAGGTTTCAGGAGGAGGAGCAGGAGGAGGAGGAGGAATATTAGACACAGATTGATGAAGCAGAAATGTCCCCGTTTTGGATGGTGAGAGAGAACGTAGCTTCCATCCGCGGGTGCAGCCTACGTATTGCTTACGTATCGCTGCTGTCCGCTGGTGGAGAACAGAAGTCTGGGGAAATCCAGCCTTTGTTCATCTTGATGAGTGTTAGCCTGTCGGCACTGTCGGTTGACAAGCGGCTACGCTTATCTGTGATGATTCCCCCAGCCGCACTAAACACCCTTTACGACAAGACGCTAGCCGCAGGACAAGCAAGCACCTCCAGGGCATACAGCGCTAGTTCAGGCCACGTGTCCAGCTTCGACACCCAGTAGTTGTAGGGGGCAGAGGCGTCACCAAGGATGGTCGTGCGATCCGCTACGTACTCCCTCACCATCCTTTTACAGTGCTCCCGCCGACTCAGCCGTGACTGGGGAGCGGTGACACAGTCTTGGTGGGGAGCCATAAAGCTGGCCAGGCCCTTAAAGACTGTTGCACTGCCTGGGATGTACATGCTGCTCGATCTCCGCACCTCCCCTGCTACCTTGCCCTCGGTACTGCGCCTTCTGCCACTAGCGCTGTCGGCTGGGAATTTTACCATCAGCTTGTCCGCAAGGGTCCTGTGGTATAGCAACACTCTCGAACCCCTTTCCTCTTCGGGAATCAGAGTGGGCAGGTTCTCCTTATACCGTGGATCGAGCAGTGTGTACACCCAGTAATCCGTCGTGGCCAGAATGCGTGCAACGCGAGGGTCACGAGAAAGGCATCCTAACATGAAGTCAGCCATGTGTGCCAGGGTACCAGTACGCAACACATGGCTGTCCTCACTAGGAAGATCACTTTCAGGATCCTCCTCCTCCTCCTCCTCCTCAGGCCATACACGCTGAAAGGATGACAGGCAATCAGCCGGTGTACCGTCAGCAGCGGCCCAAGCTGTCTCTTCCCCCTCCTCCTCATCCTCCTCATGCTCCTCCTCCTCCTCCTGTACGCGCTGAGAAATAGACAGGAGGGTGCCCTGACTATCCAGCGGCATACTGTCTTCCCCCGCCCCCGTTTCCGAGCGCAAAGCAGCTGCCTTTATGGTTTGCAGGGAATTTCTCAAGATGCATAGCAGAGGAATGGTGACGCTAATGATTGTAGCATCGCCGCTCACCACCTGGGTAGACTCCTCAAAATTACCAAGGACATGGCAGATGTCTGCCAACCAGGCCCACTCTTCTGAAAGGAATTGAGGAGGCTGACTCCCACTGCGCCGCCCATGTTGGAGTTGGTATTCGACTATAGCTCTCCGTTGTTCATAGAGCCTGGCCAACATGTGGAGCGTAGAGTTCCACCGTGTGGGCACGTCGCACAGCAGTCGGTGCACTGTCAGCTTAAAGTGATGTTGCAGGGTGCGCAGGGTGGCAGCGTCCGTGTGGGACTTGCGGAAATGTGCGCAGAGCCGGCGCGCCTTTACGAGCAGGTCTGACAAGCGTGGGTAGCTTTTCAGAAAGCGCTGAACCACCAAATTAAAGACGTGGGCCAGGCATGGCACGTGCGTGAGGCTGCCGAGCTGCAGAGCCGCCACCAGGTTACGGCCGTTGTCACACACGACCATGCCCGGTTGGAGGCTCAGCGGCGCAAGCCAGCGGTCGGTCTGCTGTGTCAGACCCTGCAGCAGTTCGTGGGCCGTGTGCCTCTTATCGCCTAAGCTGAGTAGTTTCAGCACGGCCTGCTGACGCTTGCCCACCGCTGTGCTGCCACACCGCGCGACACCGACTGCTGGCGACATGCTGCTGCTAACACATCTTTATTGCGAGACAGAGGAGGAGGAGGAGGAGGAGGGTGCTTTAGTGGAGGAAGCATACACCTCCGCAGATACCAGCACCGAGCTGGGGCCCGCAATTCTGGGGGTGGGTAGGACGTGAGCGGTCCCAGGCTCTGACTCTGTCCCAGCCTCCACTAAATTCACCCAATGTGCCGTCAGGGAGATGTAGTGGCCCTGCCCGCCTGTGCTTGTCCACGTGTCCGTAGTTAAGTGGACCGTGGCAGTAACCGCGTTGGTGAGGGCGCGTACAATGTTGCGGGAGACGTGGTCGTGCAGGGCTGGGACGGCACATCGGGAAAAGTAGTGGCGACTGGGAACTGAGTAGCGCGGGGCCGCCGCCTCCATGATACTTTTGATGGACTCCGTTTCCACAACCCTATACGGCAGCATCTCAAGGCTGATGAATTTTGCGATGCGGACGGTTAACGTTTGAGCGTGCGGGTGCGTGGCGGCGTACTTGCGCTTGCGCTCGAACACTTGCGCAAGCGACGGCTGGACGGTGCGCTGAACTACACTGCTGGATGGGGCCGAGGACAGCGGAGATGAGGGTGTGGGTGCAGGCCATGAGGCGGTAGTGCCTGTGTCCTGAGAGGGGGGTTGCATCTCAGTGGCAGGTTGGGGCACAGGGGGAGAGGCAGGGGTGCAAACCGGAGGCGCTGAACGGCCTTCGTCCCACCTTGTGGGGTGCTTGGCCATCATATGTCTGCGCATGGTGGTGGTGGTGAGGCTGTTGGTGTTGGCTCCCCGGCTGAGCTTTGCGCAACAAAGGTTGCACACCACTGTTCGTCGGTCGTCAGGCGTCTCTGTGAAAAACTGCCAGACCTTAGAGCACCTCGGCCTCTGCAGGGTGGCATGGCGCGAGGGGGCGCTTTGGGAAACACTTGGTGGATTATTCGGTCTGGCCCTGCCTCTACCCCTGGCCACCGCACTGCCTCTTGCAACCTGCCCTGCTGATGCCCTTGACTCCCCCTCTGAAGACCTGTCCTCCTGAGTAAGCGTTGCACACCAGGTGGGGTCAGTCACCTCATCGTCCTGCTGCTCTTCCTCCGAATCCTCTGTGCGCTGCTCCCTCGGACTTACTGCCCTTACTACTACCTCACTGCAAGACAACTGTGTCTGATCGTCATCGTCCTCCTCACCCACAGAAAGTTCTTGAGACAGTTGGCGGAAGTCCCCAGCCTCATCCCCCGGACCCCGGGAACTTTCGAATGGTTGGGCATCAGTGACTATAAACTCCTCTGGTGGGAGAGGAACCGCTGCTGCCCAATCTGAGCAGGGGCCCGAGAACAGTTCCTGGGAGTCTTCCCGCTCCTGAGCAGGTGTCATTGTAGTGGAGTGAGGAGGCTGGGAGGAAGGAGGAGCAGCAGACAGAGGATTCGGATTTGCAGCAGTGGACGGCGCAGAACTGCGTGTTGACGATAGGTTGCTCGAAGCACTTTCTGCCATCCAGGACAGGACCTGCTCACACTGCTCATTTTCTAATAACCGTCTCCCGCATGGACCCATTAATTGGGCGATGAATGTGGGGACGCCAGAAACGTGCCTCTCTCCTAATCGCGCAGCAGTCGGCTGCGACACACCGGGATCAGGAGCTCGGCCTGTGCCCACACCCTGACTTGGCCCTCCGCGTCCTCGGCCGCGTCCACGTCCTCTAGGCCTACCCCTACCCCTCAGCATGCTGTATTACCAGTGATTTGATTTCACAGGCAGGAAATAAATTGGCGCAAGACTGCAGGCCAAATATAATTTTTTCCCTTTTTGGAAAACGAAAGGCCCCACTGCCTCTAGTGAATGAATAATCTAAGTTTAATAACTGTGCTGTGTCCCTGCTAATGTGTCACAGAACGTGAGGGTAGCAGAGTTATTATAACTCTGGCAGAGCAGGTATTTTTTTCCCAATTAAGGAAAGCAAATGGCGAAGCCAGCAGTAAAGCGTAGCTGGGTGCGTCTGATTTTTCAACGTTGTTCACGCAGCTCACACGTGTCCACAGCCCTTAGGACGGACAGAGGCTGGACAAATAGATTTGTTTTCAGTTTTTTTCCACCAAAAGGCAGCACTGCGTATATTCAATGAACATGAGAAGTTTAATAACTGTGCTGTGTCCCTGCTAATGTGTCACAGAACGTGAGGGTAGCAGAGTTATTATAACTCTGGCAGAGCAGGTATTTTTTTCCCAATTAAGGAAAGCAAATGGCGAAGCCAGCAGTAAAGCGTAGCTGGGTGCGTCTGATTTTTCAACGTTGTTCACGCAGCTCACACGTGTCCACAGCCCTTAGGACGGACAGAGGCTGGACAAATAGATTTGTTTTCAGTTTTTTTCCACCAAAAGGCAGCACTGCGTATATTCTATGAACATGAGAAGTTTAATAACTGTGCTGTGTCCCTGCTTATGTGTCACAGAACGTGAGGGTAGCAGAGTTATTATAACTCTGGCAGAGCAGGTATTTTTTTCCCAATTAAGGAAAGCAAATGGCGAAGCCAGCAGTAAAGCGTAGCTGGGTGCGTCTGATTTTTCAACGTTGTTCACGCAGCTCACACGTGTCCACAGCCCTTAGGACGGACAGAGGCTGGACAAATAGATTTGTTTTCAGTTTTTTTCCACCAAAAGGCAGCACTGCGTATATTCTATGAACATGAGAAGTTTAATAACTGTGCTGTTTTCCTGCTAATGTGTCACAGAACGTGAGGGTAGCAGAGTTATTAACTGTGGCAGAGCAGGTATTTTTTTTCCCAATTAAGGAAAGCAAATGGCAAAGCCAGGAGTAAAACGTAGCTGGCTGCGTCTGATTTTTACAGGTTGCACACGCAGCCGACACGTGTCCACCGGCGTTAGGACGGACAGAGGCAGGACAAATAGAATTATTTTCCGTTTTTTGGCACCAAAAGGCAGCACTGCGTATATTCTATGAATAATAACTGTGTTGTGGCCCTGCCTATACAATTCTTTCCCTGCAGTATCAATGGAGGGTGCAATGCTCTGCAGAGGCGATTTTGAGAAGCAAAAAAAAATGCAGCACAGCTAACAGCAGCCTGGACAGTACTGCACACGGTTAAATATGGCCCTAGAAAGGACCGTTGAGGTTCTTGAAGGCTACACTCACTCCTAACACTCTCCCTGCCTATGCAGCACTTCTGTCCCTAATGCCTGGTGCAATGCTCTGCAGAGCCGATTTTGAGAAAAAAAAAATTTGCCACTGCTAACAGCAGCCAACACACAGCTATCAGTGGCCCTAATAAGGACCTTTGGGGGGTCTTGAAGCCTACACTAACTACCAATTCTTTCCCTACAGCAGCTCCGGTACAAACAGCACTGTCCCTCATCTAACTCACACGGCATCTGAGGCGAACCGCGGGAGGGGCCGACTTTTATGTTCGGGTGACACCTGATCTTCCCAGCCACTCACAGCAGGGGGGTGGTATAGGGCTTGAACGTCACAGGGGGAAGTTGTAATGCCTTCCCTGTCTTTCAATTGGCCAGAAAAGCGCGCTAACGTCTCAGGGAAGGAAGTGAAAGTAACCAGAACACCGCATGGTGTTCGTTACGAATAACGAACATCCCGAACACTCTAATATTCGCACGAATATCAAGCTCGGAAGAACACGTTCGCTCATCTCTACTGGTTACATGTTTTTGACAACTGTTTCCATATGGCCCATTGAAAGCTAATAATGAGGGTTCTCCTACTGTAACCCCATCTATGTGCTAGTGCAGGCAGCCACTGGAAAGGTCTTTGAAGCTGGATAATAATGCTGGTCTTCCTCAGAGGAAAGCTATTTGAGCTGAGAGACGCCATCCTGTAAAGTATTATTTCTGTTTGCATCCCTTGGAGCATTTACACTTTATTTATGTAATGCATGCACAAGCACATTATTGATATATAATGTATTGCACTGATGCATAGCATTATTTGTTTTCTAATAGTGGCACATGCTTTAATTGCAAAATATTGAAGCTTGATTTTGTAAGGCCTCCTGCACACGGGTGGATTTTGATTGTGAAATCCAGAGCGGGATTCTGCCTCCGGACTCTGCAGCAAATCCAACCAATAGCAAGCTATGGCAAAACACGATTTCCTGCCCACGAGTGGAAATCGATTGTGATTTTCCACTCGCGGGGGATAAAACGCAGCATGCTGCGATTTTGTGCGGGCTACGCACGGCCGGCTTCCATTGAAGTCAATGGAAGACATCCGTCCTGCCGCCCTTCCGCATTGAGCACTACAGAAGTGCCGGAGGGATCTGCGTCATTGCCAAGCGCTGGCACCTACTGCGCATGCACGATAGAGTGCTGGGTGGCACATCCGCAGTGCAGAAAGAAGACGCCAATCAGGTATGCAGGGGTCACTGGCCGGGCACAGGGTCGAACTCTGCTGCGGGAATCCCGCATGCGGGGTCCGACCTGCCCGTGTGCACGAGGCCTAATTTGGAGGTCCTATTGTTTTCTGTCCTGGGCTGTGGTTCTGTATCTTTCCTGTAGTGTCTATGTTTTTATGCACTGTACAGTAAAATTATTTATTGTTATTTTGATGTTATGTGCATTTTTTCTTTGTTTGGAGCCAATTAAAAAATTCTTTCAAGCTGGAGAACAACTCTGGTCCATTACTACAGAACGCCTCCAGTCTCAGGATTAGTGTGCGTCCCTGCAGACATTCCCTCATTAGACATTAGGGCTGCTATATCATAGATGTTTTTCATACACAAAGCATTTTTACAACAGAATTCTGCCGTGAAAATGGTATGAAACACGAGTTTTAATAAATCTGCCCCAATATTTTTGTGCGCCAGTGCACACAAAAATAGAGCATGATGGGTTTTATTCACACGCAAAATGCCAAAATGTGAATGAACGTATTGAAAATAATGGGCTCTATTCTCTGCGCAATGCACACACAAATGTGCTTGTGTGAAGTTGCCCTAAAGCTACAGATTTTTGCGCAGCTATATACATCTATACCTGCAGATTAGTCCATTTTTATAAGCAAATCTGTGTGTGGAATTCCCGATGTGCATACAGCACAGAATCTGCATCAAGAAGTGGCATGTCACCTCTTTTTCCATGCGCCGAATTGAAAGCTGTGTTTAGAATAAATCAGCATTATATAGACTATGGAGCAGATTTGCATCGAAAGTAATGAGACGTAGTCTTGCCATTGAATCGGCGAAGATTCCACAGCTAAATTCCACCATGTGAACATACCCTAATATTAGTGAATTGAACCAATAGCAGTTGCTTGACTGAATCTTATTACTGTTACCTCTTTTTTAAGTTCCCCTCACCAGTTCCCCTTCTGCTAACCTGTTAACAGGCCGCTAATTTCATTCTAAGTCATGAGTTAACAACACAACTAAGTCAGGAAAGTCTCCAGTAAATAGTTAAATAATTGTTCCACAATTCTAAAAGTAGTGGAAGAATATGAGGAATTTGGTGCTAAATTTACATTTGCAGATGTTCCAAGATCGCCATTAAAGAGAACGCACTGAAGTACATAAATAATTAACATCTCTAATGGTTTAATATGTTCTTAGGAAATGAAGCTGCTTACGTATGTTTCCTAAAAAATGTCAAATCACTAAAGTGGCATCTTTTAATTGTTTTGGCTGAGATGATATTTCCATGGGTCAATTGACGTACAACATTTGCTTTTTCCATCATTGCCGAGAATACGCACTAACAAGTTCAACCCTGTACTGACATATGGTTTAAATCCATTTGTACCACGTGTGGCCATTGTCTATGTGCAGCTTGGAGTTACACTTCTTTTATTGATTTTCTTTTAAATAATATTTAAGAAGGTCTGCAGTAGATAAAAATTAGACATGTTTGGGCAATTCCAGGATTTTAACATAAACATTAGGATAAACATAATTTTAAATATATAAAATGAATTTCATTTGAATTTAAAAAATCTAATAAGTGCCAGTCTTATTTTCTGTTTGAGAAAGCCAATCGATGCAAGAACAGATCAAGAATAGTTAGATGAAAAGTACATCAAGAAACAACACCGCATCTGGCCATTGGTTTACCTGGTAATGCAGCTCACCTGCCTTTAGTAGTAGCTACAGGTAAACAAGCTATCAGTGTGAAGAGATGCAAGACGGGTAGTGCAGTGTACACTACAGTTCCCAGAGCAGTTGTGTGGTCTCTATCTATGATGATAAGTAACTTTATGTGGGGTTTAGACAAAACAACATATATCCAATCAGAGTATTAGAGTATGGTTAAAAAAGAGGATTAATCTAGTTAAAGGGAACCTGTCACATTCAACATGGTACCTGGGGTTTGGGCAGCAGGCTATAGAATAGGAGTAGTTGAACAAATTTACATACACTATATACTTGTGTGGGGGAAGATTCAGTGTTACTTAATTTCAATCTTTGCACATTCTGGGTGTGTGCATGCTGACATAGCTGTCAATCACTCAGTAGGACCACCCACTGGACTCATAAGTCCAAAATTAGCAGAAATTCAAAATAATAGAATACAGGGTATACTGAATTACTTCCCATAAATTATACATCAATCTGCTCAGCTACTCCTGCTCTATAACAGTGTTTCTCAACTCCAGTCCTCAGGGACCACCAACAGGTCATGTTTTCAGGATATCCTATGGTAAGAACACCTGTGGCAATGTCTGAGGCACTGACAATAATTACATCACCTGTGCAACACTGAGGAAATCCTGAAAACATGACCTGTTGGGGGTTTCTGAGGAGTGGAGTTGAGACACACTGCTCAAAACATGATGCTAGCAGATAAGCCTGTATACTCAATGGTACAGGCTCTCTTTCAGAGATAAGACTATGTTAAACATAGCTATAGACTGCCTATTTAAATTTAAATCTATCATCATCACATTTTCATAAAATTAGGTATTTTCTGGTTTGTCAATTCTAGTCTGGAGTATTAAAAATATTTTTGCATTTTTGGTATAATATCATAAATGGGGAAAAAGTAGTTTCTATGATAGTTGCCTCTAAATTTGTATACTCAACTTAATTTGTGCATGAATTTTCATTATAAAAAAAAAATAAGAGTGATTTGGCTGTCCTTGAACTTCATGATATAATGGTCCCATTTCAACCATTTCTTTAGTCAGAACACTAGCAGCTTAAGGGTGCATTCAGACGACTGTATATCAGCTAGGTTTTCACATCCAGCCGATATACAGCATCTCTCTCTGCAGGGGGAGGAGGCTGGAAGAGCCGGGAGCAGTGCTCTGAGCTCCCGCCCCCTCTCTGCCTCCTCTCCACCCCCTCTCTGCCCCTCTGCAGTAATTGCAATGAAAGGAGGTGGGACAGGGGCGGGCCAAGAATTAGCTCCCCCCCTGTCCCGCCTCTCCTCATTGAAAATAGTGCAGAGGGGTGGAGAGGAGGCCGAGAGGGGGCGGGAGCTCAGAGCATTGCTCCCGGCTCTTCCAGCCTCCCCCCCTGCAGGGAGAGACGCCGTATATCGGCTGGGCGTGAAAACCCAGCCGATATACGGTCGTCTAAATGCAGCCTCAAGTGGTAAACACAGAGATTTTTGAAACAATGGGAATTAGTTTTTATGTGGAATCGGTCCTACTATTGTAAAGTATTGTGTTTTGCTGCACCTGTTGTCTGATAGAACTATAATTTTTCCATTTAGTTATTAAGGACAGGAAACAACATGAAAAGGTCCTATTCCTATTCAGATCAATTTAAATAGTTGGAACTGATGGTTTGTATACAACAGGTATTAAGATCACCATGGACTGTTCTTATATGCTTTAATTGTCAAAAATGCTAGGTGCATCTGTTGTCCACTTCACTCTTCTATTTGATGTCAAATAACGTTTGTCTGAGCATGCTGATCTGAAAAGTATGGAACCGGTTAATAAATACTGGTTTAAAGCAAAATGTTGCAAGTACAATGACTAACATAGGAGATATATTGTTTAAACCCATTTCTTGTTTAAATAAAGAGAAAACTCATAATCCATGGTGCCATGAATTCATTTGAAAGTAATTTCCTCTGGCAAATTATATCTGAATTCTTCACATTTCTAAAAGCCACTACATGATTAACCATAGCAATAGAAAGGGAAGCACATGTGTTCAATCAGGACAAGTTCAAAATAGCACCAGTTAATGAAACTACAGACAGGGCAGGGAATCCCATTTTGGCTGGAACCATGTGTCAGTCCACAGACTTTCATATTGAGCAGTAAGTCTGGTGGCCAACTATATAATGTAGTCTATTGGGCCCAGAATAACACCTTACAAAATGAAAAGGCTCTTGCACAATTCCATACCTACAAGGTCATTTTTCTTCATATATTAGCATACCTGTGCTTGCAGTGTCAAGATAGAGATACCCTGGTCTAATAGAAGAACGTTATGTAGAACATACGCAAGATACTTTCTAAGCAAACCGTAATCTCTGTTGTGTTATCAATGCACACACAGATCTTTGAATAAAGACTTGTAGATTATTTGTCAAAAGAGCTTGAGGTCAAAATCACTACTGATAGAACATTTACCACTTGGGAGAAAATACCTGGTTGACAGTGTCTTATCATGTCCATTCAGTTACTATCACACAATTTCTCAAGCTTTAAGGCCTAATTTACAATTAGCTGTAGTGACACTAAAATACTTGCTCCATTATGCTTCAGCACTTCATTTCCGTTATTTTTAAATGGCAAATCTTGGTCAGAAATAGCCCAAATTAATTAAAAAGCTCAGTCATATTATATCATAAATAGAGATGAGCGAACGTACTCGGATAGGCACTACTCGTCTGAGTAATGTGCCTTATCCGAGTACCTCCCCGCTCGTGCTGAAAGGTTCGGGGCGCTCCGCTGCTGACAGGTGAGTCGCAGCGGGGAGCGGGGCAGAGCGGGCGGGAGAGAAGGAGAGAAAGATCTCCCCTCCGTTCCTCCCCGCTCTCCCCTGCAGCTCCCCGCTCCGTGCCGGCACCCGAACCTTTCAGCACGAGCGGGGAGGTACTCGGATAAGGCACATTACTCGGACGAGTAGTGCCTATCCGAGTACGTTCGCTCATCTCTAATCATAAACACTATCCACTGTGTTATTTCTATTGATTCTGCTATTGCTGTCTTTTTCAGATTAAAACGAATGATGATATTTTATTGACAGTCATGTGTTACTTCTGACCCCTAGTGCTAGTGAACTAGTAACTGAATCCTAAGAAACATAGTATTTGACAATGATCACCTATTGTTCCTAAAAATAAAAAAAAAATGGTTATGATGTAAACTACAAAGTGTCAAAAGAATGTGGATTTCTCTATTTTCATGGAATAGGAGACATGTGTGAATAATAAGCTGAGGTCAGCTTAACAGTAAGATTTGTCTGCATAGTAAGTTTTACCA
This sequence comes from Eleutherodactylus coqui, assembly GCF_035609145.1. Classification (NCBI taxonomy): domain Eukaryota; kingdom Metazoa; phylum Chordata; class Amphibia; order Anura; family Eleutherodactylidae; genus Eleutherodactylus; species Eleutherodactylus coqui. The sequence continues at coordinate 307,231,311 of NC_089837.1, forward strand.
TTTCACAGCATTCTTTTTCATAATTAAGAAGAGATTATTGCATTTTAGGTCATATTTTTCTTGTTCTTTTGAAGAAAACATCTCTATACATAAAGCCTGCGGATCTACAGCCAATAGCGCCCATAGCATGCTATGGGAAATCGATTCTTCCTCCACACTTGTGGAAACCAATTGCAGTTTCCGCAAGCAGAGGAAAAATCGCAGCATGAAGCCAATGGAATCCGTCCGATCCGCAGACCTTCCGCAATAAACATTGCGTAAAGGTCGCGGATTCCGGGTTGGCACCTAGTGACACCACTGACAAGAAATAAAGTCTGTACTGTGCATGCTCGACGGTGAGCCGCTGGGTCCAGCCACAGTAGAAATTCTGTGGCGACAGACCAGGTACGCGCGGACGCTGCTGCTGGCAGAGCCGGATTCCGCTGTGGGATACCTCATGCGGAATCCGGCTATGCAGTGTGCAGGAAGACTTAGAGCATAGGCATGGCTTAAATAGACCCTCCTCTATTAACCAAACTGAAGAGTCTCTAAAATAAGAGTAATGTCCACTTATTCATTTGAATGAGTTTTTAATTTCCCCTTTAGAGGTCACTGCATAATAGAATTGTGGCCAACCACAACGTCCCTCAATCCTAATAGCAAAGTGCTCTCATTTGACCTTCAAGGTTAGCTTCTTTAAAAAGGGCTTGTACTGTTGAGGCAATCCTTTAAGCAGATGTAACAATTTATCGTCATAGAACATTCACCACTGAGTGAGTATATCCATTTATTACAAGAACAGATTCACTGACTGAAGTAATTTGATTGATCATATATTAACTTTTTATTATTTTGCCCTGTGTGAACGTAGCCTAAAAAAATGTAATTTGTAAGGGGGTGCTCCAATGAGGGTTGTTGCAGCACATATCCAACCCCTTACAAGAAATCATATCTTTAAACTGGAAATTTCATGACTAATGATATGTTGTGTTATACTATGTTCTGTCCTATTGCGCTGTATGCAGTTACTAAGTGCTGCTTTACATGGAACAACTGTCATCCAAATAATTTCTCAATCTAGTGAATTTGAGCAATAGTTTTTTTGTATAAAAACGATAACCAACAGGGTGACAATTCATTCACTAATCATCTTGTTTCAGCTTATGGAAAAATATTCACAGGTTGATTAATTATTGGCTAATGTAAAGACTAGAGATGAGCGAACACCAAAATGTTCGGGTGTTCGTTATTCGGAACGAACTTCCCGCGATGTTCGAGGGTTCGTTTCGAACAACGAACCCCATTGAAGTCAATGGGCGACCAGAGCATTTTTGTATTTCGCCAATGCTCGCTAAGGTTTTCATGTGTGAAAATCTGGGCAATTCAAGAAAGTGATGGGAATGACACAGAAACGGATAGGGCAGGCGAGGGGCTACATGTTGGGCTGCATCTGAAGTTCCCAGGTCCCACTATTAAGCCACAATACCGGCAAGAGTGGGCCCCCCCCCCCTCCCAACAACTTTTACTTCTGAAAAGCCCTCATTAGCATGGCATACCTTTGCTAAGCACCACACTAGCTACAACAAAGCACAATCACTGCCTGGATGACACTCCGCTGCCACTTCTCCTGGGTTACATGCTGACCAACCGCCCCCCCTCCCCCCCACAGCGCACACCAAAGTGTCCCTGCGCAGCCTTCAGCTGCCCTCATGCCACGCCACACTCATGTCTATTTAGAAGTGCGTCTGCCATGAGGAGGAACCGCAGGCACACACTGCAGAGGGTTGGCATGGCTAGGCAGCGACCCTCTTTAAAAGTGGCGGGGCGATAGCCCACAATGCTGTACAGAAGCAATGAGAAATAGAATCCTGTGCCACCGCCATCAGGAGCTGCACACGTAGGCATAGCAATGGGGAACCTATGTGCCACACACTATTCATTCTGTCAAGGTGTCTGCATGCCCCAGTCAGACTGGTAATATGTACCTTAACAGTAACCGCGTTGGTGGTAATGTGGTGGTGACTGCGGACCTAGTAGCACGGTTGTATTTTGTTGGTTTTCGGAATGCGGCCAGGATTAAGTGGGCCGTGGCGGGGGGATGGTGTGGGGGCTCTCTTGTTGTGTCGGTAAAGGTGAAATTCTTGGACTGCCACCAGACGAACCAATGCAAAGACATTTGCCAAGAATGTTTTCCCTGTTGGAGGAGGAGGGGGATGTTTTTGAGGCACTACGTGTCCTCTCCACGTGTCCGGGGTTATATGCACCTTTACAGTAACCGCGTTGGTGGTAATGTGGTGGTGACTGCGGACCTAGTAGCACGGTTGTATTTTGTTGGTTTTCGGAATGCGGCCAGGATTAAGTGGGCCGTGGCGGGGGGATGGTGTGGGGGCTCTCTTGTTGTGTCGGTAAAGGTGAAATTCTTGGACTGCCACCAGACGAACCAATGCAAAGACATTTGCCAAGAATGTTTTCCCTGTTGGAGGAGGAGGGGGATGTTTTTGAGGCACTACGTGTCCTCTCCACGTGTCCGTGGTTATATGCACCTTTACAGTAACCGCGTTGGTGGTAATGTGGTGGTGACTGCGGACCTAGTAGCACGGTTGTATTTTGTTGGTTTTCGGAATGCGGCCAGGATTAAGTGGGCCGTGGCGGGGGGATGGTGGGGGGGCTCTCTTGTAGTGTCGGTAAAGGTGAAATTCTTGGACTGCCACCAGACGAACCAATGCAAAGGCATTTGCCAAGAATGTTTTCCCTGTTGGAGGAGGAGGGGGATGTTTTTGAGGCACTACGTGTCCGTGGTTATATGCACCTTAACAGTAACCGCGTTGGTGGGAAATGGCCTCGCCGCCATCATGTCTTTGGGAAGCCTCTGTTTCCACACCCCAGAGACATACCATTAGCAGCGGTATAGGCAGAGCCCAGAATTCGTAACATTTCAGCCGTAGCATTAGGACAGGCCCCACTAACATATCAGTAGCAGCATTATAGGAGGAGCGCAGTCTTCGTTCCATGTCAGCAATAGTAGCACTCAAGACAGGCCGCAGTAACAATTCCGAAGCAGCAGTATAGCGGGAGCGCAGTCTTCGTTCCATGTCAGCAATAGTAGCACTCAAGACAGGCCCCAGTAACAATTCCGAAGCAGCAGTATAGCGGGAGCGCAGTCTTCGTTCCATGTCAGCAATAGTAGCACTCAAGACAGGCCCCAGTAACAATTCCGAAGCAGCAGTATAGCGGGAGCGCAGTCTTCGTTCCATGTCAGCAATAGTAGCACTCAAGACAGGCCCCAGTAACAATTCCGAAGCAGCAGTATAGCGGGAGCGCAGTCTTCGTTCCATGTCAGCAATAGTAGCACTCAAGACAGGCCCCAGTAACAATTCCGAAGCAGCAGTATAGCGGGAGCGCAATCTTAGTTCCATTTCAGTAGCCTTAGTATAGCCAAGGCCCAAGTTACATTTATGTAGCTAAAGTGTAGGCCAACCCCACACACCTTTCTGTACCATGAGTGCAGGCGAAGAACATACAAATTGCTATGATTACACTGTAGGTGAGGGCCCCAAAAATTTGGTGTACCAACAGTACTAATGTACCTCAGTAAAAATTGGCCATGCCCAACCAAGATGGCAGGTGAATCGCTTTGGTTAATGTGGCTTAAGTGGTAACTAGGCCTGGAGGCAGCCCAGTGTAACAAAAAATTGGTTCAAGTTAAAGTTCCAACGCTTTTAAGCTAATTGAAACTTATAAAAATTGTTCTGAAAAATTATTTGAGTGAGCCTTGTGGCCCTAAGAAAAATTGCCCGTTCAGCGTGATTACGTGAGGTTTCAGGAGGAGGAGCAGGAGGAGGAGGAGGAATATTAGACACAGATTGATGAAGCAGAAATGTCCCCGTTTTGGATGGTGAGAGAGAACGTAGCTTCCATCCGCGGGTGCAGCCTACGTATTGCTTACGTATCGCTGCTGTCCGCTGGTGGAGAACAGAAGTCTGGGGAAATCCAGCCTTTGTTCATCTTGATGAGTGTTAGCCTGTCGGCACTGTCGGTTGACAAGCGGCTACGCTTATCTGTGATGATTCCCCCAGCCGCACTAAACACCCTCTCCGACAAGACGCTAGCCGCAGGACAAGCAAGCACCTCCAGGGCATACAGCGCTAGTTCAGGCCACGTGTCCAGCTTCGACACCCAGTAGTTGTAGGGGGCAGAGGCGTCACCGAGGATGGTCGTGCGATCCGCTACGTACTCCCTCACCATCCTTTTACAGTGCTCCCGCCGACTCAGCCTTGACTGGGGAGCGGTGACACAGTCTTGGTGGGGAGCCATAAAGCTGGCCAGGCCCTTAAAGACTGTTGCACTGCCTGGGATGTACATGCTGCTCGATCTACGCACATCCCCTGCTACCTTGCCCTCGGTACTGCGCCTTCTGCCACCAGCGCTGTCGGCTGGGAATTTTACCATCAGCTTGTCCGCAAGGGTCCTGTGGTATAGCAACACTCTCGAACCCCTTTCCTCTTCGGGAATCAGAGTGGGCAGGTTCTCCTTATACCGTGGATCGAGCAGTGTGTACACCCAGTAATCCGTCGTGGCCAGAATGCGTGCAACGCGAGGGTCACGAGAAAGGCATCCTAACATGAAGTCAGCCATGTGTGCCAGGGTACCTGTACGCAACACATGGCTGTCTTCACTAGGAAGATCACTTTCAGGATCCTCCTCCTCCTCCTCCTCCTCCTCAGGCCATACACGCTGAAAGGATGACAGGCAATCAGCCGGTGTACCGTCAGCAGCGGGCCAAGCTGTCTCTTCCCCCTCCTCCTCCTCCTCCTCATGCTCCTCCTCCTCCTCCTGTACGCGCTGAGAAATAGACAGGAGGGTGCCCTGACTATCCAGCGGCATACTGTCTTCCCCCGCCCCCGTTTCCGAGCGCAAAGCAGCTGCCTTTATGGTTTGCAGGGAATTTCTCAAGATGCATAGCAGAGGAATGGTGACGCTAATGATTGTAGCATCGCCGCTCACCACCTGGGTAGACTCCTCAAAATTACCAAGGACATGGCAGATGTCTGCCAACCAGGCCCACTCTTCTGAAAGGAATTGAGGAGGCTGACTCCCACTGCGCCGCCCATGTTGGAGTTGGTATTCGACTATAGCTCTACGTTGTTCATAGAGCCTGGCCAACATGTGGAGCGTAGAGTTCCACCGTGTGGGCACGTCGCACAGCAGTCGGTGCACTGGCAGCTTAAAGTGATGTTGCAGGGTGCGCAGGGTGGCAGCGTCCGTGTGGGACTTGCGGAAATGTGCGCAGAGCCGGCGCGCCTTTATGAGCAGGTCTGACAAGCGTGGGTAGCTTTTCAGAAAGCGCTGAACCACCAAATTAAAGACGTGGGCCAGGCATGGCACGTGCGTGAGGCTGCCGAGCTGCAGAGCCGCCACCAGGTTACGGCCGTTGTCACACACGACCATGCCCGGTTGGAGGCTCAGCGGCGCAAGCCAGCGGTCGGTCTGCTGTGTCAGACCCTGCAGCAGTTCGTGGGCCGTGTGCCTCTTATCGCCTAAGCTGAGTAGTTTCAGCACGGCCTGCTGACGCTTGCCCACCGCTGTGCTGCCACACTGCGCGACACCGACTGCTGGCGACATGCTGCTGCTAACACATCTTGATTGCGAGACAGAGGAGGAGGAGGAGGAGGAGGGTGCTTTAGTGGAGGAAGCATACACCTCCGCAGATACCACCACCGAGCTGGGGCCCGCAATTCTGGGGGTGGGTAGGACGTGAGCGGTCCCGGGCTCTGACTCTGTCCCAGCCTCCACTAAATTCACCCAATGTGCCGTCAGGGAGATGTAGTGGCCCTGCCCGCCTGTGCTTGTCCACGTGTCCGTAGTTAAGTGGACCGTGGCAGTAACCGCGTTGGTGAGGGCGCGTATAATGTTGCGGGAGACGTGGTCGTGCAGGGCTGGGACGGCACATCGGGAAAAGTAGTGGCGACTGGGAACTGAGTAGCGCGGGGCCGCCGCCTCCATGATACTTTTGAAGGACTCCGTTTCCACAACCCTATACGGCAGCATCTCAAGGCTGATGAATTTTGCTATGCGGACGGTTAACGTTTGAGCGTGCAGGTGCGTGGCGGCGTACTTGCGCTTGCGCTCCAACAGTTGCGCAAGCGACGGCTGGACGGTGCGCTGAACTACACTGCTGGATGGGGCCGAGGACAGCGGAGGTGAGGGTGTGGGTGCAGGCCAGGAGACGGTAGTGCCTGTGTCCTGAGAGGGGGGTTGCATCTCAGTGGCAGGTTGGGGCACAGGGGGAGAGGCAGGGGTGCAAACCGGAGGCGCTGAACGGCCTTCGTTCCACCTTGTGGGGTGCTTGGCCATCATATGTCTGCGCATGGTGGTGGTGGTGAGGCTGTTGGTGTTGGCTCCCCGGCTGAGCTTTGCGCGACAAAGGTTGCACACCACTGTTCGTCGGTCGTCAGGCGTCTCTGTGAAAAACTGCCAGACCTTAGAGCACCTCGGCCTCTGCAGGGTGGCATGGCGCGAGGGGGCGCTTTGGGAAACAGTTGGTGGATTATTCGGTCTGGCCCTGCCTCTACCCCTGGCCACCGCACTGCCTCTTGCAACCTGCCCTGCTGATGCCCTTGACTCCCCCTCTGAAGACCTGTCCTCCTGAGTAAGCGTTGCACACCAGGTGGGGTCAGTCACCTCATCGTCCTGCTGCTCTTCCTCCGAATCCTCTGTGCGCTGCTCCCTCGGACTTACTGCCCTTACTACTACCTCACTGCAAGACAACTGTGTCTGATCGTCATCGTCCTCCTCACCCACAGAAAGTTGTTGAGACAGTTGGCGGAAGTCCCCAGCCTCTTCCCCCGGACCCCGGGAACTTTCGAATGGTTGGGCATCAGTTACGATAAACTCCTCTGGTGGGAGAGGAACCGCTGCTGCCCAATCTAAGCAGGGGCCCGAGAACAGTTCCTGGGAGTGTTCCCGCTCCTGAGCAGGTGTCATTGTAGTGGAGTGAGGAGGCTGGGAGAAAGGAGGAGCAGCAGACAGAGGATTCGGATTTGCAGCAGTGGACGGCGCAGAACTGCGTGTTGACGATAGGTTGCTCGAAGCACTTTTTGCCATCCAGGACAGGACCTGCTCACACTGCTCATTTTCTAATAACCGTCTCCCGCGTGGACCCATTAATTGGGCGATGAATGTGGGGACGCCAGAAACGTGCCTCTCTCCTAATCGCGCAGCAGTCGGCTGCGACACACCTGGATCAGGAGCTCGGCCTGTGCCCACACCCTGACTTGGGCCTCCGCGTCCTCGGCCGCGTCCACGTCCTCTAGGCCTACCCCTACCCCTCAGCATGCTGTATTACCAGTGATTTGATTTCACAGGCAGCTAATAAATTGGCGCAAGACTGCAGGCCAAATATAATTTTTTCCCTTTTTTGAAAACGAAAGGCCCCACTGCCTCTAGTGAATGTATAATCTAAGTTTAATAACTGTGCTGTTTTCCTGCTAATGTGTCACAGAACGTGAGGGTAGCAGAGTTATTAACTGTGGCAGAGCAGGTATTTTTTTTCCCAATTAAGGAAAGCAAATGGCGAAGCCAGCAGTAAACCGTAGCTGGGTGCGTCTGATTTTTAAAGGTTGCACACGCAGCCGACACGTGTCCACCGCCCTTAGGACGGACAGAGGCAGGACAAATAGAATTATTTTCCGTTTTTTTCCACCAAAAGGCAGCACTGCGTATATTCAATGAACATGAGAAGTTTAATAACTGTGCTGTGTCCCTGCTAATGTGTCACAGAACGTGAGGGTAGCAGAGTTATTAACTGTGGCAGAGCAGGTATTTTTTTTCCCAATTAAGGAAAGCAAATGGCGAAGCCAGCAGTAAACCGTAGCTGGGTGCGTCTGATTTTTAAAGGTTGCACACGCAGCCGACACGTGTCCACCGCCCTTAGGACGGACAGAGGCAGGACAAATAGAAATATTTTCCTTTTTTTTGCACCAAAAGGCAGCACTGCGTATATTCAATGAACATGAGAAGTTTAATAACTGTGCTGTGTCCCTGCTAATGTGTAACAGAACGTGAGGGTAGCAGAGTTATTAACTGTGGCAGAGCAGGTATTTTTTTTCCCAATTAAGGAAAGCAAATGGCGAAGCCAGGAGTAAAACGTAGCTGGGTGCGTCTGATTTTAAAGGTTGCACACGCAGCCGACACGTGTCCACCGCCCTTAGGACGGACAGAGGCAGGACAAATAGAAATATTTTCCGTTTTTTTGCACCAAAAGGCAGCACTGCGTATATTCAATGAACATGAGAAGTTTAATAACTGTGCTGTGTCCCTGCTAATGTGTCACAGAACGTGAGGGTAGCAGAGTTATTAACTGTGGCAGAGCAGGTATTTTTTTTCCCAATTAAGGAAAGCAAATGGCGAAGCCAGCAGTAAACCGTAGCTGGGTGCGTCTGATTTTTAAAGGTTGCACACGCAGCCGACACGTGTCCACCGCCCTTAGGACGGACAGAGGCAGGACAAATAGAAATATTTTCCTTTTTTTTGCACCAAAAGGCAGCACTGCGTATATTCAATGAACATGAGAAGTTTAATAACTGTGCTGTGTCCCTGCTAATGTGTCACAGAACGTGAGGGTAGCAGAGTTATTAACTGTGGCAGAGCAGGTATTTTTTTTCCCAATTAAGGAAAGCAAATGGCGAAGCCAGGAGTAAAATGTAGCTGGGTGCATCTGACTTTAAAGGTTGCACACGCAGCCGACACGTGTCCACCGCCCTTAGGACGGACAGAGGCAGGACAAATAGAAATATTTTCCGTTTTTTTGCACCAAAAGGCAGCACTGCGTATATTCAATGAACATGAGAAGTTTAATAACTGTGCTGTGTCCCTGCTAATGTGTCACAGAACGTGAGGGTAGCAGAGTTATTAACTGTGGCAGAGCAGGTATTTTTTTTCCCAATTAAGGAAAGCAAATGGCGAAGCCAGCAGTAAACCGTAGCTGGGTGCGTCTGATTTTTAAAGGTTGCACACGCAGCCGACACGTGTCCACCGCCCTTAGGATGGACAGAGGCAGGACAAATAGAAATATTTTCTGTTTTTTTCCACCAAAAGGCAGCACTGCGTATATTCAATGAATAATAACTGTGTTGTGGCCCTGCCTACACAATTCTTTCCCTGCAGTATCAATGGAGGGTGCAATGCTCTGCAGAGGCGATTTTGAGAAGTAAAAAAATATGCAGCACAGCTAACAGCAGCCAGCACAGTACTGCAGACGGTTAAATATGGCCCTAGAAAGGACCGTTGAGGTTCTTGAAGGCTACACTCACTCCTAACACTCTCCCTGCCTATGCAGCACTTCTGTCCCTAATGCCGGGTGCAACGCTCTGCAGAGGCGATTTTGAGAAAAAAAAAAATTGCCACTGCTAACAGCAGCCAACACACAGCTATCAGTGGCCCTAATAAGGACCTTTGGGGGGTCTTGAAGCCTACACTAACTACCAATTCTTTCCCTACAGCAGCTCCGGTACAAACAGCACTGTCCCTCATCTAACTCACACGGCATCTGAGGCGAGCCGCGGGAGGGGCCGACTTTTATATTCGGCGGACACCTGATCTCCCCAGCCACTCACTGCAGGGGGGTGGTATAGGGCTTGAACGTCACAGGGGGAAGTTGTAATGCCTTCCCTGTCTTTCAATTGGCCAGAAAAGCGCGCTAACGTCTCAGGGAAGGAAGTGAAAGTAACCCGAACACCGCATGGTGTTCGTTACGAATAACGATCATCACGAACACCCTAATATTCGCACGAATATCAAGCTCGGAAGAACACGTTCGCTCATCTCTAGTAAAGACTCAATAATTTGTCTTTCAACAACTGGGCATAAACTTTGCAAACATGAACAACAATTGCTCTGTGTAAAAGCATGCGAACAGCAGATGTTCGTACACTAATGACTCACTGTAGTAACTATTTCCAGTGAGTATTTGAGTGATAGTTGTCCTATGAAAAAACACCTTAACTTGCAAGACCCAGCTTAAGCTGCCACTGTGGAATTCTGCACTAAAATCTGCAAAGCTAACTGTGGATTTTGATGCAGAATTGTAGGCAGATATAGTCATTTTCAATTCCACATCGAAATCTGCAGGCAGCTGTGCAGATTTTGTGCAGAATTTTCACCCTGTTGCAGTGCGGATTGTTGGCTAGTTCTGCCAGTGTGAAAGTACCCTAAGTGGACAAACCAGAGCAATTTCATAATCTGTAACATTTATTTGATTGGTCAGAAATCAGCATGTAAACCAACTTAAACTTTGAATTTTTTAAAATAAATTCTTTATTTTCTTTTTTTCTTTCCAAAACAAGGATCCTACTAGGGGATTAACATAATTAACAACAGTTAACTAGTATAAATAGATAATAAAAGCAGATTGTGGCATACTCCGACCAAGGATGACGGATGGTACAATCCACTGAACGAAGAGTTGCAGTCTGTAACTAACACTTGGATTTAGATTTGCGATATGAATCTAAGTATCCTGAAAAGGAAAAAAAAACAGACAAGTTTGAATAACTAATGGGCTATTTACACGCAACGATTATCGCTCAAAATTCGAATTTGAGCGATGATTGTTACGTGTAAATTCAAAAAAAGAAAATAGGCTCACTACTTGTCCACTTGTCATTATCGCTGACTGAAAATAAGTGATAAAACTATCACTGGCTTCTCATCCTGTGTAAATGCTCCCAGTTCAGTGATTCACAAAAGGTGAAGTGATGAGTGAGAAGCCAGCGAGATTCCCGCGATCCAGTTCTAAGTCTTTCTGTCTAAATGCTTTGCATGAGCCTTAACGACCTTAGCAGTGATGTCAGCGCTCATGTGATTGTTTAGATGACTATTGTCCCATGTAAAAAGAGCATTAGATAAGAATTCAAGTTCATGGAGTGTATCACTAATCAAACAATGTAAACGTATGAAGAGACAGAAAAGACCATCACATAAAGACAATATTTATAGAACAGAACAACCCAGGAAAGGGAGGTAAAAGAAAAGAGAGGAAGAAAGGAAGGGATCAGGGATCCGAGAAAAAAAAAGAGAGAAGGGGACGGGAGTGGAGAGGAGAAAAGCTGTGGTCTCGAGAGGCACCCACTCACTATATTGAGTGTGCCTAGTATATTCCTGTTTCTTATCTCCTGTCAATTTCTCTATTCTTCCCAGCTGGTATATTAGGTAGGGCGTAAGATTACATGCTATTCTTGTGTGCATTGAAAACTAGCCCATGGGGCCCAGGTATGGTACTAAGAGTCATATTTCTCTTATAGTTCCTCCATTCACTGGATTTACTCCTTCTTTGAGGACGCAATGAGCCAAGGAGGATTATGAGGAGGACTTCTAAAAAGCCGGGATACACCAGCGAGCCGCATTAATAAGATGTTTAGGTATAGATTTGTGGTATGTACGTAGAGGGAAATCTGAGAGATGTAGTAGGAATGGGGTTAGAGACTTAGGAATCTGCAGATGCCAAATTTTAAATTAAATGGTGTGAACAGCTTTCCAAAAGTTGTGTGTTAGGAGGCAATCCCTGAAGACGTGTGGAAGGGTATCTACTTCTGTACCACAGCGCCAGCATGTCAAGGGTGAAGAGGGAAAAGCTTTGTGTAATTTAGAGAGCAACATGTACCAATGCAAGAGGAACTTAAAGCCTGCCTCTAGATATCTACTGGCAATAGATGGTCTATGTGTGAACTCGTAAATCCTATCCACCTGGGCCAAGGAGTAAGACAAATCGAGCTCTCACTCCCATTTGATCAAATAGGGGGGTTTATAGTCTTTTGGCTGAAAGATCAGGAGAGAGTAAATCAGCGATAGAATGATAAATGGGACCAGGCCCCAAAGAGGCATTTTTAAATACCATAAGTGGTTTGCAAAAGTCTCTCACTGGTGGGAGCTCAGGAAATGTACTATCTATATGGTTCTCCAAAACCCCAGAGGGAGAGGGTCCAAGGCAGACAACAGATCCACTCTAGAAAGCAACTCCCAACTGGATAGAACATGTACCACTTAGTATTTACCGGCAGAGTGCCATGTTTGAAATGGGCTAGAGGAGACATCTACAGGAAATTGTGTGTTTCCTAGGACATGGAAAAAGAGGATAGAGGAAGGGTGATAAAGCCTTCCTGGGTAACAACCTTGCAAAGGGAAAGCGTAGGTCCAATTCTGGGATGTGTTCCTAGTGTAGGTGGAATGGGAAAAGGTACCCAGGGGAGTACCGCATGAGGGAGAAAGTAGGCAGCTCTGAAGTGTATTATTCATTACCTGTGGAAAGCCATGAAGAGAAAATGCCATTTGTTTTAGTGTAATCAGTAGGAGACCGATACAGAGACTGTATCTAGGTTCTCATGACTGGCATAGGCCGATTTGTCCACGTATCACAAAAAGGAGTGGCCAAGCAACTCAGTCAAATGCCATCTCAGTGTCAGTTGATAGCAGGCAAAGAGGGATACGTTTAGTTTTAGCATAATTTTAGTGGTGTTATCATAAGCCTTTCTAGAAGGGACCAACCCAACCTGATAAGAGTGGATTAACTCTGGTAACAGTGGTGAAAGGTGCATTTCTAGAACCTTCCTAAGCAGTTTGAGTAGAGAGATTGAATGGCAATTTGAGCAAAAAGTGGGTGCTCTACCATGTTTATGGATTACTGTAATCTGAGTGTAATTTCCGGGGAGTGAAGGCACTCCCTTGCAATTGAGTTCAGTGTGAAGGTCAGTGTACTGATAAGCAAGTTTGGGTACTTCTTATAGTAAAGGGACAAGAGGCCATCTGGACTAGGTGCTCTACTAGAGGGCATGGATTTTAAGCCTTGGAAAATCTCCTCCTCTGAGATGGGTTGATCCAAGGTGCATGCCGATGACAATGATAGTAGGTCAGATTTCTCTAGGTACTGCTTAATTTGGGAGCCTATGGAGATATCAACTCGTGTTCCCGGGTCAGGTGTCAAGTTGTACAACTCCTTATAGAATTACACAAAACTGGCTGTAATATTTTTGGGATCACTAGTGGGGGTTCCATTATAGGATGAGATTACAGGAATGAAATTACGGGTCTTCTCTTCTCTCAGATCTTGCTAGGTTCCTGCTACATTTATTCCCGAACAAAGAAATGGTGCATCCTCTGGCCAAGAGAGATTTAGTTTGGAAAACAGGTTTATCTCTCAGTCGTTTATGGGTTGCAATGAGTGTGGAGTGGATGGAAGCCACATGAGACCATTTATGTGTTTTTTCCAGATTTCAGCTATAAGACATGCTATAAATGAGGCATGACATCCAAGTAGCCTGTGAAAGTTCTCGTAAATATGGCGAGTTGAACAGAAAAAGAGAATTAGGATCGTGGGAGAAAAGACTAAAAGACTTCCTGCCACTGCAGTGGCCTCAGAATAGTCCTTCAAGTCAAACAGAGCCTTGAAATTAGTGGTAGGGAAAGGGACTTAGTGTGGAATGGATATCATCTTTTATTCTTCTGGGGATGCAGAGCTTGTTTGTGGAGATGTGTTCCTGTTATTTGGAGATGAGTGTAGGTGTCTAGCAGTCAAGCTTAGTCTGGTTCGGTAGGGTAGAGGTCAAGGATATTACTGCACAGGAGGTAATGAGAAAGCCAGCAAGTCCAAGACGGACAGGTTTTCTAGACGTAGAAACTGGGCTAAAGCTGCAGCATGATCCAAAGAGTGTAAAAAATAGATCAATTCCTCCAAATAAGGTGGAAAAGGTGGCCCCATCTGTAAGTTGCACCTAGATTGATGATCTGACCCAGGAGAGGTTTCAGTAGGCACCTCCTCCCAAGAGTATGTCGGGAGACATCCGGCGACAGCTAGATCATGGTGTTCTGAAAGGCCATGGTGTCCAATCTCCAGGCCTGCTGTAGAATATCCTCATTTTATCCACGGTGTCAGGGCTTTAGGAGGGAGACACAGAGGAAAGGTACGGTAGTACCCCACTGAGGTCCACAGTCAGGGCCGGCAGAGGACAGGCGTAGTGTAGGTACCTCATGATACCGCTCCCTATGGTAGTTGAGGCAGGTCCCTTGCTCCATTGATAAAACTAAATATTTGTGTAAATCTACAGAACTCTAAGGCTCGATCACAGGGCTTTGATAGATGAGCGCTTGTGCATGAACCAGTCAAAAGAAATACAAAACAGAAAGACAGGGTAGCACCAATTTTTTCTTGCACATATAAAAACTAAGTTTCCCCAAAAATAAGACACTGACTTATAATAATTTTTGACCCAGAAGAGACACAGTATCTTATTTTTGGGGAGTGTCTTATAATACTCACCTAGTAGATGGCGTTCAGATCCTTCACGCTAGTCTCCGTCACTGCTGCAGGCTTCCGAGTACTCCTGAATGCTGACAGAGCATTTCTTCCTGGTAGCAGGGTTTGAATACCCTGCCTCCAGCAAGTGTTTGCTCTGACTGGTTCATCAAGCGTCGCATCAGCCAATCCGAACTGGTGCTCGATTGACCAGTCACAGCCATTCATTGAATGACATCATTGAATGGCTTTGATTGGCTGGTGTGGTGCTTGATGAACCAATCAGAACCATCGCGTGTTGGAGGCGGGGTATTCAAGCTCCGATACCAGGAAGAAATGCTCTGTCGGCATTCAGGAGTAAACAGAAGCCTGCAGCAGCGATGGACACCAGCATGAGGGACAAACTACCAGGCAGAAATGCTCTGTCGCTGTTCAGGAGTACATAGAAGCCTGCAGCAGCTCTGTAGCTCAGCGCGAGGACCTGAACGCTATCTACTAGGTGAGTATTACTTTTTTTCTCATGTAGCGTGGCTAGGGCTTATTTTTGGAGGATGGCTATTATTTCAAGACCCTCCTCTCCCACATCAAAAATTAGGGTAGGGCTTATTATTGGGGTAGGTCTTATTATTGAGGAAACACGGTATGTGTGAGAAAGTTAGGACAGGGTCTATTTTCTCCCATGCATTAGAGAAATAAGCCAGTGAAAATGAAACCATTTAAATCAATGGCTTCGCTTTGCCATGTTTTGTGGGCGTGATTTTTACGCTCACAAAATTTTCTGAAAAAAACATGGAAAAATCCAGCGTAGATCTGACAGTTGAATGAGCCCTTATGTCTCTATTAAAACTAGCATCCCGACTTGTGTTTAGTGCTGAGCAGGTTCATGAGATGCACTGCAAGAATCACAACTTAATAGATGCTCGAATTTTATAGCGGAAGTGCAGCTTTACGCCCCAGAAATAAACTTGTTTATAAGGACAACATGCAAACAGATTGATTTAAAGGAATCTTTTCCAGTGACGAAGTGCCCTTAAAAATAGCAGCGCACACTCTGACAGTAATATAGTGTTCTTCACCATGTTGTCCTGATTTCAATCATCTAAGTCAATTCACACAGAGAAAAGAAAACAGAACAGAAATGCTCTTTACATAGGCTGACCTAAGCCTTCGTGATTCCACTTATTGCTAACAAAATCAATAACAGATACAAAGTACAGAGAAATGCCCTTGAAATGACAGTTTAGCAGGAGCAGATGTGCAGCTAATAAGAAGCATGGGACATACAACGAGACAGAGGGATCTTTTCCCACATAAGAATTACCGAGGAATTCCTGTTTCTTCTGTCTGTACAACAGGAGAGCAATAAAAAGCTAGGATGCTATACATTTTGCCGGATTTGTTACGCTCACTGCGGTCATTCATTTGTATCATCCCAAGGATGTAAAATGAAACTCTTATGATAAATGTTTTGTTAGAGTTGGACTGATGTCTGTGCTCTGATTTAACCACTTTCCTGCACTGTGCAGCTCTGGCTTCGTAAGTGAAATAAATCTTCACCCAAGGGCTTATTCTAATGGGCGATTTTATATACAGCACCTGGACAGCACGCTGACTCGTCACAGTTCTTGCAAACGTCAGTAGGTTTTCCACCCAGATTTCGCTATATTTCGCTATATTTGTATAATTTGCTTTAAACTTTACTTTAGAATCTTCAAAGGCCTGCAGTAGAAAAACATCTTCATAATAACCCACCACAATTATGTTTTTGGGCATGTTTTACTGGTATGCAGACTGAAACCAAACAGCATTTATTTGTGCACCTCAATCTAAAGACCTCGCATGGCCTTTTATGTAATTTCCCCAAAAGCTGTTACTGGAGAAGCACAAAGGCAATAGTTTTTTTTTTGTTTTTTTTAAGAACAGTTTCTCCCATCTCCATCAGAGTTTATAGGTCCTTTGGTTCCCTCCAATCTCAATGTGTTCTCTTTGCACAGTCACTCAATCATTAGGGTAGGTGCACATATTGTACAAAATCTGCATGTGGATTTTAGCGTGGATTTTGGTTTGTAATTCATTCACTTATTGCACTAATTGAATGACACTGTGAAAATCTGTGCCACTTCCAAAACAAATTGAGCATGCTGTAAGTTTCAAAATCCTGCTGCATGTCTCCCTTCCACAGTGGATTGTTCAGTTGTAAGTGAATGGTGTATATTAAAAAAATAAATAATTTTCTGACTACCATAATTTTTAATTTTTCCATTGATGGGGAAAAATGGTGCAACTGTGATTTTTTTCCCATTTTAACCTAACTTAAAAAAAATCTGTATATTATATGGTACATTAAATGTTACCACTGATAAATACAACTTGTGCTGGAAAAACGAGCCCTCAGATAGCTATGTGGAAGAAAAATAAAAAGAGTTATGATTTTTTTTTTAAATGGGGAGAAGAAAACAAAACATAAGTAACTAAAATTGGCCATGTCCTCAAGGGGTTAAGCATGTAACAGTCTGTTAATGGTTGTCTAAGTTCAAAACATTGCGTCTGACAAATGGTCATATTCATATCTATTGGCAGCTAATTCTTACATTTAGGGCGCATTCAGATGACTGTATATCGGCCGCCGGCCCATATACGGCGTCTCTCTCTGCAGGGGGTGGAGGCTGGAAGAGTCGGGAGCAGTGCTCTGAGCTCCCGCCCCCTCTCTGCCTCCTCTCCACCCCCTGCACTATTTGCAATGAGAGGAGGTGGGATGGGAGCAGGGCTAAGTTCCGTGAATTAGCTCCGCCCCCGTAGTGCCTCTCCTCATTGAAAATAGTGCAGGGAGGTGGAGAGGAGGCAGAGAGGGGGCAGGAGCTCAGATCACTGCTTCCGTCTCTTCCAGCCTCCACCCCCTGCAGAGAGAGACGCTGTATATCGGCCAGCGGCCGATATGAGATCGTCTGAATGCGCCCTAAGGACCATGTCAGGGCTTATTTACACGAGCAATAATCGGCCCCATTTTAACAGCTGGCCGATATATGCAACCATCAGTTCAGATAGGTGATTTTTAGGTGCATGAAAATGGAAAAGATAGCTCATACGGTATCCATTCTGGTCATCTGTTTTTACACCAGCCGGAAAAAAATAGTTCTGGACCTATCTTTTCAGCCGGAATACGCCAGCTGGTCGCACAGACTCCTATGGGAGCCTATGAGAGCTGCCGGGAAAAGGGAGATGGGAGGGAGTTTAGCAGCAGCTCTGCTAAACTCCCTCCCCCTTCCCTCCTCCTCTCCATGCCTTGCTGTCTGTTGGCAAAGGAAGCCTGAGTGTTATATAGTGTTGGCAAAGCGAGGTAGCAGGATGGAGCAGGAGATTAGCACACTAGCTCCTGCCCCCTCCCTTTGCCAACGGCCAACAAGGGGCGGAGAGGGGGAGGAAGGGGGAGGGAGTTTAGCAGAGCTAAACTCTCTCCCTCCGCCCGACAGTATCCTGGGCTCGGCGTATACTCGCCGCACCCAGGCCATCTGAATGGCCACATAAACGGGAGATGTAGCCATGACTTGCCTCTCATACATGTGATTTCTGGATGTGCTGCTGATCGAAAATCGCAGTGCCTGTGTGAAGGAGCCATTACACTGTGCTTTGTATAATATATTTGTGTTGTGTTCAGTGCTATTAAAGTCACTCCGTAGCATAGCTTTAGACTCCATAGATTTTTGAGTACTCCAGACATTTTTTTCAAATTACGTAATGTAAAATCTCTATTTACATGTATATGTGGTACAGTATATGTTCAGAAATGTATAGGGAATGCAAACATTAAAAAAAAACTAATTTAATCATTTTGCTTGAGAACAGAACACTCACAGAGGCCTCAACCTATTTTATGCTTTGGCATCAGCATTTTTGATCTTATGTGGTATTAGAATAAAATTGTACATGAGTTCAGTAGATGTCTGACACCGCCTTTTATAATGTCCTTCACTATCACCCAATTTCTGCTTGTTATTAATTAAGTGGAAAATTCAGCTTCATGTTTGCTTGTCAGAAGAAGCAATCCTTCCTTCAAGATGTCCATAAAAAACTGTCATGTTGTGGCGATACATACAAGACGTGGAATATCTTGATGTTGTCTTTACAAATTGTCACTGATACTACTGAAATTCTAATAGAGCTGTGCAGGCATATGGAGGTGATTAGTTTAAGCTTTAAAATATCTTTTCCATGTCATGAATCTATATCTTGATAATATGAAAAGGATGATAACTAAATCTTAGCAAGAAACAAGCCAAATGGATCAAATGAATTTAAAAAGAACTAAAAATCATAAAGTATTTCTGACAAACGCTCATGTGAAGCTAGCCTAAATGTAACAAATCATGAGCACATTCAAGTCTTCTTCCTTTTAATATTTTTCTTCATCTGATTCTTGGTCTTATGTTTGACTTTGAAATCTGGATGACAACCGGAATGTTTGTTATTACAGCTTCTACAAAGTTTCTCACTTATAGGGCCTTGAATGGCAAGTATATCATTTAAGATGTTCATGCTTTGTTAGGAGGCTCCATTAGCAGTTCTGTCAGGGTTGGTGGCAAGAATACTGCACCATGCAGAACTATTCTTGCAGTCTAAACTATTGAAACCACTACAGAATCTTAAAGACTTTATTATGCCTTAAAGGGGCACTAACTTTTCAGACAATTTATGCTCATCTACTAGCTTGTGTTAGTCTCATCATTTCTGTTATATACTTGCATTAAATCTTTTGTTGCTTTATACTATAAATCACATTTGAGGTGGCTGCCTGTAGGGGTCTACCTTCCAGCCCCCATGCAATCCACTCTTTGTTGTTAGGTACAGACCTTCTGTAGTAAAAAAAGACACAGTGACATTTACATTTGGGAAGAGGCTATGTTCACAAGCTACAAGTAGAAAGATCTGCAGACACTGTGATAACAATCTCCACTATCCTGCTACAGTGCGTGTGTGTGTGTGGGGGGGGGGGGGGGGGGCTTTGTGTGTGGGCACAGATTACCTACAAACATACTAACCATCTGGCCAGAATGTCTCCAAATGTCTGATTGTTCTGGGAAATTGGAGGGATGGGCATTCAGATACTGCCTCTCTGCTCATTGGCCCAGAAACAGTGCTGGGAAGTAAGGGCAAGGAAGTCATGACAATGAACTGCTGGTAGAATGCTAGGCTTGCTACATGTCCCCTCTTGAAAGTGGACTGCAAACAGCAAAGCAAAAGAAAAATGGGGAACACCACATGAAAATAAGAGCTTACAGACATGAAACGTGCAAAGCGGAAGAAAATGAAAGGATAAGGAGAATCCGGTGTTTTTTAAAAAAACTCAAGTACGTTTTAATGGGGTTCATTAGGCACCACTGAAATCCAATATGTGATGAAGGATCAGCCATAGTGTTGTGACTATTGTTATGTACAATGAATTACAAAATGATATAAAAGGTGAATTGCATTACAAAGATAAGAAAGCTGAATTACACTTTGGAAGTATAAAAACTGTAAAAGATGCTCAAATTTGACCCCACTTTATAAGACTTTTAATCACCTAATAAAAATTGGACAGTTGACAATACATTGAGACATTTAGATGGACATGTCATATAAAGTTCCCTGATTCTATTGGCCTATAATTATTACACCTTATGATATTTTCAAGGCATCCTACAGATAAATGTTACAGGATTATCTTCAGGTAAGTGAGCAGTAAACTATAAATCAATTGTAAGGGTACATACGACAAGAAAAAGGCTAACAAGAAAGTTAGAAAAAAATGTTTGCTTCAACCTAGACTAGTTTCTATCTGCCAGTGGCTGATAGGTCTCATAACATGATCCAGTGAGGCCATTTACTGAGCCATATGGCATATGCAATCTAACCAGAAGTGGACAATAGATTAGTATCTTTAAAACAGTCATTCATTCTATCCCAAGAGATTCATGCTATCCTGAGGTGAGTCCAGCTCAGTGGAAAATTCTGGATGAGGAAAAGGCAACACATCTGGTTGTCCTTTGGTTTTCCAGTAATTAAGTTAGTGAGTAATATCACTTTCACTGGATAATACAATCCAGCAATGCCATCACAGAGGTTATATAAACCACCGAGGGGAAATATTATGTGGTATATTGCTCTTTTAGGGATACCCCAATATTTTTGGAGACTCGACCTGATATTACTATGCAAGCCTTTGATGTCCCTCTCAACCTTCTGGCCATCAGAAAGCAAGTCAAAGAGAAGAATGTTGACCTTTCTATATAATGCAGATCACCCAATGAAAAGAGATTTTCAGCATACAATCTTTACCAAGTACCTAATATCTGGGGTATCCCAAAGGTACTAGTAAGGATCCAGAAGGATAAAGCCCACATCTTTGTAGTCATGAACTTCTAGCCTAAGTAATTATGGTTTATGAGTCATTAGAATATATTATCTGTTTAGTGACTGAGCCTAGAAGAATGCTCACTTTCCACCTGAAGCTATACTGTGCTTTCTGAACAACTGAGAGAGTTCATTAGTTCCATATGCATTCCTACTAAGTAGTTGTCAGGCCTTAACACAAAAAGGGATACTACAGCCAAGAATACTACAGAAAAGCATGCATTTTTGTGTAAGGAGGAAGGAATATTTTAATTTCAGAATAAAATGTTATGGGTTCTTGCATCCGACAGGTTACTGCGTCCAACATCGGTTTTTAACGCACCCCATCATTGTGATGGGTGATGAGGTACGTTAAAAAGCATGAAAACACATCAAAATAGAGCAGACGGCACTTGAAAATTGCGGTGTTAGAAAACGCTGGGTTCCAGTTCATGTCTTTGAGGCCCCATTGAAATCAAAGCGGATGTGTGAGAGTGGCTGGAGGCTTGCATTTTTGGTTTCCGTTTTACTAATAGTGACCTATGGAGTCCTCCAGCACTTTGTCTGGACACTTTTTTTGGCCATACAGATAGGGCCCCGGGACAAAACCACCCAAATGGGTGATTAGCTGTCATGTGACTGTAGCTTAACTATTGTCAAAAAGAAAATCATCAATATTGTGATTTCAGTTGATTTCAAAATCTTTATATCATACTTAGTTGCTGTAAAACAAGATACTGTGATATGCAACAAAAAAGCTGAATCAGACGATGGGAGGTAAAGTGACAGCAAAGTTCTCTTACCTAAATGGTTCCAGTCAGCGCCATAGCCTCATCTGAACTGTGGCCTTTCAACTATCATCTGGAGGACATAATGGTTGTCATATTTAATGCATACAGAGATTTTCTTATTTTGGTGGGGGGGCGGGGGGTTAGGTCGACGTATGCAGTCTTTCTAGTTTGGCTCCTTATGTAATTCTCTCAGCAGCAATTATGTCAGACAAGCAGGTTTAATGTTCACAAGCTATCAATGAATCCCAGGAGCAGTTCTGTTCTCTGCTAATTTTCCAAATGCTGGAGCCTCTCCGGATTTCTGTGTGAGAATGGCGCTGAATACCGGGCTACACAGGGATTCAGAACTGTGATAATTTTATTGTGCTGATGAGACAACTGAGATTTTAGATTGTTGAGATGGTGATGAGTGAGGGAGAAATAACCTTGAAATAAAGCAGACGATGTTCTTGCATTGACTCATTAACTCCCAGCAGGGCTGTTATTAGCACGGACCGTTGTAATGTCTATTCCTTCTTGCATTTAAATTATTCAGAATTTATTTTCCTTACATGCTTTTGTTTTTCATGATGGTCTCTGATACTATCCTGGAGTTGAATGGCATCAAACCCTTATTTAGCTGCTCTATACATTACAGGTTACTGATTTCTTTTTAAATGTCTACTATGAAATTATTAAACATTAGAGATGAGCGGGCACACTCATTCGAGTATTAGGGTACTCGAGATGCTCATTACGTGAGACGAACACCACGCAGTACTCGAGTCAATTCCATTTCCTTCTCCGCATGTTTAGCGCCATTTTCTAGCCAATAGACATGCAGGGAAGGCATTACCACTTCCTGCTGTGACGTGCCAGCCCTATCCCACCCCACAGTAGTGAGTGGCTGGGCAGATCAGGTGACCGCTGAGTACTTAAACTGGTCCCGCCCGCGGCTCGCCTCAGACACATGCTGGCAGAGGTTAGGGATAGTGCTGCTGCTGATATAGGGAAAGTGTTAGAGTAGGATCCTGTCGTCAAGAACCCCAACGGTCCTTCTTAGGGCTACTCCTCATAGTGTGCATTACTGTTGTGGCTGGCTGGGAGCAATAGTGCACCAATTTATTTTTTTTAGCATATCGAGCTGTGCAGGCCATTTCAACTATAGCGTTCTCAGTCTGCAGTGTATTACGCAGAGTTTAGAGACAGAGCTGCCTATATAGGGAAAGTTATACAGGACTCCTGATCCTCTGTGCAAGAACCCCAATAGTCCTTCTTAGGGCTACATCTGACCGTGTGCTTTACAGTTGTGGCTGGCTGGGAGCAGTAGTGCACCAACTTTTGTATTACGCATCTAGGCCTGTTCCCAGCATTTCCATAATAGCGTTCTCAGCCTTCAGTGCCGTACAACCAGCTCTCACCGTGAAACTGCACTCTAACTTTTCCTAGCCTACTGCAAACTAGTTCAGTTATACTGTTCTGTGTCTGCAGTGCATAGCGCAGAGTTTAGGGAAGCAGACGATTCTATAGGGAAAGTTATACACCCCTGATCCTCTGTGCAAGAACCCCAATGGTCCTTCTTAGGGCTACATCTGACGGTGTGCTTTACAGTTGTGGCTGGCTGGGAGCAGTAGTGCGCCAACTTTTGTATTACGCATCAAGGCCTGTTTCCCAGCCTTTCCGTAATAGCATTTTCAGCCTGCAGTGCCGTACAACCAGCTCTCACCGTGAAACTGCACTCTAACATTTCCTAGCCTACTGCAAAGTAGTTCAGTTATACCGTTCTGTGTCTGCAGTGCATTAGACAGAGGTCTCACCGCTAAACAGTACTGTAATATTTCCGGGACCGTTGCAAAGTATTTCAGCTCTGCCACTGTGCAGAGCGTCTCACAATACCCTTTTCTTGGTGGGGTTGAGATAGCCGCAGTTACCAGCACTATCCACTGGCTTTAGAGTCTTCTCCCACTCCATACAGCCTCTCTTATCTACAAGTCTCTGTGAGCAGTAAATTTCCCTAGGTATCAGCGCAAGACAGCGGGTTTATTATTTCAAGTCACAGCATAGCGCCTCCACTATCTACAAGTCTCTGTGTGCAGTGAATTAGCCACAGTTGTCAGTGCTGTACAGTGGGGTAATTTATTTGGGCCCTGCTCTATTCTTAATCCGCCATGATGAGAAGTAGGGGTAAGGGTCGAGGACGTGGACGCAGATGTCCAAGTGGGGGTGTGGGCACAAGCCGAGTTCCTGGGCATGGTTAATCACAGCCGGCTGCTGCAGGATTAGGAGAGAGGCAAGTTTCTGGGCTCCCCAGCTTCATATCACAATTTACGGATCCGCGTTGTAGACCTTTATTACAAACAGAGCAGTGCGAGCAGGTCCTGTCGTGGATGGCAGAAAACGTGTCCAGCAATGTATCGACCACCCAGCCTTCTACGCAGTCCACTACTCCCGGACTAGGGACTACAACTCTAAATCCTCTGGCTGCTCCTCCTTCTTTCCAGCCTCCTCACTCCATGAAAATGACATATTCTGAGCAGGCAGACTCCCAGGAACTGTTCTCGGGTCCCTGCCATGAGTGGGAAAATACGGTTCCTCTCTCATCTGAGGAGTTTGTCGTGACCGATGCCGAACCTTTGGAAAGTTCCCGGAGTCCGGGTGATGAGGCTGGGGACTTCCGGCAACTGTCTCAAGAGCTTTTTGTGGATAAGGATGATGAGACACAGTTGTTTGTCAGTGAGGTAGTAGTAAGGGCAGTAAGTCCGAGGGAGGAGCGCACAGAGGATTTGGAGGAAGAACAGCTGGATGATGAGGTGACTGACCCCACCTACTGAGGACAGGGCTTCAGAGGGGGAGGCAAGTGCAGCAGCAGGACAGGTTGAAAGAGGCGGTGGAGTGGCCAGGGGTAGAGGCAGGGCCAGAGTGAAGAATCCCCCAAGGGTTTCCCAAAGCACCCCCTCGCAGCAAGCCTCCGTGCACATTGCCAAATTAATCAGCCTGGAGATGCTGCCGTATAGGCTTGTGGAAACGGAGGCTTTCAAAAACATGATGGCGACGGCGATCCCATGCTACTCGGTCCCCAGTCGCCACTATTTTTCCCGGTGTGCCATCCCCACCCTACACCAGCACGTACCGCAACATAAATCGTGCCCTCACCAACGCAGTTACTGGGAAGGTTCACTTAACCACGGTCACGTGGAGAAGTACTGGCAGGCAGGGCCACTATATTTCCCTGACGGCACATTGTGTGAACTTGGTGGAGGCTGGGACCAAGTCAGAGCCTGGGACCGCTCACGTCCTACCCACACCCAGAATAGCGGGTCCTAACTCGGTGCTGGTATCTGCAGCATTTTATGCCACCTCCTCCAAACCCTCCCCCTCCTCCACCTCTATCTTTCAATTAAGAAGTGTGAGCACGTCGCCAGCAGTCGCTAGCACGTGGCGTGGCAGCACAGCGGTGGGCAAGCGTCAGCAAGCCGTGCTGAAACTAATCAGCATAGGTGACAAGAGGCACAAGGCCCCCAAGCTGTTGCAGGGTCTGACAGAGCAGACCGACCTCTGGCTTTCGCCGCTGAGCCTCCAACCGGGCATGGTCGTGTGTGACAACGACCGTAACCTGGTGGCGGTTCTGCAGCTCGGCATCCTCACACATGTGCAATGCCTGGCCCACATCTTTAATCTGGTGGTTCAGTGGTTTCTGAAAAACTACCCACACTTGACTGACCTGCTCGGCAAGGTGCACTGCGTCTGCGCACATTTCCGCAAGTCCACCACAGATGCTGCCACTCTAAGGATCCTGCAATGTCAGTTTCAGGTGCCAGAGCACCGACTGCTGTGCGACAGGCCTACACGCTGGAAATCTATGCTGCACATGTTGGCCAGGCTCTCTGAGCAGCGTAGATCAATAGTGGAATACCAGCTGCAACATGGTCGGTGGAGTGGTAGTCAGCCTCCGCAATTCTTTACAGAGGAGTGGGCATGGATAGCAGATATCTGCCAGGTCCTCGGAGACTTTAAGGAGTCTACCCAGATGGTAAGCAGCAATGCGGCAATCATTAGCATTACCATCCCACTGCTCTGTCTGCTGAGAAGTTCACTGCTAAGCATAAAGGCCAACGCTTTGCGGTTGGAACAGGAGATGGGGGATGGCAGTATGTCGCTTGATAGCCAGACCACCCTCATGTCTATATATGCATTTTGGATGAGGAGGAGGGGTAAGAGACAGCTGGCCACACTGCAGAGGGTACCCATGCTGCTTGCCTTCCATCTGTTCAGCGTGTATGGGCTGAAGAGGAGGAGGAGGAAGAGGATCCTGAAAGTCATCTTCCTAGTGAGGACAGCGATGTGTTGTTGCGTACTGGTACCCTGGCACACATGGCTGTCTTCATGTTAGGCTGCGGAATAAGTTGGCGCTATACAAATAAAGATTATTATTATATTATTATTATTTCCTGTGACCCTCGCATTAGATGCATTCTGGCCAATTCAGATTACTGAGTATGAGTATACACCCTTCTCGACCCACGGTATAAGGAGAATGTTTCCACTCTCATTCCCAAAGAGGAAAGGGGTACGAGATTGATGCAATACCACAGGGCCCTGGTGGAAAAAGTGATGCTAAAGTTCCCATCTGACAGCGCTAGTGGCAGAAGACACAGTTCAGAGGGCCAACTAGCAGGGGAGGCGCCGGGATCAGGCAGCATGTCCAGCGCAGCAGAGGAACACTCTCCAAGGCCTTTTCCAGCTTTATGGCTCCCAAGCAAGACTGTGTCACCACTCCCCAGTCAAGGCTGAGTCGGAGGGAGCACTGTAAAAGGATGGTGAGGGAGTATGTAGCCGATCATACCACCATCCTCCGTGATGCCTCTGCTCCATACAACTATTGGGTGTCAAAGCTGGACACGTGGCACGAACTTGCGCTGTATGCCCTGGAGGTGCTGGCCTGCCCTGCCGCAAGCATCTTGTCAGAGAGGGTGTTTAGTGCAGCTGGGGGAATCATCACGGATAAGCGTACCCACCTGTCAACTGACAGCGCTGACATGCTTACCCTCATAAAAATGAACAAAGGCTGGATTTCCCCAGACATCTCTTCTCCACCGGTGGAAAGCAGCGGATCCTAAAGAATCTTTTCGCTGCAACAGGAAAAAAATGCATTCTCTATCACCCCAAAAAAGGGAAGAATTAGCTTTGTGTATCCCTCTTGGATATTCTTAGTCGTCCTAAAACAGCATGTCATCACGCTGAACTGCCAATTTCTTTGCGGCCCAAAATGCTCTGTTTAAAACTTTTAAAAGTTTTATCAGTTTTTAAAGTTTTAAAAGTTAAACTTAGACCAATTTTTGCGCAGGGCTTCCCCCTGGCTCTGTTAAAAATTAACCAATAACGAACTGTATCTTCAAAAAATGTTTGTGGGTTTCACCTGCCCTCGCGGTTGAGCAATTTTTCAGGGGTACACTTGTACTCTTGGTACACCAATTTTTCAGACCATTGCCAATACTGTTAGCAAACTAATTTTTCCAGGCTTCACCTATACTCTTGGTAAACAAACTTTTACAGGTGTTCGCCTATCCTATACTCTTGGTACACCAATGTTACTGGGGTTCGCCAATACTATTGCTACAGAAATGTTACTGGGGTCGGCCTATACTCTTGCTACAGAAATGTTACAGGGGTCTGCCTATAGTTTTGCTACAGAACTGTTACTGGGGTCCACCTATATTCTTGCTACAAAAATGTTACTGGGGTTTGCCTATACTTTTGCAGCAGAAAAGTTACTGGGGTCTGCCTATACTATTGCTACAGAAATGTTACAGGGGTTCGCCTATACTTTTGCTTCAGAAATGTTACTGGGGTCTGCCTTTACTTTTGCTACAGAAATGTAACTGGGTTCTGCCTATACCTTTCCTACTGAATAGTTTGAGGGATTCGCCTATGCTCTTGCTACAGAAATGTTACAGGGGTCTGCCTATACTTTTGCTACAGAAATGTTACTGGGGTCTGCCTATACTCTTGCTACAGAAATGTTACAGGGGTTCGCCTATACTTTTGCTTCAGAAATGTTACTGGGGTCTGCCTAAACTTTTGCTACAAAAATGTTACTGGGGTCCGCCTATACTCTTGCTACAGAAATCTTACAGGGGTTCGCCTATACTTTTGCTACAGAAATGTTACTGGGGTCTGCCTATACTTTTGCTAAAGAAATGTTACTGGGTCTGCCTATACCTTTTCTACTGAATGGTTTGAGGGGTTCGCCTATACTCTTGCTACAGAAATGTTACCGGGCTCTGCCTATACTTTTGCTACAAAAATGTTACTAGGGTCCGCCTATACTCTTGCTACAGAAATCTTACAGGGGTTTACCTATACTTTTGCTACAGAAAGGTTACTGGGGTCCGCCTATACTCTTGCTACAGAAACGTTACAGGGGTTTGCCTATACTTTTGCTACAGAAATGTTACTGAGGTCCGCCTATACTTTTGCTACAGAAATGTACTGGGGTCTGCCTATACCTTTTCTACTGAATGGTTTGAGGGGTTTGCCTATACTCTTGCTACAGAAATGTTACAGGGGTCCGCCTATACTCTTGCTACAGAAATGTTACAGGGGTTCGCCTATACTTTTGCTACAGAAATTTTACTGGGGTCTGCCTATACTTTTGCTACAGAAATGTTACTGACATCCGCCTATACTTCTGCTACAGAAATGTTACTGGGGTCTGCCTATACTCTTGCTACAAAAATGTTACAGGGGTCTGCCTATGCTGGGGGTGCACAAAGACTTCCCATCACGGTGTTTTACCTATCTGTAAAGAATAAAGTCAGTCCCACCAACAGCACTAAATAATCCCTTACCAGGGTCAGGCAATCAAAAAATGCAAAAGCCAGATTTGTGCCAGATAGGTGTTTTACCTATCTGGCACAAATACACTGACTGACTAGGGCAGAAATATGGGCCGAGGCCGAGGTCTTTGGTGGGGTGAAACTATGCCATGTTTGGGCACTCTGATTTCTTCCTGCGTAATACCATCTTCGTGCACCGACAGCATAGGTGAGCCCAAGGAACTCAAAGACTTCCCATTGCGGTGTTGAGCTATCTGACACCTACACAGAATGAATAGTGTGGGGGCACATGGATTTCTCATTGCTATGTAACTCGCGGCACCTTGGGTCACACAAGGTGGAGGCTGGGACCGAGCCTGACCCAGGGCCCGCTCACGTACTTCACACACAGAGTATTGTGGGTCCTACCTCGGTCATGATTTCTCGGCCTTATTATACGACCTCCTCCTTTTGCTTGGGGTCAGGAGATCAGCGCTTGGCAACATGTATTTTCTCTCGTGTTACCACAGTTATCTGAGACACTGGTTTGGGCCAAACAAAAGGAGTGTTACTGCATTAATGAGACATTCACAACTAGCATCCGAGTCCGCTTTATGCCCACAATTACTGAGGGTGTGAGCTGAGGTTGAGGTCCTTGGCAGGGTGAAACTGCCTTGTTTGGGCGCTCTGATTTCTTTATGTGTAATACTTTCCTTGGGTTCCAGGGGCTCGCCTATGCTGTGGGTGCACAAAGACTTCCCATTGCGGTGTTTTACCTGTCTGGCACAAATACACTGACTGACTAGGGCAGAAATGTGGGCCGAGGCTGAGGATCTTTGCAGGGTGAAACTCTGCCATGTTTGGGCACTCTGATTTCCTCATGTGTAATACAATGTTTGAGTTCCTTGGACTCGCCTATGCTGTGGGTGCACAAAGACTTCCCTTTGCGTTGTTTTACCTGTCTGGCACAAATACACTGACTGACTAGGGCAGAAATGTGGGCCGAGGTGAGGCCCTTAGCAGGGTGAAACTCTGCCATGTTTGGGCACTCTGATTTCTTCCTGTGTAATACCATCTTTGTGCACCGACAGCATAGGCGAGCCCAAGGAACTCAAAGACTTCCCATTGCGGTGCTGAGCTATCTGATACCTACACAGAATGAATTGTGTGGGGACACATGGATTTCCCATTGCTATGTAACTCGCAGCACTTTGGGTCACACAAGGTGGAGGCTGGGACCGAGCCTGACCCTGGGCCCGCTCACGTGCTTCCCACACAGAGTATTTCTGCATTGTGGAGATGTGTAGAAGCTCTGGCAACTGAGACCCCTTTATACCCTCATTTGCGGCTCCTGACAATTTTGTGATGGAGGTGGCACAGGATTGGAATGATGATCATACGTCAATTTATCATCAATTCTCAACAGCATTGTGGACTATCGCCCACAATTTCAAAGAGGGTCACTGTCTAGCCCTGCCAACGCTCTGCAGTGTGTGCCTCCGGTTCCTCCTCATCCATTACCCACCTATAAATAGACATGAGGGTGGTGTGGCTATGAAGCAGGCGTGTGGCATGAGGGCAGCTGAATGCTGTGCAGGGAAAATTTTGGGTGCGCTGTGGACGCAGGTCGTGCAGGGGGGTTGGACGGCAATGCCAACATGTAACCCAGGAGAAGACGCAGCGGTGTCACCCACAGGCAGTGATTGCCCTTGGTTGCAGGTAGTGTGGTGCTTAGCTAAGATGTGCCAGCCCGTGTGCCTTGCTAATGAGGGTTTGTCCGAAGTAAATTTTTAGGGGGGTGACGCCAGACTCTTGCCCCCATTTTGGCTTAATAGTGGGACCCGGGAGCCTCAGATGCAGCCATGCATGCTGCCCCTGCCCTTCCCTATCTGTTTCTGTGGTGTTTCCATTACTTTCTGATGTTTTCTGGCGTTTGACAAGTCATCACCAATGCGGAGCATCGGTCCCATACAAAAATGGTCGAGTCGACCATTGACTTCGATGCAGTTTGTTACTCGAAACGAGCTCTCGAGCATTACGAAAAGTTCGACTCGAGCAGCGAGCACCCGAGCATTTTGGTGCTTGCTCATCTCTATTAAACATTCTTCATTTTACTTAAAAAATACATTAAACTGAGTTTGTTTTGAATAGGAGTTTTGTATAAGTTAAAGGGAAGCTGCTACGCATATCTGTGTGGCCAACGTCCCTTGCCTCGGAATTTGTCCAAAAATAGAACATGCTGCAATCTTTCCTCCGATTGCGGAAACTGCAATTGGTTTTCGCAAGTGTGCAGGAAGAATCAATTTCCCATAGCATGCTATGGGCGGTACTTGCTGCGGATCCACGGTGCAGACACCCGGCGCGGATTCCGCAGCAAATATCCACCCATGTATACGGCACTGATCTGTTACTGTTGCGACCAAAGGTTTAACAAAGGCACTAAGGCCAGCCATTGCTAAATGCCTATTAGGCCATGGAAGAGAAATGAATTTCAGAAAAATGATAGCAGATTTGCTTTTTTTTCATTCGACCCCAAATTGTAACTCATCCTGCAAAAATCAGGCCCACAAAAGGCTGTATTGATGGAAAACTAAAAAGAAGTTGTGGCTCTTGAAATGTGTTCCATAAAACATGTTTTTACCGTGCTAAGTACTAAACCATAAAAAACTATGCATTTTTGGATTCATCTTAAATGAAGTGATCCATATAATATAGTTAACCTGTTATTTTTACCACACAGTAAAAAAACAGAAAAATGTAATGATCTTTTCTTTAGATTTCCTCCCCCCCCCCCCCAAAAAAAAAAAATTAGCTAATCAATAAATTATATATAAACATCCTAGACTGGCCTATATTTGCGACTAGGCACTGAATGGCCAGTGCCTAGGGTGGTGGGTTGCAGGAGGGGGACATGGTACTCAGTAATAGTAATTTTCTTCTAATATTACTTATTCAATGCTATTCTTGCCTCACACTCAAGCAGCTTCTTCTTTCGGCATCATGGCAGTGCAAGGGGTTGGAGGAAGGGGACCGTTAGCATGGATAGGGGGTGGACACAGGAGGAAACAATGCTTCTCCCTCCTCCGCATACCCTTATGGTGGTCATCTACAAGACAGTAGTCGAGAGAGAGGAGGCCACCAGCATGAGAAAGTGCTTCTTCTGGTCTGGACTGAAGCAGATGAGCTGGAGTTTCTAAGGCAGCAGACATTGAGTTCCCCTCACAGTTCTGTGTTAGTGGGGAACTTGGACACTGATGAGTGGTGGGTACAACAAGAGAAACGAGTGTGATCAGTGGGAGGGGGAAGGAAACTGATGATTGGTAGTAGGGAGGACCCTTGAGAGAGGACACTGTATAAAAAGTGGGGGAGAGGAGAGACATGCATCTGTGACCTGGAAGCTCCACAGGGCTTAGCAGATCACGCATGTGCAGTCTTATGTCTGTTGGTCCACTGAGATCAGTTATTACTCAGCTTCACACAGATGCTAACTGCAGAGTTAGTGCTGGTAACGTTCAACCAGTTTCCCACCAGAAGAAAAACATACAGTGCTGGATTGTGCAATTTCTTTTTGTTCCTGAGGGAATCCATCAATTTATAAGTCACTCATCAAACTCCTTGTGCTAATTTCTCCAACAATTGTTTGGTACTTTCCTGCACTCATTTTTCCTGTGTCATTGCCACAAGGAATGTTTTAAGTGACATTGCACCATCCCGGATGCTATCCCACATACTATATTGGAAGTATCATAGACTTTTTTGAAGAAGTTGTTTGCTCACTTTATGCGATGCATATAAATAGCTATTACCGATTGAAATGTAAGTGACCTCAAATATTGGGGCTTCATATACATTTTACTACAATTTTATTCAATTAGCAGGGCTACGTTTTTCTGTTTTTCCAGCATTATAAAATTGCATTCCATGTAATATATACAATACTTTTTACCACGAGGGCCCGGTGGCATACTTATGTTGTGGTTATTTTAGATTTTACGGTTTTATTATTTTATTGGTATATGTTTTAATAAAATTTATAGTTTGGAAAGTACTATCATGATATATTAAATCTTAGTTATATATGTATCTTATTGAAATGTTTTGAAAGCTATAAATTATTGTTATATTTTGGTGTGTGTATGGATGCCACATATTGTGCACTTGATATTGCATTGAGGTTGGCTTCCTTATAATCTTGATTTGATTAGTCTCCTCCTATTGCAGTCTTTTCATGCAGCGCATCCCTCCTGTCTGATACCTAACATGCACCATCTTGAGATTACAGCATTAGCTAGAGGCTATACCATTCCGCCTGCCGAGGGAACAGTTTAATTATCATTACCTTCTACATTCACCTAAATAAGCTACAGATCATAGGAATACAGTCAGGAGAAGGAGCTGTGAGCTCCTCTATTTTAACTGTGTGACAGCAGTTGTTTGATCATCATCAGTAACTGTGACAAGAGTGTCTTTGTCCTCCTCTAAAAAAGTATGTTAGGCTGAAAGAAGACAATGTCCATCTAGTTCAGCCTTAATGTCTGTATCCTGTAATATCATAACATTCTAGAAAGACATCTAGTCCGCTTTTAAACTCCTCTTTCAATTTTGCTATCACCACATCCTCAGGTAGAGAGTCCAACAGTTTCACTGCTCTTACAGTAAAGAACCACCTTCTATGTTGGTGATGAAACCTTTGTTTCTCTAAATGTAGAGGATACCCTCTTGGTACCATCATAGTCCTGGTAATAAACACATCATGGGATCTAGACAGTTCTGTGGTTTTATGCAACACCATAACATAGTCTGTGAAACTGATTAGTTTCAGATAGTATAAACCTGAGTAGATCTGAACTTGTAAGAATTGAGATCACATGACCATCTGAGGAGAAAGAGGTCATGAGTTTCAGATAGAAAGTAATAACTAACCAAGGTATTACTAGCCAACTTATATATACTCGGGGGTAGGTTAGCTACTAGAGATGACCGAACGTACTCGTCCGAGCTCGATGCTCGGGCGAATATTAGGGTGTTCGGGATGCTCGTTACTCGTAACGAGTACCACGCGGTGTTCGGGTTACTTTCACTTTCTTCCCTGAGAAATTTGCGCGCTTTTCTGGCCAATTGAAAGACAGGGAAGGCATTACAACTTCCTCCAGTGTTGTTCCAGCCCTATACCACCCCCCTGCAGTGAGTGGCTGGGAAGATCAGATGTCACCCGAGTATAAAAGTCGGCCCCTCCCGCGGCTCGCCACACATGCCTTGTGAGTTAGCTGAGGGACAGTGGTATCGTGCTGGAGCTGCTGTAGGGAGAGCGTTAGGAGTTAGTGTAGGCTTCAAGAACCCAAAGGTCCTTTTTAGGGCCACATCTACCTGTGTGCAGGCTGCTGCTAGCAGTGGTTTTTTTGTTTTTTTTCTCAAAATCGGCAGTGCAGAGCATTGCACCCGGCATTAGGGACAGAAGTGGTGCTTAGGCAGGGAGAGTGTTAGGAGTGAGTGTAGCCTTCAAGAACCTCAACGGTCCTTTCTAGGGCCAAATTTAACCGTGTGCAGTACTGTGCTGGCTGCTGTTAGCAGTGTTGCATATTTTTTTTTTTCTAAAAATCGTCTGTGCAGAGCATTGCACCCTCCATTGATACTACAGGGACAGAATTGTGTAGGCAGGGCCACAACACAGTTATTGTTCATTGAATATACGCAGTGGGGCCTTTCCTTTGCAAAAAAGGGAAAAAATTATATTTGGCCTGCCTGTGTCAGTCCTAAGGTCTCCGTGTACGTGTGTGCTGCGTGGAGAACGTACAAAAATCAGACGCAACCAGCTACGGTTTACTGCAGGCTTGCGCCATTTTCTTTCCTGACTGGCAAATACCTGCTCTGCCAGAGTTAATAACTCTGCTACACTAAAGTTGTGGGACACTTTTTCTGGGCCACACCACAGTTATTAAACGTATTGTTCATTGAATATACGCAGTGGGGCCTTTCCTTTGCAAAAAAGGGAAAAAATTATATTTGGCCTGCCTGTGTCAGTCCTAAGGTCTCCGTGTACGTATGTGCTGCGTGGAGAACGTACAAAAATCAGACGCAACCAGCTACGGTTTACTGCAGGCTTGCGCCATTTTCTTTCCTGACTGGCAAATACCTGCTCTGACAGAGTTAATAACTCTGCTACACTAAAGTTATGTGACACTTTTTCTGGGCCACACCACAGTTATTAAACGTATTGTTCATTGAATATACGCAGTGGGGCCTTTCCTTTGCAAAAAAGGGAAAAAATTATATTTGGCCTGCCTGTGTCAGTCCTAAGGTCTCCTTGTACATGTGTGCTGCGTGGAGAACGTACAAAAATCAGACGCAACCAGCTACGGTTTACTGCAGGCTTGCGCCATTTTCTTTCCTGACTGGCAAATACCTGCTCTGCCAGAGTTAATAACTCTGCTACACTAAAGTTGTGTGACACTTTTTCTGGGCCACACCACAGTTATTAAACGTATTGTTCATTGAATATACGCAGTGGGGCCTTTCCTTTGCAAAAAAGGGAAAAAATTATATTTGGCCTGCCTGTGTCAGTCCTAAGGTCTCCGTGTACGTGTGTGCTGCGTGGAGAACGTACAAAAATCAGACGCAACCAGCTACGGTTTACTGCAGGCTTGCGCCATTTTCTTTCCTGACTGGCAAATACCTGCTCTGCCAGAGTTAATAACTCTGCTACACTAAAGTTGTGTGACACTTTTTCTGGGCCACACCACAGTTATTAAACGTATTGTTCATTGAATATACACAGTGGCGCCTTTCCTTTGCAAAAAAGGGAAAAAATTATATTTGACCTGCAGGCTTGCGCCAATTTATTTCCTGCCTGTGAAATCAAATCACTGGTAATACAGCATGCTGAGGGGTAGGGGTAGGCCTAGAGGACGTGGACGCGGCCGAGGACGCGGAGGGCCAAGTGAGGGTGTGGGCACAGGCCGAGCTCCTGATCCAGGTGTGTCGCAGCCGACTGCTGCGTGATTAGGAGAGAGGCACGTTTCTGGCGTCCCCACATTCATCGCCCAATTAATGGGTCCACGCGGGAGACCTTTATTAGAAAATGAGCAGTGTGAGCAGGTCCTGTCCTGGATGGCAGAAAGTGCTTCGAGCAACCTATCGTCCAGCCACAGTTCTGCGCCGTCCACTGCTGCAAATCCCAATCCTCTGTCTGCTGCTCCTCCTTCCTCCCAGCCTCCTCACTCCACTACAATGACACATGCTCAGGAGTGGGAAGACTCCCAGGAACTGTTCTCGGGCCCCTGCTCAGATTGGGCAGCAGTGGTTCCTCTCCCACCAGAGGAGTTTATCGTCACTGATGCACAACCATTGGAAAGTTCCCGGGGTCCGGGGGATGAGGCTGGGGACTTCCGCCAACTGTCTCAAGAACTTTCTGTGGGTCAGGAGGACGATGACGATGAGACACAGTTGTCTTGCAGTGAGGTAGTAGTAAGGGCAGTAAGTGCGAGGGAGGAGCGCACAGAGGATTCGGAGGAAGAGCAGCAGGACGATGAGGTGACTGACCCCACCTGGTGTGCAACGCCTACACAGGACAGGTCTTTAGAGGGGGAGGCACGGGCAGCAGCAGGGCAGGTTGCAAGAGGCAGTGCGGTGGCCAGGGGTAGAGGCAGGGCCAGACCGAATAATCCACCAACTGTTTCCCAAAGCGCACCCTCGCGCCATGCCACCCTGCAGAGGCCGAGGTGCTCTAAGGTCTGGCAGTTTTTCACAGAGACGCCTGACGACCGACGAACAGTGGTGTGCAACCTTTGTCGCGCCAAGATCAGCCGGGGAGCCACCACCAACAGCCTCACCACCACCAGCATGCGCAGACATATGATGGCCAAGCACCCCACAAGGTGGGACGAAGGCCGTTCACCGCCTCCGGTTTGCACCGCTGCCTCTCCCCCTGTGCCCCAACCTGCCACTGAGATACAACCCCCCTCTCAGGACACAGGCACTACCGTCTCATGGCCTGCACCCACACCCTCACCTCCGCTGTCCTCGGCCCCATCCACCAATGTCTCGCACCGCACAGTCCAGCCGTCGCTAGCGCAAGTGTTGGAGCGCAAGCGCAAGTACGCCGCCACGCACCCGCACGCTCAATCGTTAACCGTCCACATAGCCAAATTTATCAGCCTTGAGATGCTGCCGTATAGGGTTGTGGAAACGGAGGCTTTCAAAGCTATGATGGCGGCGGCGGCCCCGCGCTACTCAGTTCCCAGTCGACACTACTTTTCCCGATGTGCCGTCCCAGCCCTGCACGACCACGTCTCCCGCAACATTGTACGCGCCCTCACCAATGCGGTTAGTGGCAAGGTCCACTTAACTACGGACACGTGGACAAGCACAGGCGGGCAGGGCCACTACATCTCCCTGACGGCACATTGGGTGAATTTAGTGGAGGCTGGGACAGAGTCAGAGCCTGGGACCGCTCACGTCCTACCCACCCCCAGAATTGCGGGCCACAGCTCGGTGGTGGTATGTTCGGCAGTGTATGCTTCCTCCACTAAAGCACCCTCCTCCTCCTCCTCCTCAACCTCTGTCTCGCAATCTAGATGTGTCAGCAGCAGCAGGACGTCGCCAGCAGTCGGTGTCGCGCGGCGTGGCAGCACAGCGGTAGGCAAGCGTCAGCAGGCCGTGCTGAAACTACTCAGCTTAGGAGATAGGAGGCACACGGCCCACGAACTGCTGCAGGGTCTGACAGAGCAGACCGACCACTGGCTTGCGCCGCTGAGCCTCCAACCGGGCATGGTCGTGTGTGACAACGGCCGTAACCTGGTGGCGGCTCTGCAGCTCGGCAGCCTCACGCACGTGCCATGCCTGGCCCACGTCTTTAATTTGGTGGTTCAGCGCTTTCTGAAAAGCTACCCACGCTTGTCAGACCTGCTCGTAAAGGTGCGCCGGCTCTGCGCACATTTCCGCAAGTCCCACACGGACGCTGCCACCCTGCGCACCCTGCAACATCGCTTTAATCTGCCAGTGCACCGACTGCTGTGCGACGTGCCCACACGGTGGAACTCTACGCTCCACATGTTGGCCAGGCTCTATGAGCAGCGTAGAGCTATCGTGGAATACCAACTTCAACATGGGCGGCGCAGTGGGAGTCAGCCTCCTCAACTCTTTTCAGAAGAGTGGGCATGGTTGGCAGACATCTGCCAGGTCCTTGGAAACTTTGAGCAGTCTACCCAGGTGGTGAGCGGCGATGCTGCAATCATTAGCGTCACCATTCCTCTGCTATGCATCTTGAGAAGTTCCCTGCAAACCATAAAGGCAGCCGTTTTGCGCTCGGAAACGGAGGCGGGGGAAGACAGTATGTCGCTGGATAGTCAGAGCACCCTCCTGTCTATATCTCAGCGCATTCAGGAGGAGGAGGAGGAGGAGCATGAGGAGGATGAGGAGGAGGGGGAAGAGACAGCTTGGCCCACTGCTGACGGTGCCCCTGCTGCTTGCCTGTCATCCTTTCAGCGTGTATGGCCTGAGGAGGATGAGGAGGAGGAGGAGGAGGAGGAGGAGGATCCTGAAAGTGATCTTCCTAGTGAAGACAGCCATGTGTTGCATACGGGTACCCTGGCACACATGGCTGACTTCATGTTAGGATGCCTTTCTCGTGACCCTCGCGTTGCACGCATTCTGGCCACTACGGATTACTGGGTGTACACACTGCTCGACCCACGCTATAAGGAGAACCTTCCCAGTCTCATTCCCGAAGAGGAAAGGGGTTTGAGAGTGTTGCTATACCACAGGACCCTGGCGGACAAGCTGATGGTAAAATTCCCATCCGACAGCGCTAGTGGCAGAAGGCGCAGTTCCGAGGGCCAGGTAGCAGGGGAGGTGCGGAGATCGAGCAGCATGTACAGCCCAGGCAGTGCAACAGTCTTTAAGGGCCTGGACAGCTTTATGGCTCCCCACCAAGACTGTGTCACCGCTCTCCAGTCAAGGCTGAGTCGGCGGGAGCACTGTAAAAGGATGGTGAGGGAGTACGTAGCGGATCGCACAACCGTCCTCCGTGACGCCTCTGCCACCTACAACTACTGGGTGTCGAAGCTGGACACGTGGCCTGAACTAGCGCTGTATGCCCTGGAGGTGCTTGCTTGTCCTGCGGCTAGCGTCTTGTCGGAGAGGGTGTTTACTGCGGCTGGGGGAATCATCACAGATAAGCGTACCCGCCTGTCAACCGACAGTGCCGACAGGCTAACACTCATCAAGATGAACAAAGCCTGGATTTCCCCAGACTTCTCTTCTCCACCAGCGGACAGCAGCGGTACGTAAGCAATACGTAGGCTGCACCCGCGGATGGAAGCTACGTTCTCTCTCACCATCTAAAACGGGGACATTTCTGCTTCATCAATCTGTGTCTAATATTCCTCCTCCTCCTCCTGCTCCTCCTCCTGAAACCTCACGTAATCACGCTGAACGGGCAATTTTTCTTAGGGCCACAAGGCTCACTCATCTAATTTTTCTAAACAATTTTTATATGTTTCAATGCTCTTAAAAGCGTTTAAACTTTAACTTGAACCAATTTTTCGTTAAACTGGGCTGCCTCCAGGCCTAGTTACCACTTAAGCCACATTAACCAAAGCGATTAATGGGTTTCACCTGCCATCTTGGTTGGGCATGGCCAATTTTTACTGAGGTACATTAGTACTGTTGGTACACCAATTCTTTGGGGCCCTCACCTACAGTGTAATCATAGCAATTTGTATGTTCTTCGCCTGCACTCATGGTACAGAAGTGTGTGTGGGGTTGGCCTACACTTTAGCTACATAAATGTAACTTGGGCCTTGGCTATACTGCAGCTACTGAAATGGAACTAAGACTGCGCTCCCACTATACTGCTACTTCGGAATTGTTACTGGGGCCTGTCTTGAGTGCTACTATTGCTGACATGGAACGAACACTGCGCTCCCGCTATACTGCTGCTTCGGAAATGTTACTGGGGCCTGTCTTGAGTGCTACTATTGCTGACATGGAACGAAGACTGCGCTCCCGCTATACTGCTGCTTCGGAATTGTTACTGGGGCCTGTCTTGAGTGCTACTATTGCTGACATGGAACGAACACTGCGCTCCCGCTATACTGCTGCTTCGGAATTGTTACTGGGGCCTGTCTTGAGTGCTACTATTGCTGACATGGAACGAAGACTGCGCTCCCGCTATACTGCTGCTTCGGAATTGTTACTGGGGCCTGTCTTGAGTGCTACTATTGCTGACATGGAACGAAGACTGCGCTCCTCCTATAATGCTGCTAGTGATATGTTAGTGGGGCCTGTCCTAATGCTACGGCTGAAATGTTACGAATTCTGGGCTCTGCCTATACCGCTGCTAATGGTATGTCTCTGGGGTGTGGAAACAGAGGCTTCCCAAAGACATGATGGCGGCGAGGCCATTTCCCACCAACGCGGTTACTGTTAAGGTGCATATAACCACGGACACGTGGAGAGGACACGTAGTGCCTCAAAAACATCCCCCTCCTCCTCCAACAGGGAAAACATTCTTGGCAAATGCCTTTGCATTGGTTCGCCTGGTGGCAGTCCAAGAATTTCACCTTTACCGACACTACAAGAGAGCCCCCCCACCATCCCCCCGCCACGGCCCACTTAATCCTGGCCACATTCCGAAAACCAACAAAATAAAACCGCGCTACTAGGTCCGCAGTCACCACCACATTACCACCAACGCGGTTACTGTTAAGGTACATATTACCAGTCTGACTGGGGCATGCAGACATCTTTACAGAATGAATTGTGTGTGGCACATAGGTTCCCCATTGCTATACCCACGTGTGCAGCTCCTGATGGCGGTGGCACAGGATTCTATTTCTCATTGCTTCTGTACAGCATTGTGGGCTATCGCCCCACCACTTTTAAAGAGGGTCGCTGCCTAGCCGTGCCAACCCCTCTGCAGTGTGTGCCTGCGGTTCCTCCTCATGGCAGACGCACTTATAAATAGACATGAGGGTGGTGTGGCATGAGGGCAGCTGAAGGCTGCGCAGGGACAGTTTGTTGTGCGCTGTGGACACTGCGTCGTGCGGAGGGGGGGGGGGTTGGGCAGCATGCAACCCAGGAGAAGTGGCAGCGGAGTGTCATGCAGGCAGTGATTGTGCTTTGTTGGAGGTAGTGTGGTGCTTAGCTAAGGTATGCGATGCTAATGAGGGCTTTTCAGAAGTAAAAGTTGTTGGGAGGGGGGGGGCCCACTCTTGCCGGTATTGTGGCTTAATAGTGGGACCTGTGAACTTGAGATGCAGCCCAACACGTAGCCCCTCGCCTGCCCTATCCGTTGCTGTGTCGTTCCCATCACTTTCTTGAATTGCCCAGATTTTCACACATGAAAACCTTAGCGAGCATCGGCGAAATACAAAAATGCTCGGGTCGCCCATTGACTTCAATGGGGTTCGTTATTCGAAAGGAACCCTCGAGCATCGCGATAGTTTTGTCCCGAATAACGAGCACCCGAGCATTTTGGTGCTCGCTCATCTCTAATAGCTACATCATTAATTAAAAAAAAAAATCACTGCAGAGGCCCTTTAAGATTTCTTCTTAGAAAACCCACAAAACTGGAGAGACAATAAATTCCTCCCCCCCCCCCCCACCTTGTACTTGCACTCTCAACTCTTTAAATCAGAATTCAACTGTTGTCTAACAAAATAAATAGAAGTATTCAGTGAGGTAAAGGAAAGTTGTATGCAAACACCAATTAGTGAGCTCTATGTTTACAATCAAAACTTAGCGGCCAGTTTAGAGGCAGTCAAATATATCAATAACAAACACTTTGAGGTTCTCTCAACACAGATCCCAAACAGATCCTTGATAGTATGAGGACTTCCTTATATAGCGCCTCCTCTCCAATAAACAGCCAAAGTTAAAGAATGGTTTTCATCCCTAAACCTTTTAGCTCTATTTTATGACTATGGTGCATCTCTCAGCTCTCCGATCACAGAGGAAGAAGTTTTGGAAGCGATTAATTCTCTTTTTAACTCCAAGCACCGTGGCCCAGATGGCTTTTCCCCTCTATTCTATAAGAAATTGGCACACATCTTAGTTCCACACCGTACTACTTATTGCCACTATTTATATATCACAAGACACACCTCCCCTGGACTTTTCCCAGGCAAATATCTACATGATTCCAAAACCAAGAAACGACCCACATTGTAATAACCTCCACCCCATCTCAGTGTTGAATATTGATTACAATCTATTTACTAACATTTTTGCAACCAGGGTGGTTGCCTTGATTTCATTCCCTAAAGACAAATGATAAATAACATAATATAATAATAATATTAATATTTCTCACGGTACTGCAAGTTGGCAACAAGTAATGCTTTTAAGTTTTGATATTAACCCCTTAACGCTACGTAAACATACATCCTGGGCACGTGGTATGTAATGCAGAAGGACATAAACTTATGTCCTGGGGATGTAGGGTGGTCGCAAGAAATCGATGTCTAAATTTCTTTGACGGGAACCCCTAAAAGATGCCAATTGGTGTAAAAATGAGATTGTTTCAGCTCAATCGGATAACGTTAAGATTTGCCTCATTAACCTTAAAGTAGTACAAAACACCTGTTTTTAAAAAAAAAATCTGTGTTTTTCCTCTATAAAATTTGAACGGTTTATCCTAGGAGCGTGTTATTTTTTTAGTTCTATAGAACATGTTCCTGGCTTTAATTTTTACTCCAACAACTTGGTTGACAAACTTACAAATTGGAAGATATTTGACTTTTTCGTGGACCAGACCCGGAAAAACGCCATTTTATAAAAAAAAAAGTAAAAATTCTCTATAAACTTGATAAAATTACTAAAATCAATTTTCCATGTCTGGTCCATGAAAAGTCCAAATATCTTCCGATCTGCACGTTTATCAAACAAGCTGTAGAAGTGAAAATTGAAGCCAGAAATTTTCTCTACACAACTAAAAAAACAAAACGTTTTTGGGATAAACCTTTGAAGTGGAAAAGCACAGATTTTTTTGAACCATAAAGAACAGCTAAAAAATTGTTTTTTTTTGATAACTAATTATATTTCCGCATTTCCACTGATTAATGGATCTGTGAAGTTAGTATG
Organism: Eleutherodactylus coqui; assembly: GCF_035609145.1. Lineage (NCBI taxonomy): Eukaryota > Metazoa > Chordata > Amphibia > Anura > Eleutherodactylidae > Eleutherodactylus > Eleutherodactylus coqui. Next base: position 307,273,610 of record NC_089837.1, read on the forward strand.
CTAAGGCTGCCTTCACACGGGCGAAAACATTGTGCGAGATTTGCGCATTGCGAGATGCACAACTATGAGCCCCATTCTTTTGAATCGGGTCATACATATTAGCGATGTTTTCCTGCATGGCACCGCAATGTGATACTAAGCAGGGAACAAATCACAGCATGTTTTATCTTTCTGTGTGCTCTCACATCGCACCGCCAATTGTTTTCAATTGGGGCCGGTTGCAACATCACAAAGTCTCCCATTGAGACAACGTATGGAATGTCCTTTATGAACTCATTACTGACCCCCTTACACTTATTGCTACTATTGTTTATCCACATAGAAGAAAATGAAACATTTAACAAAGAAGACAGCTTGAATACTTTACGTATCTATTTACTGTGCAAGCATTCTTCATACTTGAGATTTACATTGTGGAACAATGAAAACAATACCTTAGATGGTTGCATTCATGAAAAATGAACACTGACCTATATAGGTCTATGGCCACAACTCCTGGGGAATGTAAATGTTGTGTTCTATATCTGTGTGAAAAGATGACCCAGAATAGCCAATTAAAGTGAATGCTTAGCAATTCAGCAGCAGCAATACCTGAAACATATTGTAGTAGCAGCTACATTCTATGTAATATATGCTACAAAACTCTGAGAAATAGGTCACAGGTAAACATGAGAGCCATACAATAAGGGATTAATCATACAGACACTTCTTTAGTACAGATCTTATTTAGCTGTTTTCTGAACATCACGTACATGGCCCGTATTTAGCTGTAAATAGAAAACTAGTGATAGTAAGGTGTTTTGTTTAAAATGCAACTTTTAATAAGTCATACAGTGGCAGGCGTTAAATTTTGCTAAAAAACATTGTGTTCTTTAATCGCTTAATGACGCAGCCCTTTTTTTTCTTCTATTTTTGTTTTTTTCCTCACCCCTTTTAAAAAATCATAACTCCTTTGTATTTTTCAGTGGTACTATCGAATGTACCATATAATGTACTGAAAAACGTAAAAAAAATTCTAAGTGGAGTAAAATAAAAAAAAGAAAGAAATTCCACTATCTGTCAGTGCATCTTGTTTATACGGCACATAAACTGCAACAAAAATGACCTGATAACTTTATTCTATGGATCAGTGTGATTACTACGTTACCAAACATCTATAGTTTTGTTTTTGCTGTACTACTTTTATTTTTTTTCAAAAAAATTTAATTTTTTTAAATTATTTTCTGCCGCCATCTTCCATGACATAGTTGTGCGAGGGCTTATTTTTTGTAAGACATCCTGTAGTTTACAATAGTATCATTTAGACTTTTTTATCGCTTTTTATTCCATTTCTTCTGGGGGACAGGGTGCCTAAAAAAGGGCATTTCTGGTGTTATTTTTTTTTCAGACTATGTTCACAGTGTGGGGTAATTAATGCACTACTTTGATAGATTGGACTTTTACAGATGTGGCGATACCAAATATGTATTTTTGTTTTATGATTTTGATTTTTTTATTATAGATATGGCAAAAGGGGGGTGATTTAAACTTTGATACTTTTTTTTTCAAAAAGTAAAACTTTATTGATCTCATTCTTACTTTTTTTTAGTCCCCCTAGGGGACCACAACTAGCAATGCTTTGATCGCTCCTGCAGTATGATGTAATGCTATGGCATTACTGCACTCTAACAGGCAGTCTATCAAGTCACACCATGGGAATGGCTTGATGGGCAGTCTGCTAAGGCAGCCCTGGTGCCTTTCAGAAGGCCACCGGCTGCCATGACACCCAACGTCTCCCTGCGATCTCATCGCGGGAAAAGGGGGACCATACAGGACCCCTGAACATTGTTTGGGGGATTTAAATTGCCGCTGTCAGAATTGACAGCGGCATTAAAGGGTTTACAGCCACGAACGGCCACATAGCCGATTGCAGCTATTGCCCGCGAGCTATCAGCTGTAATGAACAACTGACTCCCACGCTGTATAAAGAGAGATTGCCCTGCGATCTCTCTTCATACATACCCTGATGCTGCATGATGTAAATGTACGTCATATAGCAGGAAGTGGTTAATAAACTTTGTAATATGTGACACTTTTGCTGGTACCCTTGAGTACTTTTTCGCCTCTTTCAAAATTGTCAGTTGTGCTTTTAGAGTGATCTTAAAGGAGTTTTGCAGGTACAAAATGGAAATTCTGTAAAATTTAAGAGGTACAGCTAACTTGAGGCAACCTGAAGCTTTTATTCGCTGCTCTGGACCCTCTTCATCCAATGTCCTGTTGTGTTTACATGCATCACTTCCGCAGTAAACGCAACAACAGACTGTTACCTACAACTCCCAGCATGCATTCAGCTTGTTTATCTGCCAGCACTGTAGCTATGCCCAAATCTCACAGGTCCTACAACTTACTAGCGCCAACTTCCCATTCAGAGGGCCAGAGAAAGCCGGCCGAAGCAAACAGACAGGACCCTCGGACACTCTGGACTGCACATGAATACAGCGCAGTGCTTCCATTCCTGTCCTCCCATCATGCATTGCTGACAGAATGTTGGAGGCTATGGACAGGGGAGGAAGCAGCAAATGTGGACACGATGTCAAAGGAGAGGGAGATATTTTTCAAATAGACGGTCACATGACTTAGATAGAAAATGAGGAAAGTAGCTAGAAACTGCTGCAGATTTACTTCTTGCGATGATGTACATTAGATTTAAAAATGTTAGTCGGTGCCCTAAATACCCATTTAACTAGACTACCACTGCTAGGGTGAGTAGCAACTGTTGTGAATTTTTCCATTTGTATATAATTTGTTTAACTTTGGATTGATGTACACCAAGGCTTTTAGTAATGGTTTTGTAGCTTTTTTATACATCTTCTTCCAAGGTCTCCTGAAAGTTGTTTGTATTGTGGCATGGGTCACACTAACCAATCTTTCTTGAAAAGAACAGATTTGGCAGTAACCATACATTGTGCCTTCATTTAATGGCCAAAGTACCTGTGAAGCCCACACTTCCAATCTGATCTGAATAATTAAAACATCTTTTGCCAATTACCTTAAAGAAGTTATTAGCACAGAGGTTCACTAACTTTTTCATCCTGCACTCTGGATGTGTACTCAGTGTGCTCAATAAAGGACATAAATGGTATAAATGTGTGTTTTTAGTTTAGTTAGATTGTGTTTGTCTATCACTATGACTTAGATAACAATTGGCCACATTTTATTAGTAATCAATGCAGAATAAGAATTCACTTACTTTTTTCATGCCACAGTATGTGTATAAGCAGAAAAAACAAAGGCAATTGATTTCTGCATTAGAGCTGTACATGGTCTCATTAGAAAGTTTGTGTTACGCTGCTCAAGTTCTGGAGAGCAGCCGCTATCGTGCTCCTTGTCAGGCACTTGAGTTGAAACGCTGGCAGCCTGTGTCAAGCAGTTCAGCTGAATGTGAGTGATACGGCTACGGTAGGTTCGGGTGCCGCAGCCTTTAATTCTAGATAACAGCCTAAATGTACTGGGGCCACCGTTTAGCACTCTTGTAAGAATAAATACAATAGGAAACGCTAGAGTTTCCCTTTAAATGTATTTTATTTAGTAAGCGTGAATAAGACTACACAATCACCATCCATCTTCTCCCAATGTACCTGTTCGTAAGACCTGCACATATTGTTAGGTTCTGCTTTGATCAAAATGTAATTCAAAATAAATACTTTTTTCCTGCATGTGAGACTTTCTCCTCTTCAACTCAGACCAGATGGCTCACTGCACTATGAAATGAAAACCATATGAATCAATTTTCTTGCTAGAGTGTAAAAAGTATACCTTTCATCGTGTTCTCTACATGATGTGGAGGATGAATGGAAGTCTGGCCTGTTTGATGTAGGCTTTTTGTGAGATCAACAGTGGAAATCAAAACTTAAAAAATAGGGGCTACTTGTGTCAGATAAACTGTTCTTCACTGTCAGGCCTATGTGTGTTTTTATAATTTGATCTGGTGCATTGTGTGAAACAGCATATTGATCCAGGAGGCTAGTCCTTAGATCTCTTCTGCTGCAAGGAACTGCAGGATACATCAGTATATCCAAAATGTGGTGAGCTTAAAGAGAACCTATCACATCCTCTAAAACTTCTGCTGTCAGTTCCAGTCCATCAGCACCACTTTTTATTTTACCAATGGCCTCCTTATCCTGATATTGGTGCTGCTTGTCTCCACTCCTGATACATACTGTACGCCTGTCAGGCTACAGTACTTTGAAAACTGAGCTTGATATCGTGACAGAGGAGATCACACTCTTTTTAGTCATTCTGACACTGTGCACACTGATTGAAGAGTATTAGAAATGTAAAAGTCTACTCCCTAATCTATTGGAGTGCCAGTATCTGTCCACTTCACATAGCCCGGGTGCAACGTTAAAGGGCCCAGGTATAAAGTTCAGCTCAGTCCCCCCCCCCCCCCCCCTTTCTTATCGCACTTGATGAATGCTGGCCGTAGTCTGCTCTAAACTTTCTGCAGCATCACTGGGTCCCTTAGGAAGCCCACCCATGCAACACTAGCAACCAGGGATGTTTCTTAAGTCTGAAAAGATTAGGGGCATGAGCTAGCGGTTTAGCTCTAGGATCTAGGATACCTCAAAATAATGCAGTTACCATATAATAATTAGACACCAGCTCTACACAGTGATTACATTGCATTTAGAGTTACTTTATACAGGATGACTGTCGGTAGCATAAACACCCAACAGTTGCCCCATTGACTATTGTTCCTGCGCTTTCACACAGCAGTGATAGTCATTCAGTGAATGGGGGTGAAGTGCACTGGAGATCTCTACCTGCTGCCCATCTTCATTCAAAGATGACCAACTGCCTTTTTAAATCAAGTGACTTACTAGTCATTTAGTTTCAGTGAGCCAAAAAAATGAGTGATTTGTTGCTCAATACCTAGTTGGGTCCCGTGTTTACACAAGACAACTATCACTTTATTGGCAGTTAGTTGCAAAGCTTCCCTTACCGCCATCACAGGTGACATCTCTCTGACAGGTGACATCTGTTGCTGTTTATTATTATTTTTCAGTCAAGTATCCAGCTCAGAGGTATCCCTCAAGACCCAAACCTTAAAGGGGTTGTCTCGCGGCAGCAAGTGGGGTTATACACTTCTGTATGGCCATATTAATGCACTTTGTAATGTACATCGTGCATTAAATATTGGCCATACAGAAGTTATACACTTACCCCCTCCGGTGTTGGCGTCCCCGTCTCCATGGCGACGAGCAAACTGCTTCTCTGGTCGCCGGAACAGTCGGGCTTGCACAGACAGGAATCCCCTTCTGGAAGATCCTTGCTCACGAGCTGCATCCTGGCTCCTCCCCCTTCTCAGCGTCATCGCGTAGCTCAGCCCCCATCACATGGTGCCGATCAGCCAATGGAGAAGAACATCCATGGTGCACCATGGGAGAAGACCCGCAGTGCACCATGGGAGAAGACCAGCGGTGCACCTTGGGAAATGACGGCGGCCATCTTGGAAGAAGAATTTTTATAACTTCACGAAACGATCTAACGGTGAGTAGAAACTCTCTTTAAAATCGCTTTCCACGGGTAGATTATCATGTTTGCTTTAGGAGGGGGACTGGGCAGAGAAAAAATTTACAATTTTGCTGTAGGACAACCCCTTTAAAGCATGCAGTCATCTGTATCTGCACCCACCCCTAAACCATACAGCCTGCAGTCATCCGCACCTGTACCGACACCTAAACCATACAGCCTGCAGTCATCTGCACATGTACCCATACCTAAACTTTACAGGCTGCAGTCATTTGTATCTGTACCTATACGTAAACCATACAGACTGCAGTCATGTGTTCTCTTACCCTTACCTAAACCATACAGACTGCAGTCATCTGCACCTGTACCCACACCTAAACTTTACAGGCTGCAGTCATCTGCACCTGTACCCATACCTAAACTTTACAGGCTGCAGTCATTTGTATCTGTAGCTATACGTAAACCATACAGACTGCAGTCATCTGTTCTCATACCCTTACCTAAACCATATAGCCTGCAGTCATCTGCTCCTGTACCCATACCTGTACCATACAGCCTGCAGTCATCTGTGCCTGTACCCATAACTAAACCACAAAGCCTAGAGTCATCTGTACCTACACCCACACCTAAAGCATACAGCCTGCAGTCATCTGCAGCTGTACCCATAAATAAACTATAGACTGTAGTCATCTGAACCTGTACCTTTACCCAAACCATACATCCTGCATTTATCTGTACCTGTACCCATAGCTAATCCATACAGCCTGCAATCATCTTCACCTGTACCCATACATAAACTATACAGCTTGCAGTCATTAGTACCTGTACCGATACCTAAACTATACAGCCTGCAGTCATCTGTATCTGTACACATAGCTGTTCAGACCACTATCCAGCTCAAAGTTATATCTCAAGACCCAAACCATAAAGCATGTAATCATCTGCACTAGTACCTAAAACCATACAGACTGAAGTCATCTGCACCTGTACCCATGCCTAAACCATACAGCCTGCAGTCATCTGCATCTGTACCCATACCTAAACCATAGAGCCTGCAGTGATCTGCGCCTGTATCCACACCTAAAGCACACAGCCTGCAATTGTAGTGGCCTGATGTCTATATATCTGGCCCCTACTTAATAGTCATACATGTCATGTCTTCAGTGTAGATAGTTTTGTCTTTAGTTGCAGCATGTAAGAGATTAATGTTTGTGAATGTCTGGGATAAGTCTGGAAATTGTAACCAATTGTCTTGTCTTGTGGGTATGAAAGGTAAAAATAGGAGTGCAGTGTGTGCAAGAGAGGGTTTTTGAGAGAGCCACTGCTTCAACGGTAGAGTGTGGAGGGAGAGTGACGGCCATATGGGGTTACCTTCAATCCTTATGTGCTGAAGAATGTAAGCTGAGGAGAGGTATTCTGATGTTTCCATCCCAGGACCCCTAACTTGAGAGTGAATGGAGAAAGGAGCCCGCCGTGCAGTATTCAAGCTACTAACCGCAAGTGAGTGTCAGCGGAGTGTTGTGTCCACCTCCAGTGTGTTTGTCCAGGAGCGGAGCCGTACAGATAACTAAGCCTGTAGACCCGGTGTCATCCTGTGTCCCAGAGTGTGTGTTTATCCAGGAGCTCAGTCCTACAGATAACTAGGACATAACGCACAGACAGAACCACTTCTAAGGAATGGCAACAGGTTTGCCTTGCCGTTGCTTTAGTGGGAGTCGTATATGACTCCATTCAAAAGAATGGGGTTCATGTTCGTGCAAGATTTGTGCATCTCACAACACACAAATCTTGTGTGATTTTCTCAGCCGTGTAAAAGCGGCCTAAGAACAAGCCATATTTTATATAGACATATAAACATCATGCGGCTTCTTTCTGTGGTCAATCCAAAACAACCCCGTTTAACTTCTCTGCTGCTATACGAGCTTCCCCCCCAGAGGCAATATATCCTATTTACAATATCTCTCCCTAATAACAGACCACATGTTATATAGGAACATAAACATTATGCAGCTTCTCTATCCTGTGCTCAACTGTAAAATGGCCACTGGTTACACTGTGCCTATGTTTTATATGGCTAGGTCATATGATGCAGTCATCCAGTGAAACTGCTGCCCATATGAAAGATGGGGGATACATTTGGTGACATAATCAAGGCACCCTAGTTGCTAATTGACTGCACTTTGAACTCTGTAGTAGGCATTTTGAGAAATTTGATTTTCCCACCATTTGTTGTCAAAAATTGTCTCAGACTTACCTGATTTGATTTAGCAAAAATCGTGGATGTTTTACTGCCTGACCAATCACAATAAACAACACTAGTGCTAACCACTGCATAACACGAACTCCTCAAAAGACCTGTCATTTTGAAGATACTCTGATCCAGTCATCTAGACATTGCAATTTCTCTCTTGTTATAGTTGCCCAGTCTGTTATGCTTGCCCATTTTTCCTACTTTTAACACACAAAAAGGTGGGGGGTGTACAGGACTGCAGTATTTATGAACTGTCCTTAAAATAGGTTACCAATATCAGATGTGTGGGAGTCTCCTCTCAGGTTCCCTACTGTTCAGCTGTCTGAGGTGGGTGCAGCATTCAGATGAGAGCTACTATTACTTCACTGCATACCAAACACAGCATTGTACATTCCATAGTGTGCTTCCCTGGTATTACAGCTCCGTCTCATTCATTGAATGGTTCTTGGCTGCTCTCAGGCTATGGGACTGATAAATATGATGGCACAGGCCAAAGGTAAGATTGTGGCACTCACCCAAGCACCACAGAGTCTTCAAATAGCTCATAGGCAGGGATCCCTCCCAAGCACAAAATAATCTATATTTCTATAAAATCAACATAGTCGGCAGAACTTTACAAATCTGAGGGGAGCAGATATTGTTTCCTGAATATTGGTCATCAATTCTTTAGTTCTGCAAGACCTCTTTAGCTTCAAGAACTGACTGTTCACTTGCTGCCTAATTGTCTTGATTGGTGCTATTGTAACTAGATAATTAGTGTTATTCACGCCACTTGACAATGAGTTTAATGTTACAGTTAATCATTGTACTGTATATATTTTTATTAGCTTGATGTAGGGGGGTATGTACTTTGGGGCCTGTGTCCCTAATCTTTATAGACCCTATCAACGCCACTGCTTAATGCTATCCATTTTATTGAGTGGCATAAAGCACATTGGCACTGGAGACTACAACAGTTGAAATACGTTCTGATGAACCATACTTTGTAGTCCAAATATGTGATGTAAAAGTGGTGGGGAAAGAATAATGGTTTGAAACTATTTTCATGGTTTTGGATTGAAATCCTGTCCAGAAAAATAGAATCTATAGAAAATGTGGGATTAACTCCATATAAATATCCATGGTTTGGGAGTGAGTTGTTTAAGTCATACAGTATAGACAAGAAATGTAAGCAGCATATATTTCTAAGGAAAGTATTTTAGACATAAGCAGTGCATTCAGTCTGAGTATTGTTTTATCTTATTAGTGCCATTAATAATAATATTCCATTGATGTCATTGTAGACATTAGATTTCATTGGCATTTGATGGATAGAAATAATTTTGTTGTTATTCTAAGCCAAATATTTGCACGTTTTTCCATAATGTGTTTTAGATCAGATCTTCATTTAATACATGGTCTACTATTGTTCAGAAATGTTTGAAGAAGATCAAACACTCTATTGCATCACTGTCCAAACGCAATTTCACATTGGATGGCATCCCTTATATCAATCATATTTTGTTATGGTATTTATTAAAAAGAAGATTGAGTCGAAGATATTAAATTTTAAATTTATTACAATAATTATGATGATATAATCTAAAGTCTGTGTTAAAAATGACAGTGGATAAATGATAAGTGGGGGAAAAAATGCTCATTTTCATTTTTTGATTTTTGAATATTCTGCTTTTATGGATCTATTCTGAAGAGTCATGAAAACTGAGCAAAGCATTTTGGGGAGTGACATGTTTCAATCAAAAATGTTTCACAGGTTAGTTGCTTAAAGGGTGTTTCCGGGCAAGGACTATTGATGACCTATCCTCAGGATAGGTTGCAAATAGTTAATCACTGGGGACCCGCTGCTGGGTATCCCTGGTGATCACCTGATTGCTCAGGGCAGCCTTGAGTCATAGTAGACGGAAGCAGAAGTGCCCTAGCTGGCTTCACTCCCATTGAAATGAATGTGAGCTGAAATGACTATTGCACTAAAGGTGGACACTCACTTTCGATTTTGTTCCCTGCGATGTGACAGCGATGATTATGAAACCAATGATTTTCAATGGTTTCATACTCATTTGCAATGTTTCAGTAGAGCTTTGCATCGCAGAGAAGCAGCGTTAGCCCCATTAAAGACAAAGGGAGTATATCGCGAACTTCTGCCACAGGTGTGACAGGAGTTTCGTTCATCCCCACGGGGACTGCAGGGATGAAGGAATTCACTGTCACAGCTGTCACAGCTGTGGCAGAAGTCCAGGATGCTATCCTATTGCTTTCAATGGGGTCGGCGCTATTGATAAATAGCTAAGTGCTCCCTTTAATTGGCTGAGCGCTCAGCCAATCAGCACAGCCCTTTCAGGAGGCGAGGATTTTTAAATCCTCCCCTGCTAAAAGTGCTGGACAGCAGTGCAGGGGAGCCAGCCGCAGGACGCACCTGAGCGGAGGAGAGGTGAGTAAACAATTTTTTGTTTTATTTATCAGCTAGGGATGATTTTCAGGGCAGAGCTTATATTTCAAGCCCTTCTTCAAAATCATGTTGCGGGGCTTGCCTAAAAACCACTGCTTTCAACGGGGCCGGCAGCAGTAGTGCCGACCCCATTAAAAGCAATGGGATAGTATCCTGGACTTCTGCCACAGCTGTGACAGCTGTGGCAGAGGATTCCTTCATCCACGCGGTCCCCGAACATCAGAAGTGGAGAGCCACATTCATGGAGGTCAAGAAAAAGTCTAATCCAGGAATATCTCATACTCAATGGCATATCCTGCACATCTGAGGATTGTGGCAAATGGCAAGGTGCTATTTCTGCATTTACCTACCGAGGCCTTGGAATGGCTCCAAGCTCACCCTACATGAACTGAGAGTTAATAATATTTGCTAAATAACATTTTACATCCCACCTCATTTGCCCTTTTATCTCTTACCCACTACCCTTTTTTATCTTTCCCTTTTCCCTTTTCTCCTTGCTCTTCTTGCTTACTCTCCCCTTTCTCCCCTGTTTTGCCTTCATTTTCAGCTCCAAGAGACCTGGATGTTTTGGGTCAGCAGTCAAAAGGCAGACTGGCTCATACTCCTCAGCTTGGGAGCAACTCAAGTATAGAACAGTTACTGTATGGAAAAGGTATATCTGTACAGGTAATCTCAAAACTAGAAAAGTAGTCATCTTTCAGGGTTCTGAGGGGGCAGCCCCAATGCCTTTAATTATCCTTGTCCTATGTGACATTGCTGCTATACATTTATATTGGGCACACAGTGTAACCACTCTCATTACACTTACCATGTATCCCTACTTACTTTCTTTTCTTATAGGACATCTCAGATATATATGTTTTTTGGATGTCCCAAAAAAGCTGCATAAGCTGTTTTACTATGTTTAATGTTTCTATAATTGCTTTTGCATATTGGCACATGTATCTCTTGTAGGGATGAGCGAGTATACTCGCTAAGGCACTACTCGCTCGAGTAATGTGCCTTAGCCGAGTATCTCCCCGCTCGTCCCAAAAGATTCGGGTGCCGCCGCGGGGCGGGGAGCTGCGGGGGAGAGCAGGGAGGAATGGAGGGGAGATCTCTGTCTCCCTCTCTCCCGCTCGCTCTCCCCTGCTCCCTGCCGCAACTCCCCTGTCAGCTGCGGCGGCCCCCGAATCTTTAGGGATGAGCAGGGAGATACTCGGCTAAGGCACATTACTCGAGCGAGTAGTGCCTCAGCGAGTATACTCGCTCATCCCTAATCTCTTGCATACTTGCACTGTTACTTTATGCTATCAGTCATGTCTCCTGCAACTAACATTAATAGGTAGAAACCCTTGTCTTTAACATGTTTCACCTGGAATGTGCATGGCCTAGGTATGCCAGCTAAGGCTGCCTGTCCACAGGCGATTATCCGCAGGCAATAAATTGCCCTTAGATCACGCTCTGTAAAGTGTTATTTTATATATTTACACCCCATCATATAACAGCACACATGTCCTGCAAGTAGCCCTCACATTTGCACACTAATACCCACTTGCGCAAGTTTTATGCATGGAAGATTTCAACCAAACTATGGATGGCTTCAGAGACAGATTACAGACAAACTCCCACACCATTAATGGCGGAACCTCCCCAATAAAACAATTAATTGAAGGGGTGGGTTGGGTATATTTGTGGAGGTTACATCACCCAGATACTTCTAAATACACTTGCCACTCCCCTGGCCAAGGGTCCTTGTCAAGATTAGATTATATATTTAGCACCCCTTCATTAACCATCTTTTCCAGGATGGGCGGCGATGTATATCGGAACATAACCCAGTGGTATTAAGTTTACAATTTCCTAACCAGTCTATTGTTCTGACTTGAAAGTTACACCCATTTTGGCTGAAGTTAATAGGCCCCGATGACCACATTCCTGACCAGCTATCCTCCTTCCTTGAAATACATGACAATACCACTTTCACGCTTTGAAATGGGACATGCTTGAGGCGTATTTTAGAGGATGCATTAGTTCTACTATTTCATTTATTAAAAGAAGTAATTCTCAATCAGACTCTGAGTTAGAAACACAAGTGATGGAAGCTGAAAAGCTGTATATCTCCAACCCTACTAATGTCAATGAGACTGGTTGGCTAAGTCTGTTCCATTTGTATAAACACCAGCTTGCTATAAAAATCAATTGTAAACTTTTCTTCCCTAAACAATATTATTTTGAAATGGGCAACCAGTCTAGTCACCTCTTAGCAAATTTTATCAGGCAAAATGCTCAGTCTAATTCTGTCTTTAAAATGAAAGACCTAAATGGGGTGGAGCTTATAGAAGCATAATCCATCACACAACTCAATTTAAAGGGTAATACACCACCCTATATAGCTCCTTGAGCAATAAATTCCTATTAGATGCCCTAGCTTATTTAGAAGACCTCACTTTCCCAACCCTCTCAATAGAACAAGTTGCTTCACTGGATACTCCAATTTCACTGGAGGAGGTCCAACAAGTTATTGCAGATATGGCATTGAATAAGTCCCCTGGGCCTGATGGTCTTCCTATTGAGGTATACCAGAGATATTCAAAGCAACGTTCTCTAGTCCTACAGGCGATGCTACAGCAGGCTCATCTGGAAGGCTCCCTTCCCTTTTTTTTATGATGCCACCATCATAGTTCTAATAAAATCCAGAAAGGAGCCTATGGAGTGTGATTCCTATCGCCCAATATCACTACTTAACACTGATTATAAAATTCTAACCAAAATTCTAGTCGCTAGATTAAACCAAGTTATACTGTCTATGATTAATGATGATCAGACTAGCTTCATGCCTGGAAAATCCACCATTATAAATATTCGAAGAGTTCAGGCGACCATCCAATTTGGTCGACTATACAATATGCCCTGGGTGCTGTCTTCACTGGACACTATGAAGGCTATTGATTCCCCAGAATGGAGCTTCTTGGAAGCTTGTCTGCACTGCTTTGGATTTGGCCTGCAGTTCCTGAAATGGATCCAAATTATTTTTAAATCTCCAACAGCCAATGTAACAAAGAATGGAATATCGTCATCCAAATTCCCCTTATCCCATGGCACCAGACAAGTCTGCCCTCTGTCTGTGACTCTATTTGCCATAGCAATAGAAGCACTGGCTATAAGGCTGTGTTGCACCCCGGAAATTATGGGTATTTGGTGGGAGGGGCGAGAAAGTTTAGTGGGTCTGTATGCAGACATGATTCTATTTCTTCAAAACCTGGGAAAATCTTTTCCACAAGCTATTAAGATAATAAATACATGTTCTCAGGACTATACATTAACTGGCCAAAATCTGCTATTATGTATATTGCTCAAGAACCACCCAATAACTCTTTCACCTCCAGGTATGGCCTGCCGGTGGTCTCTAGGTTTAAATACCTGGGAATCACTATGGTATATGATCACAAACAGACAATTGCTGAGACCATGTCCCCACTACAAGAACTTGTAAAAAAACCTTAAATTATAGTCTAAACTACCTCTCTCTGTGGCAGGCTGAATCAATGTGATCAAAATGGTTATACAACCCAAGTGTTTATATACCCTACAACACTTGCCAGTGAAGATCATAGAATCATAGAATGGTAGAGTTGGAAGGGACTTCCAGGGTCATCTGGTCCAACGCCCTGCTCAATGCAGGATTCACTAAATTATCCCAGACAGATATTTGTCCAGCCTTTGTTGGAGCACTTCCATTAAAGGAGAAATCACCACCTCCTGTGGTACCCTGTTCCACTCATTGATCACCCTCACTTTCAGAAAGTTTTTTTTCTGATATCTAATCTGTGTCTCCTTCCTTTCAGTTTCATCTCATTGCTTCTAGTCTTTCCTTGTGCAAATGAGAATAGGGCTGATCCCTCTGCACTGTGACAGCTCTTCAGATATTTGTAGACAGCTATTAAGTCTCCTCTGAGCCTTCTTTTTTGCAATCTAAACATTCTCAGGTCCTTTAACCGTTCCTCATAGGACATGTTTTGCAGACCGTTCACCATCTTGGTAACCCTTCTCTGAACTTGCTCCAGTTTGTTTATGTCTTTTTTAAAGTTGGGTGCCCCACTTTAAAAAGATCCCACTATGTCTTTTCCAATCCTTGAACTCCCTTATAAGCGTACTCATTTGGTTTTCTTCCGCTCCAAACCGAAGGTGTCCACTTTACAGAGACTCAAGGACCAGGCCAGGATGGCCTTATCAGATTTCAAACTCTATTATTTAGCAGGCCAATTGCAAAACCTAAAACACTGGTTTAAGGAGGAAAAGCTACCCCTAGCCGACCACTACCTGGCTGAGAAGGTGTCAGGAAAGAATCTGATTAATTTCCTGGAACACCCAAAATATACTAAATCCTCTGCCCCACTACCATTACATAAATTAGCCCTGTCTGTTTGGCATTGTCACAGAATATAAAGTGTTAAATTTCAGAATGCAACAAGTGTATGTTTCTTACCTTGTATTGGACTATTGACCCTTAAATAGAAGACTAAAATCCATGCTTTGTAGTGTCAGTAACTGGGATTTTAAGATAAGAAGTCAACAGACAAATTAAATAAGGCTAATCTATGTTAACAGAGAAGACACACAACTATTGCAGAAATAGTGTCTAGAGCAATAACAATTTCCTGACTGTAGTGATTTCCATATCTGAGACGACCCTTAAAAGCTTTGAGACTATTTGGTAGATGTCAATAAGTCTTATGATCAATAAGCTTTGTCACCTATGTAACACTAAACTTTGTACCAAGTAACTTTGAATACGCCTTCTTCTTTCTGTATAAGAGTTGGTAATGTTGATAATAAAGTAGAATTCATTGAGTTCTCATGGAGAAGTGTCTTGACATAACATGGGGTGATTTCATGCTATTGATAGATAATTGCTAGCAAATGTTCTCATCACGGGCTTCCATATCTACCAATTAGGCACCTGGCAACGAGGTCATCAGATCGGTACCGGTGTGGTCCGATAACAGCTGATGCCCGGAACAGGGACCAAGTGACCAGAAACTCTGACCCGACTTACTCTCGAATGGACAGAATGCACAGACCCATAATCAGGACAAAGCCGGCTGGTAAGAAACTGTTATTTTTTTCCCTCATTGTGTCTCTGTGATTCTGTCTGCTCAAAGTTGGGTAAGTGTGTTCATTTATATTGAGTAGTTTATTTAAGATCTAAACTCAGTCTATTTTATGACAAAGAACCCTGTCAAATAAGCTGTGTCGTTTTCTAGGTTTGAATAATTGTGTACCCCAGTGTGTTTAAAGGCCATAATAGTATCAATAGGTTGGATAATTGTCCTAGTGTGGCTATTTTATGATCTAAGTTCCCTAATCTACTGGTAACATGTTCTGGATCCCTGACGAGGGACCGATGGTTTAGGTGGGTCCTGCACTGTAAAGCCTGAGTTTTTAGGGTCACGCAGCAGGAACACCTGTGTATATGGTTTAAGTGGGTCCTGCACTGTGAAGTCTGAGTTTTTAGAGTCACGCAGCGGGAACAATTGTACTGTATGTTGTCTGTAGGAAAAGTGTCTGATTTGTGACAAGAATCTCTTGCCATAGTCGACATGATATCCTCAGACGGGGTCACCCTCTCCTCAGATAAGGAGGAAAAAGGTTGTTAAAAACCCATATAGATTGCCAGTGAAACATGGGTAACGGATGGTCTAAGAAAGCCACCTTGGAGGAGTCAGAATGGACAATGGCCAAAAACATAGTAAGGAATATGGAAGGTAAAGAGATAGCTAAAGAATGGAAGGCTTTGATGTCTATCATGAAACAAGACACCATACATGAGACCCTTAGTCCCATCTGTGGTCAAATGCAAGGATAGAATATAAAGGCAGTTTTAAAGATGCTAAACTTCTGGAGGCAGCTGAAGGTTGGGACAGATGTCCCTGCTTGGTTGCTAAAGGGAAGATAGAAGAAAGAATTGAAAATGATGGTGTCAGTAAGTACAGAATAAGAATGCCAGATCCTGAAAAACAGAGGTTGTCTATAGTTAGCAGGAGTTTATGATTGCTGTTATAAAGACCTAGAAGAAGTGGCCAGACATAAGGCTGATCCCTTCTTCTTCCCCTTGATGATGGAGGAATTTAATTCACCACCTGACCCTAAGGTGCCAGGTTCAGGGACTACTTTCCTATGTCATCTGAAAGACTGGGCTTCAAAGCGTATGACAGAGTTAGGAATTACCTTGCATGATGTTAGGCAGGAGAAGACAGAATCAGCAGAAATTTTTTTGTATAGGATTCTGGTAACATGGAGGGACTTGGGATACAGTCCTAATGTTCTTGCACATGCCTAACTTCTTACGCAAGCCTTTGTGGGAGGTCTTAAAAAGAACCTGAAGGACAAGCTAGAAGCCGCCCGTTCTGAATGGCGTACTTCAGAGGCTCAGGCTCTTCTTCATGTTGTCCGCGGTTTGGAGCTAGGCTCCTGTACCACGGTACTTGTAGACCTGGACAATAATGAATCCCGAAAACCTATCACTTGCTACAAATGTGGCAAACAGGGCCACATGCGTAGACAATGTAGGGCACATCCTAAGGCTCAGAAGGGACAGTCCAAACCCAGACCGTCCTCCTCTGACCATTAGAAAACAGGCAATCCGGTGTCTGTACTCATTGATGACGTCTGCCCTTTGCAAGTTAGCAAATCCAGAAGGGGCCCAGAACCTATTGTCTCTGACTGTATTTTTAGAAGGTCCTCTCCCCTTTCTGGTAGACACTGGAGCAGCCACTAGTGTAATAAACAGCAGACATGTCAAAGAGAGTGATGTCAGTAAGCAAAGTCTTTTATGTGTAGGAGTAGATGGAACACCAAAAGATACTCCTTTGTCTAAGCCAATGGAAGTCAAGTTCACAACCAATTATTCTCTGACTACTTGATTGTTGGTTAGTGAAACCACTCATCTCAACCTATTAGGAATGGATTTGCTGCAGAAAATCCACACCTCTTAGAGTTCAGGGAGGATGGGTTGGTTAAAATCACAGGTCATGGACATTAAGGTACCCGCTTCTGTCTCTAAACTACGTACCTTACTGGGACTTGTTTCTTATTGTAGACCATGGATTGTGAATGCTTCGCAGCTGGTGTAGCCACTGTATGACTGTCTCAAGAAAGAACCCTTCCAACTTACAGAAGTAGCCATCTTGGCAGCCCCAGCCCTGGCCCTGCCCAACTACGACAAACCCTTCAGGCTCTACTGCCATGAGAACAATGGACATGCAGCAGCAGTCCTCACACAGCAACATGGAGGGCACCAACGACCCATAGCCTACTACTCCAGCAGGTTAGACCCCGTCGTCAGAGGATCACTTTCCTATCTACGAGATGTAGCGGCAGTCTCCAGGATTTGGACAAGTCAGCGGACCTAGTTCTGGATCATGAGGTACAACTGTCAGCACCACATGATATTTCTGCCATTCTAACACAGGTTCAGCCCAAGTACTTGTCTGCAGCCCATTGTCTGAGACTCCAATGTGCCCTCCTGATGCCTGCCAACGTTACCATCACCCACTGTCAGACTTTGAATCCAGCTACTCTCTTACCGGAACGGGATGACACTGACCAAGCGACTCAAGAAGAACCTCACAACTGCACCCAGCTCATGCAGATGGAAACTTGTGGGCTTGATTCCATCAAGGACACTCCACTACGTAGTCCCGACTTAACCTTGTTCGTTGCTCGCTCCAGGTATGCTGTAGATGGACAATTTCACACTGAATATGTGGTCACCACACAGATCCCTGTCCTTCATCAACAGTCATTACTTGCACACGTCTCAGCCCAACAGGCTGAACTGCAGGCCCTTACACACGCCTGTACGCTGGCACAAGACAGCTAATATTTACATGGACTCTAGATATGCCTTGGCAGATCAAGCAGCCAAAGAAGCAGCCCTGCTGCCCCTCACACCGGCAGTTCTGGCCACCTGCCAAGAAGAAGAAAACATGTCACCGTCGCTAAATGTCTCACAACATCTTCTTTTGTCTTTTCAGAAACAAGCATCTTTCCATGAAGTGACGGGTTGGTAAGCAAAAGGAGCCACTTCAGATTCCAGTGGCATGCGGACACTTCACGGGAAGCCTTATTTTCCAAGAGCCTCGTTTCCATTGCTAGCCTCCAAGGCAACCCATAAACACTGCGTCACTGAATACACGCAGTGTGGGAAGGAAGTAGAGGAACCGTCAGGACCAAGCAGATGCATCTCTTATATACGTCTACAAGGGTCTGAAGCAGTTGAAGTATATATAAAAGCTTAGTGTAGTCATAGGTGCATATACTTGAATACAAATGAGCATAATTAACATAAAAAAATTACTGATGTTTAGTTAGTACAAAATAGCTTATTAATGGAAAAGATGATTAGTGAGTACTTAAAATTTTTTCCAACTAAGACTTTTATTCCTAGTGATCCAGAGACTGACATACCTGAATGCCCATTGTGAATGGAGCTTTAGTGCATATACTCAGTTGCCACTCCATTCACTTTTATGGGACAGAGGGAGATTGCTGAGCACATCAATCTCTGTCTATTTCATAAAAGTAAATGGAGCGACAGTCAAGCATGTGCACTGCTACCCCATTATTCTATTCACATGGGGAATTCAGGTACACTAGTCTCTCTCAGTGATCATACACTTAAACCCCTGTCCTGTAGGTAGGGTATAAATAGAAAAATGTCTTTAATATAAATTGTAGGTTGCTCAAATTAGAACAGTCTCCAATAGATCCATGTAATAGACCAAATGATTGATTCAAAAGGAATAGAAATCTTGGATTATTCAGTTTCCAGCTAGGGCTAAATTTTCAGTTTTCTTTTCATTACTGTCTACTCTCCTTCTGTCCTTTTGACTCTTTACTTTACTTCCACTATCAATCTGCTTCTCTGTCTCCCCAATGCTGCGTCAAACTCCTCTTTTTTTTCTAAATCCTGTCTCCTGTTTTTTGTATCCATAAAAATCCAGAATCTTTCTAACTTGCAAGATTTTGCTCTCTCCTGTGCTGTTAGGGTCTGTCTTTTTCCCATTGTAAAATGACTGCTCAGCCTCTACCCTTCCTATTTATGCAATGGCTCCTACTCCTTCCCATAGTGCACCTGGTCCCAATGCAGTCGGGTCACTACGAATGATGTAAGGAGGCTGCCATGAGTCATTGATGTGGCATGGGAGCCTGGAATTAGTGGAGACGGACTAGGGCTCACAGATGCCTAAATGAACCACTTGTTGAGGCCGTAGCGTTGCAGTCATGTGCCCATCCGCTTATCGAACAGTGTGATGCATGGGTGATCACATGGCCACTGTACTAGCATCATGAGCATGCCCATGTGACTCAATGATCTGTTAGCCTTTGTGACCTTCTGCAGGCTCTATTTTGCAAAGTTTATTTTAGGGATAACAATCCAGCACATAGAAGGCCTCTTTTTGCATCACCCCGCCTCGTCCTGACAGCCATAAAAAAGGTGGTGTGGCATCATTTTGGTGTACCCTGGCACCATGACACCTTAGGTCTGTGTCCACTACATTGAAACATCATACGACCTTTAAGCTTCTAAAAACATTGTGACATCTGTGGGCAATGTCTAAAAACAACCACAGCTGTATTTTTACACTGCATTTGGCAGAACACACTGTTTTAAATACATCAGATCTTTATAACAACCAGGTTTATTCAATAAACTGCCTTTTGTGGAAATCTATTTTTTAAAACCATAACTGTATTAACAAAAAGTTGCACAGTGCTGGTTCCTTATCGTGTGGGTAATTGTCCTTCACACTGCTTTAATCCACTGCATGATTGATCAAACCCAGATCCGGATAGGCATCTAAGAAATATGCCAGAAAGTTATCTGGAGCTCCAGTATTAAGAGAGGTTAACGAAAATATAATGAAGCATAGGGAAATGAACATAGAAATACAATATAAATTACAGTAGTTCCTTTATTGTCAGGAGGATGCAACAAGTATGGCCAATACCATGAGAAAAAACAATGCACTGTAAAAGTCCTCCTATGTATAATGAGACGATCACAAACTATTTTAATTATATATTCAATAGGTACATCTGTCATTATAAAAAAAACTTGCAGAGTCTGTTGTCTGCTGCCTTGAAGTCATGTTTTCATAAAATCCAAGCAGTAATAGTTTACAAATGTCACTGTAATTTGTAGCTGTGTTCCTACAGACTGGAGAGTCACAGTAAAGCATTAACCATGCTTAGCAGGAAGTGAACTGTTAATTTCCAGAAGGCACAAAACCTAAAACTAAAAATAATCAAATACAGTAAAAAGTAACTGCTGTTGATGAGTAGACTCTGCTCTAATGAAAAAAAAACTAAAGAAATCTTTGGCAAAACTTTTGGTTTTCACATCTGTATCGGAGTCTCTGTTCAGAGCCTCTGGCGCAAACCCGGCATAAAATGTCAGACAACATAGTATAGCATGCTGTGCTATTTGTCTGGAAAAATGCTTGAAGGTATGTTGGAATTAAGACGGAATGCATTAAGCAAAATGGAGTCCATTAGGCTTCTGACATGCCCTCCAGCATCCTGGACCAGTGGCTCCACCATTTGTATTCAGCATGGGCTGGATCCGGCACTTCCATTTTTTTCCCCTTTTTTGGGTTCTATAAATAAAGGGAAAACTAAAGCACTGGTGTGAACTCAACTTTGTCCATTTCTTTAAAGTCTCTAAGCAAATTGTTTGCATGTTGTGGATAGAAGATACAATAATGTACATGCAAGACAGATAGATACAAATTCGGTTGTCAAAAGTTTCAAGATTCACTTGGCTGTAAGCTTTCTCATTCCCAAGTCGTTGTGGATAATGGAAACAACTCTCTCACGTGTTATCTCCAAATATGTAGCAATATCTTTGGCTGATATTCGGGGGTCCTCCATGATCATGTCATGGATGGCTTTCACATTTGCAAGCAAGGAGACAGGCCTTCTACTGGGTTTCTTACTTTCAACACCGAAATGGCCAATTTTAAAATTTACAACCCAACATTTAACTGTTGCATTTAAAGGGCCACTGTTACCCAACGTTTGTGACATTTCATTATAGATCTGCTTTGCACCTTTCCCTTGAAGAAACAGGAACTTGATTATGGTCCTATGCTCTTCCACACTGAACGTCTTTGGAGATGCTGCTAGGATCACTTTGAACCAAAAAAAAAGATAAGTTAAAATCATAGGTAGTTGGTTTTTGCATCATTGAATAAAGACAAATAGACAAGTACACCCTGCATTATACAGCATCCTAGCTCAATTTTTTCTGGGTAAGGCTCAATACTAATCAATACCCCCTCGTATATAGATACAGTGGCATAGCTGTAGGCGTCGCAGAGGTCACAGCTGCCACTTTAGCAAAGCACCCGAGAGAAAGCTTCCCCAAGTGCAAAGCCTCCCACACTACAACTCCGGGCTGTTATCCAACGCTGCCGTTAAGTGCCCAACTCCTCTCCTAATAGCATGTTCTCAGTGCAGTAGAGGAGGGTGGTAGAGGAGTCTGGTTCTTAGCAACAGTGTGAGATGCTGAGGCCCGATGCATTGGTGAGTATTATAGACCATTATGTTGTAACCTGTAGATGTTCTGTATATAATTATATATGTGTAACTGGTATAAGCTATACATCTCCTGTACATACTGATAAGGGTTATGCCTGAGGGGCTACAAATACATTTTCATGCAGTCCAGAAAATGAGTCATTATTAGAGATGAGCGAGCACCAAAATGCTCGGGTGCTCGTTACTCGAGACGAACTTTTCGCGATGCTCGAGGGTTCGTTTCGAGTAACGAACCCCATTGAAGTCAATGGGCGACCCGAGCATTTTTGTATATCGCCGATGCTCGCTAAGGTTTTCATTTGTGAAAATCGGGGCAATTCAAGAAAGTGATGGGAACGACACAGCAACGGATAGGGCAGGCGAGGGGCTACATGTTGGGCTGCATCTCAAGTTCACAGGTCCCACTATTAAGCCACAATAGCGGCAAGAGTGGGCCCCCCCCCCCAACAACTTTTACTTCTGAAAAGCCCTCATTAGCAATGGATACCTTAGCTAAGCACCACACTACCTCCAACAAAGCACAATCACTGCCTGCATGACACTCCGCTGCCACTTCTCCTGGGTTACATGCTGCCCAACCCCCCCCCCCCACGACCCAGTGTCCACAGCGCACACCAAATTGTCCCTGCCCAGCCTTCAGCTGCCCTCATGCCACGCCACCCTCATGTCTATTTATAAGTGCGTCTGCCATGAGGAGGAACCGCAGGCACACACTGCAGAGGGTTGGCATGGCTAGGCAGCGACCCTCTTTAAAAGGGGCGGGGCGATAGCCCACAATGCTGTACAGAAGCAATGAGAAATCCAATCCTGTGCCACCTCCATCTGGAGCTGCACACGTGGGCATAGCAATGGGGAACCTATGTGCCACACACTATTCATTCTGTCAAGGTGTCTGCATGCCCCAGTCAGACCGCGGTTTTTTATAAATAGTCACAGGCAGGTACAACTCCGCAATGGGAATTCCGTGTGCACCCACAGCATGGGTGGCTCCCTGGAACCCACCCACTGTACATAAATGTATCCCATTGCAGTGCTCTGGACAGCAGAGCTAACGTCAGATGAAATGCAGGTGGGCTTCGACCCACACTGCATGCCCCAGTCAGACTGGGGTTCTTTAGAAGTGGACACAGATGCATTTACAACTCCCTGTGGACCCACAGCATGGGTGGCTCCCTGGAACCCACCTGCGGTACATAAAAATATCCCATTGCATTGCCCATCACAGCTGAGGTAGTAATGTCATGTTTAATGCAGGAGGGCTTCGGCCCACACTGCATGCCCCAGTCAGACTGGGGTTCTTTAGAAGTGGACACAGATGCATTTACAACTCCCTGTGGACCCACAGCATGGGTGGGTGCCAGGAAGCCACCGGCGGTACATAACAATATCCCATTGCATTGCCCATCACAGCTGAGGTAGTAATGTCATGTTTAATGCAGGTGGGCTTCGGCCCACACTGCATGCCCCAGTCAGACTGGGGTTCTTTAGAAGTGGACACAGATGCATTTACAACTCCCTGTGGACCCACAGCATGGGTGGCTCCCTGGAACCCACCAGCGGTACATAAATATATCCCATTGCATTGCCCATCACAGCTGAGGTAATGTCATATTTAATGCAGGAGGGCTTCGGCCCACACTGCATGCCCAGTCAGACTGGGGTTCTTTAGAAGTGGACACATGTAGTTACAACTCCGTGTGGACCGACAGCATGGGTGGGTGCCAGGAAGCCACCGGCGGTACATAAATATATCCCATTGCATTGCCCATCACAGCTGAGGTAATAATGTCATGTTTAATGCAGGTGGGCTTCGGCCCACACTGCATGCCCCAGTCAGACTGGGGTTCTTTAGAAGTGGAAACAGATGCATTTACAACTCCCTGTGGACCCACAGCATGGGTGGCTCCCTGGAACCCACCTGCGGTACATAAATATATCCCATTGCATTGCCCATCACAGCTGAGGTAATGTCATGTTTAATGCAGGAGGGCTTTGGCCCACACTGCATGCCCAGTCAGACTGGGGTTCTTTAGAAGTGGACACATGTAGTTACAACTCCGTGTGGACCGACAGCATGGCTGGGTGCCAGGAAGCCACCGGCGGTACATAAATATATCCCATTGCATTGCCCATCACAGCTGAGGTAGTAATGTCATGTTTAATGCAGGAGGGCTTCGGCCCACACTGCATGCCCCAGTCAGACTGGGGTTCTTTAGAAGTGGACACAGATGCATTTACAACTCCCTGTGGACCCACAGCATGGGTGGGTGCCAGGAAGCCACCGGCGGTACATAACAATATCCCATTGCATTGCCCATCACAGCTGAGGTAGTAATGTCATGTTTAATGCAGGTGGGCTTCGGCCCACACTGCATGCCCCAGTCAGACTGGGGTTCTTTAGAAGTGGACACAGATGCATTTACAACTCCCTGTGGACCCACAGCATGGGTGGCTCCCTGGAACCCACCAGCGGTACATAAATATATCCCATTGCATTGCCCATCACAGCTGAGGTAATGTCATATTTAATGCAGGAGGGCTTCGGCCCACACTGCATCCCCCAGTCAGACTGGGGTTCTTTAGAAGTGGACACAGATGCATTTACAACTCCCTGTGGACCCACAGCATGGGTGGGTGCCAGGAAGCCACCAGCGGTACATAAATATATCCCATTGCATTGCCCATCACAGCTGAGGTAATGTCATATTTAATGCAGGAGGGCTTCGGCCCACACTGCATGCCCCAGTCAGACTGGGGTTCTTTAGAAGTGGAAATAGATGCATTTACAACTCCCTGTGGACCCACAGCATGGGTGGCTCCCTGGAACCCACCGGCGGTACATAAATATATCCCATTGCATTGCCCATCACAGCTGAGGTAATGTCATGTTTAATGCAGGAGGGCTTCGGCCCACACTGCATGCCCAGTCAGACTGGGGTTCTTTAGAAGTGGACACATGTAGTTACAACTCCGTGTGGACCGACAGCATGGGTGGGTGCCAGGAAGCCACCGGCGGTACATAAATATATCCCATTGCATTGCCCATCACAGCTGAGGTAATAATGTCATGTTTAATGCAGGTGGGCTTCGGCCCACACTGCATGCCCCAGTCAGACTGGGGTTCTTTAGAAGTGGACACAGATGCATTTACAACTCCCTGTGGACCCACAGCATGGGTGGCTCCCTGGAACCCACCGGCGGTACATAAATATATCCCATTGCATTGCCCATCACAGCTCAGGTAGTAATGTCATGTTTAATGCAGGAGGGCTTCGGCCCACACTGCATGCCCAGTCAGACTGGGGTTCTTTAGAAGTGGACACAGATGCATTTACAACTCCCTGTGGACCCACAGCATGGGTGGGTGCCAGGAAGCTACCGGCGGTACATAACAATATCCCATTGCATTGCCCATCACAGCTGAGGTAGTAATGTCATGTTTAATGCAGGTGGGCTTCGGCCCACACTGCATGCCCCAGTCAGACTGGGGTTCTTTAGAAGTGGACACAGATGCATTTACAACTCCCTGTGGACCCACAGCATGGGTGGGTGCCAGGAAGCCACCGGCGGTACATAACAATATCCCATTGCATTGCCCATCACAGCTGAGGTAATGTCATGTTTAATGCAGGAGGGCTTCGGCCCACACTGCATGCCCAGTCAGACTGGGGTTCTTTAGAAGTGGACACATGTAGTTACAACTCCGTGTGGACCGACAGCATGGGTGGGGGCCAGGAAGCCACCGGCGGTACATAAATATATCCCATTGCATTGCCCATCACAGCTGAGGTAGTAATGTCATGTTTAATGCAGAAGGGCTTCGGCCCACACTGCATGCCCAGTCAGACTGGGGTTCTTTAGAAGTGGACACAGATGCATTTACAACTCCCTGTGGACCCACAGCATGGGTGGGTGCCAGGAAGCCACCGGCGGTACATAACAATATCCCATTGCATTGCCCATCACAGCTGAGGTAGTAATGTCATGTTTAATGCAGGTGGGCTTCGGCCCACACTGCATGCCCCAGTCAGACAGGGGTTCTTTAGAAGTGGAAACAGATGCATTTACAACTCCCTGTGGACCCACAGCATGGGTGGCTCCCTGGAACCCACCGGCGGTACATAAAAATATTCCATTGCAGTGCCCAACACAGCTGATGTAACGTCAGCTGTAATGCAGGTGGGCTAAAAATTAATTTGATTACACTGTAGGCGAGGGCCCACAAAAATTGCTGTATCAACAGTACTAATGTACATCAGAAAAATTGCCCATGGCCAACCAAAAGGGCAGGTGAAACCCATTAATCGCTTTGGTTAATGTGGCTTAATTGGTAACAAGGCCAGGAGGCAGCCCAGTTAAAATAAAAATTGGTTGAAGTGAAAGTTTCAACGCTTTAATGAGCATTGAAACGTATAAAAATTGTTTATAAAAATTATATGACTGAGCCTTGTGGGCCTAAGAAAAATTGCCCGTTCGGCGTGATTATGTGAGGTTTTAGGAGGAGGAGCAGGAGGAGGAGGAGGAATATTATACACAGATTGATGAAGCGAAAAGGTCCCCGTTTTTGATGGGGATACAGAACGATGCTTCCATCCGCGGGTGCAGCCTACGTATTGCTTAGGTATCGCTGCTGTCCGCTGGTGGAGAAGAGAAGTCTGGGGAAATCCAGGCTTTGTTCATCTTGATGAGTGTAAGCCTGTCGGCACTGTCGGTTGACAGGCGGGTACGCTTATCTGTGATGATTCCCCCAGCCGCACTAAACACCCTCTCTGACAAGACGCTAGCCGCAGGACAAGCAAGCACCTCCAGGGCATACAGCGCGAGTTCAGGCCACGTGTCCAGCTTCGACACCCAGTAGTTGTAGGGGGCAGAGGCGTCACGGAGGACGGTCGTGCGATCGGCTACGTACTCCCTCACCATCCTTTTACAGTGCTCCCGCCGACTCAGCCGTGACTGGGGAGCGGTGACACAGTCTTGCTGGGGAGCCATAAAGCAGTCAAGGGCCTTAAAGAGTGTTGCCCTGCCTGTGCTGTACATGCTGCCTGATCTCTGCGCCTCCCTTGCTACCTGGCCCTCGGAACTGCGCCTTCGGCCACTAGCGCTGTCGTATGGGAATTTACCATCAGTTTGTCCACCAGGGTCCTGTGGTATAGCAACACTCTTGAACCCCTTTCCTCTTCGGGTATGAGAGTGGAAAGGTTCTCCTTATACCGTGGGTCGAGCAGTGTGTACACCCAGTAATCCGTAGTGGCCAGAATGCGTGTAACACGAGGGTCACGAGAAAGGCATCCTAACATGAAGTCAGCCATGTGTGCCAGGGTACCTGTACGCAACACATGGCTGTCCTCACTAGGAAGATCACTTTCAGGATCCTCCTCCTCCTCCTCCTCAGGCCATACACGCTGAAAGGATGACAGGCCAGCAGCATGTGTACCCTCACCAGTGGCCCAAGCTGTCTCTTCCTCCTCCTCCTCCTCCTCCTCCTCCTCACCGCGCTGAGATATAGACCGGCATGGTGCTCTGACTATCCAGCGACATACTGTCTTCCCCCGCCTCTGTTTCCGAGTGCAAAGCGTCTGCCTTTATGCTTTGCAGGGAACTTCTCAAGAGGCATAGCAGAGGAATGGTGACTCTAATGATTGCAGCATCGCCGCTCACCACCTGGGTAGACTCCTCAAACTTTACAAGGACCTGGCAGATGTCTGCCAACCAGGCCCACTCTTCTGAAAATAATTGAGGAGGCTGACTCCCACTGCGCCGCCCATGTTGGAGTTGGTATTCCACTATAGCTCTATGCTGCTCATAGAGTCTGGCCAACATGTGGAGCGTAGAGTTCCACCGTGTGGGCACGTCGCACAGCAGTCGGCGCACTGGCAGATTAAACCGATGTTGCAGGGTGCGCAGGGTGGCAGCGTCCGTGTGGGACTTGCGGAAATGTGCACTGAGCCGGCGCACCTTTCCGAGCAGGTCTGACAAGCGTGGGTAGCTTTTCAGAAAGCGCTGAACCACCAAATTAAAGACATGGGCCAGGCATGGCACGTGCGTGAGGCTGCCGAGCTGCAGAGCCGCCACCAGGTTACGGCCGTTGTCACACACGACCATGCCCGGTTGGAGGCTCAGCGGCGCAAGCCAGCGGTCGGTCTGCTCTGTCAGACCCTGCAGCAGTTCGTGGGCCGTGTGCCTCTTATCTCCTAAGCTGAGTAGTTTCAGCACGGCCTGCTGACGCTTGCCCACCGCCGTGCTGCCACACCGCGCGACACCGACTGCTGGCGACGTGCTGCTGCTGCTGACACATCTTGATTGCGAGACAGAGGTTGCGTTGGAGGAGGAGGAGGGTGGTTTAGTGGATGAAGCATACACCGCCGCAGATACCACCACCGAGCTGTGGCCCGCAATTCTGGGGGTGGGTAGGACATGAGCGGTCCCAGGCTCTGACTCTGTCCCAGCCTCCACTAAATTCACCCAATGTGCCGTCAGGGAGATATAGTGGCCCTGCCCGCCTGTGCTTGTCCACGTGTCCGTTGTTAAGTGGACCTTGGCAGTAACCGCGTTGGTGAGGGCGCGTACAATGTTGCGGGAGACGTGGTCGTGCAGGGCTGGGACGGCACATCGGGAAAAGTAGTGGCGACTGGGAACTGAGTAGCGCGGGGCCGCCGCCGCCATCATACTTTTGAAGGACTCCGTTTCCACAGCCCAATACGGCAGCATCTCCAGGCTGATAAATTTGGCTACGTGCACAATTAACGCTTGAGCGTGCGGGTGCGTGGCGGCGTACTTGCGCTTGCGCTCAAACACTTGCGCTAGCGACGGCTGGACGGTGCGCTGAGAGACATTGGTGGATGGGGCCGAGGACAGCGGAGGTGAGGGTGTGGGTGCAGGCCAGGAGACGGTAGTGCCTGTGTCCTCAGAGCGGGGTTGGATCTCAGTGGCAGGTTGGGGCACAGGGGGAGAGGCAGCGGTGCAAACCGGAGGCGGTGAACGGCCTTCGTCCCACCTTGTGGGGTGCTTGGCCATCATATGTCTGCGCATGCTGGTGGTGGTGAGGCTGGTGGTGGTGGCTCCCCGGCTGATCTTGGCGCGACAAAGGTTGCACACCACTGTTCGTCGGTCGTCTGCACTCTCAGTGAAAAACTGCCAGACCTTTGAGCACCTCGGCCTCTGCAGGGTGGCATGGCGCGAGGGGGCGCTTTGGGAAACAGTTGGTGGATTATTCGGTCTGGCCCTGCCTCTACCCCTGGCCACCGCACTGCCTCTTGCAACCTGCCCTGCTGCTGTCGTTGCCTCCCCCTCTGAAGACCTGTCCTCAGTAGGCGTAGCAAACCAGGTGGGGTCAGTCACCTCATTGTCCTGCTGCTCTTCCTCCGAATCCTCGGTGCGCTCCTCCCTCGGACATAATGCCCTTACTACTACCTCACTGATAGACAACTGTGTCTCATCGTCATCAGCCTCCTCACCCACTGAAAGGTCTTGAGACAGTTGCCGGAAGTCCCCAGCCTCATCCCCCGGACCCTGGGAACTTTGCAATGGTTGGGCATCAGTCACGATAAACTCCTCTGGTGGGAGAGGAACCACTGCTGCCCAATCTGAGCAGGGGCCCGAGAACAGTTCCTGGGAGTCTGCCCGCTCCTCAGAATGTCTCATTTTCATGGAGTGAGGAGGCTGGGAGGAAGGAGGAGCAGCAGACAGAGGATTCTGAGTTGCAGCAGTGGACGGCGCAGAACTGTGGGTGGACGATAGGTTGCTGGAAGCACTTTCTGCCATCCACGACAGGACCTGCTCACACTGCTCATTTTCTAATAAAGGTCTACCGCGTGGACCCATTAAATGTGCTATGAATGTGGGGACACCAGAAACGTGCCTCTCTCCTAATCCCGCAGCAGTCGGCTGCGATACACCTGAATCAGGAGCTCGGCCTGTGCCCACACCCGGACTAGGGCCTCCGCGTCCTCGGCCGCGCCCACGTCCTCTAGGCCTACCCCTACCCCTCAGCATGCAGTATTACCAGGAATGCAGAAACACAACGCTGTAATTAAATGTGCCGCTTATTGGCCTGTGGTTGAAGGCTGAGTTCGCTTACGGAACGCCAGGAAATAATTTGGCGCAAGCCTGCTGTAACACTTAGCTGGCTGCGTATTTATTTGGAGAACTACTACCCCCAGCAGACACGGACCCAGAACACTGAGCACAGTGACAGGCAGGCCAAATAGATTTTTTTCCAATATTTTTTTGAAAAGGACCACACTGCGTATATTCAATCAATAATATATGTCTTCTGGCCCTGCCTACACAATTCTGTCCCTGCAGTGTGTCACGGAACTGCAGTGTTGCACTGTTATTAACTGCAACAGACCGGTGATTTCAGAGCCAGGAAATAATTTGGCGCAAGCCTGCTGTAACACTTAGCTGGCTGCGTATTTATTTGGAGAACTACTACCCCCAGCAGACACGGACCCAGAACACTGAGCACAGTGACAGGCAGGCCAAATAGATTTTTTTCCAATATTTTTTTGAAAAGGACCACTGCGTATATTCAATCTATAATATATGTCTTCTGGCCCTGCCTACACAATTCTGTCCCTGATGTGTGTGTCACGGAACTGCAGAGTTGCACTGTTATTAACTGCAACAGAGCGGTGATTTCAGAGCCAGGAAATAATTTGGCGCAAGCCTGCTGTAACACTTAGCTGGCTGCGTATTTATTTGGAGAACTAATACCCCCAGCAGACACGGACCCAGAACACTGAGCACAGTGACAGGCAGGCCAAATAGATTTTATTCCAATATTTTTTTGAAAAGGACGACACTGCGTATATTCAATCAATAATATATGTCTTCTGGCCCTGCCTACACAATTCTGTCCCTGCAGTGTGTCACGGAACTGCAGTGTTGCACTGTTATTAACTGCAACAGAGCGGTGATTTCAGAGCCAGGAAATAATTTGGCGCAAGCCTGCTGTAACACTTAGCTGGCTGCGTATTTATTTGGAGAACTACTACCCCCAGCAGACACGGACCCAGAACACTGAGCACAGTGACAGGCAGGCCAAATAGATTTTCTTCCAATATTTTTTTGAAAAGGACCACACTGCGTATATTCAATCAATAATATATGTCTTCTGGCCCTGCCTACACAATTCTGTCCCTGCAGTGTGTCACGGAACTGCAGTGTTGCACTGTTATTAACTGCAACAGACCGGTGATTTCAGAGCCAGGAAATAATTTGGCGCAAGCCTGCTGTAACACTTAGCTGGCTGCGTATGATTTTGGAGAACTACTACCCCCAGCAGACACGGACCCAGAACACTGAGCACAGTGACAGGCAGGCCAAATAGATTTTTTTCCAATATTTTTTTGAAAAGGAGCACTGCGTATATTCAATCTATAATATATGTCTTCTGGCCCTGCCTACACAATTCTGTCCCTGGAGTATTACTGCAGGGCGCAATGCTCTGCACGGCCGATATACCAAAAAAAAAAAATGTGCAACACTGCTAAAAGCAGCCTCCACACTACTGCACACGGTTAGATATTGCCCTAAGAAGGACCGTTGGGGTTCTTGAAGCCTACACTAACTCCTAACACTCTCCCTACAGCAGCTCCAACACGATACCACTGTCCCTCAGCTATGTCACAACGCATCTGAGGCGAGCCGCGGGAGGGGCCGATTTTTATACTCGGGTGACACCTGATCTCCCCAGCCACTCACTGCAGGGGGGTGGTATAGGGCTTGAACGTCGCAGGGGGAAGTTGTAATGCCTTCCCTGTCTTTCAATTGGCCAGAAAAGCGCGCTAACGTCTCAGACATGAAAGTGAAAGTAACCCGAACATCGCGTGGTACTCGTTACGAGTAACGAGCATCCCGAACACGCTAATACTCGAACGAGTATCAAGCTCGGACGAGTACGTTCGCTCATCTCTAGTCATTATTTGAAACCTTATGGCAACAGGCTAAATCATGTGTTCACATTCTTTTGCAGCTGTACACAGCACGGTTTAGGTATAGATACAGGTACAGATGACTGTAGGCTGTGTGGTTTAGGTATGGTTACAGGTACAGATGACTGGAGGCTGT
This sequence comes from Eleutherodactylus coqui, assembly GCF_035609145.1. Taxonomy (NCBI): domain Eukaryota; kingdom Metazoa; phylum Chordata; class Amphibia; order Anura; family Eleutherodactylidae; genus Eleutherodactylus; species Eleutherodactylus coqui. The sequence goes on from NC_089837.1 coordinate 307,305,475, forward strand.
ATGGTTTAGGTATGGGTGCAGGTACAGATGAGTGCATACTGTATGGTTTAGGTATGGGTACAGAAGCAAATTACTGCAGGCTGTATGTTTTAGGTGTGGGTACAGGTGCAGATGACTGCAGGCTGTATGGCTTAGGTATGGGTACAGGTGCAGGTGATTGAAGGCTGTATGGTTTAGATATAGGTACAGGTGCGCTTATACCTATACCTATGGTTTAGGTATAGGTATAAGTGCAGATGACTGCAGACTGTATGGTTTAGGTATGGGTACAGGTGCAGATGGCTGCAGGCTGTATGGCTGCAGGTATAGGTACAGGTGCAGATGACTGCACATTTTATGGTTTATGTATGGGTACAGGTGCAGGGGACTGCAGGCTGTATGTATTAGGTATGGGTATACTTGCAGATCACTGCTGGCTCTATGGTTTAGGTATGGGCACAGGTACAGATGACTGCAGGCTGTATGGTTTAGGTAAGGGTACAGGTGCAGATGACTGCAGGCTGTATGGCTTAGGTATGGGTACAGGTGCAGGTGATTGAAGGCTGTATGGTTTAGATATAGGTACAGGTGCGCTTATACCTATACCTATGGTTTAGGTATAGGTATAAGTGCAGATGACTGCAGACTGTATGGTTTAGGTATGGGTACAGGTGCAGATGGCTGCAGGCTGTATGGCTGCAGGTATAGGTACAGGTGCAGATGACTGCACATTTTATGGTTTATGTATGGGTACAGGTGCAGGGGACTGCAGGCTGTATGTATTAGGTATGGGTATACTTGCAGATCACTGCTGGCTCTATGGTTTAGGTATGGGCACAGGTACAGATGACTGCAGGCTGTATGGTTTAGGTAAGGGTACAGGTGCAGATGACTGCAGGCTGTATGGTTTAGGTATGGGTACAGATGATTACAGGCTGTATGGTTTAGGAATGGCTGCAGGTACAGATGACTGCAGGCTGTATTGTTTAGGTATGGGTACATGTAAAGATGACTGCAGGCTGTATGGTGTATGTATGGGTACAGGTGCAGATGACTGCAAGCTGTATGGTTTAGGTATGGGTACAGGTACAGATGTACAGTATTATTTTCAGGTATCATAGTCATTTTTATACTTTTTATTTTGCTATGGCTGTTTTGGATCTTTATGCCAAAATTGGCATGTATAACTACTCTTTAAATACAAGTCATAATAGCCTGAAATTGAGTATTCTACTTCATAAAGAGTCAGAAATATGATGATGACAGTCTATAGAACTGTAAATTCCTAGGAGTATAAAAGAAAATGCCAGACATTCATCGTGCTTTTACAAGTAGTAACAGTCAGTAAACACACTCGTTTGTGATCTATTTTTGTTGGCCGTAACAAACACTATGAATAAAGAATTTTATTTTTTATTAAAGTTATGTTCTCTATCCTTAGAGTAACTTGACACGTGGCAGTAAAAGTGAAAAAGGAACAGAAAATTGTCTACAAAATACCACTTTCCTTGGTTGTAACCTCCACACTTATGTAGCTATATCTACCGTTTTCCTCCAAAAGTAAGACCTACCCTGAAAGTAAGCACTACTGTTTTTTGTGGGAGGCTTGAAATATAAGCCCTCTCCTGAAAATAAGCCCTAGTTAAAGAACTTGAAAAAAATCAATACTCACCTTGCCCGCAGCGTTGGAGTCCCTCGCGATGGTCTCTGGTGCTGCGGCAAGCTGCCATGTCCTCTGCCCTGAGAGATCTTTTTCTTTCTGGTGACAGGGCTTTGAATGCCCCGCCTCCAGCAAAGCGAGCTCTGTGTTTGGATCGAGCGCCAGACAATCAGATCCGGCGCTCAATCATTCACAGTCATTCAGTGAATGACATTACTGAATGGCTGTGATTGGCTCATTGAGTGCCGGCTGTAGACTGTAGACTTCTGCATCACCACGGGAGACCAGCAGCATGAGGCACTGGGATGCCGCGGACCAGGTGAGTATTCCCCCCACCCTCGAAAATAAGACATTGTGCCTCTTTTGGGCAAAAATTAATGTAAGACAGTGTTTTATTTTTGGGGAAACACAGTATACACCAATTAAATACCCACCTACCCCATTCCGCTCCCCCCAAAATAATATATTTCATTCTACTATGTTGAATCACAAAAACTGCACTTTCAAAATTAGCAATACCTCATCTAACTCTTAGTGGAATTTTGGTGCATGGGTGTAAAGCACTTATGTACCTCAATTTTTATTGGAGTCATAAGAGCTTCAAAGGTATGAATTTCACCATTTTGAGCCATCTTACAAAATTTGACAGGCACAATATAATGCTCACCATTTGGGTAGCCAGATTACAAAACATTATCCGACTGCAACACGTAAGTCTGGAATTGCAAACAGAATAAGCACTGAACATGTTGGAGGGGGACGTTAGAAAGACTGTTCTCCTGTGTCCTGAGGCTGAGCACCAAAACGTAGACAGCATCATTAAATTGCTTGAGGATATATACAGAGAGACTGCTAGCACTATTAACCTTAGGGTGTGATTCTACATGATGGTTCAAAGAAAGGAAAAGGGCATCCCTCAATATGCTAACATTCTCCAGAGATATTGGCCAATTTACAGAAGAGAGATCCTACTAGGCTAGCTATGATAGGACAGGTAGACCCAATTCTGAAAGACAGTTCATTATTAGACTATGTAGCAGCCTGCTAGGTCAAGTGCTAGGAAAATGACTACTGGCCCACCCTTCACTAACCTTCCACCAAGTGCTAAACGGAAGCTGTTGCCCATAGCCCTTATGCCATAATATCCCCCACTACTGAAGGCCACAGTATAACCAATTTTGTTTAAGTCAGTGGGAAGGCATCACAACCAAAATTATTTTCTGTACTGGAAAGTGCATGTTCCTACGGACACAACTTTACAGTGGCAAATAGTGATTCCTGGACAATCAGCAAAGAGAATAGCTCAAGAGATCCATGAGCAGACAGCACATGTGGAAGCAACCAAGATTTTCCAGCAGGTGCTGCAACTAGTGTATTGGCCACAGTTAGAACAAATTGTTGATGAAGAATATGCAAGCTGCCAAAAGTGTGATACAACTGGAGATTCAGAGCAAAAAGGCCATCATACAAATTATAAAGGCGGAAAAAGAAACCAGGGAGAAGGCGTCACAGTGACACCAGAAAGGCAAAATCTCACACAAGCCCTTTGTGTCAAACATCACTTTAATTTTACCACCGTTTCATGTGAAGAAATGGCAAGGAGAATTCTGGTTTTAACTGTCAAAAGCACTTAACAGCTGGCTAAAATGGTCCAATAATTGGCTTTATCATTGCATGTAACAAAAATACACCACCATGTATAACCAACATTATACTTTGTACTTTTCAATATATCTTTGGGTCAAATTAATCAATAGATCGCATTTATAACATATGCTTGCATATTATACTAGCTGACATACCCGGCTTCATCCGAGTTAATCTGATACAGGTGTTTACCTGTTGTTCGCATGGAAAATTTTCATGAAGTCATGGTTACTTCAAAGGAACTGAGGAATAAAATATGTATACACATAGAGGAGCGTTAGATTCTACTCAGACTGCATGTACCGATGTCCCTCTGCAGAATGTGCGACCCCTCCCATTCTCCTCCCTTTTTACCCTTAAAGGTAATACCACTTTTTATTCAAATTTAACCCCAGAGTGGAGGTTGCAGCCCTTTCTTAGCCTTAAAGGGGTTGTCCCGCGAAAGCAAGTGGGTCTATACACTTCTGTATGGCCATATTAATGCACTTTGTAATGTACATTGTGCATTAATTATGAGCCATACAGAAGTTATAAGAAATTTTTCACTTACCTGTTCCGTTGCTAGCGTCCTCGTTTCCATGGAGCCGTCTAATTTTCAGCGTCTAATCGCCAGATTAGACGCGCTTGCGCAGTCCGGGTCTTCTTCTTTTCTGAATGGGGCCGCTCGTGCCGGAGAGCGACTCCGTGTAGCTCCGCCCCGTCACGTGCCAATTCCAGCCAATCAGGAGGCTGGAATCGGCAATGGACTGCACAGAAGCCCTGCGGTCCACAGAGAGAGAAGATCCCGGCGGCCATCTTCACCAGGTAAGTAAGAAGTCACCGGAGCGCGGGGATTCAGGTAAGCTCTCTCCGGTTTTCTTTTTTAACCCCTGCATCGGGGTTGTCTCGCGCCGAACGGGGGGGGGGGGGGGGGGGGTTGAAAAAAAAAAACCCGTTTCGGCGCTGGACAACCCCTTTAAAGGCTTGCTCCATCTCTGCAGTCCATGGCCGCTTCCATATGTACTTTACAGCCATTCAGTGTATACACATAGAGGTCAGTTAGATTGTTGTGCCAAACTTCACACTTGTACGAGACCGAGAAGTTACATTATCTAAGGGTGCACTTACTTTTGCAATTAACATTGAATAATCGAGTTGTGACCCCTTTACTTTTCCTATTTAGGACCTAAAGAATGCTTGCATCAAATTTCACGCTTGTACGACACCGGGAAGTTACATTACAGAAGTGTGCACTTACTTTTTCAATTAGTATTGAATAATCGAGTTGTGACCCCTTTACTTTTCCTATTTAGGACCTAAGGAATGTTTACCCGAAATTTCATGTTTGTACGACATCGGGAACTTAGAGAATTAGTGGCGAGTCAGTAAGTCAGTCAGTGAGGGCTTTCACCTTTATATATATATTATAATATGTATATGTTCTTATGTTATATAACAAATATTATATATGTACACACACATGCATATACATTTCTCATTGTAAAAAACATCAAGCACCTAGGAACCGTTGCTTTGGTAAAAAAAATTGGTCATTTAGTTACATCTCAGACAGATATACAAATGATTTGAGTTGTGGCGTAATTAAATGAATGGTCTTGCCACCTGAGGCCCTAAAAGTGATTCTACCCTTGGCCTATAAAGAGGTTTTCAAAGTTACTTGTGTGTAGTGGACCTCGTTTTCCAATTGTGTAGAGCTTGTTGACCACTAGACATGCCTGTACGATGCAATCAAAGACATTTTGCCTAGTTAACAGAATTTGAGAGGGGGCGTATTGGAATGAAAGAAGCTGGATGGTAGTATCTATAAATTTCTCCGCCACCTGGACCATTTTTACCAAACTGTTAGGAGGTTTTGGGACCAGTGTATGCATGAAGGCACACACACCAAGTGACCGAACTCAGGTCACCCTCAACACACCACCAGTAGAAAGCATCACTGATCGTCTGACAAGCTGGCATCATTGTCAAAGGCCCTTGTGTCCCTTGTAACAATTTCCAGGTGCTTGGCTGAAGGGGTGAGTGACTCAATCCTGCCTTTGCTGTGGACACACTGCCCCACTGCTGGTGTGATGGTCTTGGGGGCCACTGCATATGACAGTCAGTCACTCCTAGTAGTGGTAGGAGGGACAATGACAGCTCAGCGATATGTTCAGGACATCCTGCAGCCACATGTGTTCCTCTTATGGCGGCTTCCAACAGGCATTTTCCAGCAGGAAAATGCTCAGCTGCACGCAGAAAAGGTGTCACAGGAATACTTCCACAACATTGTCACACGTCCGTGGCCTGCCCGTACAGAACATGTATGGGAACATCTTCGACAGTCTACAAGTTTGAATCATCTAGAGATTAATATACAGCAAATGTGGACTGATATAGTACAAGATGCCATCCAGAACCTGTATGCCTCCATGCCCATCTGTTTCACATCTTGCAGCCAGGCTAGAGGCAGTATAACAGGGTACTAGAGCTTCCAATCAGTGTCCAATTTTCTGTAATAAATTATCCTTTTGCTCTGATATTGTAATCACTTGTTTAAATCAATGTAACAATCACATATATAAAGTTTAATGTGATTTCAACAACTCCTACTAGGTGCTTAATTTGTTCTGACAATGAGTGTATATACACACACACACACACACACACACACACACACACACATATGTATGTACACACACACACATATAACCCAGCTGCATGGTTGTGTTATCAACTAAACACAGCTATTTGCCAGTTCCAAGCCTTGAAAAATGGGGAGGCGTGGAGAAAGACATGGTGACCTACTTCACTATACACCACCAAAAAACTTCATAGATTTGCTTAAAAACACATCTGAAAATATGATGCCAGAAAGTTGTCCCTCCAGACTGGAAAGCGCCTACAATGTTACTGGGTAAGAGCAACGTGTGATTCAAGCAACTTGGGAATTTGTGACGCAGACAGGGAAAACCCATCCAGATGCTGGCCTGCTGATGTTGTCTGTGTACTAAAATGCATAAAATAAAAACATTTGAAGGCATGATATTGCCTTCATCGCGAAAAGAAAGATTAGTAAAGCTGTTCATGGTTTCCATGTCATAAGTGATAGAATCACGACCATTTGCATCAATGGAAAGCCTCAAGGCATATCCATAATACAAATTTATGCCCCTACCACTTAAGCATACCATCAGGGTTGACAGCTATATCGTTTGTTATTTTTCTATCTCTCTTGTCAGTCTACCATCAGGGCTGACATTTGCTATTGCTATTACATTAGGGTTGCTGTTTCCACTGCTGCTTTCATAGTTCTGCAGGATCATTAGTACTATTTTTATATCAGTAATTTAGCTAGGGCTTTTTGGTCCTTTGTAGCCCTGTGACTCCATTGTATTAGAGTTTGTACTGTGATTTACAGTTACAATTGCTAGTGAGTTTAGCCATTGACCTAGTCATATACATTTCTGTACAAGCTGTGGCTTTCTACTGCAGTCATAATTGATTTCAGTTGGATGATTTACTTCTATATCCATTGGTTTCCTCTTGATAAAACATGTTGAACCGAACCTGAACCTATCTTTTTTTTGCATTTACTTTTCAAGCTCTGACTTTTCAGTCAAGCTTTGAACCAAACCTAATTGAGCCTAATCTATCTTTTCTCAGTCGATCTTTGAACCCAACCTAAAGTTTTCTTAAATAATCCCATTTTTGATTGAGCTCTAAATCCTTAACTAAGCACTGCATCTATAAAGGTACCCTTTCCTAGGAATAGTGAGTTCTAGACATTTGACTCTGCACGCTTCTTAGTGAGCATAGTGGACCTTCCTGTCCCATTCTTAGTGCACCCAATAATCCTGTAGATGCGCATCCTTTAGAGGATATCAGTTTTCTGGGTGTGGATGCTGCTCTTGAATCCCCCTTAGGCAACACACTCTCTGAGTGTGTATACCCTGGCAGAATGACTGATCTGACCTTACTTTCCATCATGTATATCAGTATATGGGTTGCTCCTCTAACATTTCATTCTGCTTGCTTCTGCTTTGGCCCTATCAGTGTTCAGAATGTGGAGGAAGTACAATCTGGTCCTCTGATGAGTAATAACTGTAATAAACCCAATTGCTGGTGAAGTATTTTTCCTGTCTCAAGCTAATCATTGTAGCCAGACATTGAAACTGTCTTCTTTGTAACCTTGTATGTTTATGTGTTGCCAGTTTTGTAGCCCAAAATTTAAATTTCTATATCAATAAAAATTAAAGATGAGCGAACACCAAAATGTTCGGGTTCGCGTTATTCGAAACGAACTTCCCGCGATGTTCGGGTGTTCGTTTCGAATAACGAACCCCATTGAAGTCAATGGGCGACCAGAACATTTTTGTATTTCGCCGATGCTCGCTAAGGTTTTCATGTGTGAAAATCTTGGCAATTCAAGAAAATGATGGGAACGACACAGCAACGGATAGGGCAGGCGAGGGGCTACATGTTGGGCTGCATCTCAAGTTCCCAGGTCCCACTATTAAGCCACAATAGCGGCAAGAGTGAGACCCCCCCCCCCCCCCGCACTGTCAGCATAACGATCGTTCTCCTCTGCCACAGCTGTAACAGCTGTGGCAGAGGAGAACGATGTTAGCCCATTGAATTCAATGGAGCCGTCAATACAGCCGACTCCACTGAATGCAATGGGCTGCCGGCGATCGCGGGATGAATTGTCGGAAAGGGGTTAAATATATAAGCCCTTCCCTGCAATTCATCCAGAAATGTGTAAAAATAAAAAATATATATATACTCACCTGGTGCCGGCAGACGGAGTTCAGCGCGCAGGCTGCAGTTCTCCTGAACTGCTCTGAACAGCTGTGAGTAGTATTCAGCAGCCGGGGATTTATAATCCCCGCCTGCTGAATAAGATGCCTCTGATTGGTCACAGCCTGACCAATCAGAGGCCAGCCCTCACTCACACCCATTCATGAATTCATGAATGGGTGAGTGAGGGCTGCCTCTGATTGGCTCAGGATTTTAAATCCCCAGCTGCTGAATACTACTCACAGCTGTTCAGAGCAGTTCAGGAGAACTGCAGCCTGCCGCGCTGAACTCCGTCTGCCGGCACCAGGTGAGTATATATATATTTTTTATTTTTACACATTTCTGGATGAATTGCAGGGAAGGGCTTATATATTTAACCCCTTTCCGACAATTCATCCCGCGATCGCCGGCAGCCCATTGCATTCAGTGGAGTCGGCTGTATTGCCGGTTCCATTGAATTCAATGGGCAAACATCGTTCTTCTCTGTCACAGCTGTTACAGCTGTGGCAGAGAAGAAGGATTTGTCTTCTATATGTTCTCAATGGGGTTGGCGCTGCTGCCGCCGGCCCCATTGAGCGCATATAGAAAAGATTTCTCAGGGAAGAAAGTTAAAGTAACCCGAACATCCGAACATCGTGTGGTGTTCGTTACGAATAACGAACATCCCGAACACCCTAATATTCGCCCGAGCATCAAGCTCGGACGAGTACGTTCGCTCATCTCTAATAAAAATGCTTTTTACAAGTCGGACTTTCTGTGAAGTGTTTTCCACAGTAGAAGTGAGACTTACTGACCTGTAGTTTTCAGGTTCACTTTTTCACCCCGTTTTGAATATCGTCACCACAATGGCGATGCTCCAATCCAATGGAACAGACCCTGTCGATATGGAGTCCTCAAATATAAGAAACAAGGGTCTGTCAATCACATTATTTAATTTCATCAAAACCTAGGACTGTATGCATCAGGACCCAGCAATTTTATCCTTTTTAAGGTGGCCCTGCACCTCCTGAGTTAGACTAGTGACATTTAGTGAAGAGTTTACATTATTACTCTGTTTCTCATCAGACATTTCATTTTCCTGAATACACTGGAGAAAAAACTATTTCATAGATTTACTTTCTCCTCATCCCCATCTACAATTTTTCCTACATTATGTATGGACCAAAACTTTTAGTATAATTGAAAAACAGTTTAGGGTTAGTTTCTCTCTCCTTGGCAATATGTCTATGTTTCCATCTTTGCTCAATTTATCTGCAACCCCCCGCTCACCCACAGCGCACCCGAGTACTTTTCACCCGAGTAGTGAAGTACTCGAAAATCGCAGTGCTCGATTGCGAAATCGCCCTTACCGAGTACGTTCGCTCATCTCTACTTTTTACATAATTTATTTTTTTTCTTTGTAGGTTTTTAGTGCTTCTTTGCTGCCTTCTTGTTTTAGTAGTTTAAACGCTTTTTTTTTTGTTTTTCTCCTAATCCCGACCCTTTTATTTGTGTAAATTATCAACAGTTCACTGTAAGTATTTAAGATGGTTTTAAACATTTCCCAATTACTGTCTGTACTCTTATTTTTGAGGACCTTGTCCAACACAATAATAGTAAGGGTATCTCTGAGCTGGTCGAACGTTGTCTTTCTAAAGTTTAATATTTTCAGAGATCCCCAGTAAAACTTTTGAAAGACATGTGAAAATTTATTATATTAAGTCTCAAATGGTCGTCCCTCTAGTTGGGTCCTGTACAAGTTGGGTAAGGTAATTATCTTTATTTATTGACAGAAACTTGCTATCTTTTTGAGATCTGCAGGTTTCACCTTCCCAGTTAATATCCAGATACTTAAAGTCTCCTGTCATGTACAGGCAATGGGGCAGGAGGAGGCTTTAGATTGTGAAGTGATTGGTACCCAACTTTCCGAGACTCTGCACGTCAACCAGAGAAGCAACCATCACCTACAACCACTTTCCTAGTGCCCTGAATGGCAGCTGATTGATGGACAGCTGGGGAACACTTTATCATAGGAGCAGCCCTAGCGTATACCTGGCTAAGGGCGCCCACCCACTGGCGATTTTTTTCCCTGCGAAATTCGCAGCATTTTTTTCTCTGCAGGGGTCTATGGGACTTGTTATGTTAAAATCGCGATCGCGCAAAATCGCGATTTCGCGGTAAATTGCGATTTTGCGCGATCGCGATTTTAACATTACAAGTCCCATAGACCCCTGCAGAGAAAAAAATGCTGCGAATTTCGCAGGGAAAAAAATCGCCAGTGGGTGGGCGCCCTAAGTAAGCATAATTTCCAAAAAATGCAAAGGCAAAAAAATGGCCTAATGGTTGTACCCTCCCTAAAGAGATTGATATAAAATTATATACTTTATTGACATATATGTGCTCAAAACAAAGAAACTTTAAAATTGAGGAATAGGTGGCTAACTTAATCCTTACTAAATCCTTACTGAGTCCATAAATGAACTAAATATATGTATATAGCTACACAGGTTGTGAGGGGAATTATCTTTAGCCACTAATATATTCATACAGCATGCAGTGTTTGGGGAAATTACGTAACTGTTGGCAACCAATAATAGGATGCACAGGGTGTCAATTAATAGAGGTGCTATAAAAGCAGCCATATTATAATCTCCCAATAAACTCCTATGCTGTTTATGGATCAATCATAGTTGTGACAGAGGCTAGAGATGTGAGCAAGATACAGATGCTCCCCGACTTGCGAACAGGTTCCGTTCCGGGAGCCCGTTCGCAAGTCCGTTTTGTTCGCAAGTCGAACAAATCGTTATATGGAGCGGGATCGCGGGTGGTTCCCGCTCCATACAACGTCGGGTGCAGGCTGTTCTTACAGCGGGCACCCGGCGGCAGCAGTTCCGACGAGCCACGCCGCTTGTCGGAACTGTTAACACTTTAAATACCACTCTGACAGCGGTATTTAAAGTGTTAACAGTTCTGATGAGCGGCGCGGCTCGTCGGAACTGCTGCCGCCGGGTGCCCACTGTAAGAAACAGCCTGCACCCGACGTTCAGGGGGCCCGTACAGGGTCCCACGATGAGATCGCGGGACGCTGTGTGGTTGCTAGGCAGCCGGGGACCTCCTGAAAGGCCCCAGGGCTGCCTATGCAGAGTGCCTATCAAGCACACGGCTTGCTAGGCGCTCTGCATAGACAGCCCTAGGGCTTTTCAGAAGGCCCCCGGCTGCCCAGCAACCGCGATGTGACCGGACAGGCTTCTATCAGGCTTGATAGAAGCCTGTCCGGTCCCTGCACAGTATGATGTAATGCCATAGCATTACATCATACTGTGCAGAACAGATAGTTCGTATCTAGCGAAATTCGTAACTCGAATGTTCGCAAGTCGGGGACTATCTGTATATTTAGTTCATTTATGGACTAAGTAGGTATTTAGTTCAGCCACCTATTCCTCAATTTTAAAGTTCTGCATGCGCAGAAACCCTGTGCGGCGCGAGCTCGCCGGAGCGGCCCCTTCAGTGCAAGCACGTCTAATCCAGGCAGAAGGCGGCTTTGCTCAGCGCCATGGAGACGGGGACGCTAGCACCGGAGGGGGTAAGTGTATAACTTCTGTATGGCCAATATATGCACAATGTATATTACAAAGTGCATTAATATGGTCATACAGAAGTGCTTAACCCCACTTGCTATCTCGGGACAACCCCTTTAAGTTTAAACTTCTAAATAATGGTAATGGGAGCGGAAGGTAGATATGGGGGAGAGAGTGCTGCGACTCTGCTAAATCCAGAAGCACATTTTAAATATCCTGCTGTAACCTCCTAGCCCTGCCATCTCTCTCTCCTCGCTAGAGGGGAATTCCACTATAGTGGGAAGAGAGAGGTTCCTCTGCAGGGTAGAATAGGGAAATACCCAGCAGTGGGGAAATCTCTTATTCTCCCCTGCAGGGGAACCCTGGCATTGCACTGCTGGGGGATTCCTTCATTTTCCCTACAGGGGAACCTCTCTCTCCCCACTATAGGGGAATTCCCCTCTAGCAAGCGGATATCCCTCCAGCCCTGCTGAGATGAAGGAAAAACCCATGGAGAAGGGGGTTCTCCCGGGGCTTTCTTGTTTTTTAAGCCACTCACGAACCGTGTGTATGCGTGATTTTTGCATGAATTACGCTTGGGCCTTCAGCGTGGAAAAAGCGTCCATTCACAGTTAGCTGCAATTTTTTTGTGCAGCTAACTTATGCGCGATTTTCCCGCTCATGTGAATGAGCCCTGAGGCTGGCTTCATTTGGTCATAAGCACGATTGCTTAGCACATCTTTTTTGCACTATGAACGAGCCTATTTTGAGTGTGTATCAGTGCTTTTACGCATACTTTTTTTGCCCGCAGGGAGGGTTCATTTGTGTGCAGAAAACAAATGCCTTGATTGAAATGGTTAATTAGGTCCAGATGTGCTCTTTTTACAGTGGAATTACACAGTGTTTTATGCATCGCCTATGGGCACTATTGGTGCACAAACGTGCAGAAAAATAATATGTTCTATCTTTTTTTGCTCTACCAAAAATTTGCATGCAAAATACGTGTATGTGAACAAACCCATTGAAATGAATGGGTTCTATTTACTGGGTGTTGCGCGTTCAAATACGTGCATGTGAAGGAACCCTAAGTACCTCCATATAGTAGCAAAAGCAGTACTTTGATAAGTATAGCTAGATGTATGTGAACCTAACTGCTGCAGACTGAAGTCACGTATATAATAGAGGCACTAGACAATTAAATATATTGCTGAAATCCCCTTTCTGCCAGTTAAAAATGCTGAAGCCCCCCACTGCTAGTTAAGGCCTCAGTCAGACGGGCGTTTTTAGCCGCGATTTGCGCATGCGCATGCGTCCGGCGATTTTATAAAACCATTGCTTTGCAATGGTATCGGACACATGAGCGCTTTTTATGCGCTCGTCCGATAAATTATAGAACAAAAAATCGCAGATCGCACCTATCTGCGATCTGCGATTCCTGTTCTCTTCTGTATATGCGCTCAATGGGGCCGGCGGCAGCAGCGCCGACCCCATTGAGAACATATAGAAGACAAATCCTTCTTCTCTGCCACAGCTGTAACAGCTGTGGCAGAGAAGAACGATGTTTGCCCATTGAATTCAATGGAGCGGCAATACAGCCGCTCCATTGAAAGCAATGGGCTGCCGGCGTGCGCGGGGTGAATTGTCAGGAAGGGGTTAAACATATAAGCCTTTCCCTGCAATTCATCCTAAAATGTGTTAAAATAAAAAAAAAATGTATACTCACCTTTCCACTGCAGCCGGAGTCCAGCCGCGGCCGCTGTCAGTTCTCCTGAACTGCTTCTCGACACTATTCAGCCGGCGGGGCTTTAAAATCCCCGCCTGCTGAATGATCTGCCTCTGATTGGTCACAGCCCTGACCAATCAGAGGCCGGTTTCACTCACACACCCATTCATGAATTCATGAATGGGTGAGTGACTGCTGCCTCTCAGCGCTAAGCCAATCAGGGGTAGGTCTGACTCACATCCATTCATGAATTCATGAATGGGTGTGAGTGAGGCATGCCTCTGATTGGCTCAGCGCTGAGCCAATCAGGGGGCAGGTCTGACTCACACCCCCTTCACACCCACTGCAGGACGGCCGCGCGGAGCTCCGGCTGCCGGGAGAAGGTGAGTATACAATTTTTTTTTATTTTAACACATTTTAGGATGAATTGCAGGGAAGGGCTTATATATTTAAGCCCTTACCGACAATTCATCCCGGGCTCGCCCGCAGCGCATTGCTTTAAATGGAGGCGGCTCTATTGCCGTCTCCATTGATTGCAATGCGCTGGACAGCTCCAGCCCGTTTCTAATGAAACGCGGCTAGGAGCAGATTTTCGGGCGATTTGCAGGCGAGTTGCGCGCACCGGTCACGCGATTTGCGGATGCGCATCCGTCATGCGATCCGCAAATCGCGTGAAAAAACGCCCGTCTGACTAAGGCCTAAGGGTGAAGTCACACGAACGTATATCGGCTCGGTTTTCAATTCTGCAATTGAAATCTGCTGCAAATCCTCACCAACATTTGCAACAAAATCCACAGAAAATCAGCTACCAGTGAACATTCCCTAAGTATATGCAAACATTGCACACTGCATACCGGTCTACACGCGCAGCAGCCACTTGCTCACACTCGCTCGCCATGCATACGGTAGAACCACTATACGTACACATATGAACTTTTCACACCTAGACACACTTAAGGCTTATTTACACGCAACGATTATCGCTCAAACTTTGTTAAAATTATGGCACATGAGCGATAATCGTTGCGTGTAAATGCTACCATTGTGTACTTTTCATCTGAATTATGATTTTTAGGTGAGTTTAAAAACCATCGTTCATACAGCATGATGTGTTCTTCAAGGAAGCTGGAGATAACATTGTATTCTCTCTGAAGCCCATTCCAGAAAACATACAGCACACTGAGTTCTGCAGGGGAGCAGCTAATTACATTGTATTCAGTCTGTTAACCCATGACAGCCCATGCAAGAACAAAGGAGTTAATTGCAGAGCTCAGACCACCTGCTGAGTTCTGCAAGCAGCTCCAGGTGGCTCATTTGCATGCAAATGAAGCTGATAAAATACTAATGGGCATTAGTGCATGATCACTAAAACTGACAAACATTCAATCATTTGAAAGATTGTCTTTGCATGTAAATGAGCTTTTCCACTGTCATGGTCTGTGGGAAGTAAGGGCTTCAACATAGGACAGTGATATGCCACAATTATGTGCATGGAAAATTCCCTTGTGCATAACATAGAGAAGAGAAGTTCTGATTTCCGTGGGTTAATTCTCACATCTTTTTTTTGTGCCCATTGTTTTCTATTTTGTACGTGTTTGCACACCAAAGAGCCGCACAGAAGTCTATGGGAGGTACGCAAACAGGCACATTTGCTCCCATGGATATGCACTGCGCATACTTCTGATTCCCGGCAACTCATTAGGCTAATTAGTCTTTTAAATCAGGATGGGGTGAATTCTGTCTGATTGAGCAGTGCCTGTGCAAATACACTCCATATTTGCGCATGTACGAGCGCTAAATACACTCGCTTACTGTGTAACAAAAAAATTGCAAAGGAGTGAGTATATTGTGTATCCCCTTCGTCTGTCGAAGTCCCAAGATTGAGGGGCATACATTGAATTATAAAGCTGACAGACATAAGGGGATAAAGACTAGGATCTATATATAAGGGCAGAATCAGACAAGTGTGATCTGCTCCCCTTATACTGTTGTAATTAACAAAACCTTTTAACAGGACAAAACAAAACCACTGATCTCTATGGGATTTCAGTGGTTTTCGTTTTCACCACATCTGTTAATGGCCGTGATTTGTACGGCCGGAAAAAGATAGGACCTGTTCCATCTTCTCCGCACATGGTTGAACTACGTGCAAGGAAGATTGGGCAGCACCTATCTTCCTGCCTCTTCTTTCAAACTCCTGTGCTCTGGCGAAGAGTTTGAACTGCCAGCGAGGGAGATGATATCCCCATTGCCAAGCGTAGTTGTGCCTATGCAGTGTGAATAAGCCCTAATCTGGGAATGAGGACACCTTCTGCTTGCTGCAGTCACAATATAAATATGTGTGGAGAGCTTCGGTGACTATTAGCTGCTGCTCTCCAGCTTCTCCTGCTCTATACTCAGTAAGCTGATAGGATGCAGCAGCTGCCATTATTGCACCGATCCGGACTCTGCATCTACAATCCTAGAGGCTCCCCTTTTTAGCTGTTGCTAGTATCAGACTAGTGTACAACAGTGTAGTCAAATCTTACTACTCTTCTTGTTTCCTCTCACAGATCAACTTCTCAATGTGCAGCCTGGGCGCCTCGCACCTGCACTAAGGAAAAGCACATGTACACTTTATGGTATATTTGGACACTGCAGAAAATCAGCAAATATGCAAATACTGAGTTTGCCGAATGGTATGCTGGGAAGGGCATGTCCTATCTTTTTAAGGTGCAAATTTTTTTTGTGCGTCTAAAATTTCTTTATCTGAACCTTTCTATAAGAAACCATTGGTGTCACGCACCTATTCTGCGTGAAAATGACGCTCATGTGAAATAGCCCTAACTAATAAGTTATTTCACCATCTATATCAATGTTCACATCTACACGTTTTTGGCTATTCATAGGATTTAGGTAGAATATCTAAGAAAAGGTACAAAGAAGAAACAGGAATTCATTTATTAAAGATAATTAGAGATGAGCGAGTATACTCGCTAAAGGCAATTGCTCGAGCGAGCATTGCCTTTAGCGAGTACCTGCCCGCTCGAGACGAAAGGTTCGGGTGCCGGCGCGGGGGAGCGGTCAGTAGCGGCAGTCAGCAGGAGGGAGCGGGGGGGGGGGGGGAGAGATCTCCCCTCCGTTCCACCCCGCTCTCCCCCGCAGCTCCCTGCCCGCCGCCGGCCCCGAACCTTTTGTCTCGAGCAGGCAGGTACTCGCTAAGGGCAATGCTCGCTCGAGCAATTGCCTTTAGTGAGTATACTCGCTCATCTCTAAAGATAATCTGTTTATTTGTACATTTTGAAACTTCAACGTCCTTCACAGTACTCTCCATGGGAAGCAGAACATTCATCCAAACGTTTTTTCACAGCTTGAAGCATTTTTTAAACTAGTCGTCATTGTTGTCATTTATTACTTCTGACGTGTTTTGCTTCATCTCTTCAACATTGGCAAAACATTTTCCTTTGAGGTCTCTTTTAACCCAAGGAAATTAAAAAAAAGTCGTACGGAGTGAGATCGAGTTAATATGGGGGGTGAGGCAAGGGTGTCATGCTGTTTTTCATCAAAAATTGCTTAACACTCAGTGGTGTGTGGTCAGGTGACTTGTCATGATGGAAGAACCAATCACCTGTTTGCCACACAAATCAGAATGTTTTCACCATACATCGTGACACAACATGTCCAAAAACATTGAATACATACTATGGTTGATTGTTTGACCCTGTGCTACAAATTGTGAGTGCACTATCCCTCATGCATCAAAGAAACTGATGAACATTGTTCGTACGCTGTACATATGAATCAGCCATCACAATATAGGCAAAAAACTGAGCAACTTGTTAAAAAAAATCACTGGAGCAGAAAATAACCTTCTCTAACAAAGTTGGCTAGCATACTGCCTCAGATTTAATGTGGAAACAGCACATTCAAAACAATTGAAGGGGTTGTCAACCCTTTTCAAAATGAGATTACTAGGATGATCAACTGATCACCCTAGATTCCACTCCCAGCTCCATGAGCAAATCAGTGACTTCGGCCAGGGAAGCAATCAAGTGAAACTTGTACAATAAAGCATGGTTCACATTATGGGGGTCAGCCAAGTGTGAGAATGCTTCCTGGTTTCTTCTGTCCTCAATGAAACAGAAAAGACTCTAAGGACTTGGCTGTACTATAAGTGTTTCTCCCTTTTATTTTTAGTTTGCTTTTCTTCTACATAATTTGCTTGGTCACTCTTTTTGCACTTTTGTAAGTAATGCACCTTTTGTATTAAAGCTTAAAACTTTAATTAGCTTGGTTCTTGTAGGTGCTAAATAATCCATACAATTTCATAGAGTGTATAACCGTTGACTGTAGGATGCATGAGTCTGGGGACTCACCATCCGTTTTCGATGAGTGGTGGCAGAGTGCATCTGGGATGTGAACTATGTTGGGTGTTGATTGATGCTCAATTATCAATCTGAGTGCAAGATGAAGTGAGTAAAAACTGTTTAACCCCTTACAATCATGCCCACATCACATCCTGGGAAATTGAGTACATGACAAGAGGTATAGAAATAGATCTGGTTTTTCACTGCATCTTCTTGTAGGTCAGAGAGAAGACATGCTATGAAAAACTGCAGTTAAAAATGGCAGGAAATATATTTCTCATGTTCAAACTAACAAACATAAAAGCTAGTGAATTTTGGGTATCAGCTGCAAGCATTACTGCTACAAAAATATGGATCCCTTGGCTATAGCTGTGATGATTTACACTTGGAAGGAAGGAGTTAGATTGAGCTTGTTTTTCTAAGCAGTACATTTTTCAGTGTAGAAACATAGATCCATGTAACTCTCATTCCCTTCGACTTATTAAATGTGACATGATTAAGTGTTTTATTGCCTTGTCTTCAACTTTGGGTCTCACTGGGTCTGTCATTTCATGATGATCCACTGCGTAAAGCCTTGATCTTATTGAAAATGTCCAAATGCTGTACAGAATGTCAATAAACATGAGCACAGAGAAGGCAAATTTGCCTGCCAATCCAAACAGATAGAATCTCTTTCCCCGAGACTCATGTATCTCTTTGTTTTAAGCACATTGTATCTTGAATGTTGCTACTTTGTCACACATTTTTCCAAGTTGCTGAAAGCTAGGAGGCATTTTGTATAACTCTCGGGGATATCTGTACACTAGTTTAAAGGCTGACACCCACTTGCGTTTTTTTAACGCTGCGATATCGCTGCATTTTTGTTACGCCATTGTCAATGGGTCTTTCTAATGTTAAAAACGCATCACAAGTTGGTGCTTTGCAATTTTTGTGCAATGCGTTTTTAACATTAGAAAGTCCCATTGACAATCGCGTTAAAAAAACGCAGCGATATTGTGTGAAAAAACTGCGCAAGAAAAACGCAAGTGTGCAGGAGCCCTTATTAGAGTACAAAAAAAGATGTTGCAAATAATATTTTGACACCAGGCATTTTTCAGTTGGGTCAGAAAACTTTTAAACTGTGTTACAATTTTCATAATTTAGTCTCTGTACACCACCCCAATGGAATTGAAACAAAAGTATCAAGATATGACTGAAGTGTAAACTTTCAGCTTTAATTCAAGAGGTTTAACAAATGTACTGTATTAACTATTTAGGAATTACAGCCATTTTTTAATAGTCCCTCCATTTCCATAGGCTCAGAAATAATTGGACAATTGAACGCTATGCAGTTTCATGCTCCATTGTGGCCTGTTACTCACTATTTCATGACAAACAAAGAAGATACAGGGTCTAGAGTTTGATGCAAGTGTTGAATTTGTGTTTGTATTTTTTATGAAAGTTCACGGAAACTTTCTGTCAAGGAACTAGGGTCTGGGTACAGGAAGTCCCTGAACTGCCCGCTAAACCCCAGGGTGACAACTGGACGACAATCCCTAGGCTCTCTAGGGAAGCGGGGCAGGGAGTCAGACCACAAACAACACAGAGGCAGGTCAGACAATCTGCGTTCTTTCTGCAACAGGAAAGAACGCAGTACCAAGGGTCAGGCGAAAGACAAAGTCGGGTCCAGAAAACAGAGAGTCACAACGGGTGTCAATACAAGAAAACGCGGGTGCAGCTGGAAGACCTAACATAACATACACTGGCAGTCACAGGGGAAAACTGAGCTGTTTAAATGCTGTCAGAACTCCCGCCCCAGCAGCTGATTGGGGTGGAGAGCATGACAGCAGCAGGACCAAATCAACGACGCTGGAAGGAACAGCCCCCAGCGCCTGCAGAGGCAGAGCATGCTAGTCAGGGTGTCATGGCAATGGGGACGCGGCACGGGGCGGCACCCTCTGCATCCACAGCAACCCAGGCGCAGCCCCCTGCGCTCGGAAACGCGCGTCTGGAGCCAGCATCAGGGAGTCCGGCTGCCAGGGAAGGTCACAAGGACCAGAATTCCCCTGCGCCGTACCCCAGCAGCCCGGGTGACAGGGCCAGCGGTGCGGGCATGAAGCCCCAGAGAGCCGCTGAACCTGAGAGTACCGCCCTCTACGGGGGGACACCAGACCCTATTAACTACTCTCTGCTTTCTAATGCTTAGTTAGTTACTTGCCCACTTACATATAATCTAAGGTCAAGCATTCTCATTTTATATACTAATCTTTTATACAGCACAGTATCAAAAGCTTTAGAAAAAATGAGAACCAATGACTCTACCCGGTCCAATGTAGAACTTACCTCCTTATAGAAGCTGATAAGATTGATTTTGACAGGAGCGATCCCTCATAATCCCATTCTAATCTCTTAGAAACCCTTCATATATTTTGCCTACAATACAAGTTAAACAGACTGCGTATAGCTTCTGGGTTCACTTTCTGACTTTTTTAATGTGGCCACCATTTGCTATGTGTGGAACAGGCCCCATCAATATAGAGTACTTAAAATTATTTAATTCCCTTAGAACCTGGGGGTGTATACCATCCCGACCAGGCGATTTGTCTGCTTTAACTTTTTAAAGTTGGTTCGGCACTTCTTCCTGGGTTAGATTGGTGAAATTTAATATTGAGTTTACTTAATCACCGTGCATTTCACCTTACATTTCATTTTCCTTTAAGAAATTTCAGTTTCCTTTGTAAAATGCAGAAAAAGAATTGTGACTCAGATTCAATATGTCTTCTAGTGCAGGAATCTTATAAAGTCTGATTTCAGACATTTCATATTAGTTGCAAAATTTGGGATGTGAAACCTGCACCGACTTTAAGCAAGTAAATGCAGTATAATGTTAAAGGGGTTTTTTAAACAATTATTTTAATCCTTATTCTTTATTTTTAAAGCAACGTTAATTCCAGGGCGCTGCACATATGAAAAGGGGGTTAGGTACATTAATTAACATTAACTCCATTCACTAGGAGCAGAAATCTACAGCTTGCTTTATCTGTTGTGGTTATGTTGCAGACTTTCACTGTGGAATTCATTCTTTTTAATGCAATGAGTGAAAATCTTGGCTACTTCCGCAACAAAACCATGTGTGGATTTCGGTGTGGTAATTTAGTGCAGTTTATTTTCATACAATTTTTACTTAAATTTGTGTGTGAAAATAGCCTAACAGTGATAGTTAAGAAAAGATTGTTTAGCTTTAATCCCTAGAAAACCTAGTTCTCTTTAGGTCGCCTGCAGATGGCCGGGTCAGAACCCACTGCGAGAATTCTCACAGCGGGATGCAGACTCATGCCGCTGCAGAGACCTGCGGCTCACCCGCTCCTGGCGTCTTCCATCTTTGCTGTGCGCCGTCTGCCAGACAGACGGCGCATGCGCAGAGCGGAGCCGGACCGTCACAACTGACGCTTCTGTGCGGGCCTCTGCAAGACCTGCACAGAAATAGAGCATACCGCGATTTGCCTTCTGTGCATGTTTTCACGCGGACAAATCGCTGCTGTGTGCATAGAATTGCATTTTCTAATGGAATCCTATGGCAGCCGGCACGGACGGAAATTCTAGAAAATTTGCCTTAGTGCACATCTGCTGTACTTCTCTAAGATTGATAAGATTTTCTTTCTGACAGTTCCAGCTTATGGCCTACCATTCATTTTTATAGTTAGATTAGAATTTAGACTAAGTGTTTGGGAGCTTTGTGTCAATAAAAGGAACTTGTGAAAAAAAAGCATCCCTTTATTGACCTGTTACCTTTTTTCAGATTTCTTTTTTTAGGCCGCCTGCAGACGGGCGTAAATTCCGCGGCGGGATTTCCCGCGGAATTTCCGCCCCTGGAAGCTGCCGTAGGATTGTGTCAACAAACACAATCCTATGCAGACGGGCGCGATTTGGCCACGTGAAATCTCGCACGGCAAACAAATCGCGGTATGCTCTATTTCTGTGCGGGGCTCGCAGAGCCCCACACAGAAACGTCACTCACCGGCCGCCGGCTCCGCTCTGCGCATGCGCCGGCTGCCCGGCAGCCGGCACATGAAAGAGCCGGGGCCGCGGGAGCCGGTGAGTGACGCGCTGCTCTCTGCAGACGCTCGGGTCGGATCCCACTGCGAGAATTCTCGCAGCCGGATCCGAACCGAGCGCCTGCAGGCGACCTTACAATGAATGATTTTTCTTCACATTCTCTAATTCACAGCTTCATCCCTATATCAACTCATTTAATCAAGGTCAATCAGATAACCAGGAGATAAAATGAAAACCCTGCAAAGGCTAAAAAATATCACATCAACTTTAGTAATGCAGTTTTAGAGCAAGGCATGAGATTGAATACTGTTTTGGTGGTCTGTAATAAAAAATAATGCCCCTGGGACAATAAAAAAAAAACAATAAATACTTGAATGAAATATCATGGTTGAAAACTGCCAAAAACAATGATCACTAAAACAGAAATCAACTGAGGTGCTGACGTGGTGAAATAGCCGTTCAACATTTATCAGTCTTGGTAAGTTCTGCATTTAACAACACTTTGGTATGTTTTTTATTATGACTATAAGATGTGAGCTTAGCTATGCCGTAAAATTGAATTTTTTCTCATGATGATAAACAGCAGCGAAATATTGAATTATGTAAGAAGTTTCTTTCATTGTTCAGCCTTTACAGATTTTTGTTTTGTTCTTTAGCAATTTGCCCTTGTACAAGGATTAACCCCTTTAGGATACAACCATATTTGTTTTTGATTGCTTTTACCCTCACCTTTTTTGTTTTTCCATTAACAGTGTGGTATGAGGGGTTGTTTTTCACAAGATGAGTTGTATTTTTATCAGCAGTAGAGATGAGCGAGCATACTCGCTAAGGGCAATTACTCGAGCGAGCATTGTCCTTAGCGAGTACCTGCCTGCTCGGAAGAAAAGATTCAGGTGCCGGCAGGGAAGAGCTCTGAGTTGTGGGAGTGAGCAGGGGGGATCGGGGGGGAGAGAGAGATTTCCCCCTTGTTCCTCCCCGCTCTCCCCCGCCGCTCCCCGCCCCCGCCGGCACCCGAATCTTTTCTTCCGAGCGGGCAGGTACTCGCTAAGGACAATGCTCGCTCGAGTAATTGCCCTTAGCGAGTATGCTCGCTCATCTCTAATCAGCAGCATTTGATGTACCATAAAATGTACTGAAAAGATTGACAGTATTTGTGTGATAGAATGTCTGCGAGGCCCCATTGAAATCAATGAGAGCATTATACCCGATTACCTCAGTGTTCAAAACGTCGCGGTAATCGTGGTAAAAAATGGATGTGTGAGAGTGGCCTTATGGCTTCTAGGAAGGATTTTCCTAGTGAATTGAAAAAGAAAAAAAATCTTCAGGAATTTCAAGTATGTGCCTATAAACGGGACAAGAAAATGATGTGCCTCTCATTCCAAGACAAGAGGAAAGGAACAATGCTAAGCACATTCTAAGTTTGTGCGAGGAGTAGACAGAGCTGATCAGAACTGTTGATTTTAAGGTTTTACCAGAAGATCCTACAAATGATGAAAAAAATGGCTGATGGAA
The DNA here is from genome assembly GCF_035609145.1 of Eleutherodactylus coqui. Classification (NCBI taxonomy): domain Eukaryota; kingdom Metazoa; phylum Chordata; class Amphibia; order Anura; family Eleutherodactylidae; genus Eleutherodactylus; species Eleutherodactylus coqui. The sequence goes on from NC_089837.1 coordinate 307,328,689, forward strand.
GTTGCAGTGATAAACAGCTACATCCTCTACTCCATAAATAAGAAAAAGAGGGGTCACAAAAATGCTGATTCATCTTTTGATGAGAAAAAAACTCATCACTCAGCCTGTGGGCAATGTGAAGAACACAAATACGAGAAAAAGTGGAAAAACATCAACTTCGGCTGCTGAGGAAAGACTAAAGGAAAGATTCATTTCCTAGTTTCTACTGTGAGACATGTGGTAGGAAGCTTGGACTTCATCGAAGAAAGTGTTTCAAAAAGTGCCACACACTTAAAAATTATAAATCCCAATAAATGGAAACATTTTATTTTTCAGAAAATTGCAAATGCAAAGATCGCGAGTTCATTTTTATGTGTTTCTGTTGAGTTGTTCCAAGTAATACATAGTGCTCTTTCCCACCCCAAATAAATAAGAGCTAGGCAGTGTGTAGGTGGCAGGGAATTTGGATTGGAAAGGGTTAACCGCAATCTATTAATGAGTTCCAAGTAGCAGCAAGAGATTTCTAGCTAACCTTTCTAAACACAGGTTTTATAGAATTCTTAAAAATGACCTACATGTTCTTGATATAAAAAATGATAAGATGGTACAATTAGCTGAACTGTTTTCCTGTATAAAAGAAGTCTTACCCTAGTAGGTTTTTCTGGATCTCATAGGTATCTCCTGCCATTACTATTTTTGGGTAAAGGCTATGGACATCTTTGGGGGGGACATTTTTTCTCCACTTAAATCCATGTATTTTGGACCAGCCATCATTTTTGCAATAGGGGTTCATTAAAAACGTTGAACTGTTTGTCTTCTGCAGCTTCTACATGTCAGTATATGTAGAAACTGCAGTCTTCATCTGGCGACTGTGATTTCTCAAGTGATTGTGATGCATTTTGCAAGAGAAATGCACAGCATTGCTGCTCCAGCAATTTTCGCACGTTTTTCATGTGCGAAAACCGCATGTTGTTTCAGTAGTAAAGATTTTTTAAAAATCACAATCACATTTACGTGCAAGTATGATGTGTTTGTTTTTTCTTTCGACCAAAAATAGGACATGCTGCAATCTTTCTATCTCAGACTATTGGTCCAAGAGAAAAATAGCTCATGTCAGTAAGCAGTTCCCATAGACTCCTATGGAAGTTGGATAACAAGGGAGGGGGAGGGAGATTAGCTAAACATTTTGATTGTTTAGATTAAATTTCTAGACAATGGGAATGGGAGAGTAAGGGAGATAAGGAGAGAGGAAGTGCTGAAAACAGAAGCACTTTTAAATGTCCTGCTGTTTGTCCCCATGGGCATGAGGGGACTCCCCAAGGGTTCCCTTCATATCCATGGGTCTGGATGAATTTCCCCACAGTGGGAGAGAGAGAGGGAGATGAAGGTAGTCCCCAGGGAACCCCCTTCATTGTTGGGGACTCCCTTCATCTCAGCGCAATACCGACATTTCCATGCATGGGAGAATGAAAAAGACAGGGGGCTGCGCTACAGGGCTTCCCTGAGAGATTCCTTGAGAAGGGAGGGAGAGAGGGTGAAGCTAGATGGAACCACCCTCTACACCTGCCCATCTAGCCCCGCCCTTTCACTCCGCTATGGGGGATTCCCTCCTTCTCTTCCTGCAGTGTGGATATACTTCTAGCTCTGCTGCTGGGCAAATACTCTTTACTCATGGAGATGTGGAGAGGGGATTTCCCCGTAGCAGGAAGAAAGAGAGGGTGGGGCTAAAGGGTTGTTCTCTCTAGCCCTGCCCTATGGGGATTTGTCAGGGAAGCCCTGTAGCCAAACCATCTCTCCCTCTCCCTGCTACAGGGATTTCCTCATTCTCCCCTGCAAGAGAATTCCTCTTCTCACTGCTGCTGGGGAATCCTTTATTCTTCCCTGCACGGGAATGCTGGTATTGCGCTGAGATGAATGGAGTCCCTGGCGATGAAGGGGGTTTCCAGGGGACTCCCTTCATCTCGCTCTCTCTTTCCCCACCCCCACAGGGGAATTCCTCCAACTCAGCTGCTGGGGAAATCTTCCATCCCTGCTGAGATTAAAAGAGTCCCCAGCCATGAAAGAAAGCCCCATGGGGATTTCCCCCATCTCTCTCGGAGCAGCAGCAATTTCACTGCTAATTAAGCTCGGGACTTGATAGCAGGAAATCGTCCATTCTCGCTATTTTTCACGCAGTTAGCCGCGATTTTTTTTTTTTGCATTGGTAACTTTTCATGCTCATGGGAATGAGGCCTAAAAGACATTCAACCTGCGTATGAAAAAAGTATGAAAAAGTGTTAGGAAAACATAAAAAATATTTAGGCTATGATTACACGTAGTGTATTTTGATGTAGCTTTCACTCCTTTATTTAAAGAGGTGAAATATACATTAAAAGTCCACAGCATAAATTGACATGAAGTCCAATCAAAAGATCAGTTCACTCTGCAGATTTTTTTCCACAGAATGCAGATGAGATTTCTTGTAATCTCATTCACACTACTAGCACCACTTCATGAAGGTGATCTGCTAAATTAACCTCAGGGCGGGCCATAAGGTGCTTACCATCTTTATGTACTAATGATCTCATTGTACTGTACTTACCCTCCATGCTGCTGCATATGGTATTATACTGTCACTGCTCGAGTTAGCTTGGATGAATCCTTTATTAGTATATTGTATATACTGAGAATGTGCTGTGTTATTATATGCCTACACTTGCTTTGGTACAATTGCTTTATGGTTTTCTATTTTCTATTTGGTTGCTTAAATGTTTGGTTTCTAGAGATGAGCGAGCATACTCGGTAAGGACAATTACTCGATCGAGCATTGCCCTTAGCGAGTATCTCCCCGCTCAGAAGAAAATGTTCGGCTGCCGGCGCGGGTGACAGGTGAGTTGCGGGCATGAGCAGGGGGGAGAGAGGGAGAGAGAGAGATCTCCCCTCCGTTCCTCCCCGCTCTCCCCGCCTCTCCCTGCCCGCCGCCAGCAGCCGAATCTTTGCTCACGAGCGGGCAGGTACTCGCTAAGGGCAATGCTCGATCGAGCAATTGCCCTTAGCAAGTATGCTCACTTATCACTATTGGTTTCCCCTTAGATGTTCAATTTCCTCTTCTCCTATAAATCATTGCCATATATAACAATAAGTCCCTATTTGTAGGTTTTATCACTCAAATGTTTCTGTAAAATGCTACAAATTTTCCATAGCCAATTTTGCTGCGGGGAAATTCACAGAATTTACTATATGTTTGAACGTATGCTAAAGTTTCTGTAACATTTTATACTGGCACAGTTTTGTCAACTTTATTGGTTCTTAGTGTTTCTTTACTAGAAGTAGAATATTGTTTACAACTTTATTTTGTTTCTATTGCACATAAACAGACATTTTAGCAATATATCTCACAAATATAAGAACAAGTGCATTGTAGTTAGCCTCCTACTCCAATTTTAATACCCGTTTGATACCACTCAGGTACACATAAGAGCCTGACAGATTGTTGAATACATTTATATTTTCAAGTATCTGAAAGAATCCACTACTACCAATCCAACTTTCTTCAAACATCACCTGGCTGTTGGCTACAAGGTCGTTCATAATCCGTCCCTTCACCAATTATCAGCGAAATGTTTAAAATTAGCCACTTAAACAAGCTTTTATCTCAAGTGTATGACCAATAATGTTTTTGCTTACAATATACGATTAGTGAATTTGATTGTCGTAGGAATAACAATATCACATAGATGGAATTAGACTATTTAGCCTAGTATACTACTTTCTGAACGTTTGATCTACTGACTTAAGGAGCGGTTATCAAGGTTTGAATTACTTGGCATGAAATCCAGGATGGGCGGCTTGTCTTCCTTTGAAATGAACATGTAGCGGATTCCTGTGGAGGGAGGTGATCCTTCTGCTTTGAATTTTAACCATCTGTGCTGATAGCCCTCCTCCCTAGAAGATGGGGACATTTTAGGGTTTGTTATTTCTACTATTTTAATAGGCTACAAATGTACTTTGACATTCCAACAATATATTGCCAAAAAGACATGCAAGATTTCTAAACAAGAATACAGCTGTTCTTCCATTTCTTTAGACTGAGCATATACAAATAATCTTTTATTTCAAGGTAGAGTCACCCTTTCAATTACATTTTGTTTTTCATGCCTACAGCTTTTAAAGAGAAGAATTTAAAATATGCTCCTTCAATTACAATTGTATTTTTGCATTTGAAAGCAAAGGTAAAGTGGTACAACATGTGGTCTGTAGGGCTAGCTTTTTCAGCCAATAGGAAGCAGAACAGGTTATGTGGGATACCCAATGCTGAGAATGAAACACTGGAATAGTATTTGTAATCTGGAAACCGTTTTGTATCTTAGAACATTTGTAACATCTCTGATCTTCTTAGCAACTCAGGAAAAGCCTAATAGTTGTAGGTTTAACCCAAAAGACCTTCTTTCTGCTGAGAACTTTAAGGAGTCCTTCTCTTTAAAGAATGCATACTTATTAGAAGGCTCTCTTAACAATAAGCTGATCATTAGGATCGTAAGAAATTAGCATTTTTTGTGAGAAAACCTGCCAGAAAGTGTACATTTATCTTGTAGCGCCACCACAGTGCATAATACGTATTACACAATGCTAATTCAAATCAATGGAGTGGTCATGTGATGCAGGACAAGATAACGCCTCCAGAAATACTCTTGGTAGCCTTTCTCCATAGGGAAGAGGATATTAAGATTCTGAACAGGGTTCCCCATTATTCATTTCCTAATAAAGTATACAAATGGGTTTTCTAAACTAGACAGCACCTCATAACTGGCGTGGATTTGCATTTCTGGTGATTAATAAATTTGGAGCACCTTTCTGTAGCTAAGTGCCACTAACGACTGGTGTAAGATTTCTAGGCTTTAGTAAATTTCCCCAGTGTATCTATCATGCTTATTCACTGAAAACTCAACAAAAAAATATACTAAAGTACCAAATGAAAAAGGGAAACGAAATGTAGTAGTACAAAGTCAGATACAAATCGCAGAAGGGGGATATATCAATTTGAAAAATGTAAAATACTGATGAACAACCACTCAAATAAATACAACATATTGAGTATTAACTGTTCAGTATTATACTTGTTTATAGATAAGCATACAAAAGGTGCCAGGTAGAGATGAGCGAATGTACTCGTTTAGGGCGATTTTGCACTCGAGCACTGCTTTTTCCGAGTAACTGACTACTCGGACGAAAAGATTCGGGGGGCGCCGGGGATGAGTGGTGGGTTGCAGAGGGGAGTGAGGGGGGGGAGAGAGAGAGAGCTTCCCCCTGTTCCCCACTGCTACCCCCGCTCCACCACGCCTCCCCCAGAATCTTTTCGTCCGAGTAGTCAGTTACTCGGAAAATTGCCCTAAACGAGTAGGTTTGCTCATTTCTAGTGCCAGGCAAATGATATGTGCCTCAATATTTGGTAGGTATGTGAGTGGTTGTTCATCAGTAATATGCATATGTCCAATGCTCCTCTATATAGCCATTTGGCTGTCTACATGCTGAGCGATGTGGTGTCTATAGCTGCTCTTGTAATACTATATCTGTAAACATGGCCTCTGGCAGTGATTTTTTGAATTGGTATATCCCTCTTCTATGATTTGTATGTGATATTATTGTAGGGACTCGCAAGAAAATGGGGCCTTTGACGTGCGTTGTAAGCTTATTATGTATTTTAGCCAAAATATTATTGTGTGAATTGTATGTGGCGTCATTAATAGGTTGTAAGCCTGCATTGTGCACTACATGTATCATTTAGCCTTGCACCCTTAGGGCTCAGTCAGACGGGCGTTTTTTCGCGCGATTTGCACATGTACATGTGTCCGGCGATTTTATAAAACCATTGCTTTGCAATGGTATCGGACACAGGAGCGCTTTTTATGTGCCCGTCCGATAAATTATAGAACAGAAATCGCAGATCGCACCTATCTGTGATCTGCAATTCCTGTTCTCTTCTCTATATGCGCTCAATGGGGCCGGCGGCAGCAGCGCCGACCCCATTGAGAACATATAGAAGACAAATCATTCTTCTCTGCCGCAGCTGTAACAGCTGTGGCAGAGAAGAACGATGTTTTCCCATTGAATTCAATGGAGCTGGCAATACAGCCGGCTCCATTGAAAGCAATGGACTTCCGGCGATCGCACAATGAATTTTTGGGAAGGGCTTAAAAATATAAGCCCTTCCCGGAAATTCATCCAGAAATGTGTAAAAACAAAAAAAAATATATACTCACCTGGTCCCGGCAGACGGAGTTCAGCATGGCCGGCCGGCAGTTCTCCTGAACTGCTCTGTGTAGTATTCAGCAGCCGGGGATTTAAAATCCCTGCCTGCTGAATGGGCTATCTCCGATTGGTCACAGCCCTACCAATCAGAGGCAGCTCTCACTCACACCCATTCATGAATTCATGAATGGGTGAGTGAGTGCTGCCTCTGATTGGCTCAGCGCGGGGACCAATCAGAGGCAGCACTCACTCACCCATTCATGAATTCATGAATGGGTGTGAGTGAGAGCTGCCTCTGATTGGTGAGGCTGTGACCAATCAGAGGCAGCTCATTCAGCAGGCGGGGATTTTAAATCCACGGCTGCTGAATACTACTCAGAGCAGTTCAGGAGAACTGCCGGCCGGCCACGCTGAACTCCGTCGGCCGGGACCAGGTGAGTATATATATATTTTTTTGTTTTTACACATTTCTGGATGAATTTCCGGGAAGGGCTTATATTTTTAAGCCCTTCCTGAAAATTCATCGTGAGATCGACCGCAGCCCATTGCTTTCAATGGAGCCGGCTGTATTGCCGGCTCCATTGAATTCAATGCGCTGGACAGCGCTGCACTGCTCCGGCCCGTTTCTATTGAAACGTGGCTAGGAGCAGTTTTTTCAAGTGATTTTTCAGCCCCGGTCACGCGATTTGCGAATGCGCATCCGTCATGCGATCCGCAAATCGCGGAAAAAAACGCCCGTGTGACTAAGGCCTTAGTATGTCTTATCTATCTGCAAGAATAGTACTAGGCAACCCTCCACCATAAGGTATGTAAGTGGTCATTCATGAGTATTTTGCAACTGTACAATGCTCCTCCCTATAGCAATTTGGCTGTCTGGCACTGGATAGCAATGGGAGTATCATATAGAATCAGTTGTCATAAGAGCTATTCCGATCAATGTAGATAGGCATCACTTTATAGTCTCCACTTTAGAATATACTAATACATAACAGAATTTGTCGTACTTTGAAACACATTATTGTAAGATTGCCACCATTACCACCATATTCCACTGCTAACTCATGTGGATTATTTATTAATTTATTTTCTTGTCACACCCTGTATCCTATGGGATTTGTTGATAGGTGCTGATATTGCCCTCGCCATCCATGTGAAATCCCTGAGGATGTGAGGTGTTTTCATGTGAAGACAACTTCGCATCACTTCGTGGACACAGCAGGAAACCTACGCTGCGTCAGTCAGCCATGGTGGAGGTTTGCGGAGTTTCTCCCATTGTTTTCAATGGCAGACCTTGCATTCTGCGCACTTTGCGTGTGCGATGCTGCCACTGGCACCATTGAAAACAATGCAGCTAGATAGAACATTCCGCAAATTATTTCCTGAATAGTATCACATTGCGGTGCCATGCAGGAGAACATCACTAATGTGTATGACCCGATTCAAAAGAACGGGATTTATATTTGTCTTAATTTCCCCTTCTGTGATGCATTTATATTATTGTAGGGACCCACTACAATGCAAGGAACCTTGAAGTGGTTAGTGGGCTCATGTATCTTGGCCAACATCCAACCAATGCCTTGCATTTATTATCTATTATTCACATGCAGTGTGGCATTAAGACTCCAGGGGGAGCCCAGGGTGGCAGTACCAATGTGGTTCACTGATGGATATGCAGGGCAACACGCCAAATTATTATGGTGTCATTAATAGGTTGCTGGTCTGCATGGTGAACTACATATATCAGAATGGTCTGGCACCCTGTATCCACTATGTGTGGGAGTGAACACCAAGCATCCACCCGACTCATTATCAGGGGGCAGTGTGAGTGGCTGTCTCATCGGTGCCCTCACAGGTGTTATTTGCTCCTCCATTTGGTAGTCCGCTACCTGCATGGTGAGAGGAGGATCCATCTATATGCACTCCTCAGTCAGTAAGTAACAGCCATTTTCTGTGATTGTTTTTAATTCTTGATTTCCCCTTCTGTGATGCTTTGCCAGAGAAGATGAACCATATTTCAAGTAGGTTTCAACCTGATATGAAATACATTTTCCCAATAATCACCAACATTACATAATGAAAACATCCCACTATACAGCAATATGGGATCTTTCTCCACAATGTTAATGATATTTTCTTGTTTCTAGAAACAAGCGAACCAAATGATGAAAAGCAGACTGGGTTCTTCCTGGAAGCATGTGTCCAAGGACAAACATTTTACCATCATTCACATTCCTTTTGACTCACATAAAATCTTCATTTCTTTATCTTTTCATTAAACACTAACAGAATGATACTTGTTTGCAAAACTGAGTGAAAATAAGGAAACAGGTGAAAAAGTGTGGGGCTATTTAAGGGAACAGCTGGCATGGCAAGCATGTAGCTTGGGACTCAGAAAGCTCAGGTTAACGTAAAGTGTAGAATGAGGGTGACCCGTTTGTATTTAAAGGGGCTGACCATTTTCAAATACTATATTAAGGAACTCTATGTTAATAGAGGGGAATTCCTTGTTTAGGATTCTAATCTCTTGGCCAGAGAGGAAAGCGGTTGTAAATAGGATGTTTCTCACTGTGGAGGACCTGTCCTGCATTACGTAGACAACTCACTGAATGTGTGCTGTGTTCATTTTACCTGTGGAGACAAGGCAGGAAAATTGAACCCTTAAAGGGGTCTTTCCAGCTATGAGCTGTTGATGACCTATCCTCATGCTTGCATATGGATTGTTTTTACTTTTACTCTGGTGCAGTGATTCTCAACAGGGGTGCCACGGTTCAGCCACCATTTAATGGGTTTTCTACGCAGCTCCAGCCAGGATACACATGGCTCAGTGCGTAAGTACTGCTCCAACCACATGTAATGGCCTATGCTTGGAATTGCAGACACAATTACGAGTTCCGGCCATTACACAGGGGTCGGATCAGCACTTCCACTCCGATGCCGGCATAACCCAGCCGGCTCTGCCTAAAGAACCCCTTTAGCCTGGATCCACACGTGTGTGAGGGGGGGGGGGGGGGGGGGAATTCCACGTCATTTACAGAAGCAGTAAAGTGGATGAGATTTTGAGAATCTTGCCCACAAGCTGTTGAAAAAACTCAGACAAAATCCATGCGGAAATTGACACGGGCTGTGGAATTTATAATTTTATCGCTGTTTCTGCTGTAGAATTTCCCTCTTCTTAATGAGAGGTTGAATTCCGCACTTCTGCAGCTGATTTCAGGAGATACCATGCTCCCGGTCACCTCCGAAGTCTTTGCGCTCTCGCCGCCTACTTCATCGGCCTCGAGTGCAGTGCTGCTCGTCAGGTAATGTGGAATTGACCAATGTTGCTGCAAAATAGGCACAGTTATACGTTGTGATAAGCCATGCCCCCTGACCACACTCTCTTTTTGGTAGGGGTGCCCCGCAGTAATTTGTTTTCCCAGTGATGCCCTAAGGCTAAAAAGGTTGGGAAACACTAGGGTAAGGCCTAAGATTGTATAACATAGTGTCTTACTGCATGTTGTTGCACCTGTGTCAATCTAATATTACTAATTATGTTGGCTTTTAACAGAGTGATTTTAATATTTTGGTCCACTTGTTAGTCTCAAGTAAAGTCAGACTTTTTAGCCTACTTCTCCTAAATCTATTGCTACGATATTGATGGGTTAATGCATATTGCTATATTATTGATACATAGTATGGTGCATCTACAGTTGCATTCAAAATTATTCAACCCTCATTGCAAGTTAGGTTTATTTACCAAATTCACAAACTTTCTGCTGTGTGCAAAAAAAAATGTAAATAGCTCAACACAACTAATATAACAAATGGCTTCTCCAAATTCAACACAATATGCCACTTTTATTTACTACTGCGATTTCAGAATTATTCAACTCTTCACGACAAGTGTCTCTAGTACATAGTAGTGCACCCATGTGCTCTTAGGACCTGCTGCAAACATGACGCACAGCCAGACACCAGCTACTGACAGCGTTCCTGAGGAATCTTAGCCCATTCCTCATGGACAGTGTCCTCCAGTTCACTGATATTCTTGGGTTTGCATGCTGCAACCACCTTCTTTAGATCCCACCAGAGATTTTCTATGGGGTTCCAATCAGACAACTGTGATGGCCACTCCAGAGTCTTCCAGGGCTTCTTCTGAAGCCAGGCTTTGAGGTTTGCTTGGGATCATTGTTTTGTTGGAAGGTTCAATGACACCCAAGCTCCAGCTTCTTCACAGAAGGCTTGACATTTTCTCCTGATACTTGATTGAATCCATCTTGCCCTCCACACGCTAGAATTTTCAAGTGCCAGAGGAAGCAAAGCAGACCCAAAGCATTACCAAGCTTTTGCCGCCATGCTTCACTGTAGGCAGAGCGTATCTGATCCATAGGCTTTAAAAGTTCCAGTTATGTTTCATTACTCCAAAAAGCAGAATGCCAAAACATATTCAAGCAGACCTTTCTTATGCTTTTAGGTCAGCAAAGGCGTACATCTTGGAGTTCAGACATTAAGACCTTCAGGTTTATTATGCACCTTGCTGTGCAAATGGAAATTTCAATGTCTACTGCCACAAATCTTGCTGGAGGCCTTTTGCAGTCACTAAAGGGTTCTGCCTGCTCAGGAATCTGGTAGCAGGTGGTGATAGCTTCCTCTTTCTCCAGCATCTAGGTAGTGCAGCCAATGTAACTTTAACTTTGAACTTGTGAACTATGCTTCCAACTGTATCTCTAGCAACATTCTGTGCCTTTGCTATCTCTTTGTGTCCTTTTCCTTGTTTCTGCAAGACAATGATCTCTTAACTTTTTGACTGCTCTTTTGATGTAGCCATATTTCTAACATGCAATCAAACATTACAGTCAGAAAAGCCATAGACCAGTAATTTGACATTTTATTTTTCTCAAGTACACCTGATGTAACTAATGTAGCCATTATTTAGTTGCATTAGCTGTGTTGAGACAACACCTGATTTGCAAATGTATATTCTTGTGCGGGATTCTATGCAGAGGGTTAAATAATTCTGAGACTACAGTAGTCATTTGGCATTTTGTTTTGAATTTGCAGAAACCACTTGTTATGTTAGTTGTGTTGAGCTATTTGAATTGTTCTTGCTTGATTTTTTTTCCAACAGCTGAAAGTTTGTAAATTTGGCAAATAAACCTAATTTGCAGAGAGTGTTGAATAATTTTAATTACAGCTGTAGCAAGTTGTGCAAAGCTGTGAGAAAACAAATTTTAGCATGCTCCATCGCATGCCATTTTACTGACTGTTTTCCCCCTGAGGCATACAGTACAAGACCTCATCAAGGCAACATACAGCAGTCTATGGTGTGCCCATAAGTCTTTAATATAGAACCGCAGGGAGTCCACAGACCAAAGCACATATTGGTGGCACATTTACCACATCATAAACAGGATATATGGGTTGTTTCCTTACCATTTAATGGGATTCATTAGATTGATTTTCTATTATCCTATTACAATTGTCACATGAAAAAATAGTAAAAACAAATTCATATATTGAAAAATGTTTTAATAGAAATATAATGAGCCTCCAAATCTAACAGCTCATCTTTCCCTTCGGACCTGTCAACTTGTAAATAAAAGAATTTCAATAACTTGCAGCATTGAATTATGACATGGGAATGAGAAAATAGGAATGTTAACTTTTAATATTCACAAGCTTATATTTCCATATTACTGTGAACAGTTCTAGGAAGCATATAAGACAATGAATGAATACCACATGAGTAGAGAAGTGGTAGACAGATTGCATCAATCCTTGTTCAAAGCATGGTGGGACACTTCTTAAAAAAACAATAATAAATGTACATGACACATCAATAAAGTCAACATCAAAATGAAGCAATGAGTCAATCAAATGAGTCAGTATAAGCCTTTGGTTATAAATATGCAAAAAGGACATTGTATCCTATTTGCTATTTTAGGTTCAGTCATCTCTTCACATTCTTTAATTGAAAGACGATTTCCGCTGTCCGATCTATGTACCATCATATAACATTGTAAATATGACTTAATATTTAGCACTCTGTATCTGAAGCTGGCTGTAAAAGTGCAACCAATTTTACCACTATTCAAGGGTGTAAGTACAATAGAAACAGCAAATGTGGCTCCTACGTGGCCCAGGAAAGTAGAAGTCCAGAAATGGGTCAAGGCCCATTTAGACGGGACAAATGTTGGGCAAATGATGCCCAACACCCGTCCCCTGCATGGGAGCTAGTATCACTGGCTCACAGCTGGGAGGCTGGAGGAAATTTCGCTCCTCATGCTCCCCCGTCCCTCTCCATTCACTTAACATAGCAGTCGTTCAGTACTGAAGGGCTACTATTTACACTGAGCCATTCAGTACTGAATGGAGAGGGGCACTCCCCCGACCCTCTCCATTCACTTAACATAGCAGCTGTTCAGTACTGAACAGCTGCTATTTACACTGAGCGATCAGCGATCGGCTCATCGTCCATCGTTTATGCTGCATAAACTCTGAACGATGAGCTGATCGCTGATCGTTTGCCCGACATTCGTCCCATCTAAATTGACTCTTGCTCATATTTGTTCTCCATATTTGTTATGGATCTCCACATTAGAATACAAGGGAAAGCTCAAGAGTAGAGAAGAGGGAGCATACTCGCTAAGGGCAATTACTCAATCGAGCATTGCCCTTAGCGAGTACCTGCCCGCTCGGAAGAAAAGGTTCGGCTGCCGGTGGCGGGCGGGGAGCGGTGGGGCAGAGCGGGTCGGAATGGAGGGGAGATCTATCTCTCCCTCTCTCCCCCCTGCTCACTGCCACAACTCACCTCTCACCCGTGTCGGCAGCCACACCTTTTCTTCCGAGCAGGCAGGTACTCGCTAAGGACAATGCCCTATCGAGTAATTGCCCTTAGCGAGTATGCTCGCTCATCTCTACTCAAGAGCCTTTTGTTTTGCAGATTAGTATCATAGCACAGTGACATGAGTTGTCACCTAGATAGGGCACCAACTTGTTATGGCCATGAAGTCCATTTTCTATGTTTGCATTGAGACTATTATGATTTCCATAGTAGTTGTCACCCAGACCACCAAATGTATAATGGCATATGCATTTTTAAAAAAGTGAAATTAAAAAAACGCTTTCTACCATCTGCAAATACTGAACCCATAATTATTAATTTATGATAAAGAAGAAACATAACACTTTTTTGGTTTCTAACCTATGCAAATATGTTTTTCATTGATTTCTGGAATACTTTAGTACAATTCTAGTGAAGTACAATTTTTTTCACATGAAAAGCGGTGTTAAAATGACCTGTGATTACAAACAAAATGGAGTCTAATACTCATTATCTGAATACATTTTCATGCTTTACAGTATGGCCACATCACAGAGAATAGGAAAATTACAGTTAAATGGGTTTACAGGTGAAAATAGGGGTACATTCCACAGCAGATCTGGTGCACAATTGCTTTTAGTTTTGCTGCTGAGGATTGGGATTCAAAACAAAAAAGTGGTCATATGTCTGTACAACACATTATCATTCTGGAGAGCAGGATGTAGAGTCCTGTGGACGAGCAGTTAAGCCTCTTCAGTGGAGATGGGGTAAAATACAGAAAGTGAATACATTTTGTATTACTATTTACACCTTTTTTATTTTACTAAATGTTACAATCTGTGGATTTTGCTTATCTGCAAATAATCAAAAAAATCTCCTATAATTAGAATTTGTTGTGGATCGAATACAATGGTGAAAATTTGCCATCAATCTGCAGCATAAGTTGTCATGTTGTGCTTTAAAAATTTACCCTACATGTCAATTTTATGTAAATCTCCTACATTTTCCTGCTACCAAAATATGCTGTATATTATCTACATGGAAATCCAGATTGGAGAATACATAGTATTTCTTGGGAAAATGCTAGTACCGTTTTTTTATACAGTTTTTTGAGCCAAAGCCAGAACTAAATTCTGCAGGGAGAACTACAAGTCACATTTTTGAAAAATAATTTCTGTTATTTTCGTTAAAAAAAAGCTGAAGTGGTGTATTTGTAGAAGAAAAAATAAAACACAAAACTGTGTATGAAACACAGCCAATGTCTTGGAAAGCAAACACCCATGGCAGCCCTGGAGGCCTTCACAAGGCCCCTGGCTGTCAGGACAGTCAAACAGCATCTCATGATCTCATCATGGGGGCGGGGGGCATCCGAGACTGCTAGAATTGCATTTTCAGGTTTGACAGAAAACGTTAAATGGCTAGCAGCTGTGATTGAAGCTCTGATCACAACAGATACCTGCTGTGTATGGAGTGAGCTTGGTTCCCAAGCTTGCTCTATGCAAACCCCATACACATCTGACATACATGTATGTGGGATATCGCCAAGTGGTTAATTAGTCTTAGCTTTTAGTCTTCAGAAGTTGTCATCATACAGTCCTACCCTACCTTCCTTTTCTGTTATCGCACTGTTGTCCTCAAAGTGCCCCTCAAATCTTTTCTTAAAAAACTGGTTGTGTATTGAAATCTGTCTGTTCGGGAAAAATGTCAGTGCTAAAGAAACTTCTAGCAAGAATTTACTTGTCCTTTCTGATTCTACCCTGTCAGAATGCAAATATATTTAGAGCTATATTACCAGCATATCTTTGGTGGACATGTCAGGATCCAGCCATTTAAACAAAGGTAGATATATAGACAGCTGGAAAGATAGACCTTATTTCTTTCTCAATTCTTTCCCAGTTATAACTGTCTTTAAGTAAAATAAAGTCTTTCCCATGAGAGCAAAGAAAATTGTGTGTGCAAGAGGGCTGCAAGCTCCCACTCTTCTGCTAATGCAGATCCTAAATAATAGTTGGATTACTATCTGAAGCCTTGCATCCAGTCTAGCAAATGCCAGGATAAACATGCTATATTATAGCTTCTCACTCAGGTCTGTAAGATTTACTTTCCCTTGCAGTTGAGAACTTTGGAGTTTACTAAAGTGATATTTAGGGGCTATTACCTGACTATATAAACTTAGTGATTACAGAATTCAGTATTTTGACATCTTTGTTCCACAATAGCATGGGAACAGTTGGGCGAATGAGATCATTTAAACTATATGACATCTAGCTAATAAATTCAGTGACAGACTATCCCATTTTTCAAGTTCATGTACTATCTTGTGTCATAGAAAGAATAGTTTAAAGTATGTTTTTGTGTTCCCATATCTCCTACCTGAGCCCTAGTGGTCAGCTCCAGAAGCATGCATCCTGCTGGATTAATTTTAAATTCTGTAAAAGATTCCTAATGGTAAATCAATTTAAAAGCCTCCTACAGATATTTCCCTGGATGTCCAAGAAACAGAAGGATATCATCTGTAAAATTTGCAGCCTTTACCTCCTTGCTTCTTAACCTTATTATTTAAATAGCTGTGTATGGTCAAAGCAAAAAGCCAAAGACTCCAGGGCCAAATCAAATAAGGCGAGAGGGAACATGTGTCTTTCTGTAATCTAAAAGATTCTTGCCTAAAACTTGGTTTATAATAATAATCTTTATTTATATAGTGCCAACATATTCCGCAGCACTTACAAAGCAGGGGGAAAGAAAAACAAAAACAAAACCATGGTTACATGAAGTAATCAATTGATGGAAACAGTAGGGGTGAGGGTCCTGCTCCAATGAACTTACATACTACAGATAATGGGGTGATACAGAAGGTAAAGGGGCTGGAGATGTGCACAATATGGCTAGGTGGAGAGTGAGGGATGCTGTACTCATAGACAATTGTCAGACTTAAGCCATATACTTATTAGAGATGAGTGAACCTACTCGGCCACGCCCCTTTTTCGCCCGAGCGCCGTGATTTTCGAGTACTTCCGTACTCGGGCGAAAAGATTCGGGGGGTGCCGTGGGTGAGTGGGGGGTTGCAGCGGGGAGTGGGGGGGAGATGGAGAGAGAGAGGGCTCCCCCCTGTTCCCTGCTGCTACCCCCCGCTCCACCACGCCTCCCCCCGCGCCCCCCCCCCCCCCCGAATCTTTTCACCCGAGTACGGAAGTACTCGAAAATCGCGGTGCTCAATCGAGTAATTACTCGAAACGAGTAGGTTCGCTCATCTCTAATACTTATATATAAGTATATAAGACCTACACCGAAAATAAGCCGTAGCCTAATTTTCATGAAGGCTTGAAATGTAAGCCCTATCCCAAAAATTTGCCCTAGTTACACTACATTAAAAAAAGAATACATTACTAAGCAGGCTTGGTCCAGGTCCCTGCCACTGCTATCTATAGATTCGGCATTTCATCCCATTGCTTCTAGTCTTTCCTTATGCAAATAAGAATAGGACTGATCCCTCTGCACTGTGACAGCCCTTCAGATACTTGTAGAGCACTATTAAGTCTTTTCTCAGCCTTCTTTTTTGCAAGCTAAACATTCTCAGATCCTTTAAATGTTCCTCATAGGACATGATTTGCAGATCACTCACCATCATGGTAACTCTTCTCTGAACTTGCTCCAGTTTGTCTGTGTCTTTTTAAAAGTGGGGTGCCCAGAACTGGACACAATATTCCAGATATGATCTGACTAAGGAAGAGTAGCGGGGGATAATTACTAGAGATGAGCGAACGTACTCGTAATGAGTACTTACGCACCCGAGTACCGCCACTTCAGTACTCGGGCGTAAAGATTCGGGGGGCGCCGGGGGGCGGGGAGAGGCGCGGCGGTGCGGGGGGTAGCAGCGGGGAACAGGGGGGAGCCCTCTCTCTCTCCCTCTCCCCCCCCCCCGCGCCGCCACGGTGCCCCCCGAATCTTTACGCGCGAGTACCGCTGTACTCGAAAATGGCGGTGCTCGGGTGCGTAAGTACTCGTAACGAGTACGTTCGCTCATCTCTAATAATTACCTCACGTGATCTAGATTCTATGCTTCTCTTAATACATCCCAGAATTGTGTCCGCCTTTTTGGCTGCTGTATCACATTGTTGACTCATGTTCAGCCTATGATCTATTAGTATACCCAAGACTTTTTCACATTTGCTGCTGCTTAGCCCAATTCCTCCCATTCTGTATGTGCTTTTTCTATTTTTCTTGCCTAAACGTAGGACTTTGGAAAGAAAAATGCCACTCCGCACTCTTAGGTGCTTCGGTACACTTTCAACATAGCATATTCAGTCAGCTACCCTTATACTGAACGATTTCTTTATTCCTTACATGCCACACGTATCGGCACCACACAATGTGCCTTTTTTTAAGGTTGAAAGGGCTTGAAAAAGGCACATTGTGTGGTGCAGATACGCATGGCATGTAATTAATAGAGAAGTCATTCAGCATACAGGTAGCTGACTGAATGTACTATGTTAAAAGTGTACCAAAGCACCTAAGAGCACGGTGTGTCATTTTTCCTTCCATTTTCCTTGGTTTTATAATAAGGCTCCTGGGTCCCACCAGGAAGCCTTCCTATCTCCAGACGTCTCTCCGACTGAAGTCGGATTGTGGTCATCCATCACTTTATTCGATGCTTACCTGGAAGTGGGATTCAGGTGGGATTGCCCTAGGTAAAGTTAACCCACCATGCATCAAGGGAGTACCATTCACCTTTGTTAGCTGATTTATAAATTATGAGGTGCGATTCTTACACCTTCTTTTTAAATGTAGGACTTTGCATTTCTCCTTGTTAAATACAATTCTGTTAGTCACCGCCCACTGTTTTTCTAGATCTTTCTGAATACTCTCTCTCTCTTCCCTAGTGTTAGCTATCCCTCCTAGCTTTGTGTCGTCGGCAAATTTGATCACTCTCCAATTAATTCCCTCCTCCAGATCATTTAAAAATTGCTGAACAACACTGGGCCTAGGACAGAGCCTTGTGGTACCCCACTTGCTACATTCTTCCACTTGGATGTGCAGCCATTTATGACCACTCTTTGAGTACGATCACTCAGCCAGTTGTGAATCTACCTAAAAGTTGTCTTGTCAATCCCATATTTGGTCATTTTTTCAATTACTATTGTATAAGATACTTTGTCAAATGCTTCGCTAAAGTCAAGATTTATTCACTGAGACAGTAAGGTTCTCGTTTAATGTAAATTATTTCACTGGAAAGGACCCACTAGAAAATATAATTGTTTTACAATTAAAAAATAACTTTTATTTATCCTATTTAAAATAGACAAACATATATGACAGCAAAAAATTTAATAATACCTCCGTTATCAGTACTGTATTCGCAATAAGTGACAGTTATTTTGATACTTGTTATTGCTTATGTGGAGGTATGTGCATATGATAGGGATCACCCTGAAAATGGTCTGTTACCTAGAGATCCAAAGGTCACAAAATAAACAGTTGGCCCAGATACGGCCTTGACTGTATAAAGGATTAGACCGTGGATCTCGTGTGATTATTCCACTCCTTTAGTGCAGTTTATTATAATTTATTGAAACTGATACACTTCTAGTTATTCACAAAAAACCGTGGATCTTTGGGAAAATATTGCATTTCTAGGGCGCAGTAATTGATGATTATTGCGATTAATGCGCCTGCTATTTGTTCAAACGATCGACGCATTTCCTCGGCTCCTAGTTATTTAGCCGATTCATCAGGATCAGAGTATCATGTTTTGATATTATCCACTCAGGAAAGTAAAGCTGGGTGTTTACAAAATCGCAAGAGGGTGCTCAAATTACGATATAGAGCAATTGATTTTCCTAGCAGTTCAGCTTTATAGCCCACTTTGATTGCCACACTAGAGGCTATATTCCTGATAGGATGGATATTTACTCAGATGCAAATGGACAATTAAGTCTATGATGACGAGGGAAGAAAAATTTCATGCAAGGAAAATCCAGAGGAAGGGGTAGAGGCCGCAATCCAGTAGGGGATCGTTTTTTAGGCCCTATGTCCACGTACCTACTGCGGGAACGTAGAGGACCACCGGTATAAGTACAAGTAACACTGATAGGACCAACTATTTGTCTGACAAAGGAACCCCTCAAGAGAATAGCCGTGACCCACAAAATTCGGAGAAAGATCTCAGTATCATCAATCTATCTAAAAAAACATTATCAAGAGAGGAAATAACAGTTCTTCAAAAAGGCTTGTCTTTTGTACCTAAACACCAATTCAATCTCTTTACGTGGGAGAAAGACTTGGCTCTATTTCTTAGGAAACTTCGCTGGCGTAAATATTTCGCCATACAAGAAAAGAAAAAACTATGGAACTAAATTTGGATCCAGGTGACATTGCGGCCCTCCAAGACCTAGAACAACTCTCTCAGGAAGCCCAGAGACCAGTGGGCGAGGGTCCATTCACTAACCTAAGAAATAAGAGCACAAGTATGCCTCCAGTCGGGGACAATCCCCACATCGACATCTTCGAAATTCTAGTAAGACAAGAATTGCAAACTCTGGCTAGAGAAAAATGCTTTCATCATCAAAATCTCACAGCAGCCGAGAAGAAAGCTCTAATCTCCCTTGAACAAGATCAAAGCATCATTGTAAAACCATCAGATAAAGGGGGAAATATTGTGATAATGGAGAACGCAATGTATCAAGAAATGTGTATACAACTCCTCAAAGACACCTCAAGTTATAGGAGACTACCCAGAGACCCTACCGATGCTTTTCTGCTAGATTTGAGAAAGATTTTGATAAAAGCACTGGAAGATCGTTTGATTGATAAGAAAGAATTTGAATTTCTCAATCTAACCCACCCACAGGTGGCGACATTTTATGCCATACCAAAAATTCATAAGGGTGTGTCCCCCCTTAAAGGCCGCCCATAGTCTTGGGGATCGGTAGTATCACACAGAACTCTAGTCTTTATGTTGATAAGGTCCTCCGAAATTTTGTGGAGTCTTTACCATCTTACGTGCAGGACACAACAGACGTCCTGAGAAAATTGGAAGGAATACAGGTCTCTGAATCCGTCTATTTGGCTAGTTTAGACAGGGAAGCCCTGTATACGTCTATTCCTCATTCAGGTGGTTTAAAAGCAATACAATACTTTCTCAACCAGAAAGGAAGACATTTTGACCAACATAATGAATTCGTTTTGGAGTTTTTACGTTTCATACTTGAACATAACTACTTTCTATTCAATGACAAATTCTCCCACCAGCTCAGGGGTACCGCGATGGGGAGTCCTTGTGCCCCCACCTACGCTAATCTGTACCTGGGCTGGTGGGAGGAAAAATTTGTCTTCTGTGAGTCCAATACTCAGTGGACCTCTATGGTAGAAATTTGGCTCAGATACATCGATGATGTTCTGATTCTGTGGTCAGGTGAGATCGACTCCTTCAAAAACTTTGTGAGCCATCTTAACAAGAACGACCTCGGATTGAATTTCCCCTTTGAGATTAACCTCCAATCCATCACATTCTTAGACCTACGAATTTCTAAAACCTCTGAGGGATTTCTAGAAACCACTATCTATAGAAAACCCACGGCCACGAATAGTTTATTACATTATCAGAGTCATCATCCGTGGGCCCTCAAAAAAGGCATCCCGAAAGGGCAGTTCTTGAGAGCAAAAAGAAACTGCTCAGAAAAATCTGAATATGAGGCAAGAGCCACAGATATGGCAGAAAGGTTTAGGAAACAAGGTTACCCGGACGAGGTTATTAGGGAAGCTCAGACAGCAGCATCAGGTAAAACAAGAATGGACCTTCTGACAAGAACAAATAATAAAAAACAAGATGAGGGCGTGATAAGACTGGTAGCTACCTACGACGACAAGTCAAGTAGAGTCAGAGGAATCATCCAAAAATATTGGAATATCCTCAGACGGGACATGGATCTCGTTGATTGTCTATCTGAGAAACCCTCGATAACCTACCGTAGGGGGAGAAGCCTAAAAGATAGACTGGTGCATAGCCATTACGTGTCTCCACCAGATACACGTAATTGGTTAAATAGTCACCCGATCTTCGGCTCGTACCGATGCTCCGGCTGCAAAGCATGCCCTTACATGGAAAGAACTAATTCCTTTACCAGTTCGGCAACGGGGGACACGTATGCCATAAGAAGTTTCATAAACTGTAGAACTACTTATGTAGTATACCTGGCTACATGCCCCTGTCCCAGGGATTATGTTGGAAAGACGACCCAACAATTGAGAAGAAGGATCCTGTCACACATTGGTAACATCTGCCGCGGTGAGAGTACCAGTTTGGCTAACCATATACGTGACGTGCATGGGAATGACCCCCACACGGTAACATTCAAAGGTATTGAAGCCCTAAGACCCACAGCACGCAGGGGCCATTTAGATCGCAAACTCTTACAGAAAGAATCACAATGGATTCACCGCCTCAATTCGGTAGCTCCAAATGGTTTAAACGAATGTCTGTCGTTTGTCCCCTTTATCTGAGGTCATTACAACTTACAAGCTTTACAGGAATACCTGCACCCTTTACAAAAAGATACTAATAAGTACACCGATTAAAGGGGTTGTCCCGCGAAAGCAAGTGGGGGTATACACTTCTGTAGGGCCATATTAATGCACTTTGTAATGTACATTGTGCAATAATTATGAGCCATACAGAAGTTATTCACTTACCTGTTCCGTTGCTAGCGTCCTCGTCTCCATGGTGCTGTCTAATTTTCAGCGTCTAATCGCCGGATTAGACGCGCTTGCGCAGTCCGGTCTTCTTCTTTTCTGAATGGGGCCGCTCCTGCCGGAGAGCGGCTCCTCGTAGCTCCGCCCCGTCATGTGCCGATTCCAGCCAATCAGGAGGCTGGAATCGGCAATGGACCGCACAGAAGACCTGCGGTCCACCGAGGGTGAAGATCCCGGCGGCCATCTTCACCAGGTAAGTAAGAAGTCACCGGAGCGCAAGGATTCAGGTAAGCACTATCCGGTTTTCTTTTTTATCCCCTGCATCGGGCTTGTCTCGCGCCGAACGGGGGGGCTATTGAAAAAAAAAACCCTGTTTCGTCGCGGGACAACCCCTTTAAGTCCTCAGTAAGTATTGTCAAATAAACAATAAAACAGAATAACGATACCAGTATCAATGAGATACTAAGATACTTACCTGCATCGTCGGTTACCAAGACATCCTCTTATTTATCCTCTATTATGCACTACCCAAATAACGTATAGTGCCAAATCTGATGAAAAATATCAAGGGACAATAAATACACTTGTCAGCTATAGGGATCTCTTTAATTAGATTTCATATTGATGCCAAGTGAAAACGGAACAGGTTATCACACAGAGAGATACCTTCTCCCCTGTTTAGTTGCGCAGCGCTCAAATACATCGGGCGCAGGCGCAGAGCACAGCGGGATAAGACTTGTTCCTTTTACAAGCGCCGCGCTCTTGCACGATGTGCGCGTGTGCGGACTCGGCGGCACGTACCGTTATCTTGCGTTATTTACATCCACTATTAACGGTCACATGACCGAAGTCCCCAGAAACGCCCCTTAATGACTTACATGGCAACGATTGGTGGAGGGCAGTACAAGCCCTCAGCAGAAGAGGCGGTGCCAATTGTATTTAAACTCTGGCAGTCCTGCACATACCAGGTCTGCCAGAATATCATGAGACACAGATCTCAGCGGTTGTCTTGTTGAATGTGTGCGTGTGTGTGTGAACATTTGGAGTGGGTAACATCAGGCCAAACACTCCAAACGTCTCCATAGGCATGAATCAGTTTAGGAGGTTAGCTGTCTTTCAATGAGCAAATTTATCTAGCTCATTCAGCCACCTTAGCTGATTCATAGCGCTTGAATAATCTCACTGAGTTATATAGTGGTTAGCTGACTTTCAATGAGCAATGTTATCTAGCTCACTCAGCTACCCCAGCTGGTTCATAGCGCTTGAATAATCTCACTGAGTTATATAGTGATTAGCTGACTTTCAATGAGCAATGTTATCTAGCTCACTCAGCTACCCCAGCTGGTTCATAGCACTTGAATAATCTCACTGAGTTATATAGTGGTTAGCTGACTTTCAATGAGCAATGTTATCTAGCTCACTCAGCTACCCCAGCTGGTTCATAGTGCTTGAATAATCTCACTGAGTTATATAGTGGTTAGCTGACTTTCAATGAGCAATGTTATCTAGCTCACTCAGCTACCCCAGCTGGTTCATAGCACTTGAATATTCTCATTGAGCTAGATAGTGGCTAGCTGATGATCAAGCTCATTCAGCTACCCCAGCTGATCCACAACGCCTGAACAATCTCATTGAGCTATATAGTGGCTAGCTGACTTCCTAATGAGCAATGTTATTCAGCTCATCCAGCTACCCCAGCTCTTCCATAGCGTTGGAATAACCTTATTGAACTATATGGTGGAAATATCTATACCTATCTATAACTTCCTTCTTAGTGGCAAACACAACACGCATGACAGTACCGCAATGCACTACATGTCTCTATGATTGCGCCTTAAATTCATCAGACGTCATCATAGACTTAATTGTCCATTTGCATCTGAGTAAATATCCATCCTATCAGTAATATAGCCTCTAGTGTGGCAATCAAAGTGGGCTATAAAGCTGAACTGCTAGGAAAATCAATTGCTCTATATCGTAATTTGAGCACCCTCTTGCGATTTTGTAAACACCCAGCTTTACTTTCCTGAGTGGATAATATCAAAACATGATACTCTGATCCTGATGAATCGGCTAAATAACTAGGAGCCGAGGAAATGCGTCGACCGTTTGAACAAATAGCAGGCGCATTAAAGGGGTTGTCCCGCGCCGAAACGGGTTTTTTTTTTAACCCCCCCCCCCCCCCCGTTCGGCGCGAGACAACCCCGATGCAGGGGTTAAAAAAACAACCCGCACAGCGCTTACCTGAATCCCGGCGGTCCGGCGTCTTCATACTCACCTGCTGAAGATGGCCGCCGGGATCCTCTGTCTCCATGGACCGCAGGGCTTCTGTGCGGTCCATTGCCGATTCCAGCCTCCTGATTGGCTGGAATCAGCACGTGACGGGGCGGAGCTACACGGAGCTACACGGAGCCCCATTCAGAAAAGAAGAAGACCCGGACTGCGCAAGCGCGGCTAATTTGGCCATCGGAGGGCGAAAATTAGTCGGCACCATGGAGACGAGGACGCCAGCAACGGAGCAGGTAAGTATAAAACTTTTTATAACTTCTGTATGGCTCATAATTAATGCACAATGTACATTACAAAGTGCATTATTATGGCCATGCAGAAGTGTATAGACCCACTTGCTGCCTCGGGACAACCCCTTTAATCGCAATAATCATCAATTACTGCGCCCTAGAAATGCAATATTTTCCCAAAGATCCACGGTTTTTTGTGAATAACTAGAAGTGTATCAGTTTCAATAAATTATAATAAACTGCACTAAAGGAGTGGAATAATCACACGAGATCCACGGTCTAATCCTTTATACAGTCAAGGCCGTATCTGGGCCAACTGTTTATTTTGTGACCTTTGGATCTCTAGGTAACAGACCATTTTCAGGGTGATCCCTATCATATGCGCATACCTCCACATAAGCAATAACAAGTATCAAAATAACTGTCACTTATTGCGAATACAGTACTGATAACGGAGGTATTATTAAATTTTTTATTGTCATATATGTTTGTCTATTTTAAATAGGATAAATAAAAGTTATTTTTTAATTGTAAAACAATTATATTTTCTAGTGGGTCCTTTCCAGTGAAATAGCTAAAGTCAAGATATACTATATCCACTACATTTCCCTGATCAACCCAGTCAGTGATACTGTCATAGAAGTAAATTAGATGCATGCAGAACTACTTCTTCCAGTATTTTGTGCCGGACTCGCAAAGGAACCACCGACCGGAGGTTCCAAAGTGGATGTAAAGTCAGCCTAAGTGGATGAAAAATAGATTAAACACAGTAATACTCTTATGTATCATTATGCATACATAAAACATGTAGACATATATTTATACATATAACATATAAAACTAAATTAGAACTGTTTTGCAATCCTCCTGATCTAACCAACAGATAGATAGTATAACACATACATCCTGTTCTAGCGTAGCTAGGCTGCAACTGGATAATAATGTATTCTTCTAAGTTGGAAGTATTTTATCCCAGGAACTTAGACCATGGGCTACTTATAAAGCATAACATGATCAATGTTAGTGAGAAGCATAACACATAAATGGATGGCAATCATGATCTTTTTTGAAAGTGCTTACTTGGATTTGATCAGAAGAAAGAGCATATCTACTGAATGTAGACATGTATAATTAAATAGCAGCACTCGTCTTGAAAATCCTGGTCAGAACTGCTAATGGGAAAGTAGTTTTTGCACATATTATTCAAAGTAATACTCAGAAATCTGGCTCCCACCAGCATGATGTAGAATGAAGAAAGACATGAAGGCAGCAGGGAGTGAATTAAATCAATTAGATCAATGTATTTACCATGAGACCTAATACACACAGACTATTGTGTGCCTATAGTTAATATTAAGGCTGTACAATATACTGAAAAACATGCTGTGCTCCGGCCGCAACACATAAGAATAGTGTCACATATACTGGTGTTAAGCATTGACTTCACACAGTGACAAAGTATGGGGCTACTAGTTTTGCACATTTCACAGGAGCTTTTCATCTTTTGGAGTCTCCCCTGTTATGTTTTGTCTGAGGTGCACCTTTAATGCCCCGGTATTATGTCTTTGCGTTGGTCTGTTTTGTAGTTCAGCTAATCCTAGAATGCCATTATATTATTAGAAAGAGAGAAGAAAATGAGACGTAGTTCTACAATGATAAATTGTCCACAGAACATTTTGTGTTAATGTAATGAATCTCCTTGTCAAGTAAAAGGTTATTCATCATGAAAGTCATGTTTATTTTCATTCTGCTTTATTTGTTAATTTTTGTTAATATGCAGCAACTTTTAACACGATTCTTAATGCATGAGGCATTAGTCAGACGGACGTTTTTTCGCGCGATTTGCGGATCGCATGACGGATGCGCATCCGCAAATCGCGTGACCGGTGCCCAAAAATCGCCCGGAAATCTGCTCCTAGCCGCGTTTCATTAGAAACGGGCCGGAGCTGTCCAGCGCATTGCATTCAATGGAGCCGGCAATACAGCTGGCTCCATTGAAAGCAATGCACTGCGGGCGAGCGTGGGATGAATTGTTGGGAAGGGCTTAAATATATAAGCCCTTCCCTGCAATTCATCCAGAAATGTGTTAAAATAAAAAAAAATATATACTCACCTTGTGAGTATATTGAAAATCCCCGCCTGCTGAATGGGCTGCCTCTGATTGGTCACAGCACTCACCAATCAGAGGCAGCTCTCACTCACCCATTCATGAATTCATGAATGGGTGAATGAGTGCTGCCTCTGATTGGCTGAGTGCAGGGACCAATCAGAAGCAGCTCTCAGCTATTGAATGACAGCTAAGAGCTGCCTCTGATTGGTCCCTGCGCTCAGCCAATCAGAGGCAGCACTCACTCACCCATTCATGAATTCATGAATGGGTGAGGGAAAGCTGCTTCTGATTGGCTGAGGGCTGTGACCAATCAGAGGCAGCCTATTCAGCAGGCGGGGATTTTAAATCTACAGAGAGCAGTTCAGGAGAACTGCTGGCTGTACGCGGCTGAACTCCGGCTGCAGGAAAAAGGTGAGTATACTTTTTTTTTTTTTTTTTACACATTTTCAGGATGGTTTTCAGGGAAGGGCTTATATTTTAAGCCCTTCCCCGAAAATTCATCCAGCGCTTACCGGCAGCCCATTGCTTTCAATGGAGCTGGCTGTATTGCAGGCTTCATTGAATTCAATGGGCGAACATCGTTCTCCTCTGCCACAGCTGTGCCACAGCTGTGGCACAGCTGTGGCAGAGGATAGCGGGCAGCGCTGGGCCGTTTCGCTGAAAATGCTGCTAGGTGCAGATTTTTCAGCGAATCGTCGGCCTCAGTCACACGATTTGCGGAAGCGCATCCGTTATGCGATCCGCAAATCGCGGGAAAAAAGCCCGTGTGACTTAGACCTTAAGGGCTTAAGAGAAGATAACTTCAGCTTTCTTTGTAGATTGGACTCTTAAGTGTTAATTACCATAGCTCATGTGTTTATTGGAGGAATTGATCAGAATTATGCAGTTATACTAGTGTAGTCTACTATGTTCATAATAAATACTGTACTATTTTGTCTGGATTTTTATTATCACCCAAAAATTGAAAACGCTGCGAAAATTGTCCAGTTAAAACGTCTAAATTTACATACTTGATTATCATGTTGCTGTTAGGTCTCAAATTCTGTGCAGATTAACTTCTTAATAAATACTTATAGTGTTTGGAACTCCGCTTTTAGATTCAGAGCTGTAAACCGCCTGCATAGTCATAGATTAACAGAATAACATGTAGGCTACAGCATTCACGAGAAGGAGCTAACTGTATGCTGTCATTATTTATGTAAATGACTGAAATAGTCCCATAAACTACAATTATTGGTAAGTGCTGGTATCTTAAAATATAGGGCTGTGCAGGGACTTGGAACTCTTAAAGTGTTTGTGTGTACATGAGGTATAACACTATTTTTGGCCATTATATGACTTATATCGTGCATTTATCGCAAATGTTTGCCTCTGCAAGCTGTATTTCATATATGTATTTTTTTAGGTGGTTGGTGAAAACTGGCTGTTATGATATCTTCTATACACTGTACATGCAGAAAACATTACATTCTACAGCGGACATTATACAACAGTACTGAGCAGTGTGGATGTGATTTCAATAACTGTAAGACAGTAAATCAGCTACTATTAGCTGCAGCAGCATCTTGTGAGTCTCTTTGTTTCTGTCTCCATTTTCCCTCTCTTCTCATGATAGACATTTATGGGCAGCATGAAATAACACACCCCTCCCTTCTGTTATCCTTCTTGTTATCCCTGTTATTAGAGATAGACTTCACATGACAACAGGCAGTAAAGGAAGGATCTGCTCTAGTTTGCATTCTGAAAAGTGAAATATTTTATGAAGCATTTTGCTTGGAAAGAAAATAGCATCAAAAGTGTTTACAGTGAAAACCTGATTTCTACAACCCGTATTTTTCAGGTGACACATTCCCTTTAATATTAGCATATATTGACTAGAATTGATTTAAATATGACTACATCTGTATATGTGTTTTTCATAGAAAAATAATTAAGTCATTGATTAATTATCTTTATTTTAGGAAGGGAAAAAGAAAGATTATACACAGATCATATTTCATTTTCCTGTTGGCCTATGTCCTGTGGTTTTCCAGTTTTGAATTAGTCAGTGAACAAAAGAGAATTTCATTGTCAAGTCATTACAAGTCAAGTTGAATCCTTTGGGACTATCAACTTACAGTAAGTGATGATCCTGAGCTACTGCTGTACATTCTTAGACAGGCTACTATGGCAAAGAAGGAAGAATGGTTTCCAACATCGTTTTACAATGACTCAGCTAAGTTGGCTTTAAAGTTATGTAGGCTAAGATTTAAATTCCAAGACTGACTACACCCAATGCAAGGATTACTATGATTATTCAATGAACATTAATGATAAATACATTATTTTAGAACAGTAAACCAAAGGCTCAATTAACTATGAATCATGATTTTGCAAACTCTTGATTGCTCAATGTGACTCACAGTGATTTCAAATAAAGTAACATCCCAGCCAACAATGATATGCTGTGTTATGCCTAGTGAAGGACTGGGCTTGAGTGGCAGTGTATGACTAAGGGATTCAAGGAACAGTAGAAAAAAAGTTTCTGTATTATATACTGCAAGGTCTAGACATAACACTCTGTATCAGCTCTGCCTGTTAAAATGGTAGCCCAGTAAGATTATTATGCTCTATCCAAAGGATAGGGGATAACTAGCTGATTGGTGGGGGTTTAACTGCTGGAATCCCCACCACTCTTTAGAAAAGGGGGTCCTCCATACCACTGAGATACTGGTATAATGAATGGAAAGACAAGGTACATGCTTGGCCCCTTTTCCACTCATTTCAATAGGAGTGCAGAAAATAGTAAAATTCAAATGCTCGGTTATCTCCAGTGCTCTCCTTCGTTTTAATGAGAGCACCAGAGATTGCCAATTGAACTTGACTATTTTTGGGACTCCCAGAGAACATGCGTGCTGCTGATACATTCATTTTTCCAATCTCTGCAGGTGGTTCTGTTCTGGTGATTGGTGGGAGTCAGAGCAGACAAACCACCACTAACCAGCTAGTTATTCCCTATCCTGTATCAGTATCATGTGACCGCCGAGGTTCCTTACTACAAGGGTCAAGCTAGATCCTGGCCAGCTCTGCCAGTGACTAATATCACTACAGGGGTTGTTTTCCCCTGTAAATGGGGCTCTCATGGATGCCCCAGCTACAGTGGGAAAGTGTCAAATAATAAAAAAAAAAGAATAATGAATGTCCCCAAGAGGTCTTATATGATGTCATGGGGGACATAGATAGTAAAAAAGCATGATTACATACACAAGTAAAACAATATTACAGAATAAAACAACAATATATACATAAGAAAGAAAATAACACAAAGCCAACGCCAACCAAAACCATCGCTGTATGTGCCCTGTAAACCAAAACCATACATACTATATATCAAAATGCCCAAAACAAATAGAGGAACCCATTCCCTTACTTTATTTTAGCATAAATACACTAAATTTAAAAAAACAACTATAAATGTTAAAAAAAAATCATTTTTTTAGCATTTTACCCCCAATAAAACTAAAAAACTGAGAAAAAAAGTCAGTGAAAAAGCTAAGGAAAAAATCACCCTACATGTCACGGGGAAAAAAAACGCAGTAAAAATAATTTTGGTAGCTGAAGGAAACCAAATAGGGCAGTAAAACCACCATATGGTTAAATCCCTAAAAAGTGTCTGGTCCTTAAGGTACAAAACAGCCTGGTCCTTAAGGGGTTAAGGCACAGGTATTCAATGTTCACTCTAAGTTTGACTTTTGCAAGTTCAGATCTAAGAAATGAACAGATCTTTAAAAAAAATTGTCAATGGTTTCTCTTGACATTTTGAAGAAACCATTGACAATTTGTTTTAAAGATTTGCAGTGGATAAGAATAATTGACATTTTGGCATTTTTAGCCACTCGAAATCTCAAAACTCACATATTTACATGACGTGATGATCAGAAAGATGTCCATTCAGGTGAATATTCATGCCACATACTGTGAAAAAGGCCATTAACAGGTATCAAAGAAGGGTCCATGCAAACTACTGTAGACTAAGTTGAATTAGAACACGAGTTGAGCGAACATACTCTGCCGAGCTTGATGCTCAATCGAGTATTAGCGTACTCGATGGTGCTCATTACTCGAACGAGCATCAAGCCGTGTTTGACCCCGCCGCAGTTTTTGGCTCCTCCCTGCTGTGACGTGCCTGTTTTGGCCCCTCCCCACCACGACGCAGCACGCGGCATTGGCAAATTTTTTGTCTGGTAGGCAGGGGAGAGAGAGAGAGACGAACCTAGGGGGAAAAAAAGCTTGGCACCCGGCGTCCCACATACAAAAATGCTTGAGTCGCCCATTGTAGTCAATGGGGTTCGTTACTTAAGTAGAGCTCTCGAATTTTACAAAAAGCTTGACTCGAATAACGGGGACTCGAGCATTTGGGTGCTCGCTCATCTTTAAACACAAGTAATAAGCTTCATCTGAGTATATTTGATTTCTCAAACCAACTATATATTTTGCATTGGAAGAACTTGTACCAACTGTAAGATTAAATCCCATAAACAGGCAGAACACTAACAGCTGAAGTTAATAAAAAAAATCACAGATCTATCGAAGTCAACAACATTAAGTGATCAGACTGCTCGGTTGTCAGGTTAGAATATCAGTCTTGCCAACATGTGTTTCCACTATGCAAGATGTTTATTTGCTGAATGCGCCTGTGAGTTTATTTTATTTCTTATTACTTCCTCTACTTGAAGCCAAATCTTTTTCTCAGTTCATTGAAGCAATGAATAGGATGGATGAGTCTAAATAGCATAATGCAGCAAACATGACATCTCAATAACATAGTGTGGCAAGGGTCATTATGTCTGGCTATATTGGCAGTAACATAACCAAAAATGCTACATCTCTAAATAAAAAAAAAACTTAAATATTTGAGAGTTGAACACACAGGGCCATATTACTGGCTTCAGCAGTCATGTGTCGTACATCCAAAGTCAGTGCTGAAGGCAGTCATTGGGTGCAGCAGTCACATGAACATTGTCTGTAATCACTACTGAACTACTGGAGACTCTTGAAATGTGTGTTTTTATTTTTTACCTTGTTACCTATTCTTAGCCACATTTTAAAAATTCCCAGGAAACCTCTTTAACTTTAAAGGGAATGTGTCAAGTATATAATATTAGATTCATTCTTTAGGATTGAGTACAGGTATATAGATGATAAATAATGTATCTGGTATTTCTAATGTTATAGCTATTTTTAATGTATAAAATCTTCCCTGATTAAAGAAGACACTTCCTTTCTGTATAGAGCAGGGTGTTTGTGCTTTATGGTAGCTGAAATGTTTTGGAGCCATTTGACAGAGAAGCATAGCCTTTAAAGTCTTAAGGGAATGCATCACTTATGGGAAAATTTTCTAGATAGGTTATGTGACATGTGCAGAGGTCACTGTGTGGGGAGGGGGAGGAGGTGAGCTGTGACCATCACCTATTGTGAATGTTGAATCCTGTGTTGTTGTTACGGACTGTGAGTGTGGACCCACCATGCCAACCTACTGACTAGACTTGGCAGCTGACCTTCGGTGATCAGAGAGAAAATATTTTCCTTTGCTAGTCGGGAAGGTTTGTGTACCCCTGCCTTAAATTGGGGTAGGCACCCTAACAAGGATAGCCCCACGGTCTTCCTCTTGGGCCTGACTCTCCCTGATAGGACACAGGACAGGGCAATACAAACCACAGAGACGGTAACGGTGTAGGTACAGGAAGGCAATAAGCAAGTGCACACAGACAAGGGCATAGACAGAGGGACAGAAAACTAGGACAGAGACAGGATCCGAATAAAATGAATACAGATATGAAACACACACCAGCACTGAGGCAATGAGGGAGGATTCCCAGCTCAGCTAAATAGGGAGGTAATTGCCCATGCCCTACAGCTGAGCTAGGAGCACTGTAGAAGGTAACTCTCCACGTGCTGGCGAGAAGTGTACAGAAGTTCATGTTATGGAGAAAGCAGGACGATGCCCGTGTGTGCCAGAAACAGCAGAGGGAAGGCAAGTCTAAAAAGCTGGCCTAATAGTTATGCATATGCATGTGTTATTTTTCATTGTAATCCTGCCTGTGATGATAATGAGACAACTAATAAAAGGTTAACTCTACAGAACAGGAAGTGTCAGACTATTGTTACACTTAGTTGTGGATTGTGAAAACTGCAGGATTTTGTAATTTTTACAGTTTAGATCACAACATCGAAAATTTTTACTTAGAGGTTAAACTAGTAGAGAATGTTATTTTGAGCCAGTATTGTCATTCAATTAAGATATCCAAAACATGGGCCAAAATAAGTATCTATTACTGATGAATCATAAAAAGCTCGATCTGTGACAACCAGCAGTTATTTTTATGAAAAAGAGAGTGGTTATCAACATAAAAAGAAGGAACACGTTACATTTGATAAATATACCTAGAACATATTCTGACATGGAAGAGCTACTCCTCCCCTAATCAAGTGCATAGTGGAAAAATCACTATGAGAATGTTGGAATCAACCTTGGTTGAATTGTTTGGCGTGACAGGTTGCAGCTTTTTTACCATAGGGAAATACGATCACTGAAAGCTCGGGCACACACTTGCTATGTGTGCGAGTTGCAGCCAAAAGGTTTTAGCGCAACTTGCATTGGGCACCACACAGACACCTGTCTATGTGCTGTCCACACATTCACATGCATTTGCATGTCCTAATTATCATCCGTGATACAAAAAAGAATAGGTCATGCATTCCACTTGAAAAAAAGTCAGTGTGCATAGCTCCATGGGCTATAATGGGTCTGTGTGCTGTCCATGAATTAACACGGGCAGCACAAGGACCCAAATATGCTAGTGTGCTAGAGGTTAATGCTGTGATTTTACATGCAATTTGGGATAGACTCCTAGCCTTAGACTTCATAAAGATATGTCGTCTATCTGACGTCATTAAATAATGGTCCTGTTGAATACTATATAGCATATTGTTCTTCACATTACATGCCTGAGGGCTTGTTCACATTGGCAATTGACTTTTTCACTGTTCAGCTTCATCCTAGGATCCAAACAATTGCAGAAGTGCCATTCCCGAGTCTGTCTAAATACAAGCTTCAGCAGAAGTGTCATGCTGGACCTGAGCAGCAACAAAGGCTTCAGGGTGACCAAGAAAGTCCAGCAAGTTCCAGAACAGTCTCCTAAGCTGCAACAAATAGAATCCATTGACTATAATATGTTGTGTTCATCACCAATGTATACGACAACATTTTCATGGACTAATTAGTTCGTTCCCTTTAAATGGGTTGCCCAAGTTAAGGACACCCCTGTGGGTGACTCACCTCTCCTCGCTCCCCCATTTGTCCTCCACCACTGGCTCCGGTCTCTGCTGTGACGTCACTTTAGATTCCCGAGCCTGTCTAAATACAAGCTTCAGCAGAAGTGTCATGCTGTACCTGAGCGGCAACAAAGGCTTCAGGGTGACCAAGAAAGTCCAGCAAGTTCCAGGACAGTCTCGTAAGCTGCAACAAATAGAATCCATTGACTATAATATGTTGTGTTCATCCCCAATGTATACAACAACATTTTGATGAACTAATTAGCACTGCATGCAGCATTATTTCAGCCCTTAGTCTTGTGTAAAACAATTATGGAGACCTCGAAAAGTGATGGAGGCTCCGAAGCGGATGTGAATAAAACCTTACCATTATAGTACTGAGAAATAAAAAATTCAATTAGAAAATCACATATGAAATAATCTTTACTTGTAGTCTTCCTAATTCTTCTGAAAAATATATTATAAGAGTACAGTTAGAAAGTTCCGTGAAACACAGTTAGAAAGTTCAGAAAATACATGCACAAACATGATGTAATGATTTGTAATTATGAAAAGGGTAGGATGGGTCTCATTTTAAGCAAAATCAAATGCACCAGAGAGAAGGAAAATAAATATTTTTTCAAATTAAGTAATTAGGTTCCATTATGGTCTTCAAGCTGAGATTTTGTTACGGGACTAATTTGAGAATTGTAAGCTAACTAAATTAGCATTGACTTCCTCATCTTATGGACAAAAATAAGACCTGCCTAAAGCACATTGAAAGAGATAAAGAGCAAATTTTTTGATTTCCTGTAGCCATGTTGATGTGTCCCATGTGCAATCATTCAAAATGGTAAATATTGAGCTATATCAACTCTATTTTAACCCAATCGGTAATCACAAAAGTGTAGGGGAACATTCCGAGATGATTTGCTTCCAAGCACTGGCTAGCACCATTACAACTAAGATTCAACACTAAAATCCTCTTCCTCTTTGGAGGATATGTATTTTTTGGGATTGCCTTATCTTGTTGTATATTGTCTTCCAATGTATAGAACACAATAGATATATTAATAATTAAAGAATCAATAAAAGTATACGGTTAGCTCACCTGGACTTTTGACTTTAAGTTAATAATACCGCATTTTGTAGTTATCGGACATGAGTCAGGGTCACTTTTTTATCAATATAGATCATAGTGCTTCACTCTATTATTTACATGTGTTGATATTACAGAAGTTAACATTTCAAGTCTGTCTGCTTTAGATCAGAAGATCATTGGAGGCTTCACTTGGCCAAAGAACATAAAAGAACAACTGGTACTTTATAAAACTTTCACTAAAGCTGTTTGCACCTTCAAATAACATCAAGAAGGAAGCTAACCTTGTTTTTTCCTTATATAGCGTTCACAAATATACTACTGTGTATGGTGTCTTTCTCATTCTCTTGTAACCTGTTGTGTACAATAGTTTTTCTACTAGAGCGTATATATTGTTAGACTTTTAAAAATATTTTTGCATTAATTAGTTAATTAGTAGTACGAGAAATGTTTTCTCTACTTTCAAGTAGTTTTTTTGTTGTTGTTGTTCCTTTTCCCTGGCTAAAGGTTCTCTGTAAATTTTGAGAAACCTCCACATTCCCCCAAAATAGCCAAATAGAAGACAGTAATGCAGTAAGAAGGGAGAAAGGAGAAGAGAATGGGAAGGGAGGGACATCTGATTGGCTCAGAGCACACAATATAGCTCTTATATCACACCAGGAAGATCCAGTCCACTCTGTAAGGCCTTAGTCAGACGGGCGCTTTTTGCCGCAATTTGCGGATCGCATGACGGATGCGCATCCGCAAATTGCGTGACCGGAGCCGAAAAATCGCCCAAAAAATCTGCTCCTAGCCGCGTTTCAATAGAAATGGGCTGGAGCTGTCCAGCGCATTGAATTCAATGGAGACGGCAATACAGCCAGCTCCATTGAAAGCAATAGGCTGTGGGGGATCTCACGATGAATTTTCGGGAAGGGCTTAAAAATATAAGCCCTTGCCGGAAATTCATCCAGAAATGTGTAAAAACAACAAAAAAATATATACTCACCTGGTCCCGGCAGACGGAGTTCAGCACGGCCGTCCGGCAGTTCTCCTAAACTGCTCTGAGTAGTATTCAGCAGCCGGGGATTTAAAATCCCTGCCTGCTGAATGAGCTGCCCCTGATTGGTCACAGCCTCACCAATCAGAGGCAGCTCTCACTCACCCCCATTCATGAATTCATGAATGGGTGAGTGAGTGCTGCCTCTGATTGGCTCAGCGCAGGGACCAATCAGAGGCAGCACTCACCCATTCATGAATTCCTGAATGGGTGTGAGTGAGAGCTGCCTCTGATTGGTGAGGCTGTGACCAATCAGAGTCAGCTCATTCAGCAGGCGGGGATTTTAAATCCCCGCTGCCGCTGGCCCCATTGAGCGCATATAGAGAAGAGAACAGGAATCGCAGATCGCAGATAGGTGTAATGGCTGTAACTGGCTGACGGCGTGTGTATTAGCTTTCTGGAGGCGGGGATTTCAAGCCCCGCATTCAGAAAGCAATGCTGCGCCGGGGACGAGGAGCGAGCGACATCCTGCCGGAGCGCGACAGAACGCCAGGGGAGGTGAGTAATGATTTTTTTTTTTTTACACTTTTTTTTTTGGTATTACCGGCGTATAAGACGACCCCCGACTGCAGAGCAGATTTTTCGGGCTTCAAAAGTCGTCTTATACGCCGGTATATACGGTAACTAAGATTAAAAATTGAGAAAAAAGACTTTCACAAAAAGTACTTTATGATTTAAATGGTCAAATATGATCTCATTAGCCAAGCAATGTAAGCAACTGACTTAATGGAAAAGGTAACTAGACAATACAGCAATAAAGAGATACACTAAATTTCATGCATTATACAGTATTAGCAGACCCTGAGCAGTTTGTATTGCTGAGCAGTAATAGGCAAGAGAAGAAATGGACAGTAAAGCACCTCTGCCTATATACTTACCCCATAAACGAGTAAACTCCTACCTAAAGTTTACTGCTGATTTAATAGTCTTCTGTTGACTAACTTTTTCTCTCCTATAAGGCCAGGCTCACACGATCGGATTCGTATTGTAGATTCCGCGATTGCCATTAATGTGGATGATCAATGGTACAACGCGGGCATTAAAAGGTATGCATTTTCAATTATTCCTTCATACTCTGGGTTATGAATTGCATATTCCAAAAGCGAAACAAAATTGCAGCACGCTCTATTTTGCAGTGTAATCCACATGGACAACCTCCATTGAAGTCAATGAAGGCATCTAACCCACAGCCCATACACAATTAACATTGCACATGGGCTGTAGGTACCCACATCATGGCTAAGAAATACAAATAAACAAAAAAACTGTACTGTCCATGACCACCTGTGAGCCTCTGCTATCATCCGCATTACAGTTTTGTGAGGTACACAGGGTCACTGACTGAACTCACAGCTGATATCCACTGTGGGCCTCCCATAAGCGGAATCTGACCCATTCGTGTGACCCCGGCCCAACAGTCAGCTTTTTCTAAAAGTTACTATCTTTGCAATATGATGATTAAATATTTGTAATCGCTACCTCCTAAAAACTACTACAATGAAATAAAATTAAAATTTGCTATACCTTTCTGCCATTAAGCTACATTCCTTTGTCTTCACCTTGTCTAATGTCACCTAACTACATTTCTATGTCTTTCAAACCAATAGTCATTAAATGAGCAGGAAAATAACAAAATTCTACATATATTTACAGCTGCCTTATGGGTGATTGTGAATTTATTTCTGTATCACTAGGCTAGATTCCAAAGCAGCATAAATAGTGAAAGGAAAGGTGAAGATAAAATGACAATAAACCATAATCAATTGAGACATTTGGTAACTTGTGGCCTGCTAATGGCTTATACCCACTCATCTGGCCATATGAAGGTGCAGTCAATCACCCAGTAAATGAGGAAGTGATTACACATTGGGTTATCACAACTTTTAAGTGGGACCAAAGTCATAGAAAGGTAGAGTTGGAAGGGGCCTCCAGAATCATCTAGTCCCTGCTTAATGCATGGTCACTAAATCACCCAGACATCACCTATCCAGCCTCTGTTTGAATACTTCCATTGAAGAAAAACTCACCCCCTGTGCCAACCTGTTTCACTCATTGATCACCCTCACTGTCTGACAGTTTTTTCTAAAATCCAATTTGTGTCTCCTCCCTTTCAGTTTTCCATTGCTTCTAGTCTTTCTTTGTGCAAATTAGAATAAGGCTGATCCTAATGATGCGGCAGATGTGTTCTTCATCCCCGCGGGGGACACAGCAGCGGTGGCGAGGTAAGTTTATTCATTTTTTTTTTTTTTTTACACTAAAATGATTGTTTTTCAGGGAAGGGCTTATGTTTAAAGCCCTTCCATGAAAAACAATTCAGGGGTGCTGGCAGACCATTGTTTTTAATGATGCCGCCGGCAGCAGCCGTGGCTCCATTGAAAACATGTAGGGAGGAGAGGGTGAAATTTTTTCGAGCAACTGAGCACCGCGTGGTGCTCGGCACGAGTAATGAGTACATCGAGCAGGCTAATGCTCGAACGAGCATGCTCGCTCATCTCTAAATGAAATCTTTATTTGGAGCTACGGCTTCTTGGAAGTGGAGCTGATAAGCATCTACAAAGTGTAAGTAAATGTCAGAATACATAGTATCCATAAATGGCAAACTGGGTCACTAAGTTATAGCAAACTATATAATAAGATATAGTGGTATATCTTTTGAAGCCTAAAGGGTTTTTACCACTACCTCATATCGCTTCACAGCCACTCTGTACTTCATGTGACTTAGCAGGACATGTGACTACTGCAGGAAATGTAGAAAAAAGGATAAAATAGGTCAGCACTTCCCAATAGAAATTTATAGGTGCATATTAAACCATATACTGGACCATATAAATGGTATCCTACCTTCCCTGTTTTTATTTGTAAGCTTAGTCCCAAGGAAGGAGCATTCTGAGAGGTAGGTACCCATCTTTCCCAGGTTAATATTAAACCACCCGATATTAGCGTTAGGACCCATCTGAGAGCTTGGTCACCTGGACGTTGGTAGATGGGCCGATGTAATTTGATCAAATTATATACCAAGAACCTTGCATTATTTAATGTGGTTAGAGCATTGATTATAGGTATGAATATCTCTGATAGTAAATGTACCATGAGTGTTGTTGCCGTTTTTTGGTTTCTACTGCAGGACATGTGACTACTGTAGTCAATCACTGGCCATACCAGTGATCTTCAATAGCTGATGATTGACTGCAGCAGTCAAATGTCCTGGTCAGCAGTACCTAGAAAGTGCAGAGTGGCTGTGAAGCGGTATTAGGTAGTGGGAAAACCCTTTTAATTGGGTTGCCCAAGTTAAGGACAAAAAAATGTGGTTACTCACTTTTCTTCACTTCCCCGTTTGTCCTGCAGCACTGGCTCCAGTCTCTGCTGTGACGTCACTTAGATGCCGAGCCTGTCTACATACAAGCTTCAGCAGCCAATGACAGCGCTTAGTGATCATGGCTCAGTGCTGTCATTGGCTCTTACAGTAGTTTTACAGGATGTCACTGTTGCCTATAAACAGACAGCGTAGACTGAAGACAAAGACAGGGGACGAACAGAGGAGTGGGGTGAGATCAGTAACTGCTGATTTTTTACTTTACAGCATGGAAGACGTGGTGATAGGGGTTTTGGGCAACCCCTTTAAGTTATCAGTCCCCTCCATATTTTCTTTCAGGTTGACATTTACATAGTTGATCTCTATACAAAAAAGTAAAAACAGTGATAAGCTTGCAGCAATGTTTTGACTACACCAAGGATGCAAGAAAATAAGAGGCAGCTGGGAAAGGATTTAGCACTTCTAAATGCC
The DNA here is from genome assembly GCF_035609145.1 of Eleutherodactylus coqui. Lineage (NCBI taxonomy): Eukaryota > Metazoa > Chordata > Amphibia > Anura > Eleutherodactylidae > Eleutherodactylus > Eleutherodactylus coqui. The sequence goes on from NC_089837.1 coordinate 307,368,230, forward strand.
ATGATAGCCAGATGAATAATAGGAAGTTGAATCATGAACACTTGGAAATGCTTATTAGAAACTCATGTATATGAATCCTACATATGAGATTAATCTCCATACAAAGCTCTTATTGTAAATGCTCGACAGTTAAGAGCTTTTTGCTGCATCTCTAATGTAGAATAAATGCCCCCCAAAAAACAGTGTTTCAAGATGAACATAAGTATCATTCATAGGTAGTCATACTAGTGGAATGCTCATTGGCTATAAAAGAAATACGATTCGCTGATGTCTTTGCCTATCTTAGGTCCCCTGGTAAATCATCAATCTCAAACTTCACAAATACTAGATCTTAGCTTTGGAGTATTTTCTAAAGCACGAGACAGTCAAGCTTCTGGTAACAAATGTGAGATTATTGTACCAGAGTCTGAAATGTGGACATTAATATTATTCCAATTCATGTAAAAATATTTTTAAATGTGTGGTCCCACTATTAAAGATAAAAAAAAAAATTGCCTGTTCCACATAAAATACTCTTTTTGAAATAATTTTTAAAAATATGTCTGTACAGAGATAGGATTTTTATTAAAGGGCCAGTCCTTTTTATTCATTCATTATGCAGCTATCCCCTAGTATATATAAGTGAGCTAGTGTTACCTTGGTTATTTGGGGGTCAGGAGGGGTAACATCACTCCTTAGGGTACATTCACACGAGCGTGTGCGTATGCGTAAATTGGTGCGCACAAAACCGCACCAATGCGGTCCGTGCAGCATCACTTTCAGCTGCATTGAAAGCATTAGGATGCCGGCAACACTGCATTGATTTTCAGGGAAGGGCTTGAAATATAAGCCCTTCCCTGTAAATCAGCCATAGTTTGTGTAAATTTTTTTTTTATATATATATACTCACCTCTCTACCGCTGCTGTGTAAACATGCCCCTCGGGGAGTAAAGAATCTCCTGCCACAGCTGTGACAGTTGTGACAGCTGTAGCAAAAGGATTTCTTCATCTCCGCTGGAAGTCCCCTTGTCACTGAACACTGTGACAGCACTGCAAGCAATGGGCTACTGGCAAGCCCTGCAGGGATTTTTGGGGAAGGGCTTTAAATATAAGCTCTTCTCTGAAAATCATCCCTAGAATGTGTTAAAAATAAAAAATATATATACTCACCTCTCCTCAGCTGCTGGGGCTCAGGCGCGTCCAGCCTGTCTTCTCCCTGCACTGCTCTCAATCTCTTTCAGCAGGTGGAGATTTAAAATCCCTGCCTGCTGAAAGTGCTGTATCTGATTGGCTGAGCGCTCAGCCAATCACAGGCAGCACTCAGCTATTCATTGAATAACAACTGAGTGCTGCCTGTGATTGGTCACAGCACTCAGCCAATCACAGGCAGCGCTTGGTCATTCATTCTGTTCTCGGCACTATCAGCTCAGTGGGATACCAGCTGACACCTCCAAGAACAAAGCAGCTGTTTGCATATACAAAGCAGTTGCTGTTCTTGGAGCTGTCAGCGGTGTCCCGCTCTGCCTGCATTTAGTTCTTAAGTAGCTAATTAGCACTTAAACGTTTATGCAAAGATGATCGCTCAAGAGTCAAGACTGTCACTCAAACTGTCGTTTGCGCGATTTTTGAGCAATCATCTTTCAGTGTAAACGGGCCTTTAGAAACAGTATTATATCCAATTTACAGGGTCAACAATAGAGAGACTCATCAAAATTTGACAAACTTTTTAAAGTAATGTAAGAATGATTACAAGTTCATTGCACATATAAATAAATGTATGTCTGAAAGCAGATGCATAACTTGAAGCTTCTGGGCCCCAATGCAAAACCTGTAACAGGGCCCAAAAGCTTCAAGTTATGCCTCTGCTTTCAGATATACATTTATTTATAATCTATAATACTTTATTCATAGTACTGGGCTACCTATATGGAGAAGAAAGGTCTTATGGACCCCCTAAGGCTTGTAGGCCTGTGTACAACCGCATCCTTTGCATCCCCTAGAGCTATGCCGTTGTCCTAAAGTAAAATTAGCTTTATTGCAATGATTAGATTGCAAAGAGGGATATCATTAGCCTTATGCAATTGCAATTTTATCAACAAAGTCTAGTAATCCCAGCTTTGCAAATGCTTGGTATTCTAGCTGCTTGTTTTAGAGAATATTTAAGCAACATTTGAATTTATGATTTTCTATAGCTCTTCCCAGAGGTGTGATTATTTTTTTTCTAAACTTTAGAGCATTTTTTTCTAAACTCATAGTGAATCTCACCCAATCTGAACTCAATATGTTGAGGTTTGCAGATGACAATCAAATCTATCTCTCTGGGGCCCAGATGTTACCTCTCAGCTATTGAGAGTTGCAGAGTGTCTGCATTCTTCTTCGCTTTCTGTTTTTTAAAATGAAACATGGAGAAAACTGAATCCTCAGTTTTTTCCATCTCACTCAATCCCCTTACCAGATCTATTATTCACAGGTAATGGCTTCACACTTTCCCAGTCTTACAAATCAGCTGCATTAGGGTTACCTTTGATCCCGCTTTGCAGAGCCAAGCCCTCACCACCTACAGCTCCTCCAACTCAAAAACATCTCGCAAATCTGTTCATTCCTCAATTATAAGTTAACAAAAATGCTAGTACATGTCCTCATCATCTTTTCCCTAGACTACTGCAACACCATTCAACACTTTTGTGCCTCTCCAATCTACCGTCATCTCTGCTGCTGGTCTAATCCAATCCAAACCCAGTTTAAAATATTAACAATGACATACAAGGCTGTCCACAACCTTTGCCCTCCATAAACCTCTGACCTAATCTCCTGATACCTCCCAACATGTAATCTCTGGTCCTCACAAGACTCTTGTCGGCTACTCACACAACTATTTTCAAGATTTATTCTGTGAGTCCCCCAGTCTCTAGAACTCACTATCCCAAATAATCAGATGTTCTTCCACCTTCCAAAGCAACCTGAAAACCTACTTCTTCAAAAATAGCTTAAAGGGGTTCTTAGGCAGTCTTCGTACCATATCTTCTCCTCACCAATCTTCTCCTGGGTCCTGCAGTCCCTCCGGGTCACCTCACCTCCAGATGGTCGATTCCTCTTCTTCTGGTGACGAAACATCCATTACCGGCATTCTTCTTCCTTTAGGGCAATGTACACTATGTCACTAGTGACGTAGCGTTCACTGCCTAGCAGGGAATGCCGAGCTATTGCCGAGACTGCACATGCGCACTGTCTCGCTGCAATAGTATATGAACTCTCGTGGCGAGGCAGCACGCATAAAAAAGGTGTACTTTGCCTATTACAACTTTTCTATTTGCAAGTTGCAAATGTGATTGTCACTTTGCATATCTGTGAGGCCTGTGTTTTTTTTGCAGTCAAAAAAAACTGAAGCAAACTGAAAGCCTTCAATTTTTTTGAAAACCCATTGAAATCAATGGAGAAAAAATACTGATCAATTCATTTTAGTTTTACATCCTCCAAAACTGAGCAAAGAGATGGAAACCCTGAACTGATAACAAAGGTGTAAAACCAGCCAACATATTTTCACCTACTGTTCACTGTACTGTTTTAGACCTAAAACACTTCAAGGGTGTCAAATTGGCACAGCACAGGAGCACCAAATCCAGCACAGATGCAGGGCGGCATTCACACAGAAACGCAAGAAGCACACACGATACATGGCAGAAAGAGATTACACCACTACAGGCACAATTTGATGGAAAAACCTGTCCCTTTACAAATCAGGGGAATAGGGAGCCCCAGCCTTAATGCAGGGTAGGCGTCCTGGTATCCATGACAGGACACCTGGAGAGATGCACTAACACAGCAAAGAAACTGAGAAAAGACTAACAAAAGCAAAAGGAAAGATAACCAGTACTTAGCTGAATAAAGAAAGCTTTCACCCAGGATAGAGGTTCCAACCTGCTCCAACTATTCCTCTAACTGAACTGAATACGAAGCTGCAAACGGAACTCATGGACAAACAAAAACCATGACTGACAAACACCTAAGACACTAACCAAGCAAACCAGCCTGCATAGATATGTGGAATTACTACAGAATGTTCGAGGTGTTGGTTCATGTCTTGGTTAAGACACTTAAGCCCGCTAGCCCGCAACAAGGGTCCTTGCTGTCTCGCGGGTCCCTACTCTACAAGACAACTTACCCATGAATCCTGCCTGCACACTCGGTGTTCATCCCCTGCTGGAACCTAGGACCTGCTATGCTCAAGATAGCAGTGATCCAAGCAGGAAAGGACAAAGTTCACACAAACACCCAGGGCTTGCATACCACACAAAACGTCATGCACCCTGAACAGGATTGTTCACACCTAATGTCTGGCCACCTGCACAGACACACAGAACAAGTCGCTGTTCACACCTACGCAACAACATCCATAACTGCGAACACCAGGGTATTGGAAAACCAGCATCCTCTAGCCAGAGAGGCTGGTATATATGGGCAGCAGACCAGTGGGGATTGGCTGTCTGGAGAATCCCACACCCATCCAGCTCAATTATTACACACCTGTGAAGGTGTGCTCCTGGAAACCTGTAGAACAACAGGTCCCAGGAGCACAACCTAACAGTGGAACTCAGTTTCAGTTCTGGTCCAACAACTGGGATCCTTGCTGATCCCACATTGTAGGAATCTAGATTTCTTTTAGCCTCTATGCATCTACGGAGATCTACCTTAAATTAGAAAAGCACAACACAGCAAATATTACATTGAATATCTTACTTTAAAGGAGGCTGTCCCACTTCCTGTTTCTATTGTGCATTTACCTCAGTAATTGCCCCAAGGTGGTCATCCACGCAAGTTCAGAAGCAGCTGCTTCATGCCAGGGATTCCTCCACAGAAGTCTTGCTCTTCTCTCTGCTTCACTGGGTATGTGGAGGGATCCCTGGTATGGAGCAGTTGCTTCTGAAGTTGCTGCCCTTTCTCTGATGTCAGAAGAGATAATGAGCAAGTAAGGAGAATATGAGACAGCATTACTGTAGAGAAGTAAGGCTGCGAATGTGTGTCCACCCAAACATTTTCTGAGGTGGACGGACACAGAAAGGCTCTTCCATAGAAACAGCAGGTGGTGCTATTCTAACATTATTTCAGAACATCCGAGAATATAAATATTTTTTAAATACAAAAAATGTTTATATAAGACATGGTTATGTGTTTATATCTTAAATTGGAAGCGAGGTTCATTTTAAATACAAAATAGGTTTTGCTGCAGTTACTAAGGTATATATTTTACTATAGGAGGGCAGCTGTGCATTGCATTGATTTGGTGCCAGAGTCTGCAATACATTAAAAATAACTGCACAGTTCACATCTGTTGCTACCATTCTGCCATTGTGCAGACACAACTCCATTTCTAATTCCAACCATATTTTTTTGTGAGATTTGTCTATAAGTTCAGCATCTGAAGAGTTTAAACATAATGGCAATAACATCAAGGCATTCTCATTTCTAAACATGAACCAGAAGCCAGAGAAAATGCTCTTTGTGCACTAACAAAGTTAATGTGAAATTGCTTCTAAGCGACAGCAGACAGATTCAAGAAACTTTAAATGTTTTCTCCCCTTCCACATGAACTGTCCATATGATTAAAGATGCCTTCATTGGAATCAGTAAATGCTTTTCATATGCCCCAAACATATTTTGTGATGAACTATGCATGGAAATACTCCAGGAATGAAAACCCAATAATTATTCAGATATTTTTCCAATACATATTGTAGGTTTCTCACATCAAAATATTAATACCTAGTGTGTTTAATCTGAAACTGGTGTAGTCAGGGACATACTACTATAATATGCATGTGCTATGGAGCCTATGCCAGAAGTTTATTGGTGTGGAATCTTGACTTAGAAAACAACACCTGAAGTGGTATTGGAGCTTTGTCTTTGGTTTCTTGACAACATTTGGTAGAGGGGAAGGCAGGTAAAACACTTGTACTACAGTCTACGACCTGTGTTCTCCTCTATGAAATGAAATTGATGGGAGTCAGAAGTGGTGGATCTCCTAGACATCCACTGATGATAACTTTTGACATTTCTCTATGACATTTTTGACATACGCTACAATTGAAAGTATACTTTAAAGCATAATAAATACAAAATAGGGGAGACATTCCAGCACACAATCAGGCAGGAAATTTTTGGCCATGTTTGGCCATGCAAGATGGCCAACACAGTTTTCAAACTACCTAATCCCCCACAGCACATTATACTTGCTCCCTGATAGGCCATAGTTGATCATATGATCAGCACTGGCCAATTAGAAAGTAGTGCACAGTGTGAGTCAGAAATTTGCAGCAGTCATTTTGGACAGCCGAAGGTGGGACTCAGATTGGAGGGGCACAAAGAACAACTGCAGGTAATTTTGTCCTGACACCAGAGGGTTGAATTAATTTGGCTAGAAATACTTTCTCTCCATTGATCAGCATATCTTTTTACTGCCAACTATTGCATCAGCTATAACTTTGCATTTTCTGATTAGCATATTATAATGAATTTATATTTACCCATGTATATGGCTGCTCTGACCCATATGCACTTTATCCTAATTTTTTCACTTTTCTTTTTTATATTTTAGAAATGTTTTAAAAAATGTATTATTTTTATACCGCCTGCCTGTGTGCTGGAATCTTTTCTTTATTTTTGTACATTATTTAGATACCTACCACCCTTTTAATTTAATGACAATCAGGGAAGGATGATAGCTATTTATTGTGATTCCACACTTTAGAGCAGCTATCGTTTCAGGTGACTTTTCAGAATGAGGTTTCACTTCCCTTTACATAAGAAAAAAGAACAATTTTGAGGCATTATATGACTTGTATTTTTCATTTATCACCAGTTTTCTTCTCTGCAGGCTCTATATCTAATTGCTAGTTGTCCCTGAACCAATCTCAGGAGAATATTGCAGAATGTTGTACCAGTAATCAGGCAATCACTAGTTCATGTCTCCTTTGCGAACTTAAAATAAAAAGTAAAAATAAGATTAATAGCATATTTTGCATTATTAGTAAATTTAAAGCATATTAAAAGTTAAAAAACGCTTTTCCCAGGGGCATGCCAACACTTGGCATTGATGTCAATATCTCCTAAGTGCTCCTAAGCTACTCTGCACATCCTGAGCTCATCCTGTGCTCTGGATTACACACCTTTGGTGGGCAGAGGCATCAGGCAGTTTTGCCCTGCAGCTATGAAAGGGCGTATGCACTGAAGCGATTCTAGTGCATGCAATAATGGTGCACACAGGAGGCCCCGGATGGGAACCCGCCATCTTGCCACAAAGCCTGTATTGCAGGAGATCAGAGGAGGCCTGTGGAAGAAGAGCCATAGCCTGCCACTCTGCATTGGAATTTCCATTTTACCAAGGACGCGCTGCTTTGCTGGGCTGCCATTGCTGCCGCCCCTAATGGGATCCCTGTGGCCCCTACACTCACCACAAATCATAAAAGGAGGATCATCCCACTGCAGTGTTTTATGCACTGTGGTACTTTTATTCTTTACACAACCCTCTCCCCTCTATTGACCTGCTTCCTAGATATTTAAACTTGCATGCCCTGGTGTGTTTCAATTATTGCATATCCTGAAGCTACATATGTACCCAATATTCAATGGCTAATATTAAATTTATATCCAGGAATGTCAGGGGAATGGGGTCATCCAGGAAGAGATCCATGATATTTTCACAGATACGGTCACATAACCCCCATGTGCTATGTTTACAAGAGACCCACCTCACTCCAACGACCATTAATATGTTGCATAAAACTCAAGGTGGAGTATCCCTTTTAATACACATCTTTGTAAAGGCTAGAATCAATAACATGGCCCATGTGCTATTGTGTTTCTATAACCCACCCCATACCTCCCTGGCTATTATTGCAGTACTTCCTTTGCTGCTCTATACCCTGATGCTGCAGTCATGTGTGTGGGTAGTTGAATATGACTAGGTGATGCTTCCCAGGACATGGGTGCCAGTGGTTCCACTAGGTTAGCTGGTATATTATCTCAAAATAGGCTGGATAGACTTTTGGCATGCATATCACCTGACTGCATGTGAGTTTTCACGCCATACAGGTCATGGACACACTCCCAGCCATATCGATCCTGTTCTTAGGTCTCCATCATTATATGCGCTTATCATAATGATTGAATAATTACCTAGAGAAGTGTCAGATCCCTCTCCAGTGTGGATAGAATTAAATTCTTCTGCCCTACATTCCAATGAGAAATGTAGACTACCCCTCTTTTGATTATTCCTACTGGGAACCTCAGACCAGATGCAGATTTATTTGCATTCCCAACTCCTAACGAGTTAGGGCTTAGTCAGACGGGCGTTTTTTGCCGCGATTTGCGCATGCGCATGCGTCCGGCGATTTTTTAAAACCATTGCTTTGCAATGGTATCGGACACATGAGCACTTTTTATGCGCTCGTCCGAAAAATTATAGAACAAAAAATCGCAGATCGCACCTATCTGCGATCTGCGATTCCTGTTCGCTTCTGTATATGCGCTCAATGGGGCCGGCGGCAGCAGCGCCGACCCCATTGAGAACATATAGAAGACAAATCATTCTTCTCTGCCACAGCTGTAACAGCTGTGGCAGAGAAGAACGATGTTTGCCCATTGAATTCAATGGAGCGGCAATACAGCCGCTCCATTGAAAGCAATGGGCTGCCGGCGTGCGCGGGGTTAATTGTCGGGAAGGGGTTAAATATATAAACCCTTCCCTGCAATTCATGCTAAAATGTGTTAAAATAAAAAAAAATTGTATACTCAGTTCTCCTGAACTGCTTCTCGGCACTATTCAGCCGGCGGGGCTTTAAAATCCCCGCCTGCTGAATGATCTGCTCTGATTGGTCACAGCCTGACCAATCAGAGGCCGGTTTCACTCACACACCCATTCATGAATTCATGAATGGGTGAGTGACTGCTGCCTCTCAGCGCTGAGCCAATCAGGGGCAGGTCTGACTCACATCCATTCATGAATTCATGAATGGGTGTGAGTGAGGCATGCCTCTGATTGGCTCAGCGCTGAGCCAATCAGGGGGCAGGTCTGACTCACACCCCCTTCACACCCACTGCAGGACGGCTGCCCGGAGCTGCAGGCAGAAGGTGAGAATGCAATTTTTTTTTATTTTAACACATTTTAGGATGGATTGCAGGTAAGGGCTTATATATTTAAGCCCTTACCGACAATTCATCCCGGGCTCGCCCGCAGCGCATTGCTTTCAATGGAGACGGCTGTATTGCCGTCTCCATTGAATGCAATGCGCTGGACAGCTCCGGCCCGTTTCTAATGAAACGCGGCTAGGAGCAGATTTTCGGGCGATTTGCGGGCGACTTGCGCGCACCGGTCACGCGATTTGCGGATGCGCATCCGTCATGTGATCCGCAAATCGCGGCAAAAAACGCCCGTCTGACTAAGGCCTTATTAGTATTAGTTATTAGCATGCAAGCACTGAGTCCCATTGTGACGTTTTCTTGGCAGACTGTTTTTGACTTCCACATCATCTTTACCCCCCAGCAAGCTGGGTACTCATTTTACCGACCCCGAAACAATGGAAGGCTCAGTCAATCTTGAGCCGGCTATCCGAACCACACGGGGATTGAACCCGCAACCTTCAGGTGGAGAGCGAGAGCTTTGGATTGCATTTCCTGCAAAATCTTCTATTTTCTACATTAAAAAAGGTTCGGCCAGAGAGGAGGAGGAATTACAAACGCAATGCCATGAGCCTGAAAGATTGCATACTGAGGACCCCTTTGAGAGTAATAAGGTAAGATGGTTGATGATGGGGAGGTAAACCTAACATTTCAAAGGAGGAAATGTAGCTTAAACTTTTCTTTAATAAGAAGACATTTTTTTAGCTTGGGAACTAGTCCAGTAAATTCTTAGCACATGTGGTTTGTCAGAGCACCGCTTCTCCCCCAGAACTGCATACCTGCGCTATTGAGAATTCCCTACTCTTAGATCTTGTAGATATACTGGATCAAATAAAACAATTCTACAGTGATCTATACGAGTCTAGAGTGGCCTGCACTACTAAGTACCTCCGAACTCATCTGTGCTCAGTCACAATTCACCATTGACAGACCATGCATGCCTATTACACTTTGAAGAAATTGAGGAAGCACTTTTTCCATGGCCAAAGGGAAGTAGCCAGAACCAAATGGCATCCCAATGGAAGTGTACACACAATACTGCAAAATCTTAAAGGGGTTGTCCCGCGGCAGCAAGTGGGTCTATACACTTCTGTATGGCCATATTAATGCACTTTGTAATGTACATTGTGCATTAATTATGAGCCATACAGAAGTTATCAAAAGTTTTATACTTACCTGCTCCGTTGCTGGCGTCCTCGTCTCCATGGTGCCGACTAATTTTCGGCCTCCGATGGCCAAATTAGCCGCGCTTGCGCAGTCCGGGTCTTCTGCTGTCTTCAATGGGGCCGCTCGTGCAGAATGCCGGCTCCGTGTAGCTCCGCCCCATCACGTGCCAATTCCAGCCAATCAGGAGGCTGGAATCGGCAATGGACCGCACAGAAGAGCTGCGGTCCACGGAGGGAGCAGACCCCGGCGGCCATCTTCAGCAGGTGAGTATGAAGACGCCGGACCGCCGGGATTCAGGTAAGCACTCTCCGGTTTGTTTTTTTAACCCCTGCATCGGGGTTGTCTCGTGCCGAACGGGGGGGGGGGGGGTTAAAAAAAAAAAAAAAAACCCGTTTCGGCGCGGGACAACCCCTTTAATTCCATACCTGCATTGCCTGTTTGAGTAGGTACTGGAAAACTGGTATTTTTGGACTCATTTTATGAGGCTGCAATAGTGGTTTTCTTGAAATCCGATAAAAATCCAGAGGAATGCAGGTTTTACAGTCCCATCTCTCTCATTAACATTGATATAAAATTATTACAAAATTACTTGCAGATTGAACTTGGTCATACATAATATTATTCATTCTGATCACACTGAATCATCCATGATGAGTCGACTTCTCATAATATCCGACTGGAGCAGGCAATAGCATCGATAGGTTGGAAATAACAGCGTGACTGGGCTTTGGTCTCACTAGATGGACCTTTACCAAATGCACAACATCATCTAATACATTGTCTCTCTGTCAGCACACCTTGGGAGCTTATGGAACACCATAGATTGTATCCTAGGCAGCTTTCAACCTTTTGCCAGGTAGCTACTCAGTTGTGAAAGTAGGTCAAACAAACAGCAGGATACAGTGACCTCCCTGCGGAAACTCCACTGTGGGAAAATAGAAGAATGCCACAGTTTTATATTCTTCCTGACTTGAGATACTATGCGGAATATGGGGTCATTTCTTTGGATCACCTATTTGCAAATGGGGTCTTTAGAACATTTGAACAGTTACAGCAGACCTTTCATATACCCAGGTCTGGCTTCTATCGCTATCTTCAACTGCACCAAGTGATCAAAGCCCAACAGCCTGGTCCATCTATTTTATAATATGCAGATAAAGCTACTTTACATGCAGGGTCCAAAAAGGTTAATCTTTGCCTTATATACCCATCTCCTTCAATCTACATTTTCTGGCAAATGGTTGGCAGTGAAGAATCAATAGAGATCCCGTATTCCCTCTCTCACTGGGGAAGAATGAAATGGTGCTTTAGAGTCACATCTTTTGGTATCTCCTACAGCTATCAATAAACTTATCTAATTAAATATTCTACATGACTGTTATCTTACACGATCCTTATTATAAAAAATAGGCAACAGTCCTAATTTGCAGTGCTACTGCTGTATAGCACCAAATGCCAACTGTGAATATAATAGGGGACTGTCATTAGAGCCAATGCTTTTGGACGGATGTGAATGAGTTACTTAGTAGGGTGATGGGAACTCAGGCTCTCATGACCCCTGCAGTTTATCTGCTGAGACTTCTCAACAAGGAGCAATGGCAGCACCACCCTTGTGAGCAAGACAGTGAAGAGATGGACAGGTGGTCCTTTAGTGTGACCCAATGGAGCAATATGGCTAACACCATCATCTCAAATTAGAAAATTGTTTATAAAAACAGAAAATATCCTAAGAATTTTCACAAACTGTAGGATATATGGTGTAAGTAGGACTTATTTTAGGGGAAATCATGGTTGTGTGGCTTGTTGGATTATTACATTCCTGCATTCCTCTGTCTTTCATATTGCTTGTGTAAATATAAGTTCTTTAATGACACTGTAAACACAACTTCCTTTAAAGGGACGGAATAAAGAAGATGGATTCGTGTCTACCCCAAAATTGTTCCAAAAAAATGACAGCTCACTACTGAACTCACATCTACGTGTGTGGGGTTTTGCTGATACCTTGTTGTAATTATATTCTCTTTATAATGCCGATAGAGTCTGAACACTGCATTTGTTTGTTCTTGCTATATATTATTCTTCAATAAAATGAGTTAAAAGAACTTTTCCGAATTGTTGCATCAAAAATAAAAAAGTTATATTGCTACGCCCATAAATGTCCAATTAATTAAACTAATTAATTGATTAAAATAAATTAATACTGCACTATGTACGCCTTTAAAAACTAAAAAGAAATGCAATGCCAGAATTTTTTGGGTCACCCTGGCTTCAAGAAAACCCCGAATTTGTATGAATAAAAATGACAGCTTACCCCACAAAAAAACTTGCCCTTACACCGGGCCATCGATGGAAAAATAAACATGTTATGGCGGTCAAAAAATGAAGACAGAATTTTTAAAAGCAAAAAGTTTTTTTTCGTATTAAGTAGTACAATTTAAAAAACTAAATACTTTTTATATTCCTGTAATCACACTGATCCACATTTTAAAGATGACATCTAATTTTTACTGCACCACAAGCACCTAACCCCACCCCCCCCCAAAAAAAAAAACTTTTGGTAAAATGGCATTTTTTTCCCATTTCACCCCAATTAGAAATTTGAAAAACTTTTCCAATACATTGGAACCATTGAGAAATACAAGTCGTCAGGCAAAAAAAACAAACCCTCATGTAGATATGTTGCTGAAAAAATAAAAAAAGGCATTATTTTTTGAAAGTGTAGGTGAAAAAATGAAAATGAAAAAGGTATTTTATGAAATGTTTAACCCCTTAGTGACCACCCCCATAGACTCGCTCTGGGGATTAAAGCCACGTGGGCTGTAGACATGACAGCTCCATGCTGTCGGTTACCGCAGGTAATAAACAACCTAGAGCTGTCATGGGGGGTCACAGGAAGCCCCCTGATCACACGATTGCTGGTATCCACCCTCTATTATAGGCATAGCCATGTGTCCTGTAAGTAGATTAGAGCACGGGACAAACAGAGGGATCCATTTTGGGGTGAAAGTCTTCATTCATATGTGAAATCGTAATTCTTTCCTTCTGCTTTGCTTAGATTTATTTAAAAAACTGCTCCATTCATGGTTTGGGCCCGTTATGCATACAGACATACTATTAGGGCCACAATGGGTATGTTTCTAAACACAGGGCAAACAGCCTGGGATCCATTTTATGGTGAAAGTCTTCATTCATATGTGTACTGTACAAAAAAAACTGTTTTTAAATTGACACAATTGCCCAAAAAAATAAAAATTATAATTTTTTCCTTCTGTTTTGCTTAGATTCATTCAAAAACTGTGGGGTTAAAATATGCAATACATCCTTAGATTATTTTGTCAAGGGATCTAGTTTTTAAAATGGGGTCATGTGTGAAAGTTCTCCATTGTTTTGGCTACTCAAGGCCTCTACAAGTGGGCAAAGCGGACTAAAACGCCTTCAAGCTAAATTTCTGTTCTGAAAGCCACCGGCTGCTCCTTTCATTTTGGGCCCCGTTGTGTATACAGACATAAGATTAGGACCACAATGGGTTTCTGAACACAGGACAAACAGGAATATCTATTTTAAGGTGTAAATCCTCATTTTCATGTGCACTATAGAAAAAAATACTCCCTTTAAAATGATATATTTGCAGTGGGTGTGAGTGAGAGCTGCCCCTGATTGGCTCAGCGCTGAGCCAATCAGAGGCAGCTCTCACTCACACCCATTCATGAATTCATGAATGGGTGTGAGTGAGAGCTGCCTCTGATTGGCTTAGCGCTGAGCCAATCAGGAGCAGCTCTCACTTACACCCACTCACACCCACTGCAGGCCGGCCGCGCTGAACTCCGTCTACCGGGACAAGGTGAGTATATATATTTTTTTTATTTTTACACATTTCTGGATGAATTGCAGGGAAGGGCTTATATATGTAAGCCCTTCCCGACAATTCATCCCGCGATCGCCGGCAGCCCATTGCTTTCAATGGAGCCGGCTGTATTGCCGGCTCCATTGAATTCAATGGGCAAACATCGTTCTTCTCTGCCACAGCTGTTACAGCTGTGGCAGAGAAGAATGATTTGTCTTCTATATGTTCTCAATGGGGTCGGCGCTGCTGCCGCCGGCCCCATTGAGCGCATATAGAGAAGGGAACAGGAATCGCAGATCGCAGATAGGTGCGATCTGCGATTTCTCTTCTATAATTTATCGGACGAGCGCATAAAAAGCGCTCATGTGTCCGATACCATTGCAAAGCAATAGTTTAAAAAAATCGCCGGACGCATGCGCATGCGCAAATCGCGCGAAAAAACGCCCGTCTGACTAAGGCCTAATACAGAGCCACATAAGCCACATGTGTTACTGCACATGGCCTATCAGGTGCTGTATGTATGGATAGGTTCAGAACACCTTTAGGATAGCTCTGCACATATGGAGTGTGTAATTTTTGTATCAGATTTGTATTAAATTCAAAAGAAAGAAGGCTGTATGAAATTAGAGGCATAATAAGGCGCAGTAGAGACCCCTTCTATAAGAACTAAAAAAAAACACAAATTGCCATGTAATTAACATATAATTCACGGCTTACTTAGAGCTTTATAGTCTAATTGAAAAGATTATGGAAAAAATTTGCAAAGAAACAGATTGTAGATAAACAAATAGATGGATGGATGAATGATAGAAAGAGAGATACATAGATAAAAAAAAAGTATGATAGATAGATATGAAATGGCAGATAGATAGATAGATAGATAGATATAAGATGGTTGATAGATAGATAGATAGATATGAAATGGATGATAGATAGATATATTAATAGATGTGAAATGGATGATAGATAGATGGATAGATTAATAGATAGATGTGAAATGGATGATAGATAAATAGATACATAGACAGATAGATGATATATATAATATACATAGATATGAGATAGATAGATAGATTAATAGATAGATATGAAATGGATGATAGATAGATAGATAGAAAGACAGATGGATAGATGTTAGATAGATAGATACCGCGTTTCCCTGAAAATAAGCCAATGTCTTATATTAATTTTTGTTCAAAAAGGTTTAACTTTTTTACATATATAGCTGCCTGGACACTATTTAAATTGACTTTTTTCATTAACTGTTAGCAGGGCTTAATTTTGGAGTAGGGCTTATATTTCAAGCATCCTCAAAAAGCCTGAAAAATCATTTTGCATCCTCAAAAATTCTGGAAAATCATGGTATGTCTTATTTTCAGGGAAACAGGGTAGATATGAGATAGATAGATAGATAGATTGATAGATATGAAATGGATGATATTTATATATGAAATCAGTGATGAGATGGATGATCGATTGATAGACATGAGATAGATAGATAGATAGATGATAGATAGATAGATAGATAGATAGATAGATGATAGATAGATATATATAGATAGATAGATAGATAGATAGATAGATAGATAGATAGATAGATAGATAGATATTGTGTCTTCATTTTCAGCAGATGCTTTTCTTGAGATTTATGACCAATATTTTTTCAAACAAAAAACCTTCCTTACTATCTTTCATTCTGACACATCTCTCACCTCAAAAATATTTCGCTTTTTGGAGAACACATCAAACCATATTAAAAAAAAGTTTCTTAATCAATGGCAAATGTTCTGTAGTACGTCTACGAACGCACTACTTGTCTTATTTATTTATAGTGGGACTGTGACATATGGTATTACGTCTTAATAATTTTATGCATGGCCTTTCTATTTGTAAGGTTTGAATTAGCACAGCTTAATATATCAGCGGGTGTTGCAACAAGTAAAACACAGAGTTCAAAGCGCAGTGGAAATGCACAACTTATTTTTGGATCTTATTAAATAAAACATTTAGTAGAAATTTGTTTTGGTCCTTTATTAAAATCCTAGCTGGGGTTACATGACGGTTTTACATTTGTTTACAGTCTCTGAAGTTATGTGCTGTGGAAAAATCTGTAGGTTGGACACTTGTATAAAATTTCCTTTTTCAAATGCTGTTGTGTTAGCAGTTACAAACTAATGTGAAATATAAAAGAACTAATAAAAGTTAGATTGCATCTTGTTTTGTCTTCCTAAGTTAAAAAATAGCCAGAAATTGAATAACTTATAGTCAAGTATTCTGAAAGGAGCCACCTACTGTCAATGAATTGTATAATTGCAAGAAGGTGAGTGCACGCTGAAGGCTGGATCACATGAACGTATTTGAGTTGCGTATTACGGGTGCAATGTATGCGCACATAATACATGGTCAATGTGTCCAATGAAAGTTCATTGATTTTCATTGTTCCATTCACACTTGTGTATATACTCTCTTTTAGGCCTTAGTCAGACGGGCGTTTTTTCGCGCGATTTGCGCATGCGCATGCGTCCGGCGATTTTTTAAAACCATTGCTTTGCAATGGTATCAGACACATGAGCGCTTTTTATGCGCTCGTCCGATAAATTATAGAACAGAAATCGCAGATCGCACCTATCTGCGATCTGCGATTCGTCTTCTCTTCTCTATATGCGCTCAATGGGGCCCGCGGCAGCAGCGCCGACCCCATTGAGAACATATAGAAGACAAATCATTCTTCTCTGCCACAGCTGTAACAGCTGTGGCAGAGAAGAACGATGTTTGCCCATTGAATTCAATGGAGCCCGGCAATACAGTCGGCTCCATTGAAAGCAATGGGCTGCCGGCGATTGCGGGATGAATTGTCGGGAAGGGCTTAAATATATAAGCCTTCCCTGCAATTCATCCAGAAAAGTGTTAAAATAAAAAATATATATATACTCACCTGCTCCCGGCAGCCGGAGTTCCGTGCGGCCGGCCTGCAGTGGGTGTGAAGGGGGTGTGAGTCAGACCTGCCTCCGATTGGCTCAGCGCTGACTAAGGCCTAAGGCCTTACTGCGTATTTCATGCATACAACCCTATTGTTTTCTATGGGTGCATTCAGAATGCAGTACATACGCAATTACATTGTGTATGTATGGCGCTTTTTACACATGTTGCTAGAAAACATAATAAGAAAGCCAATACATTACAGCATGTATAAAATACACTGCACATGTGCATGCAAAAACACGACAATATGCAGGGATACGTAGTTCCATGTGTGGGTAAAATGCTGCAATTTTTATGCATCGCATTATCGTATGGTCGTGTGAGCCGGGCCTAAGTCATGCTTAAAGATTTGTCAGATTTCCTGAAATGTCTGTTTAAACAAGTACTTGAATTCTCCATAAAATAATAATTTTTCTTAGAACTTTGCACTGTGCCATTCCTATTTAAAATTTACCAACAAACAAGGAGCTATACCCGGCGCTACATGGCGATTTTATTAATAGCAGGCCTGGAATATACAAAGTGGGCCACAAAAATCAGCCCAGCACCACACTGTTATAAAAACTGTCCAAAATAAAATCTGTGTTGCCCATAGCAACCAATCACAGCACAGCTTTTATTTTATTTCAGCTATGTAGAAAATGAAAGCTGAGCTGTGATTGGCTGCTATTGGCAACAAACAATTGCAGGAAAAGTTGGTGAGTTTTTGATTTTTAATTACGCCAGTATTTGTCGCCTGGCGCTGAAGAACAGTCATGCAAAATGTCACTCAAATCGGACCAGAACTGTGCATTTGTATACAACACTAACAAACAGATTTTGCATTTTATATATAAGACTAGCTGATTACCCGCCATTGCCCGTGTATTTTTTTTTTTAGACACGAAAAGAATTTAAATATGTGTGTATGTGAATATATATGTGTGTACTGATTTAATATATTAGTATATGAGGAGGAGGTCGTCTGTGTAATATATGGGTATATGAGGAGGAGGAAGTTGTCCGTGTAAGAAATTATTATCTGAGAAGCAGGAGGTCTGTGTAATACTGACATAATTAAAAATCAAAAACTCACTGACTTCCCCTGTAATTTTTGTTGCCAATAGCAACCAATCACAGCTCAGCTTTCACTTGTTATACTGCTGAGGTCAAATGAAAGCTGTGCTGTGATTGGTTGCTATGGGCAACACAGATTTCCTTTCGGACAGCTTTTATAAGAGTGGGTGCTGGGCTCATTTCTGTGTGGTACATAGTGGCTTAGTGCTGGAGGGAAGCTGTGTGGTAGTTGGAGCAGAGGAGGAGGTTGTCTGTGTAAGATATTATTATCTGAGGAGCAGGAGATCTGTGTAATATATTAGTATTTGAGGAGGAGGAGGTCATCTGTGTAATAGATTAGTGTATGATGAGGAGGAGGTCGTCTGTGTAATATAAGACTGTGAAATAAAAACCATCTGCTCAAGTGCAATTACAGCATTCTGCCACCCCCCTTTCCCCCAGTGGAAGTGGGGATATCTTATTCCCCCAAATTTGTCCCCATGGGATGAGTTATATATGTACCAAGTTTGGTTGAAATTGCTTCAGGCGTTCATAAGTTATGGTGGCACATACATACATCCCACAACCCCCACCATCCTCCCAGGGGTAGTGAGCTGTGTTATCCCCACCAAATTTATCCCCATGGGATGAGTTATATATGTACCCAGTTTAGTTGAAATTGCTTCGTCGAGGACTGATTTATAATGGCAGCCGCGCTCTGGTAGTTGTGGTTCCAAGCTGCGTGATGTCATAATAGAATCGTGCTAGTGTAAAGCTGTATGGTAGATACTGTCCCAGTGCTGGTGGGAGCAAACACACACATTCCCTCCCTGCTCCCCAGGGGTAGTGGAGCTGTGTTACCCCCCACCAGATTTGTCCCCATGGGATAAGTTATTCATGTACCAAGTTTGGTTGAAATTTCTCCAGATGTTGATGCGTTATGGTAGCACATACACACATACATAAATACATACATCCTATTCTATATATATAGATTTGCTTAAGGTCCCTTTACACAGAATGACTATCGGGTACATAGGGAACTATCGCTCCTGTGCATGGGCGGAGCAGGCTCGGATTGTTACAACCCACTCACCTCCATTCACAGTAAAGAGGCAGTGGCTTAAAAATTGAGCAATTCCTGTTTACACGGGCTGATGTTCGCTTGGATTTTATGTGAGATTTTATGTGGATTTTATCCAAGCGACTCCAACAAATGCGTAATTTGTTGCTCAGTGCCCTGTCAGAGGCTGCTTGCACACAGGGCGACTATTGTCTGAATTTTCTTTTTCCAGTGATAATTTGGGCGATAGGTGCCCCGTATAAAGATACCGTTACCATAACTCTTGTCAATAGGATGTTTTACTAAACTGTTTAAGGACGAATCTTCAGCCTATTGATGCATGAGTTCTATCACTTACTGTAAGCAGTTTTTGTGGAAAGTATAAAAAAGATTAAAATAAATGAATACACATTGCTTACTATTACTTTAATATGACTTTAGGCCGGCTGCACACGTGGGTGTCCGCCTCTGGATTCTGCAGAATAATACCTTCCATAGCATGCTAACGAAAAATGCTTTTCCTTGCACACGAGTGGAAATCAATTGCGATTTTCTGCTTGCAGAGGAAAAATTGCAGCATGTTCTATTTTTGTGCGGGCTCCGCACAGACGGCTTCCATTGAAGTCAATGAAAGCCGTATGACCTGCGGCCCTTCTGCAATTAACATTGCAGAAAGGTCACAGATTCCGTGTCATCACATCATCTGAACTGCACATGTTCGATGACTCCCCATGCAGACCATCCGCAGTGCAGAAAAGAAGAAGACGTGAGAGGTACGCGCGGATGGCTGGGCATATCGTCGGATTCTGCTGCGGCCTCCCGCATACAGAATCTGACCCAGGTCGTGTGCAGTTGGCCTTACCGGTAGTTATATGAAAATAAAATCCACTGGGGAAATCTCACAGCTACATGCCTCTAAGAGTTAACACCCACTTGCCTTTTTTTTAACGCTGCGATATCGCTGCGTTTTTTTAACGCGATTGTCAATGGGACTTTCTAATGTTAAAAACACATTGCAAAATTCTGAACATGTGAAAGTATCCTAAAGAAATCTAATATATAAAAAAGTCTACAGGCTTTTTCTTGCCCCACATTTTGACCCCTTTGTGTGACCTTTGATGGATGACTTCGGTGTCCTTCGATTTATGACATCCTCACCACGGCTGTAAAATCAGAAAATGTTAGTTGGATACATTGAGTGATACAACAGCCCGATATCGCCCTTGCAATTCATGTGGAAACCCCTGGATGCGAGGAGTTTTCACATGAAAACAGCCTCGCATCTCTGTGGGGCGGACCTGGCCAGCGCTGCTGCCCCCACCGGCCCCATTGAAAGCAATGGGCAATATCGCAAAAAGAAAGAACATGCTGCAATTTTTTCCCTGCACAGCATCGAAACATCGCACATGTGAATAAACCCATTTTATGTTCGTTACGTGAACATCAGGTCAATCTAGTAAAAAGTATTGTAGTGTATTCTTGGAATTATAAGCCAAAAAGTCAACAAAGAAGAGACCTAGGCTTAAGAAGGGAAATGGGTCTAATTTTTCTTTTTTATGCCAGATGACTTTTACATTTAATTAAAGTTAGGACATAAATACAGTTGAATATAAAAAAAATGCATAGAGCAAAACAATAGAACTATATAGAAAAAATGAACAAATAGTGCAGCCTGCAGTGCTATTTGTTCTGCTAAAAAAGACTGAAAGATAACAGAATGGAAACAAACTGAAAGCAGTCCTTTTTCTTGAACCCCTGTTTAAAGCAATGGGGGGAAAAAACACAGAAATATTTAAATTCCATTTTTCTGCTCCAAAATAAAACAGAGAGACAGAATTGTGATGGAATGCTTTAATGTAGGTGTGAATGGGCCAATAAAGAGACCAATAACTTGGTCATTTTATTCAGCCATATCTGTGACATTTCAGCCCAAATTCACAGGCCTTCCTTAGGCAATGCATGGAGGTTGTATGAGATACCATGAAAACCAAGTTTCTCTATACAGAACAAGTTAAAATCCATTATGGCAGCTTGTAAGGTGATCTCTTATGTGTTTCAACCCTAGTATATGTTTAAGTCATAGACTTTAGTAAAAGCTACCTTATTGTTCAAATCTTCAAATCTATAAATAGCTGGATTTACTATATATTGCTTTCACAAGGTTACATTACTGCTTTTTCATAGTTGCAAACCACCTAGCAAACTGTTACAGTAGTTTATATACTTGTTGCTCATTGGTTTGTTTGACCATGTGACTGGTTATTGTAAAACAAAACAAAAAAATTCAAACAACACAATACAAACATCCTTATACCGAAAGCCAATTGATTGGCCCACATACCTCAGATGGGACAGTTCCCATTCTAAGCACATCAAACAGTCCGTTGTCTACAGCCAGGCCATCAGATATAAGTGGATCTGCTCCAACCCAATAGACAGAGAAGACCATCTATACCATCTTAAAAGGATATTTCTAAATCAGGGCTACCATTCCACCTCAATTGATGACCTAATCACCAGAGTCACCAGGATACACAGAAATTAACACACAGCAGGACTATAAGATCCCAGGGACATTCACATGTTCCACATCTGATGTTGTGTACCTGATCCTGTGCAGTAAATGTCTTGTTGGGGGCCTTTATGTTGGAGAAACAGGACAAAAACAGAAAGCAAGGATGAAGTCTCATTGCCACACAATTAAACACAGAAAGACAGAATTCCCTGTAGCCGAGCACTTTTCTAGTTATGGACACAACTTGGAAGACAAGAAAGTTATTATATTGAAAGGCAATTTTAAATCACAAAGCCACAGAAGAATTTGGGAATACAAATTTATAACAATTTATATACAAATTTATAACAACTTTTGACAGTTTCAACAAAGGGTTAAATTCTTCAAAAGGATCCATGCGTGAATGGGAAGTATGAGAAATCCCCATGTTCTGAAAGGGCTTTGTCTGATTGGCTGAACGCTGTGACTAATCACAGGCAGCGCTCAGCTATCAGTCAATGAATGACTGAGTGCTGCCTGTGATTGGCTGAGCGCTCAGCCAATCAGTTACAACCCTTTCAGGAGGAGGAGATTTTAAATCACCGCCTGCTGAAAAAACTTCAGTACAGTGCTGGGGAGCTAAGCGTCAAGACGCGGCGAGCCCCAACAGCGGCTGAGAGGTGAGTATACTGTATATATATATATATTTTTTTTTTTACACAAGCTAGGGATGATTTTCAGGGAAGGGCTTATATTTCAAGCCCTTCCTCGAAAATCACTGCGGGGGTTGCCTGCATCTCTTGACTTTCAATGTGGAGGCTGCAGCACCGCCCCATTGAAAGCAATGGGGGAACATTGCGATCCTCTGCCACAGCTGTCACAGTATTTGCACGTCTGTAAAACATTGGTTTTGTGAACACATCATAGGAAACCAATGGTTCTAATAGACACACAGTTTTGTGCGCACTTACACGCTCGTCTGACTTCACCCTTACTATGACATTTATGAGGTTACTTATGGACATATATATATTTTTTTGCAGCCTGCTCTTTTGTGCCTTTATACTTGACAAGTCTTTATCATGGATGAAAAGTACTGAATGAGCTAGTTATTAGCCTGATGACCCCCTTTTTTTATTCCATGTACTATGGCTATTACGAGAAGTATTGACTTCTCGTAATTAAAATGGAGCACGTGTATTCAACTAATATGGAATTTGTATTTGCCTCTGCATGAATAGGCATGCATGGACATGCGCAGTTCTGTACTATGTGCCGACGCTGCCATTAATTGATGTGTTTATTCGGCCAAGGCCAGTTGAGCTGTCAAGATGCTAGGAACTTTTTGAATTGAATACTATGCCATTCTAATATGTCCTTTTAACCAACATTTTTGCAAAATTCCAGACCCTTAAACTAATCCAGAGCAGACTTGCAAAATAAATTTAGACAGCATATCCGACCACAAAATAAATTTAGATCACAGACCCTTAAATTAATTCAGACCACAAACTTAACAGACGCCTGAATTAATTTACCACTATAACTACCCCAACAGGTCCATTTCACCTCCAAGTGTCAGCCTACTGGGTCCTATACATGACACATACTGCACAACCACCTAATGCTGAGTGGTGCCAGGACACAATGTAGCACCTGAAACTGATGGGGACCCTAGCCTTGAGTCAGGAGAGTAAGTAAAGGTAGTAGATACTATGGTACAGTACTACAATAACTCAGTTGACAAACATGATTCAGTCTCCAATGGCTTTGTGGACTGGTCACAACTGCTGCGACTCCCTATAGCTCTGCCTTTGCTTGTTATTCTGAATATTTGAGGCTCAGTCTATAGTTACAGAGCTTACCATCTATTTTGCCAATAATATTATAGTTTTCATTAACCCCTATTTATGCCTTAATGTCCAAGTAATATTTTTGTTTTTTCATTGTCTCCGAGCCATAACATTTTCATATTTTTTGTTGACATGGCCATATGAGAGCTTGTGTTTTCCAGGACGAGTTGTATTTTTTAGTTCCACTACTATGGGGTACATATAATATATTGCACAACTTTCATAATTTTTTTTAGGTGGGCTGGAGGGCAGAAAAAAAATTCCACCATTGCTTTTTGGGTCTTCTTTTAACATTGTTTACAGTGTGGTATAAAAAACTTTATTGTTTGCATTAGCACAATTATGGTACTACCAAGTTTAAAAAGTTTTTACTACTTTTGCATACTAAAAAGAAGTTGAAGAAAATAATTTCTGTCACCCCATCACAAGACACAACACTTTTATTTTTTCATTGACAGCTGATAAAATGGTGAGTGATTTTGTGAGAAATAAATGACTACTTGATCGATTTTTATTTTGCTTTTTTGGGAGAGAGAATTAGCAAAAATAGCAATCCTTGTGGTTATTTCAGTTTTTCTCTATGGAGTTTACGAAGTGGTTTAAACAGTGGGTTAACTTCTTTCTGTGGGTCAATAGCAAGCTAGCTATTATATCATGTACTTTTGTTAGCCATTGAAAGGTATCATATCTACAAGATTACTTGGTTTCTCTTGCTGGGAACAATCACTTTTTGGTCAACTGGCTAACACCATACCAAAACTTTGTTTTCAATATGATTACAGTAATACCTAATTTATATAGTTTTTTTTTATTATCTTTGCACAAAACAGCTTTTTAAAGTGTTTCCCATCCCCACATTCCAAGATACATAACATTTGTATTCCCTTTGCTATTTGCACCCCGGGGAGCATTCTTTCTTTGTTTTTCTTAGTTCAGTTTAGATAATAGCATATCTTTGTTCATATACAGTGCAGAATGTACTTTAATGTATACCTTATATACACTTATTTTGTAGATCTAATATTTAGTAAATATCTATATGATTGTAAACTTTATTTACTTGTTTCTTTAAGGCCTTGTACCCACGGCCGGGTCAGATTCTGCCTGCGAAATCTTGCAGTGGAATCAGACCCAGCGTCCCCCAAGGACCCTATATTCACCTCTCCAGATCCGTGGCACCCCGTGAAATCTCCAGGCTCTTGGCTATGTTTGATAGCCAGGAGCAGGGAGATTTTAACTTACCCGGGCAATCTGCAGCTTTTGCGCATGCGTCCACCACTTTGGCGACGGGTGTGTGTGCAGAAGCTGGGGTAAGGTCCGCGGATAAATCCAGGGGCCTTGGGTACATAATTTCATCCTCCCTCACGGATATGATCTGTGAGGGTAGATGAAACTTAAACTTTTTACACTTTTTCTTCACTTTACATGATCACTGTTTGTCACTGAAAGTGCCTGAAACTAAAATATAACCTTTATTAATATTAATGATAAAAAACCAATACTGCTAAGGCAGGATGGTTCCGACCTAAACGGACACAAAATGACAGACAACCATACAAAACAACCACAAAATTAATTGCCTATGGGATTAGCGCAATTTGCTTAAGTAATTAGAATGACTCAAATACAGAATTTTAATATATTATTTAAATTGATAATGATAAGAGGGGCTACCAGATAAGGTGGTGACCGTAGCGGGCCGTTATCAGGTATACAAGGGACCAGAAAGTGGTAGCGCCTACTGAGATAACTCCATGTTGTTATGCATTAATAAGAACATGCCTATTGATGGAAAGACACTGTTCCAAAACAACTAGAGAGCGTCACTCATAAAACCCTAAGTGGTGGATAATGACAATTAGATCATCCACACTAGACAAATATTATACTAGTACACTCGCTTATGGGAGCACTGTACTGAGTCCGTAACCTTATTTGTTACTAGACTTATTCACTTCCCCATAGGGTCATCGATCTGACAAGACCCAGTTCTTAAATTAGGTCAAAGTCTGTATCATCGGAAACAGGCTAGAAGGCTGGACTTGTAATGACAATTAAGTCAGGAGAAGTCCAAGCTACTTATAATATATGTCAATTCGCAAAATTGCGAATTTGATGAACATATAAATAGTTAGCTGAAATCCAATGTGGACCAGGGCGAACAAGATCGTCCGTAATTGTCTAATCGTCAACGCGTTTCCGCAGCGCAAGACAGATTATTTGGCGCGCTGCTTCATCAGGACGAAAATAAGACTGAATGATGCCCAAAAATTGTGCGATGCCAATCAACTGCACACAATTTTTGTTGCAATGGGTTCGAATAGCAAGGGTCTGTCAGTTTGAAATAATGCCTCACAGGGGCTGGTAGTGTAGTTTAGATAGCGGTCACCATCTAGGACCGTATTGTACTTTAGCCAGGTTAGAAAATTTATCATCACAATTTCTAATTGACCTCCCTGGCTCTTTTGTCAGTCTGGGACAATAAACGCCAAGTATCAGGTGTTCAGACTGTTTAATCACTAGCACCTATGTTTGTTGAATAGTGTTCAATTAATGGACCTATCTAACATAAGGATTGCTATGTCAGCTGTCTGTTCATTATAAAACAGCATGGTCAATTGCACTATTTGCAAACCAATCGGGTTGCCTTTACAGTCGACTGTCTACTACACTACCAGCCCCTGTGAGGCATTATTTCAAACTGACAGACCCTTGCTATTCGAACCCATTGCAACAAAAATTGTGTGCAGTTGATTGGCATCGCACAATTTTTGGGCATCATTCAGTCTTATTTTCGTCCTGATGAAGCAGCGCGCCAAATAATCTGTCTTGCGCTGCGGAAACGCGTTGACGATTAGACAATTACGGACGATCTTGTTCGCCCTGGTCCACATTGGATTTCAGCTAACTATTTATATGTTCATCAAATTCGCAATTTTGCGAATTGACATATATTATAAGTAGCTTGGACTTCTCCTGACTTAATTGTCATTACAAGTCCAGCCTTCTAGCCTGTTTCCGATGATACAGACTTTGACCTAATTTAAGAACTGGGTCTTGTCAGATCGATGACCCTATGGGGAAGTGAATAAGTCTAGTAACAAATAAGGTTACGGACTCAGTACAGTGCTCCCATAAGCGAGTGTACTAGTATAATATTTGTCTAGTGTGGATGATCTAATTGTCATTATCCACCACTTAGGGTTTTATGAGTGACGCTCTCTAGTTGTTTTGGAACAGTGTCTTTCCATCAATAGGCATGTTCTTATTAATGCATAACAACATGGAGTTATCTCAGTAGGCGCTACCACTTTCTGGTCCCTTGTATACCTGATAACGGCCCGCTACGGTCACCACCTTATCTGGTAGCCCCTCTTATCATTATCAATTTAAATAATATATTAAAATTCTGTATTTGAGTCATTCTAATTACTTAAGCAAATTGCGCTAATCCCATAGGCAATTAATTTTGTGGTTGTTTTGTATGGTTGTCTGTCATTTTGTGTCCGTTTAGGTCGGAACCATCCTGCCTTAGCAGTATTGGTTTTTTATCATTAATATTAATAAAGGTTATATTTTAGTTTCAGGCACTTTCAGTGACAAATAGTTTAAATTGCTCGAAGAGCCTTGGTTGTCACAGTGATTACATGATCACTGTTAACCATTGGATAACAGTGATCATGTGACTTGGCACTGCATACAGTGGTCCCCAGTGATATCTCTCTGCTTCTGGCTACACATGCTAGCCGGGAGCAGAGGGATTTAAAATTTCCTAGGGCGCGAGCCCTTCTGTGAATTCTGTTCATGTGCAGAACGCGACGTGAGGTCCTGTAAGGACCATTTCACCGTGGGACATCACGGAGGACGGGGGTGAGTATTTTCACCTCCTCTCATGGATCAGATCCATGAGGGGGATGTGAATCTTTAACTTTATTTAACTGTTTTCAACTTTTCCGTGACCATTGGTTAACAGTGATCAGGGGCCCAGGGATCGGTCACCGCAGTCCCCGGTGACATCTCCTGTCTCCCGGCTAATTCTAGGTAGCTGGGAGCCAGGAAATTTTCAAATCTCCCAGGCAACCCGAGCTTCTGCGCATGCGCCACCAATTTTTCCTTTGGCACGTATGGGCAGAAGACGGCAGAATGCCCGTTCCGAAGCACGACATCGATGGGCATCGCAGAGGAACTTGGTGAGAAGTTTCAGTACCCCTCGTGGATGCGATCCGTGAGGGGAGCTGAAACTCTATATTTTTTCACTTTTAAATTTACTTTAATGTGATTGGCACTATTCATTGGATAGCGCCGATTGCAATGCCGGGGGGAAGGGGGTACTTCTTGCAGCCCAGGATGACAGGTCCAGGTTGTCGGCTACCTCCGGTAACTGACAACACGGAGCTGTCATGTTCAGAGCCTGCAGGGCTTCAATCCTCAGGGGATGCATGTTTTTATGTCCTCTAGGATTAAAGCCCACTTAGGCAGGATGTAAAAAGGTAACGGGGCCGTCACTCAGGGGTTAATTCTGAATCATACATCTGCTATCAGCCGGGATTAAAAGCCCAGGAACAACTGCTGTATATTTACTGCAAATGGTGTTTAAGGGGTTAAAAAAGGAGTTTCCAGTGGCCCACAAATCAGACAAGTCTTAAAAGACCCTGACTTCATAATGAAATTGAATCCAGTAGAAAGAAGAGCTTGGATAGCATTAAGTGAGACATTAACTTTTGAGGAATATTTTGTGTGTGCTGAGAACTTTAACCCCTTCCCACTCCAGGGTGTAAGTTTACGTCCTGGCAGCGGGGTACTTCCCACAACAGGGCGTAAACTTACGTCCTGGGGATAGCCCGAGATCACTTATGATCTCGCGCTATCCCGCAGCGAGAGCCGGCTGTCAGTCACAGCCGGCCTACTGCTGCAACAGCGGGGGTGCATCAGAGATGTGCCCCCCCCCCCCCCCGCTGTTAACCCCTTCCCTGCCGCGATCTATTTAGATCGCTGCATGGGAAGGGTTCACAGAGGGAGCACGCTCCCTCTGTGAAGTTGCGGGGCTCTCGCGATATAACCGCAGAGAGCCCAGCCTGTTGCCATGGCAACAGGACGCCAGACACTGGCGTCCTGTAGTGCTATGGCCTGTGATCACTGTATAAGTAATAAGGCATGGCAGGGCAGTAGCCCTGCCATGCCTTATCACAGCGATCATCAGTGCAGTGCTGCAAGTCCTTCAGAGGGACTCACATTGTGTAAAAAAAAGATTTAAAAAATGAATAAAAAAGAAAGATGTAAAAAAAAAGTTTAAAAAAAACCCTTTTTTTATGCTTTTTCTCATATTAGCGTAAAAAAAAAATTAAAACCCCGCATATTTGGTATTGTCGCGTCCGTGACAACGCGTACAATAAGTTGCACATGCTTTTAACTGTGCACGGAAAAAAAGCATTAAAAAAAAGCGCTAAAAAACTGAGGCAAAATGCTAATTTTTAGCATTTTGCCTCCCTAAAAACGCAATAAAAGTGATCAAAAGAGCCGTATGTACCCAAATGTACCCAAATGGTACCAACAAAATGTACCCGTATGTACCCATATGGTACCAATAAAAACTACAGCTCGTCTCGCAAAAAATAAGCCCTCATAGAGCTCCGTACATAAAAAAAGAAAAAAGTTACAGGAGTTTGAATGCAGCAATTTAGAAAAAAAAGATTTCCCAAAAAAGGGTTTTTATTGCAGAAAAGTGGAAAAACCTAAAAAAAAAGTAAGAATTTTGGTATCGTTGTAATCGTACCGACCCGCAGAAAAAAAATGGATTGTGTCATTTATGCTGCATGATTAACCCTGTAAAAAAAAAAAATCTATGGCAGAATTGATGCGTTTTCTCTCCCTGCTATCATAAAAAAATAATAAAAGTTTTACAATATAGTCAATGTACCCCAAAGTTGCACCAATAAAAACTACAGTTCACCACGCAAAAAACAAGCCCTCATACGGCCACGTCGACGGAAAATAAAAAAGTTATGACTTTTAAAAAAATCCTTGCGTCCTTAAGTCCAAAATAGGCCATGTCCTTAAGGGGTTAAAGAAAAAGAGGAAAAGCTATTACCTTCATACCAGAAATTAGGTTGCATGATGTCTCTCACAATTCACCTCCTCCATGCACATTTGGTTTTCTTTCCTTCTCTCCAGGGAGCTGTCTCAGACAATCATGGAGAGAGGTTCCATCAGGTTATTGCCCAATTCAAAAATGTTACAGTTGTAAATGGAGTGAGAACACACTCACGGACTATTGTCAGAGGGCTGCTATTACTGAAGGATACAAGGTCTCTTTCACACGGGTGGAATTTTCACACAATTTGCGGTAAATTTTGTATTAAACTCCGCATGACTCCAAAAGGAATTTATTACGGAATGAAACTTGCTTAAATCAGCTTGCAATTCCACACCAGAATCCACAGTTAGCACTGCAGATTTTGATGCTGGATTCCAAAGCAGCAGATTCTGCTGCGTTCCGGCAGAAATATTCCACCCGTGTGAAAGAGCCCTAAGAGAAAGAAAATGTGTTATTTAACATTGACCCTAATGTTATATAATATAAAAAATATTTCTTTCTAAAAGTGTTCAATTAACAATGTAATTAGTGAACAAATTGATATAAATTTGATTTCTTGCTTGAGATTAGTTTTTCCATGCAAGCCCTCTTTCTCTTCAAAATAAGGTAAAGGGGCTGGATATGGAGAGTGTGGGATGCTATACACATGGCTAAAGCCGTGTGGTGGCTGAATCTGTATGACTGCAAGAGGTGGTTGATTGCGGCTAGCAGGGATTGCAGTCTGTAGGACAGGGCAGAGTACAGAGGAGTTTAATTTAGGGAATATGGTATGCCTCACTGAAGAGGTGCGCTTTCAGAGCATGCCTGAAGTTTTGTGTGTCGGGGAGTGCCCAGATAGTTTGGGGTAGTGCATTCCAGGCGACTGATGCTGCTCTGGAGAAGTCTTAGAGGTGGGAAAGAGAGGTTCGATTTACAGGGGCAATTAATCTGATTTCATTGGTGGAGCAGAGGGCGCGGGCTGGGTGGTGGATTGAGATGAGAGAAGCAATGTAGGGCGGCATGTTGCTATGGAGAGCCTTATGGATGAAGGTAGTGAGTTTAAATTGAATTCTATATTTGACAGGCAGCCAGTGCAGTGACTGGCACAGGGCAGAGGCGTCCGAGTAGCGGCTGGACAGGAAGATGAGCCTGGCTGCTGCATTCAGTATGGATTGGAGGGGGGAGAGTCTGGTTCAGGGGAGGCTGAACAAATTGCAGTAATTGAGACCGGAGTGGATGAGGGCAATAGTGAGAATTTTTAGTGTGTCCTCGGTGAGAAAGGGGAGGATTCTTGTGATGTTCTTGAGGTGCAGCTGAAATATTCCAACAAGATATTGGATATAGGGGGTAAAGGAGAGATTGGGGTCGAATATAACCTCAAGACAGCGGGCGTGCTGTCTGAGAGTTAAGGTGGTGTCACACACTGAGATGGGGGTGTCAGGATGAGGTCAGTTAGCAGAGGGCGGGAAAAGGCGAAGGTCAGTTTTTGAGAGGTTCAATTTTAGGTAGTGACAGGACATAGCATTAAAGACAGTGGACAGACAGACTGTAGCGTTCTAGAGAAATGTTGCTGTGATGTCATGGGAGGAGGTGTATAACTGGGTGTCGTTAGCATAGAGATGGTACTGAAAGCCAAATCTCATGATGGTTTGTCCAACAGGGGCTGTGTAGATGAAGAAGAGGAGGGGGCCGAGCACTGAGCCCTGGGGGACCCCAACAGCAAGGGAAAGAGTAGAGGAGGTAGGGCTTGCAAAGGAGACACTAAAGGAGCGGTCAGATTGGTAGGAAGATAACCAAGAGAGAGCAGTGACCTTTAGGCTGATGTAGCGAAGCATACTGAAGTGGAGTTTGTGGTCAACAGTGTCAAATGCTGCAGTGAGATAAAGGAGGATCAGTAGGGAGTGGTCGCCCCTCGATTTGGCGAATTGTGGGTAATAAAAGAATTTTGCTTCCAGATTCAGCTTCCTCAAATCTATAAAGTTCAGGCAAAATTTCTGGGAGCAAAAAAAATGTTTCTGCAGAGCAGTTCTTTTTATTTGACGTACTTTTATTAAAACTATTATTATTAATAATGTATAATTATTATCAGTCAACAATAAAAACAAAAGTATAATGCACTAAAGAGGTATTCTGGGCAGAGATGATCATTTTTAAATCTAATGTACGTAATCATAATAAGTCATTCTGTAATAGATTCTCACTGTATCTGGTCTAGCTGCTTTCGTCCTTTTCTATCTATGTCACATGACCCTCAGTCTGAAAAATATTGCCACTTCCTCTGACATCTTGTCCACATTTGCTGCTTCCTCCCCTGTCCATAGCCTCCAACATTCTGTGAGCAATGCATGATGGGAAGACAGGAGTGGAAGTACTGCGCTGTATTCATGTGCAGTTCAGAGTACCAGATGGTTTGTCTGTCCACTTCAGCAAGCTTTATCTGGCACTCAGAGAGAGGTTGGTGCTAGTAAGTTGTAGGACCTGTGAGATGGGGCAGAGCTACACTGCTGGCCAGTAAACAAGCTCTGTGTATGCTGGTTGTTGTAGAATGTGAGATTGTACTCAGTAAGAGAAACCAAGTAATCTTGATATGTCATATCTAGTAGATATGATTCCTTTTAATGGCTAACAAAAATACATGATTTTACAACAAGCTTTCAAACCTACTCAGGGTTCTTCCTCAGGCTTATGGAATAGATCTGAAGATGCATGCATATACATACATATGGACTGGCACAGACATGGCGTGATTAATTTGCACTTAAGACAACGATTATCGCTCAAAAAACATAAATGGGGCTTAACGGTCTGTTGGGCTGTTTAGTGTGGAAGTGATGCATGTAAACACAGCTGCGGATCGTCTGAAGAGGGTCCAGAGCCGCAAATATAAGGTTCAGGTTGCCACTACTTCGCTGTACCTCCTAGATTTCAGCATTTTCAGAATTTCCATTTTGTGCCAGGAAAACAACTCTAAGTAAATGTTGATAGTGTCTCTGTGCTGTGTTTGCAGAGAAGTGAAGTAGTCCCACAGGAAACAGAGAGTTAATGCTTGCGTGTTACAAAGGTCTCGCAATCCTGACCCAACCAAGGCCTAAAGCTGAAAACCTTATGGAGTGCAGCAGCCTGCAACACATCAGAGAGCCATTGTTTATTCTTTGGCAGACATGTTTAAGACATGCAGGCTTATCTGAAGCTTCTCACTTCTGCTGAAGAGAAAGACAAACTAATTTGTTGAATGTTAGCAGTGACATTTGGCTTCACCCGGAGACTATCTCATGATTAATTTTCCATATGGAAGTGTAATGTGAGATGCAATGAACCCAGTTGTAAACACACACAGTTGAACATGAAATCAGCTGTGACCTAAGTAGTTTAAGTAGTAGGAAGAGGACATCTCGGTAGAGATATGCTCAAGAGCTATAAATAAGGCTGACCCGAGAGATACTAGAAGTGTCACTGGTGTATGCTAAGAGTTTCTTGAATTTTGTATATTCCTTTCTTAATAGGTTTGTAAAGTAAGGCAGGAGGACCTTGAAGAAGACTGTGCAGGGAGACTCTACCATAAACCATTAGAAAGCACTTCTCTTAATAATCTAAGGTGAGATATTTCTAACTGGAAGTTAAAGGAGCCTTACTGAACATGTCTAGTATTTAACTCCTGCTGTTTACAGCACCTGGGGTAAGTCATTGGACATGATAATGATAGCAATGCTAAAATTCTGTTAAAACAGCAATAAAATGCTGATGATTGCACCTTTGCACTACCACTTTATAATATTGATGTCTTTATAAATGGTAAACATTTTCCCCATAGGAAAACTGAAAAATGCCTCCACAGTGCCACCTATTGGAATAGGAAACAATGTGGAAGCATTTTTCCATCTTCTCATTTCCATACCTGTGTCCCAGGGAGCATTGCATGACCTATAAGACTCCATGCACTCTCATGGTACTCTCCTTAAGGATAAGCAGTAACCTGGAGACCTACCCAGGCTCAGACTTCCTCCTTTAGATATCCCACTAGGAAAAGGCTTTTATTTTCTTGTCAATACACTTGCTACTGTATATGTATAAACTAGAATGTACATAAATTTGAGAACTAATCAGTTTCTTGGAAAGTGACTGCTGAGAATGTGCACTTGTTAAATATCTTTATTAGAAAATCAGGTATATAAGGTCATGAATAATCTTGAGGCTAACCCTAATAGATCATTATTAATTCTTCTAGATTTCTCCACTTGACCTTTTGTCACTCATTAGCTCTATGACACAGTCACAACCAACTGAAATGATGCCACTTGGTCTACCATGTTTCCCTGAAAATAAGACCCTGTCTTATGTTAGTTTTTGCCCCAAAAGAGGGACTAGATCTTATTTTCAGGGGATGTCTTATTATACTTACCTAGCAGGCGTGGTCTGGGACCTCTCACTGCTCTCCAGAGCTCCAGCTCACTTGTATCAGTCCTCGTCTGCTGACAAGATTGGTTCCTGTATATTCAAAATAGGAAAAAACTCACTTTTGGTTCCTGGTTATGGGATTCATAAATCCCGCCTCCAGGAAGCGATGGCTCTGATTGGTTCTCGAAAGCTGCTCAGGCAATCAATTCAGTGCTTGATGAACAAATGTGATGGCTGTGATTGGTTGATTGAGAGCTACATTGATTGGCTGAGCAGCAGTGGAAGAACTTGTGAAGATTTATGAATTGGCCAATCAATGCCGCTGCTCAGCCAATAAATGCAGCACTTGATGAGCCAATCACAGCCATCGCGTTGTGAAGGTGGGATTTATGAATTGGCTGAGTCGCTGCATTGATTGGCCAATTCATTAACCCCACCTCCACAACGCAATGGCTGTAATTGGTTCTCGGTTCTCGCGCTGCTTAGCCAATCAATACAGCGCTCGATGAACCAATCACAGCGATTGCATTGGATCATTGAGCGCTGCATTGATTGGTTCTCGAGCGCTGGTCAGCTAATCAGAGCCATCACTTCCTGCAGGCGTGATTTATGAATCCGCTAACCAGGAAGCGATCTTCTGTCGCCAACCGAGGACTGAAGCAAGTGCGCAGTTGCTCCGGAGACCAGCGCGAGGACCTGGACAGCGCCTGCTAGGTAATCTATTGTTTTTTTTTATTTTTTAAGTAATGTAGCTAGAGCTTAGTTTCTGGGTAGATCTTAAATTTTAAGCCTCCGCAAAAATCCTGAAAAATCAGGGTAGTGTTTATTTTCAGGGTACGTCTTATTTTTGGGGAAACACAGTAAATACATTGATAAATCTGTTCCATTTTTATTTTATCCGATCGTAGCACAGTGCATAAAACATTACCAGTTTGCTAATGAAGTACATAAAGTAAAATTAAACCAGCATTTATTATAACTTGGCAACTGTTTTCAATGCAGAACAGCAAAATAATCAAGAATTTTCATAAAACTGAACATATAAAAAAATTCCTCATTAAAACAAAGTTCATAGCAATACAGTATATTTTTACACTTTTTTTTAATTTTATGCTGTATTCCCTACAAGTTAGCTGTAGGTACTTCCTTATGACCTTCCAATAAAACAGAATGTTTGAATTGAGCATCTCTAAAATGCAAATTATGCTTGTTTCCTCGCTCCCGTACTCCTGCACGGGGCTAGTAGAGCTGTCTCGCTCACAGAACGGCCAGCAGAGGGGCGGGGCGGTGCAGGAGATTTCTCTCCTCTCGCTCCCCAGCCCCTCTCCATTGAGATAACTCAGCAGCCCTTCACTACTAAACAGCCGCTGTTTAAACAGAAGGATGAGTGATGAGCTCATCGCTGATCTTTTATGCTGCATAAACGATGGAGATCAGCTCATCGCTTATCGTCCAGTTTAAACAGCGGCTGTTCAGTAGTGAACAGCTGCTGTGTTATCTCAAAGGAGAGGGTCAGGGAAGGGAGAGGAGAGAAATCTCCTGCACTGCCCCGCCCCCCTGCTGGCCGCTCCGTGAACCAGCCAGCTGTGCTAGCTCCCGTGTAGGAGCATGGGAGCAAGGAAACACAGGGACGAGTGTTGGGCATCATTTCCCTCGTCCCGTGTAAATGGACCTTTAGATACTAAGCAAATGCATGTGTAGGGAGCCAATTTGAGGAGCCGTTATCTCCAGAAGGATCCGAAGTGATAATGCAGTTACAGGGCACCCATGAAAATTAGGGATGTTCCTTGAAAGCATAAACAATTTAAATAAGTTTTCTGGGACTAAACTATTGATTAATCTATTTACAGTAGGATATTTTCATAAAATATATCCCTTTACAAAAGATTGCAAAAATGTACATACCCTTTAAGAATCTTCACTGAAGATGCTTAAATAGATTATATCTAGCTTAATAAATTCCCAACATGCCTTGTTTATTAATCACATAAGTCAATATTGCATTATTATAGGACAGCAGGGAGCAATTTTGATGATGTGCTGCTATATTTTACAAGACATATTTTTATTGTGCTTCATCATACCCATATAATAGACATAGGAATGAGCTTGTAATAAATATATGGCATTGAATTATGCAACAACTCTAGCATCAATTAATGTGCTAGCCCTTTGTGTCTTTTTAAAATTTCTGTCAACTACTGCTCTGTCTGCAGCTATGAAAAAAACACAGAATCCATGACCTTACCTAATTGAATTTTAATGAGAATTGTACACGACTGACAGTCTTTAGTGGACAATCCCAGAATAGAACACTGAAATGAGCATTATTGTCTGCATGGGGCCAAAAGTTCTCTCAACACGAATTGTTTGCTTTGAATGTCATTGGAACATCTAGATTATAAAATGAGTACTGAAGCTGAAACAGAAATAACTAAGTAAAAGATTGCTAAAGTATAAACATATGAAACGTACCAATAGAACCTCAAAATCCTGTATATTATCAGCAGTGGTTTTTTTTATCATTGCTTATTTATGCCTTTGGGATAATATATAATTCTTATCTAATATCTAGACAGTGTAAAATTAGACAAGGCAGTTAGGAGAAGCACCAAATATACCACAGTGGCACACGCCTAGGCCTAGTGCCCACAGAATTCCGCAGCAGAGTTTGTCACGGTGCCCCCCCAGAGACCCCATACTCACCTCCGGATCTGCTGCCCGATTTCCCATATCCTGTGCCGGCGTGCATTCACAGTACAGCGCATGACGTGCCGGCAGTGTCATGTGACGCGCTGGCAGCATCATATGACACACCCACAGGGTTACATGATGCGCTGGCCGCGTCATATGACGCGGGCGTCGGTGGGCGGGGAAGCGCTTTCATGCTATCTACCGCTGTGCTACAGTGAAGGATAGCGTGACGGACGGCTTTCATTGACTGCAATGGAAGCCGTCCGCGCGTACGCCTGTGGCAAATAGAACATGCCACGGGTGATTACGGGTGATTTCACGGGTCGGAATTCCACAGTAGAATTCCGCACCGTGAGCATTGCGCTATTAGGTTCAATAGCTGCGGGGCAACGCCGTGGATTTCCGCACGTTTTTTCCCTGATGCGTGAGTCAGTAAAAAAGCAGATTAATGAATCCAATGATTTACAATTCTTTCTTGCCCGTTTTCACTTACGTGATTTAGCGAGAGAGAAAAAAATTGCAGCATGCTCTATCCTTCTGCGTTTTACCTTTTATTGCCCATGTTTCTATATAGAGCCTCCATTTTATAGCAACAAACTCGCATTGCGATGGAATTTTAACATTAGAAAGTTCTATTGACTTTTGCGATAAAAAAATCGCATGTTTTTCTCTCATGCAGCAGCGATATTATTCTAAAAAATACAGCATTGCGGATGCTCAAAAATCATGGGAAGAAAGATGCGATTTTGCCGCTATTTTCTCGTGGCAAAATCGCGATCACCCGTGTGAAAGTAGCCTTCCACCAGCTCAAGGCTGACTTAAATTATACCTTTATTTGGTGCCAAAAAACTGTCACATACCATTAATAAATCTGGCTTTTAAGAATGCATCTCGCAATGTCCCTTTAGAATAGTTTCTAGTGAGGCACAAAAGCATCTAAAACTTTTGATGAATGTGCCACATGGCATGTGTGCCACAATTCTCGTGTGTCATGTTATACATGAACCAAGTGGGATGCTGAGTTTCAGAGTTTCTAGAGTTTTCTTGACTATGATCTGCTGCTTTACACTCGCTAGCATTTCAGGATATTTTTTTTTGCCACTTCACGCACAAGTGTAAGCGTCTGGATTTACCATTAATTTGTTCCCCTGATGAGCCCAGTGCTCCTGTCTTGAATACGTAGGGAGTTTACTGACTGATGACGCTTATTAGGAATATTCCTAGGATAATATTAAAGGGGTTGTCCCGCGAAACCAAGTGGGGGTATACACTTCTGTATGGCCATATTAATGCACTTTGTAATATACATCGTGCATTAATTATGAGCCATACAGAAGTTATTCACTTACCTGTTCCGTTGCTAGCGTCCTCGTCTCCATGGTGCCGTCTAATTTTCAGCGTCTAATCGCCGGATTAGACGCGCTTGCGCAGTCCGGTCTTCTTCTTTTCTGAATGGGGCCGCTCGTGCCGGAGAGCGGCTCCTCGTAGCTCCGCCCCGTCACGTGCCGATTCCAGCCAATCAGGAGGCTGGAATCGGCAATGGACCGCACAGAAGACCTGCGGTCCACCGAGGGTGAAGATCCCGGCGGCCATCTTCACCAGGTAAGTAAGAAGTCACCGGAGCGCGGGGATTCAGGTAAGCACTATCCGGTTTTCTTTTTTAACCCCTGCATCGGGTTTGTCTAGCGCCGAACGGGGGGGCTATTGAAAAAAAAAAAAACCCGTCTCGGTGCGGGACAACCCCTTTAAGGTCACACAAAGATAAGCTTTTGAACGATTTAAAAATTAAAAGTTTTAGAGATCTTTTTGCATAAAGTGTTAACCCTTTCCAATCCAATTTGTATCCTGGTTTTCCTAGGGGGCTTACACTTTTTCTGCCATTATACAACGGCGCTATATGCTGGCTAAAGCCAGTACTGCATGAGGTGACACGTTGGATAGGCTCCGACAGCAGAGACGCTGGTAATATACAGTAAGAGAACCCCGACGGACGTCTTCCAACATCGGACAGCCTTAAATCATAATGTCTTAAGATGTCAGATGCCCATTAACACTTTATCATCCTTATTTCCATGTAAATGGGCCTCCACGAGCTGTTTGCAGAGCCCAGCGTGTGATTAATGTGCACACAGCTGCATTGTTCTCATCGCGGGTGTCGGCAGAATACAATGTTAGCATTGTAACAGAGATAACAGCCTGCAGTCTACTGACAGATAAAGCTAACTGCTTTATCTCCAGTAGCTGAATGATGGATTTTAAGTTCATCTTAAAATCATCTTTCAAATGAAAAGTGCCCGATGCCCGCGTTTACATATAACAATTATTACTCAAATTCAGTTGTTTGAACAAATTTTCAGCAATGATTGTTGCTTGTAAATGGGTCTTTATTTCTGGAGACAGGCTCCTCAGAGCTTTTTAGGGACGTTACCTCATGTGTTAGGCTTTAGGGCTTGATAAATCTCCTGAAGGGTATAATATGGAGAGTTGTTCTTTTTTTCACCTATCACTGTTGAGAGGAATTTCAGGCCCTTAGTCTAAATATATTGACTACTGATGAACTGATATGACATTTACATTCTTCTTGGACCAGAAACCTGGATGTTGATAAGATCATTCCATTCCCTAGGGTCTGTTTCAGAGGGGCTACAAAATTGTGAGATTTTGTAGCGATGCAACATCGCTACAAAACACATGTATGTGAGGCCATGGTTTCCTATAGGTTCTTTCAGGCTACAAAACATCTCATGTGAAAGAACCCACTGGAAACAATGGGCCTCACATACATGCATTTTGATCATATTTGATCAACAGACACTGAGGCCTCTTCTGTCCATGAAGTAGACATGGCTCTTGTAGAATGAGCTTTAACCCCTTCAGAGACTGGTTTATTGAACGCTTGATATGCCTCAATGATAGCCAGACAAATCCATCTTGAAATAAGCTGCTCTTAGCCACTTTTTTCCCCCTTTGTTGCGACCCAAATATTGAATACCTTTTTGTCCTGCCTCCATTGGTTCATGGACTCAATGCACTGGAGAACTGTGGACAGTGGAAAGTACCTTCTTGGTCATTTTTTGGTCACAAAAGAATATCATTATGATATCCTGAGATCCGGCTGGCCTCTCAAAAGTTCCACAAGAGCACATCAAAAACTAATCCAGGAAGTTACAAAAAAAACTTAGATGAACATCTTAGGAGCTGCAGACAACCACGCTCTTGGTAGTATCACGTGAGAATATGATGATAAAATGCTGCATAATATACCCTTCCCCCCACGCATATCACTAGCAATGTAGCTTTATCAGGGCAGGGTGGTGAGCAATAGACCCTTTCTGTGTATATTATATATGTGCAAAACACAAATTATAATTCCTTTTGGCGATGACATCTGAGTAATTCGGCTGAGAAAGAGGAATGACATGTAGGAAATTTGGCTTAGAATGAGGCTTGATGTAACGGACTTCTTCATTAAATTTGACTCCATATTGTGTTCAATGTGTGATTGTTCTCAGTGAGAGTAATCTTGTAGATATGATAGCTTTTAATGGCTAACAAAAATGCATGATGTTACAGCAAGCAAGCTTTCGGGGATATCTCGCCCCCTTCGTCAGGCTATTGAATGAAACTACCGTGTTTCCCCGAAAGTAAGACAGTGTCTTACTTTCTTTTTATCCCCAAAAGCCAGACTATGTCTTACTTTCGGGGTATGTCTTATAATAAAAAAAAATCATTACTCACCTCCCCCGGCGTTCCGTCGCGCTCCGGCAGGATGTCGCTCGCTCCTCGTCCCCGGCGCAGCATTGCTTTCTGAATGCGGGGGCTTGAAATCCCCGCCTCCAGAAAGCTAATACACACGCCGTCAGCCAGTTACAGCCATTCAATGACAGCATTGAATGGCTGTGATTGGCTGAAGGCGCACGTGGCTTCAGCCAATCACACTATTCAATGAAATCATTGAATGGGTGTGATTGGCTGAAGCCACGTGCGCCTTCAGCCAATCACAGCCATTCAATGATGTGATTGAATAGTGTGATTGGCTGAAGCCACGTGCGCCTTCAGCCAATCACAGCCATTCAATGATGTCATTGAATAGTGTGATTGGCTGAAGCCACGTGCGCCTTCAGCCAATCACAGCCATTCTGTAACTGGCTGACGGCGTGTGTATTAGCTTTCTGGAGGCGGGGATTTCAAGCCCCCGCATTCAGAAAGCAATGCTGTGCCGGGGACGAGGAGCGAGCGACATCCTGCCGGAGCGCGACAGAACGCCGGGGGAGGTGAGTAATGATTTTTTTTTTTCTACGGTATGTCTTACTTTCGGGGTACGGCTTACATTGGCCGACCCCCCTGACACCCCCCGATACGTCTTACAATCGGGGGTGTCTTACTATCGGGGAAACACGGTAGTTTGGATGGCACACAATTATTGTGTTCAATCACTGCTTCTTCATGGTATTCGGACCTGGAGTCAAACAAGAATCTTGTAACAGAAAGATAGAGTGCATACACTTTACAAGTTCAGACACTGGAAGCTTTTCCATGCCGACTGACTTCCATATGACTTTGGAAAATTACCTGCAGCTGTAATTGGAATAAAAACTGCATATTGCAGCAGGGAAACCACATGATAGGGAGGCAAACAAAACATGTTTAATCCAGATGTGTTATTCCAATGATGACTGTTTATATGATTAATTGCCCTACAAAGCACCCCCAGAGGAGGTATATTTTGGTAACATGTGCATGGTATGAGGATGAGTGGCCTAACGTTTTCAAAACATGGTTCTCATTTACATACATGAATATGTCTTTGCTAACATAAGATATAAAATGAATGTTCACGTCAAAGAAAGAACATGATGAAATGTTACTTGTTTTTAAGGAATGTCAACCATTTGGAGTGTAGTAGTGCATACCTTTATCTAGGCGGATATGAAGTCTGGTGCCCCCCAACCCATGTGAAAATTAGCTCCTTTCAAAGCCCCTACCACCAATTTTCCCCTTGATGCTAGCCTTTCTGATGCCCTCATTATATGTCAGCAGTGGCTATGGCTCCTATATGGTGCAGAGAGCATCTGGTCCAGCAGTGACACACATGGCCAGGCCAGCGCCCACTCCCTTAACCTCTTAATGACACGGCCCTTTTTATTTTTTTTCCATTTACTTGTTTTCTTGCCCCCTTTTAAAAAATCGTAACTCCTTTATTTATCGAGTTGTATTTTTCAATGGTAGCATTTAATTTACCATATAATGCACTAAAAAACTTTAAAAAAATTCCAAGTGGAGAAAAAAACATTCATTTTTTTTGCTGTACTACTTTTTTTTTTTCAAAGACATTTCATTTTTTAAAATTATTTTCTGCGCACAATAACTCTTTTATTCTTCTGTCAACATAGTTGTGCGATGGCTCATTTTTTGTGGGATGTCCTGTAGTTTGCATTGGTACCATTTTTTAATTCATATGATTTTTTGATCGCTTTTTATTGCATTTTGTCTGGGAGACAGGGTGACCAAAAAAGTGCATTTTCTGGCGTTTATTTCTTTTTTCCGGACAACGTTCACCATGCTGGGTAAATAATGCATTATTTAGATTATTTTATTATAAATATGGCAAAAGGTTTTTTTTTACTTCTATTACTTTTTAAAAAATATTTGGTAAAACTTTATTGTTCTGAATTTTACTCTTTCTTTGTAGTTCCCGCAGGGCACAACAACTAGCAATGCTTTGATCGCTCCTGCAGTATAATGTAATGCCATTTGTATTACATCATACTAATATGGGGCAGGCAGTCTATCAAGCCACCCCACGAGGATGGCTTGATAGGCAGTCTGCTAGGAAGGCTCCTGGCTGCCATGACACCCGCACAGCTCCCTGCGATCTCATCACATGGGGGCCGTACGGGACCCCCGAACATCATTTGGGGTATTTGAATGCCGCTGCCAGAATTGACATTGGCATTTAAAGGGTTTATAGTGCTGCGGTTGATTGCAGCTATTGCCAGCGGGTGTCAGCTGTAATAGACACCTGACGCCCGCAATTTATGAAGAGAGGTCGCCCTGTGATTTCTCTTCATACATACCCCGACACTGCAGGCTGTAACTGTATGTCCTATAGCGGAAAGGAGTTAATGCACCTGGGACACATCTCTTACTAGTTCTCCCTGGAAAATATTTTAAAAAACTGAATATAAAAGAGACAAAAAGTATTATAGAAGTAATATCTTTATTGGCTAACCAAAAAATATATTTGCACACTTTCAGAGGACAAATGGCCCTTCCTCATGAAGAGTGCTTCATGCTCTGAAAACTTAAAAATTTAATTATAATAAATTATTATTATATTTGCAAACTTTGGCAGCACAGAGGTGCCTTCTGATAAATGGACCTCTGTGCTTCGAAATCTTGCAAACATATTTTTTCTGGTTAACTAATAAAGGTATCGCTCCTGTAATCCGTTTGTCTTTTTTACACAAAAGTATTTGACATCCCATTATTATTTAAAGCACAGCCCCCACACCTTCACAATAGCTATAGAAAATGCCTTCCCTTTGTTTCTGCATAATCCTAGCTGAACACCATGCAAACCTGAGGTCCACGTAGTTCAGAATGAAGAAATACACTATGTTGACAAAAGT
This sequence comes from Eleutherodactylus coqui, assembly GCF_035609145.1. Lineage (NCBI taxonomy): Eukaryota > Metazoa > Chordata > Amphibia > Anura > Eleutherodactylidae > Eleutherodactylus > Eleutherodactylus coqui. The sequence continues at coordinate 307,411,615 of NC_089837.1, forward strand.
ATTGGGACACACATGGAAGGTGATGAAATTCGATTTTATTCACATTTTTCAATACATGCAACTGGAAGAGAATTAAGGTTGAACTCTCATTCCCTGAATGATAGGAGCAGGAGTTGGCTGCATGAAGTATTCTTAATGGCAAATCTAAGAACTACCCCATTGATAGGGGAGGAGCTTATCTTGGCTGCTTCTGTTAAATCTATAGTCACAGTGAATCTTTATATGGTTTTTCTTCACAAGTAATACACAATTAACAAATGATACTTGGAATCAGAAAGAGAATAAGGACTGATGTCTTCTGTCTGGCAGAAGCTTAATGACATGACCTAATAAGAGTATGGCTCCATCCTTATGTTCAGAATTTCTGTCAAAGCTACAGTAAAAAGAGAAAGTCCAGCATTTCTGCTGAAGTCCACTGGACTATAATAAGTGATAAGAGCACAGTGAAAAACTAGGCAAATGTCTGCAGAAGAACAGCATGAGGAGTGGACTGAAGATAGAAGCAAATCCAGTAAAGAAGTAAGAGCGGTGTGGACAAAACCATTCTAAATAGGCACAAGACTAGGACAAGTAACAATACTCAAGCACCATTTGGATTTCCATGAGGTGTAAAGTGCGCCAAAACAAGAAGCAAAATGTATTCCATTAGCAAAAGCATTGGTCGCCTTGATAAAGGTGTTGTTTGAAAAATACCAGCCGTCCCAAAGGTTAAAGGGGTTGTCCCGCGGCAGCAAGTGGGTCTATACACTTCTGTATGGCCATAATAATGCACTTTGTAATGTACATTGTGCATTAATTATGAGCCATACAGAAGTTATAAAAAGTTTTATACTTACCTGCTCCGTTGCTAGCGTCCTCGTTCCCATGGTGCCGACTAATTTTCGCCCTCCGATGGCCAAATTAGCCGCGCTTGCGCAGTCCGAGTCTTCTGCTCTCTTCAATGGAGCCGCTCGTGCAGAATGCCGGCTCCGTGTAGCTCCGCCCCGTCACATGCCGATTCCAGCCAATCAGGAGGCTGGAATCGGCAATGGACCGCACAGAAGAGCTGCGGTCCACGGAGGAAGCAGACCCCGGCGGCCATCTTCAGCAGGTAAGTATGAAGACGCCGGACTGCCGGGATTCAGGTAAGCGCTGAGCGGTTTGTTTCTGTAACCCCTGCATCGGGGTTGTCTCGCGCCGAACGGGGGGAGGGGGGGGTTTAAAAAAAAAAAAAAACCCGTTTCGGCGCGGGACAACCCCTTTAAGTGTAAAGGTGCAGCAAAAATAATTTACAATGAACCAGCAACCAGTAGTGGTCAAATGTGAAAATAACAACATAATCCTAACATTTCGTTTGTTTATCAAAGTGTACAGTATGAAAAAAGTACACATGGAGAAGTATCATAGTATCTATTACTTTATGTACAAAATCTTCCTTCCTTCCATATTTATTATAATGAAATCTCACAATTTATTTTCATACACATCTGAAATGATCAGCGGACACACATTACTTCATACCACCAAATTCTAACTTCTCATGGGAGCTCAAGATACATACACTGTATTATAAACAGGTGGAAAACTCAAGATTCCTCTAAGTGAAGGAGAGCAATTATACATTAAACTATGTATCTCCAAGAGTAGAACTCCAACCTTTAAATTATTTAAGAGCCAGAGCGAGTTGAAACAGAGCAGTCGAAAATGAACCAGTGTGTGTGGTTCGTATGTAAACCCGATGTACAGTATAATCTCCCCGAGAAAGCTTGAAGCCAAGACTTTGTGTCCCAGACAAATTAATTTAACGTCCAATGGAGAATTACACATTACAAGAATGAAGAATATCATGCAACAAATTCTACTTCTTTCAAAATACAAACATGACATTTTTATAGAGAAATGTAATATAGTTAAAGGTCAGATTCATGGTGTAATATAATTCTTAGAAGAGGAAGCGGCCTGTAAAGTCAAGTTATCATGATCTTCTTGTTTATTCATTTACTTGAATTAATTTTTGTATATCAACAGCCAAAAGAAAGTTTGGTACCGTTTTAGCCATGTTTAGGAAAAAAAGTCTTACTGTGTTCAATAAAAGAAACTAAATAATCATCTTTCTGTTACACAATACCTTTAACTGGCTGATATAAAAGAAATGATGTTAACCCTTTCCAATCCACTGTCTGACGTCTTCCTACATTCTGATTGAAGCTTGTACAGCGCCAATGTTAGAAGACGTCCGACAGGGTATTCTTACCGTCTATTGCCAGCCACTCCGCTGTCGGAGCCTCTCTGGTGCACACATACTGGCTGTAGCCAGCAGATGGCACCGTTGTATAACAGCAAAAAGACAAAGCCTTTTAGGAAACCCTGAATCCAAAATTGGATTGGAAAGGGTTAAACAGCAAACTTTTGAGACCTCTTAGGTATGTTCACTACGCATGGTACAACGAAAAATTAAAGCAAGACTGAGGTCTTGTCGTCAAACAATTATCCTGTGGCAAAACATCCTTATAGCCTAGTACACAACATATGAAACGTAATATTTAAAAGACAATTTCAAGTCTTGGACAGACAGGAGAACCTGGAAAAGGAAATTTGTGGCAGTCATTGGCACACAACGCAGACCTAAATGTGTCACAAGGATTTATATCATGTCATCTAAGTAATCTAGTCCAGAAATAATAAGACTTATACTTCAGCGCTCCGTTGAGCTGTAACGGTATATGTCAAGAAGATCGTACTTGTTTAGGGGTGCCCGATCTCCTGGCACCCCTCACTCCAAGAAAGCAGAAAACCCAATAGAGAGTGACGTGTTCTTTTTTAAGTAAAAATGTAATATTTTAAAACAAATTAATAAATAATGCGACACGTTTCGGCTTATGCTAAGCCTTCTTCAAGCATATATGAAGATCTATAAGATATGCTTGAAGAAGGCTTAGCATAAGCCGAAACGCGTCGCATTATTTATTAATTTGTTTTTAAAATTTTTACTTAAAAAAGAACACGTCACTCTCTATTGGGTTTTCTGCTTCCTTGGAGTGAGGGGTGCCAGGAGATCGGGCACCTCTAAACAAGTAAGATCTTCTTGACATATACCGTTACAGCTCAACGGAGCGCTGAAGTATAAATATTTTTATTTGTTCTGATTGCAAATTTCTTCCTCCTTAAACATACGTTTGGAGTTATCTTCTTCTGCTGCTCTCCCTCTGGGATGTCTCAAGACCGTTGACCTGACAGTAATTATATTTCAATTTTAGAGGCACACGTGGACTAACAAACTGACCAGTGCCTTAATCCAAGGACCGGTTCAGTTGCGGTGAGTCCCCATACGTATTAAGCCTTTTCTGTTTTCCCATTATACCACTGGAGCGCCGCTTCTGACCATTTATTGTTCTATCTACCTAGTCCAGAAATAGTGAGGGCACCAGGGTTCTGAACTAACATCAGCTTGCAGACAGTAAGGGCTTATTCACATATAACAATTTTAACATACAAATTCTGTCCGAGCTTGAAACTGACAGAACTCGGGCAGAACCTGGACTCGTTAAATTCACTGTCTGTATTCGCGTGGTGATATTTTTTCACGAACAAATGGTTAGTGTAAAAAATAAGTAAATAAAAAAATTGCAGTATTTCCTATTTTCGTACAAATGGGTGCGTTAAAAACAAAGGAATGCATTTGCATAGCATTTTAGTGCGTTCCATTTTCTTTTTATGCATTGACTTCAGTGGGAGTTTTAACCCCTTTCAATCCACTGCCTGACGTCTAAAGACATGATTTAAGGCTGTACAGCTCTGATGTTGGAAGATATCGGTCTGGGTTCTCTTACTGTATATTGCCAGCCTCTGCTGTCTGAGGCTATCCAACGTGTCACCTTATGCAGTACTGGCTTTAGCCAGCAGATAGCACTGTTTTATAATGGCAGAAAAAGAGTAAGCCCCCTAGGAAAACCAGGATACAAATTGGATTGGAAAGGGTTAAATAACGTCAATGGGTCCACCTTCCGTTTTTTTTTTCACACACATGAAAACATTGCATTCAAATGTCAACTGAACAAAACTTAATGTAAAATGTACATACACTCGCAGTGAAAATCAGACAGTTTTCCAGTAACCAAAATGGAACTTGGCCATGTGAAGTCCTTATTCACATGGGCTTATACAATTTTGGTCTGTAAAAATAGGACCGATTTCACAGTTTTCTACGCCTGTGTGCCATCTATTTTTTATGTGTTCAAAAAGAAAAAAACAAAAGAAAGCCCAAGTGATGACATTTTTGTCATAACCCACAAAAACACTCATATAAAAGGTCCTCTGACTGTACTAACACCAATTCCTAGTGCTTATTACAGCGTAAGGCCTCGTTCAGACGGGCGGTTTTTTTGCGCACAAGTAGCTGTGCAAAAAGAACGTGTCTATTAGAACCAATAATTTCCTAAGCGTTCGCATGAACGATTTTTAGATGCGTAAAATACTCCGCCTGTTGTGTGAGGGCTCATTTTGTGCTGGATGTCCTGTAGTTTTCATTGGTATTATTTTTGAATACATACAACTTTTTGATTGCTTTTCATTACATATTTTCCTGGAGACAGGGTGACCAAAAAAGCACAATTCTTTTTTTTTTTCCTGACGACGTTCATCGTGTGTTGTAAATTATGCGTTATTTTGATAGATCTGACTTTTACTGACGCAGCAATATCAAATATATAAAAAGGGGAGTTTTTTAAAACTTTTATTACTTTATTTAAGTGATTACTAAAACTTTATTAATCGTATTTTTACTTTTTTTTTTTAGTCCCCAGGGGGACAACAACTTGCGATGCTTTGATCGCTCCTGATGAGACACAGCATTAAATCATACTACGATCGGGCAGGCATTTTATCAAGCCCCTCTACGGGCATGGCTTGATAGGCACTCTGCCAAGACAGCCCTGGGGCCTATCAGAAGGCCCCCGGCTACCATGACATCCGCACAGCTCCCTGCAACCTTATCGTGGGGGCTGTACGGGAGCACTGAAAATTGTCCAGGAGATTTAAATGCAGCTGTCAGAATTGACAGTGGCATTTAAAGCTGCACGGCTTATCGGGGCTGTTGCCGGCGGGTGTCAGTTGTAAGAAACAGCTGAAGCCTGCATTGTATGAAGGCAGATCACCCAGTGATCTTCCTTCATGCATACTCCGACACTGCAGGACGTAACTGTACGCCCTGCAGCGTTAAAGGGTTAAAATAATGTCTTTCCCTGTTGATTCTGTTTTATTGACCAGCTAATGTTTCAAAGATTTGTAGGGCAGCAATTGCTGGAGGAATAACCTAGAAGGAAGACGAGGCTCTGGGTTCACCGGCTCATGTCACAGCAGACCCACAAGGGCCATTTCCACAGCCTCTATAGTGATCTGGGGAAGCATCCTGATGTATATATATATATATTTTCTATTTCTTCTACAGCTTTTTTTTCTGAGCTTGCAGGGGCCATTGCTATGATAATGTTTTGCTTGATTTTCACAGATTGTCTCCGTTTCTTTTGTGAATGATATACAGAGGGTTAAACTCACCTGCTGGCAGTCATTTGCATACATGATGTCATTTCCTGTATCAATTTATAGACATGATATATCTTATCTTTAGATGATGGCTACAACATTTTCACCGCGTAAAAAAATGCCCGTCTGAATATCCCAATTTAATGGTTTCTTGTGCTGTCCGACGGGAAAAGACCCATGGGAACGAGCTCTAAAACTTTCATACTGCTTATCTTTGAACTAATACACAGGATACATGATTAATGCATGTTCTGTGAGGATCTCACTGCTGGGACTCTCATCAATGAAGAATGCATGTCCGGCTTTACTCCTAACTATAACAGCCGCAATGAGGAGCTTGAATGGAGTGTTGAGCAAGCACACGCCCTGCTGCTCTATTCAACTTTATGGGCATGCTGGACATAGCCGAGCGATTGTACTCAGCCATCTCCAACAATCCCTTTATAATGAAAGAATCGTCAGGGAGCATGCTTAGCAATTGCGCCATTCAAGCTCCTCCTCACTCCGTGGGTGGGGGAAAGGAAGGTGCCGGGAGGAGGAAACTGGGACACTGGACACCTATTCTTGTGATTGTTGGGGATTCAGACAGTTACGTCCTATCCTGTGAATAGCTGATAAATGTGGATTTTGGGACAACTAATTTAAAGGGTTATTCCGAGCATTTACTATTGGTGACCTATCCTCAGTATAGGTCATCAAAAGTTGATCAGCTGGGGTTCAACACTCAGGATGCCTGCTGTCAGCTGAGCCTCCAGTCTATTTTCAGAGCAGCTGGATGTCCACATTGTGGTCTGAGCTGGAAGTGTAACAGAAAGACTTTGCTCCCATTGAAGCCAATGTGAGCAATACCTTCTATCACTCATCCGGCTCTGAATGCAATGAGTAAGCAGCAGCATAATAGAAGTGTGTGTGTGTGTGTGTGTGCGTGTGCGTGTGCGTGCGTGCGTGCGTGTGTGCGTGTGTGTGTGTGTACTATTAATGAGGATAGGGCATCAACACTAAATATCCAGAATACCCCTTTAATGATAAATCCATTAACAATTACCCTTTTTAATGCTATTATTCTTTTGGAAACATACAAATGACCTTTAGTTTGGCAAAACTAACTTTCCCATAGTTAATCCCTTTCAAGTGAATATATTGTCTACTTGTAATTCTTGTTTATTGTCATCTTATTTTTTTATAACTGTTCAGTAAAACGGATTAACTTACATTATTCAATACAGACAATATTATGTCTCCACATTTCTGTGTTTAATAAAATTATTGGAAACAGCCATATTGTACCCTTGGCCTGGGTAAATGTCATCCGCAAACTGCAATGAAACACTGCCCCCTTTGGCAAATGTATGAAAAAGACTTTCTTTACAGTATAGTGCCCTGAGTGTACACATTCTGGGATGTTCACAAATGGCCATGCAGATCTACTAGAGCTCTAGACCAACATGTCTGGAATCAATTCTTGTCAAGCAACATTTTATAAATCAAAGAAATACAAAATCAGCCAAAGCATCCAAGTTCACACTCACTCCATTACAGCCTTATTTTAAACAAAAGGCTTTTATTGAAAATACACAATTTTGAATTAGTGAGGCCATAAGCGGTTACATTAAAAAGCTTTAGTTTATATTTAGGAATTCTTGATAATAAAATGTCCTCAGTATTATTTATGTAGCTGTAAATGCTTTTCATTTTTTTTTCAGCATACATATATTTTCTATTTTTGCTAGAAATCCAAATACATGCTTGAATTTAACTTTCAGATTGCAAGGCTCTACAAGTTGTTGCAAATTTTGTGAATATATAACCATGTCTTTTGTAAAATGACGGAAATGATTAGCATTTTGGAAATATAGGGACACGTGTTATGCATGCAGAATGCTCACTGCACAGATTTATGCCATTACATGTCTTTATGGAGATTACAGCTGTTTTGTTACTTATCTCTGAACCCTGATGCATCCCATCACACAGCAATAGAGTTAAAGGGTTATTCCCATAACAGACATTTATGAAATATCCTGTGTCTGCATACAGAGTTAAACAAATTCCATATCTCTATAGCTATGTGAGGGAAAGCAGGTGATTGAAAGATCTGCCACGAACAGATATAGGATTATTCTGCATACAATTTTGAACATTGAAATGCTTTTCAAATGTAGACATTCACTTTAAAGCCCCAGTTTACAAGCAGAAGGCCCTCCTACTCTGAGGAAGGAACACCCACATAGTAGCAATCATGCACCATGGAAGCTAGTAAAGCAAAGTACTCTAAAAAGTTTATTTAATTTTAAAAAAGGCGTGAAAAGCGTTTTAATAGTATAAGGCCGGTTTCACATCTACATTGGGACCTGTGGCCGGAGGATCATCACAGATGCAGCTGAAAATATCAAAAGAAAAAGTGCTGCCTGCAGATTGTTTTTTTCAATCCAAAAGCTGGACAGGTGGGCGGAAAGCAGTTGGACCCCATTATAGTCTAGCGATGTTCGGTTCTGTCCAGAGACAGAACTGTTTGGCCACTGGGATTCCCCTTTCCTGCTCCCTGAGTGGAGCAGGAAAGCAGATGTAAAACTACCCTAACATGATTATTACATGATTATGAAGCATGGTAAAAGTGCCCACAGACCTACGGCATTAATAGACATTGAATAGATAACTGGAAAAGATGCTTAAAATACAGGGGGCCACATTGTCATACTGAATCACATTCAAAAGGCTAAAGTGGTATTCCCATATGAGGCATTTATGGCAACTTCTGGGAGAATGGGGGTCCCTTTCATCTGTAATCAGCACTCCAGAAGAGGAGACCATGCAGGTGGCTCTCGCGTTTGAAGATAATGGGTGCTGTGATAACAGCCTAGCATTATACAACTCGTGTAAACTACAATAGGGAGAGTCACATGCATAGAATGTCACTTCTAAATCATACACTCCTTTATGGAGTGGCAAACAATGGTCAAGGGACCCTATTTCCCTGATATATGACAGAACCAGAGATGGCTACACAGTGTAGTCTTTGTAGCTGTTCAGGCACTAGGGTGGAGCCTCAGGTGTAGCAGCCGCAGGTCTGGAGAGTAGTCAGATGGAAAACCTGGAGTCAGCACTGGGAAGTCTCGGTATGCAGTACAATGGATGATGCGAGCAGCGTAGTCCAGAGGGAAGCCAGAAGTCGGTTACAGAAAGTCTCAGTGTGCAGTACAATGGATGAGGCGAGCAACGTAGTCCAGAGGGAAGCCAGAAGTCAGTTACTGAAAGTCTTGGTATGCAGTACAATAGATGAGACGGGTAACATAGTCAGGAGGGCAGCCAGAAGTCGGTAACAGGTAATCACAGTTTGGAGAAGAGGAGCAGGTATAGGAGATGATGCTTCATCAAGGCAATGGAGCACAATAATATCGCAAGGTAGGAGAGATCAGGGCCAGGTTTATATGGCAAGCCTAGTCAGGGACAGGGTGGAGCCAGAGCAGAGACTGGATAGCGGGATCTGGGAAGAAGGCTAAGTTATGCAGGGTAACAGTCCAAAGGCTTGATAGCTTAACAGGGAGAGCTGCAGTCTGGAGTACGGGAGGTCTTAGGTTCGATTCCTGACAGTATTAGTACTTGCCTGTCTTCTCCTCTCACACTTCTTCTCTTTGACATGGAAACTACATGGTTGGGACCACAGAAAATGGTGTCATGGCTTGCATGTGGCCCCTATCCACCTCTGCTTTAAATCAACTTCTTTGTATACTATAAATTACAGTCTAGAAGTAATAACTTTCAGTTTGTTATGAACGCATGAAAAAGTGCATACATAGTGATAGATTTATTACTACCGACATTTCATATGCCAGTTTTAATCTGGAGTGAAAAGTGTCAAATTTATTAAGAACTGCACATGCATCTTGGGCTGTACTCATGCTAGATATTGAAGTCCATACCCCCTGTGAGGTGTAGATTTACACCATGATTTGCCAATCTATGGTATCAATGATGTTAAATCTGTTGCCTCTCCATCTAAACACTACTTTCCTGGCCACTTTTCAAAAGTAACAAGAAATGTGAAAAGCCACAAATTTAAGAATAAATATGGTCTGCTCTACTATTTGTTAGTTTTCTACGCCATGAAATTAGTATAAAGCCTTTGATGAATTTCCCCCTAGACTTGTTTACATGTATTTTCACAGTGCTGATTCCAAAAATGTTGGCGTCTGGACATTTTTAAATAACTGCTTCTGTTTTCTAGCCTGTCATACGTACACATTTTTAGGCACACATAACTGGTGTGGAGAGTTGAGTTGTGTCACTCTATTAACAGCAGCTGTTATTTGTAACAAAAAAAGACAATATCTTGACAAATATGGAACGTTTCATCTGTTAGATTTTGTGATGTAAAATCCTTTTATGTCCAAGAGCAACTACTGTAGTCTGTGCCAATATTACCCTTTGATGACAATACCTGTCTCCTTGTCACTTGAACCGTTGGCTATACAGATTAGATTAAGTGCCCTTTTACACGGCATGATCATCAAGTGAGTAATCGTTACATCAATTAATTTGCATAGTAATTGTTAGGTATAAACGTGTGCAGCGAGTGAACAATCAGCGATAATCGAACGTGTTATTGCAGAAGAGATCATTCAATTAATTGGACCTAAAAACTATCATTCATCTGTGGTAAATCCTCCCATGTAAACGGAGTCTTAACGATTTGCTGGTTGACCAGAGGCTTGGTCATGATCCACTGAATGATTGAACCGACCAATTATTGTCCAATAGATATAAATGCCAAGCAAACAATATATGATTGCTACATCATCGTTGGTTGCATGCTCATTCCAATTTATCTTGGCGTGTAAAAAACTCTATTGTCAGTCAACCAATTTAGGCAGATTAATCTTTTATGTATGGGGCAGCCAAATTACCCACCGGGAGAAAAGCACTGGCAGATTTGTCTGGCAGCAGCTTATCTCTCTTCTCTGTATTGAAATTATCATGTCATTCCGAGTATGCATATCTTTATGGGATTGTTAGTAGAGATAGCGGTTATCTCATGTTTATGGCTTGATTTATTAAAGTGTCCTATCTGATCTTTCTCCATGTTTATTTTTGCTTCTCTAGGCATTTTCAATAGAAACTATGGTCTGTGTTTTATGATATCTGTGCTTTTAGATTACTGCCAAAGTGGCTGTAGTCCACTAGGGCTTGAGTGGAACTGAAAATTATTAGAAAAACATGGCGTTTTTTTTTCTAAAAAACATTGCCTCACCTATCCACAATTTATGTGACAAACTGTAGTTTAGCCCCCTTGATTGCTATAGAGCTAAACTCCATTACTGGACATAGCCCATGGACTGACCCGATGTGATTTCTTGAAGTAACCAAAAATCACTAGACTCAAGGTAATCAATTTCATCCTATGAATTAAAAAAAAAAAAAAAAAAACACTCCGGCTCTTGATGCAGTTTTTGAGCCAAAGCCAGGAAAGGATTCAAAATGCAAATAAAAAATAAAGGAGGGACTTGACGCAAACTACTGCATAAAAAAACGCAGTGGCATTTTCCAAAAAAAAAAAAAAAAAGCTGTGTAAAAATCCCCCTAAACGTCCCTTGTTATTATCTCTATGGAGATATTGCTTCTGATTTCCTGATAAAGAAGACTTTATTTTCCTCCAATTATAAACATTCCTTAAAGGGGTTAACCCACAAAAAATATTGTTTATAGTTCAATCCAACCCATAATTGTAAACATTTTTTGTATTTACACTTATTAAAACATGTTTCTATCCCCAGATATTCCAGAACTACTCAATTCTGTGTCCACTTGAGTAACTATTTCAAGGTGGTCACACATGCTCAGTCTTGCTTCTTTCTGTGTTCCTCTAGGTAATTGGAGGGATTCCTGGTGTGGTCAGCGGCTGCATCTGAAGTTGCTGCATCTTCTCTGATGTCAGAAGGGATGCTGAGTAAGTGATAAGAGAGCGAGATAGCGTTACTACAGAAACTCATAAGAGTGATGTCATAAAAGGTATGATTAGGCTGAAAATAGGTGAAACAGGGAAAGCTGAAGACTTATCAACACCCCCTTTATCATGTTTTTTTCAGACAATGTTGGGTCTTTAGAATGTCTATGTTTTACTGAAAAACTAGTGGATCACAAACTTCTAGCAGATGTGGTTGAAAACTCAACAGTAAGAGAATTTAAATGGTCACAAACTTTTCAAACATCTTGTGCTTATATGATAGTCAGTGTCATAATTAGCAAAACATCAATTTGTTTACCCAAAATTAAATTTGTTTGATGAAAAATTATGCTAAAATGCCAGCTACTATGGGATTTCCTTCCTCCTAACTTGCTGGGTACTGCCTGTTGTCAAGTGGTGTTCTCTCTGTTAGGGCTTATTCAGACGACCGTATATCGTCCGCGTATTCACGCCAGCCGATATACAGCGTCCTCTCTGCAGGGGGAGGAGGCTGAAAGAGCCGGGAGCAGTGCACTGAGCTCCCGCCCCCTTTTCACTATTTGCTATGGGAGGGGGCGGAGATAACTCCCGGAACTTAGCTCTGCCCCGCCTCCTATCACTGCAAATACTACCGAGGGGCGGAGAGGAGGCGGGAGCTCAGTGCACTGCTCCTGGCTCTTTCAGCCTCCTTACCCTGCAGAGAGGGACGCCGTATATCGGCCGGCGTGAATAAGCCCTTAGGTAGTATTCAGATGGGCGAGTGCGATTTCCGTCCAAGAAACTCAAACCGATATCATGCTCATAAACATGCAATTCCCTAAGCAAGATGTGTTTTGAAAAAAAACGCATGTTATTTCAATAGGAAAAAAAACGCATCTGCGTGCAAGTACAATAGTTTTTTTTTTGTCCATAGAAAGAAAGAATGGGTGAAATCAACCAAAAATAGGACATGCAGTGATTGCATCATCGCTGCGAGAGAAAAATCATTTATTTGAGTAAACATATTAAAACCAATATCTTATTTTCATGTGCAAGTTCTGTCCATAGTAGAGATGAGCGAGCATACTCGGAAAAGCACTACTCGCTCGAGTAATGTGCTTTATCCGAGTATCGCTGTGCTCGGGTCTGAAGATTCGGGTGCCGCTGCGGCTGACAGGTGAGTCGCAGCAGGGAGCAGGGGAGAGCGGGCGGGAGAGAGGGAGAGAAAGATCTTACCTCCGTTCCTCCCCGCTCTCCCCTGCAGCTCCCCGCTCCGTGCCGGCACCCGAATCTTCAGACCCGAGCACAGCGATACTCGGATAAAGCAAATTACTCGAGCGAGTGGTGCTTTTCCAAGTACGCTCGCTCATCTCTAGTCCATAGCACTATGAGACCAAATTTGCGTGTAAAAATCGCCCATGTGAATAAATCCTTACCCGAGTCCATAAAGCAGGAAGTGGAGCGGGTGGATGAGTCATCCTGCTCTTTGAAGTCAATGAGTGCAGAGGAGAGGAGGAGGGAAAGAAGGAAAGACTCACACAGACATGCTGTTTAGAGCTCAAGGTGAGTGATTTGCTTCCACTTATTCACATCTACACTGCTCACAACTGCTCCACACTGTTCTACATGATGATGTTACATCTGTAGGTGTATTACAAACAGAGGGCAGAATCTGCAGTTCACTGTGCACAATGTATAAAAGTCTTCTCGCACCAGTTTTGAGATAACTGAGAATCAAATATAAAAAAAATGGAGGAAACAAGTCATATAATGGCCAGAAGTAGTGTTAATCCTCACGTACAATTATGGCAGTTTGTTCTGAAAAGTCAGGTATGCTTTAACCCCTTAATGACGCGGCCCCTTTTTCTTTTTCCATTTTAGTTTTTTCCTCCCCCCTTCAAAAAAAAAATCGTAACTCCTTTATTTATCCATCTACGTCGCTGTATGAGGGCTTGTTTTTTACGGGACAAGTTGTATTTTTTAATGGTGCTATTTAAAGTACCATATAATGTACTGAAAAACTTTTCAAAAAATTCTAAGTGGAGTAAAATGAAAAAAAACCGACATTTCGCCATTTTTTAGTGCGTCTTGTTTCTGCGGCGCACAAACGGCAACAAAAGCGACATAACTTTATTCTATGGGTCGGTACGATTACTACAATACCAAACTTGTATAGTTTTTTTTTTTTACTATACTACTTTAATTTTTTTTCAAAGACATTTAATTTTTTTCAATTATTTTCTGCGGTCATTTTGTGCGCGCCATAACTTTTTTATTTTTCTGTCGACGTAGTTGAGCGAGGGCTCATTGTTTGCGGGATGTTCTGTAGTTTCTAATAGTACCAATTTGGAATACATACGACTTTTTGATCACTTTTTATTGCGTTTTTTCTGGGAGAAAGGGTAACTAAAAAAGTGCATTCCTGGCGTCCTTTATTTCATTTTTCGGACGACATTCACCGTGCGGGAAAAATAATGCACTACTTTGATAGATCGGACTCTTACGGACGCGGCGATACCAAATATGTATTTTTATTGTATGATTTAGATTTTTTAATAATAGATATGGCAAAAGAGGGGTGATTTAAACTTTTACCACTTTTTTTTTTTTTTACAATTAAAAAAACTTTATTGATTGTTTTTTTTTACATTACTTTGAAGTCCCCCTGGGGGACTTTAACATGCGATGCTTTGATCGCTCCTGCAGTATGACGTAATGCTGTAGCATTAAGTCATACTGCTTTTTCACAGGCAGTCTATCAAGCCACCCCACGTGGATGGCTTGATAGGCAGTCTGGTAAGGCAGCCCTGGGGCCTTTCATTAGGCCCGTGGCTGCCATGATACCTGCACGGCTCCCCCGATCTCACTGCGGGGGGGCATGCGGGACCCCCGAACATCGTTTGGGGGATTTAAATGCTGCTGTGAGAATGTTATAAACAGCTGACACCCGCACTGTATGAAGAGAGGTTGCCACGCAACCTCTCTTCATACATACCCCGCAGCTACATGACGTACCGGTACGTCATGGAGCGGGAAGGGGTTAAATATGGCCAGAATAACATATATCTAGCCTAAGAAAACATAAAAAGGTAATAATACAAGGGCAGACTAGGTGGATCATGTGGTCCTTTTCTGCTGTTAATGTCTATGTTTCTCTCTTAATTAAACAAGTACATAAACCACAGTATATCATCAATAAAGTAGTGACCAGAGGGAAACGACACTTAGCCAAACACCAGCTAATACACTTCTACTAATTTGGCGTACCCTTTCCGATTATCATCACTTAAGCTGGCTGTACACTTCAGAGAAAAAAGCCGAAATTACTAATTTTGCTCATGCTTGACAACCATCAACTGCAAAAATTAAACGAATGATGAATTGTGACGGCCAACGGCAGACTTTAGTCTACCAAATATGCAATCCGTTCTTTCGGACAGCAAAATCAGCCAAATCCAGCCAATAATTTGCCATAACAAGCCTCAGGGAGTCATTTTCTAAAATTAAAACAACCTCCATGCCCATCCATTTTCATTTGCAGTAACGGCCCAACTAGTATCTTAAATGTATGGCCAGCTTGTGATCGCTCTATTTCCTAATCATAAATGTATAGTCTGGTATAGGTGTTAAAATCTGCCTTTAAATAGGTGCTAACTACAGAGTTTGAAGAAACTGGGTGAAAACAGAAGTTATGATTTATGTGTCTGGAAGACTACAGGCTGTAGATTACATTCCCCAGGCATTTCATCACATTAAAACTTCTTCCAGAATCACATCATAAAACTGCTGCCGGAGCAAACAGCACAAACAAGCTGATAAAAAGGAGCCAGTAACATGCTAGTGTGTGTGCTGGCAGTAGGCTAACTAACACCGAGGCTGGGATCTGTTATTCTGTGGCTCTAGCAAACAGACGTGTACCTCTGTGTGAACAAGGCAAAGAGGCAATAAAACAGCAAGTCCTCTGCTGTAGTGAGCAGCACTCTGTTCTGACAGATGGATTAGTACCCTGCAGCCAACAGCTTTGTTCCAGGTGGGCAGGTAAGATCACGGTGAACTACCTGCCACATGTCTGGGTGGAGGGTATAAAATAGAATTCTGAACACAGAGGAAAAACATTTATTCGACTAGCATAAATGCTGAACAAAAAAGCAGAGGAATATCATCCCATCAGATTTCTGAAAGCCAAATGTTGTAAACTGTAGTAAACTTTTAGCATCCCATATTTATTGACTCAGGATCGCCCTCTGGCAGGGCTATCCATTTTTTATGGTTTATGAATCTCAGTGGAGTTATATACCTCCAGAGCTCCCTTGGTAACTTGAAAGATCTAAGTGCCAGCTGGTTGGTTTGCAGAAATCTTTGCCATACATAAAACTTATTTCATACTTAGAAACTGTAAACAGCTCCAGTCATAAAATGTGTCAGATTTCTTAGTATTTTCGTAGCCTCCACAAATTTTAATGTGGAAAAACTTGCAATTGTAGTTTCTTATAGAAGCCATTCTATGAAGGTTTCCTTGAACTGCCATTTTCAGACAGGAAAAACATTGCCTGCTATTAAAAATCTGTGCAAGATAGGCGAAGACTCTTCTACACCGTCACGGAGGTCTTGAGGCAACTTACACTCGACAAGGTCTTCCATATGAGAGGAAAAAACTGGAAGAAACCTGTAGTGATGCTGCAGGGTCCTACAAATTGTGGGTGGCTGTCACATGGGGCCCTAACTCGACAGGGATTTTGTATTTACATGCTGTGCTGATGCGGCTTCTTCCCTGAGCATTGGAAATGGGTATTATATATATATATACATATATACACACACACACACACACACACACACACATACATACAAGGGGCTGCTGAAAAGTCTTTGGCTTTACCCAGAAAGAAACGAGATAGGAAGATGAAACTTTACATTTATTCCACATACTCTCCACTGATGTCAACACACTTCTTAGATCGGTATTCCAAGTTCTGTAAGCCTTGCAAAAAGAAGGATTTCGGTTGTGCCTCAAACCAGTCATCCGTAGCAGCCATGGCATCAGAAATGGTGTGAAATTTGGTCCCTTGAGGTGTTTCTTCAGGTTTGGAAACAGATGATAGTCGGAGGGAGCTAGATCTGGTGAATAAGGTGGGTGATCAACCAGCTGGAAGCCTAGCTCCACCAGTTTTGCCGTGGTCGCTTGTGCAGTGTGAGCGGAGGCGTTGTCTTGCAGGAACAAGATTCCTTTGGACAGCTTGCCGTGCCTTTTGGCCTTCAGAGTTGCCTTCAATTGGTCCAAAACTAAAATGTAATACCTTGCATTGATGATGGAACCATTTTGAAGGTAGTCCACTAGCAGCACGCTCTCCTTATCCTAGAACACAGACCCCATCACCTTAGTGGCTGATTTTTGCACCCTGAACTTCTTTGGGCGAGGAGAACAACTGTGCCTCCATTTTTTTGACTGCTCCTTGGTTTCAGGGACATACAAATAAATCCAGGTCTCATCCATAGTGACTAGTCAATCCAGGAAGTTCTTATCAGTCTGGAAATGCTGACAAATGGACCGGGAAGTTTTCACTCGCATGCTTCTCTGATCTGTTGTCAAACATTTGGGGACCCACTTTGCAGATAGCTTCTTCATGTTCAAATGTTCATGGATAATGACACAAACACGTTCACCAGAAATCCCCATGATGTCTGCTATTCCTTTATCTGAAATTGGCCGATTCTCCAGTATGAGGTTGTGCACAGCATCGACGATCTCCAAACAATAACCTCTCTCGGCGTCCAGGACGTTCCTCATCATTGGTACTGAAGTGGCCCGTTTTAAATTTGGCAACCCAGTTAACTGTAGAATATGAAGGGCATTGATCCCCCAATGTCTGCGACATATCACCATGAATATCCTTCGCGGACTTTCCTTGCAGAAACAAGAATTTTAGCACTCCTCTGCTCTCATTTGCTGTGAATATCGCCTTAGACTCCGCCATTTTGTTTTCCCGTGTACGTAGATCACTGTTGCCATAAGCTACAAACACAAAATTTTGAAAACCTATATTAGACACATAAGGCTTTCATGTGATGTAACATTCGTTACCATAGAAACAAAAAAGGAACACAAAGCCAAAAACTTCTCAGCAGCCCCTTGTATATCTATATATACGTAGCATTGAATTTTCGAGTTGTGACCCCTTTACTTTTCCTATTTAGGACCTAAACAATGCTCCTTGCCAAATTGCATGTTTGTACGACATCGGGAAGTTAGAGAATTAATGGCGAGTCAGGGAGTCAGTTAGTGAGGGTGTTCACCCCATATATTATATTATATATACACACACATACATACACACACACACATATAAATATACACTAGCTGATATACCCGTCTTCGCCCAAGTTAATTTGATACAGGTGTTTACATGTTGTTCGCACAGAAAATTTTATGTAAAAATAAGATCAAGCTCCCATTTATTTCACTTTTGGTTGAAGTTACATTCTTTAGATAAATTACCTTGATTAATTATTATTTGTAAAACAAGAGTAGCCAAATAAAAAATTGTCTTGCATTTGTGCACATTTAACCCCTTAAGGACCAAGCACAGTAAATTTACAGTGCTCAGTCCAGGGCTTTAATCCCGGCTGATAGCAAAAGTATGGCACAGGATTAAAGCCTCTCTTTTTGCAATCAAGCATGAGCAAGTCAGGTCTCCAGTTGTTAGTCACAGCTGCGAACCCGGAGAAGAAGGGAGAAGCGTTTTTTAACCGCTTCTGCCTTCTCCCTTCCCGAGTACATAGCACTAAATGAGCGCCATGTACTAAACAGTGAAAGGGGAAGCATTACCTCCACTATGTGACCTGGCGATCATGTGACCGCCAGAAGCCCCCTGTTACAGCAGAATTGCAAGGTCCTAGCAGACCCTGATCAGCTCTGCCAGTAACTATTGTCACTACAGGGAATGTTTTCCCCTGTAACTGGCGCTCCTATGGATGCTCCAGTGGAAAAGTGTGAAATAAAGAAAAAGAAAAAAAGACCATGTGAATGACCCCCATACGTGTTATATGACATCTTGGGGGTCATAGATGGTAAAAAAAAAAGTTACAAAAATAGGTGAAAAAAATTACAGAATAAAATAAGAATATATGCATAAAAAAGAAAATGAGCAAATCTGATGCCAGCCAAAACCGTTGCCGTATGCGCCCTGTAATTCAAAACTATACATAGTATATATCAGAATGTCGGAAACAAAACAAGGAACCCATTCCTATACTTTATTTTAGTCTAAATATACTAAATTTTAAAAAAAACTCTAAATGTTGAAAAAAAAATCTTTCTTTTGGCTTTTTTACCCCCAAAAAAACTAAAAAAAAATGGAAATAAAAGTCAGTGGAAAAAAATATCCCTCTATGTCACAGGAAAAAAAACACAGCAAAAATAATTTAGGTAGTTGAAGGAAAAAAAATGGGGCAGTAAAACCACCACATGGGTAAAATCTCTAAAAAGTGTCTGGTCCTTTAGTTACAAAATAGCCTGATCCTTAAGGGGTTAAAGGGAATGACCCTTGCAATATGACAGTATAATAAAGTTTCTCATTTAGCTGTGCGTCATACTATATAATAATGCATTTTACTTTGTATTAGAATTGTCACGCTGTAACTTTGTATTGCATAACATTATGGTAATCTAGTATTGACAAAAAAGGTGACTGGTAAGCATATAACGCCATGCCTATGATGCATTAGTATGCTATAATGTATGCGCTGCTAACAGGCAGAATACTTCAGAGCTAACCTTGAAGAATTACTGAAATAACATTGTATTTTTTATTAGAATTACATAAAACTTGTAATGTTTTTATCACACAAATCACTTTTAAGATTCCAAAAGAATGCAATGGATAGCCAAAAAACATGAACAGAATACATTTCTGGTCCTAAGTGTAGCTTTGCACATTTGCTGCAAAGTAAAGCAATAGCACCACCTGCTGGGTGGTTTGTGAACTGCACACATTGCTAAATATTTTCTCTTTGCACCTCCAAGTTGCATAAAACATTAGTAGTATGCATTTGTCCCTATTCATCAGCTTCTTTTTTTTTATATTATGAAAACAAGAATATTAGCAGGTAGAATGTTCATGTTCACAACCGTAGAGGAGAGAATTTCCAAAATTCATGTTGAAGTTAAATACTGCGTAGACATTAACCCCGTAAGGACCAAGTGTGTTAAATATACGTCGCTTGGTACTGGGCTTTAATTCTGGGAGATAGCATAAGTACAGCCTGGGATTAACCCCTTAATGACGCGCCCATTTTTCTTTTTCCATTTTCGTTTTTTCTTCCCCCCTTTAAAAAAATCGTAACTCCTTTATTTATCCATTGATGTCGCTGTATGAGGGCTTGTTTTTTGCGGGACGAGTTGTATTTTTCAATGGTGCTATTTAAAGTTCCATATAATGTACTGAAAAACTTTTAAAAAATTCTAAGTGGAGTAAAATGAAAAAAAAAAAAAGGCATTTCGCCATCTTTTAGTGCGTCTTGCTTCTACGGCGCACAAACAGCAACAAAAATGACATGATAACTTTATTGTATGGGTCGGTACGATTACTACGATACCAAACTTGTATAGTTTTTTTTTTACTATACTCTTTTTTTTTTTTCAAAGACATTACATTTTTTTCAATTATTTTCTGCTGTTATTTTGTGCGCGCGATAACTTTTTTATTTTTCCGTCGACGTAGTTGAGCAAGGTCTCATTTTTTTGCGGGATGTCCTGTAGTTTCTGATAGTAGCATTTTGGAATACATACGACTTTTTGATCGCTTTTTATTGCGTTTTTTCTGGGAGACAGGGTAACTAAAAAAGTGCATTTCTGGCGTTCTTCATTTTTTTTTTCGGACGACGTTCACCGTGCGGTAAAAATAATGCGCTACTTTGATAGATCGGACTTTTAAGGACGCGGCGATACCAAATATATATTTTTAATTTATTAGATTTTTTAATAATAGATATGGCAAAAGGGGGGTGATTTAAACTTTTACAACTTTTTTTTTTTTCAATTAAAAAAAACTTTATTGATTTTTTTATTTACATTACTTTGAAGTCCCCCCGGAGGACTTGAAGATGCGATGCTTTGATCGCTCCTGCAGTATGACGTAATGCTATAGCATTACGTCATACTGCTTTTTGACAGGCAGTCTATCAAGCCACCCTGTGTGAATGGCTTGATAGGCAGTCTGTTAAGGCAGCCCTGGGGCCTTTCATTAGGCCCCCAGCTGCCATGACAGCTGCACGGCTCCCCCGATCTCACCGCGGGGGGGGGCGTGCGGGACCCCCCCCCGAACATCGTTCGGGGGATTTAAATGCCGCTGTCAGAATTGACAGCAGCATTTAAATGGTTAATAGCCGCGATCGGCCGCTCGCGACTATTGCCCGCGGGTGTCAGCTGTTATAAACAGCTGACGCCCGCACTGTATGAAGAGAGGTTGCATCGCAACCTCTTTTCATACATTCCCCGCGTCCACAGGACGTACCGGTACGTCCTTGGTCGTGAAGGGGTTAACCCCTTAGTGACGGAGCTTTTTGCTTTTTTCCATTTTTGTTTTTTCCTCCTCTCTTTTAAAAAAATCATAATTCCTTTATTTATCCATCGATCTAGCTGTATGAGGGCTTGTTTTTTGCAGGAAGAGTTGTATTTTTCAATGGTACTATTTATTGTATCATATAAATGTACTGAAAAACTTTTTAAAAAGTGAAGAGAAATGGAAAAAAAAACCACATTCCACCATCTTTCGGTGCGTTTCTACAGCACACAAACTACAACAAAAATGACATGATAACTTTATTCTATGGGTCAGTAGGATTACTACGATACCAAACTTGTATAGTTTTTTTTGCTGTACTACTTGTATTTTTTTTAAAGACATTTAATTTTTTTAAATTATTTTCTGTCTCCATTTTCTGCACACAATAACTTTTTTATTTTTCCGGCAACCGAGTTGTGTAAGGGCGTTTTTTGCGGTACATCCTGTCATTTCCATTGGTACCATTTTTTAATGCAAATGACTTTTTGATTGCTTTTTATTACATTTTTTTCTTGGAGATAGGGTGACTAAAAAAGCGCATTTCTGGTGTTCTTTATTTTTTTTTCCCGGACATCGTTCACCATGCGAGGTAAATAATGCATTACTTTGATAGATTGGAATTTTACGGACGCAGCGATACCAAACACGTATTTTTGCTTTATTATTTAGATTTTTTATTGCAAATATGGCAAAAGGGTTTTTTTTTAAACTTTTATCATTTTTTAATAATTAGTAAAACTTTATTGTTTTTTATTTTTACACTTTCCTTTAGAAAGGACCACAACTAGTGATGCTTTGATCGCTCCTGCAGTATGATGTAATGCTATAGCATTATATCATACTGCATTCTGACAGGCAGCCTAACAAGCCACCCCATGGGGACGGCTTGATGGGCAGTCTGCCAAGACAGCCATGGGGCCTTTCAGAAGGCCCCCGGCTGCCATGACACCTGCACGGCTCCCCCAATCTCACCGCAGGGGGGCAACATGAGACAACACCTACTTCCACTTCCTGCTATCCATCTTGGCGTCTTTGTTTCTAGAGACAAGCAATTACATGACAACAGGCAGGGACAGCAAATCAGAAGGAAGAGTACCTTGCATTTTAGGGGAGTTTTTCAGCACAAAAATGTCATTTTATGTAAATAAAGTGATTAGTACTTTTGCTGGTTATCGCATTGGCTATCACATAAGCACATGTTTGTTGAAAAGTTACCAACTACTTAAAAGTACCAATCAGACTGAGGTTGTTTTTAAGCTAATGACCCTTTTAGAATAATGACAAATTCATAATTCAAACGTATAATCTTAAAAGATGGCATCCTTTGTTCATATGGCCTATTATACATCCCAGGGATCTATCCTGCACTGGCTCCTTATCATGTAGATTATAATAGCAGGTGACACGCGTGTACATTGCCTCTGCCTCTGCTCTATGTATCTACTTCTGGCCTGAGTATAGAGGAAATTGAACTTTTCTTTTCATCTGTGGCAGTCCTAGCACTCAAACCCCATATATCCAGCATTTATTATCTATTCAATGAATAGGTTAGAAAT
Organism: Eleutherodactylus coqui; assembly: GCF_035609145.1. Lineage (NCBI taxonomy): Eukaryota > Metazoa > Chordata > Amphibia > Anura > Eleutherodactylidae > Eleutherodactylus > Eleutherodactylus coqui. The sequence continues at coordinate 307,434,174 of NC_089837.1, forward strand.
GTTAATGGCAGCTTTGGTACGGCCCAATCCCCTTTAAATAGATGTTTTCTACTCAACAAAATACTACAAAAGTACTATTTACTCCCCAGACTGGTCAAGAAGCACACAATAACTGCACTTCTGTACTGTGCTATTCAGAGCGCTACCACAAAATATTATACCGACCAAGCTCTTAACCCACTAAAGCTGATACCCAGTTTTCTTTGGACTCACAATGTAGATATTTTGTCAATGGCTTTAGCTGGCGGCTTCTCGAAAGAATGATACATTCAGCAACATATCTGTAGGTAGACAAAGAAATTAGTAAAAATCTGTATGCAGTACAACTAAAAGAAGGGTAACCAAGTATATGCCAAGTGTTGCACAGTATGGCACAGTTGACAGGGAACATGGTGTCTGAGTCACTAGACTAAAGGCCCTTTTACATGCAACAATTATCGCTAAAACCGGTCCACTCAATTGAATGAACTGACAACATTTGTGCATAAAATAACACGTACAGATAATGGTTTTAATCCTCTCTATTTCCCTCATTAGGTAAAGTAAACCTTAGTAGAAATAGAACCAGTTGTTTGCTCAGCTGGGCATGTGTTTATGCGAGGGATTATCTGGCCAGCAGATTCCACTGTTTTCTCTCCTGGCATGAGTAAACATTGTGTATGCAAGGCAAACAAAAAACATGGTGCAGCCTTTCAAAAGACTGGACAAATTCAATTCAAATGAAATGTCTTTTGAGTGGCCATACTAAGGTTTTTATGCTGGCTAAAAATCCGAGACTAATGGCAAGTGAACGAATAGTGCATGACTGCCCGCTCTTACACGTATGATTATCGCTCACTTTTGGCCGTCTGAAAGAATTTTGAGCAATAAACTTTGCATGTAAAAAGGCCATAAATACACCATGGGACTTAGGTAAATAGGTACAAAGTTCTAAGATATTAGGTGGACTTGTATGCAACTAATGGTCATTTTCCTACACTGCCTTTTAAACAGAACATTAATTTGTCCTTTTAAATATCTACACAGTACAGTAGATCCCCTTAGACTGGGTTCCCATGGGACGTATTCTCGGATGAAATCTCACGGTTTTGCCGCAGCGAAAAACCACAAGATTTCCACAGGATAATCGCAGCTTCAAAATCCGCGGCTTGGCAGCATGCTTTTCCGTTGCGGCTAGCTCCTCCATACAGAGGAGCACGGCTGCAACGGGAAAAAAAAAAAATAGACATGCTGCGGACGGAGAATCCACGCCGCAGTGTTGGCTTTGCAGCGATGGATTGGCTGTCCCGCGTGGACGAGATTTTTGACAAATCTCGTCCACATGGCTGGTTAATCCCAGGATTAGCCGCAGCGAAATTCCATACAGAATTTCTGCGGCAAATCCGCCCTGTGTGAACCCAGCCTTACACTATAATCATCCAAACTAGAACATCGCTATCATTCTTATCTCTAGGAAAATTAAGGCTTTGCTGATTTCAGCCTGCAATCCAAGGTTCCAAAAGTAGAAGTGTTAATAGTTTTATTTTGTCAATTGATCAAGCTCATGTAGGAAGGCATGTTTACAGATGCCACAAAATAAGAAGAATCTAATCCACCCATCAGGACAAGCATCCAATTAGGAACTCCAGAGATCACAAGACCCTTTTGTTAGCCAGAGCAGATCTTGCTTTGGTGATCCAAGCATGGCCATGTGTTACGTAGTCACACAGTTTTTTTGAACAGATGTGGTGGAATATTCCAATTCTCCTGCTCCTCATTTGAGTTCCTTACTTTAGAACTATACAGATGTAAGCAAAAATGTAACTGTTACAATACCTTCCACAAGATGTTGCTTTGCTGTAAATTTATCATTTAGGCTTTCCCAAGAATGTACTAAATTCTTGATGTCTGACAATTGATTATGCCGAACTTCTAGAAGAAGCTTCCTTTGTAGGTATCTATATCATGGTTAAAGAAACTACTTGCAAATTACTTGATTTACCCAACTGCTCCGTGGCTGAATAAGAGAACTTACAAGTAATTTTGTCTTGTGTGTGCATCTAATTTAGAACATAGTAGTCACCGGGGCAGTAATTCTTCAAATAAATTTTAATGTAATCACCGACGAAGAACCTGTTAAAATTTACTAACTTTATTAATGAAATCTAAAATTGGACAGAACAAAACATATGTAGTGTGAAACGTGAGGGCCATCGGAAATATTTCTTTTTTTGATGAGAGAAAGACAAATTATTCCTTGGCTCCTCAATCAGATAAACCGTCTTTTCGGGACCTCACTATTAAATGGATACTGGGCATCTAAGCCACTTAATGAGTATTTGTAGCGTATGTGGAATGATATCCTCCAGCCATTAATCCAGCAGGGTCATAGAGACAGGTAAGGCAAAGTCTTTTATTTGTAGTCTCAGGAAATTCGCCTTAATTAAGGAATCCAGGACTAAAAGAAAGAAATGTTTTTTCTAGAGAGCCAGAAAATAGTGTATTGTAGTATGCTATGCTTCTCACAAAACTACACTTTCTTGATCTAGTCAAAGTCCCCTGTCCATAAAACATTGAAGGAGAACCAGGTGTATTGTGTTCCCACTTTGGGTTCAATTACTTTATTACATAGTGACCCATCAGGAACAATAAGCACACTTTGTAGATATCTAGTGCCCTAATCCTTTGAGGGTGTGTTGGAAAAGGAGAGGGTTACAGGAAGATTAGTACTCTTATAATATGGTATCACTAAAAAGGGCCATATAATTGTGTAACCAAAAAAGGTGTAGTTAACCCTTTATAAAATTCAGTATGCAAAGGGTTAAACAGTCCCTATGTAATTAAGGCAAAAATAGAAAGCAGCAATATTGAAAAAAGAAAGCTGGTTTCCAGAGTCTAACATTAGATCTAAAGGGTCACCTTTACTACTGGAGCCAATATAGGGGCCACTGTTACTACTGGAGTGACTGTGGAGGTCACCATTACTGCTGGGGCCGATATAGGAGCCACTTACTACTGAGGCCACTGTGGGGGGTCACTATTACTACTGCGGCCAATATAGGGGTCATTCTTACTACTATTACTACTGAGGTCACTGTGGAGAACAAGATTACTACTGGGGCCGATATAAGGGCCATTATTACTACCGAGGCCACTCTGCACGTAGACATTTCCGTGGCAAATTAGGCAGCATTTCCGCATCCAAAAAAACTGTCAAAATCCGTACCATCGGTGTGGATTTTGACTGAATATCAGCTGCTTATCCACAGCCGATTTCATACTATGCGGCGCTTTCCCTCACCTCCTCCGTAGGCTTCCCACTTACAGAGTATCCCAGCAGCCTCGTCAGGTGCGGTGCTGGTGGTCAGGTGATGCTGGTCAGGTGAGGCCACTACAGGCTGCTGGGAACCAAAGGTCGGGGAGCATTGACAGCAGGAAGCCTTTGGAGGATCTGAGGGGGAGCGCCGCATAGCATGAAATCAGCTGCGGGTACACAACCATTTCCAGTCTAAATCCACATTTATGGTACTCCTGTGCTCCAGCTAGGAAAAAAAACACAGGGTGTTCCTCCCTGACCATTTTGAAACGGCCCTGTACTTTTTATAACTCATACGTTGTGATAAGCCCCGCCCCCTGAAGTGTTGGCACTTTGCAATAAATAAGCGGGTTTTGGGTTGCTGTTCTAGGTACACTTGTACACAGTTTTTGAAGGAATTCGGTGGAGAGGTTTTTTTATCTTGGAGAAATAACCACAGATCATCTATGGATATAGGCGTAGGCTAGTCTCACACGGACGGGCCGGATTCCGCATGCGGGACCCCAAAGCGGAATCCGGCCCTATTCCCGTCCGGCGTCTGTCTGTACCTGTTTAAATCTGTATTGTGGATTGACCCGTCTGCTTGCTGCCGAACATGCGCAGTACAGATTTTTTTTTTTCAAATCACTGATTTTCGCACACTGTCACTAGGCGATAAGGCAGGTACCCGTGACCTATCTACAATGTCAATTGCAGATGGCCGCTGGTTGGATGGCTTCCATTGACTTTAATGGAAGCTGTCCATGTAGAATCCACAAGAAAATAGAACATGCTGCGATTTCATTTCTGCAAGCAGAAATCGCAATTTCTGTCTGCTCATGTAAGCGGACATGCGAATGTTCTATTTTTTGAATGAATGCGGAATACTGCGGATCGTCTGCATGGGTGATGATCGTGGATTTCACTTCTTTACGCTGAATAACATGACTTAAAGGGGTTGTCCCGCGGCAGCAAGTGGGTCTATACACTTCTGTATGGCCATATTAATGCACTTTGTAATGTACATTGTGCATTAAAGGGGTTGTCCCGCGGCAGCAAGTGGGTCTATACACTTCTGTATGGCCATAATAATGCACTTTGTAATATACATTGTGCATTAATTATGAGCCATACAGAAGTTATCAAAAGTTTTATACTTACCTGCTCCGTTGCTGGCGTCCTCGTCTCCATGGTGCCGACTAATTTTCGCCCTCCGATGGCCAAATTAGCCGCGCTTGCGCAGTCCGGGTCTTCTGCAGTCTTCTATGGAGCCGCTCGTGCAGAATGCAGGCTCCGTGTAGCTCCGCCCCGTCACGTGCCGATTCCAGCCAATCAGGAGGCTGGAATCGGCAATGGACCGCACAGAAGAGCTGCGGTCCACGGAGACAGAGGATCCCGGCGGCCATCTTCAGCGGTAAGTATTGAAGTCACCGGAGCGCGGGGATTAAGGTAAGCGCTCCGGTAAGCTTTCTTTACCTCCCTGCATCGGGGTTGTCTCGCGCCGACCGGGGGGGGGGGTTGAAAAAAAAAAAAACCCGTTTCGGCGCGGGACAACCCCTTTAATTATGAGCCATACAGAAGTTATAAGAAGTTTTTCACTTACCTGCTCCGTTGCTAGCATCCTCGTTCCCATGGAGCCGACTAATTTTCGCCGTCTAATGGCCAAATTAGCCGCGCTTGCGCAGTCCGGGTCTTCTTCTCTTCTCAATGGGGCTCGGTGTAGCTCCGCCCCGTCACGTGCCGATTCCAGCCAATCAGGAGGCTGGAATCGGCAATGGACCGCACAGAAGAGCTGCGGTCCACAGAGGGAGAAGATGCCGGCGGCCATCTTCACCGGTAAGTATAGAAGTCACCGGAGCGCGGGGATTCAGGTAAGCGCTGTGCTGGTTTTTTTTTAAGTCCCTGCATCGGGGTTGTCTCGCGCCGAACGGGGGGGGGGGGGGGGGTGTTGAAAAAAAAAACAAAAACGTTTCGGCGCGGGACAACCCCTTTAAAAGCCATCAGATGCCTTCTATTTTGGAAAAACAAAATACTCACTTTACAGCATTTTTTCCAAAATGTTTGCCCAGAATTAAGTGTACATCTACAGTGGATATAAAAAGTCTGCACATCTCTGTTAAAATGCCATGTTTTGCACCAAACCCGATCTCAGTAGAGGTCAAGCGAGAGTTACATCTAATCGTAGGGTAGCGTTCCCCTTGATTCTGAAGGAATTTGAGAGGTTGGGTAGACTGTCCAACTTTAAAGTTAATGTTAGCAAGTCAGAAATTTTAAACATGACCATTCCCAGACCCGAAGTAGAGTCGTTAAAAACCTCTTTCTCCTTCTTGTGGAAGGAAGACAGCATAAAATACCTAGGAACCAATATTACAGCGAACCTGGAGCAGGTATTTTCAAAGAACTATAAACCCCTTATGTCACCCTTGGAGGAGGATTAAACTAGATGGAGGGGATTGGCCGTCTCTCGGTTTGGAAGAATGTAATCAAAATGAGCACCCTTCCCAAATTCCTATATCTTTTCCAAACACTACCCATTAAATTACCGAGCTCTTTTCCTTAGGAGCATTCAGAAGAGAATTATGTCCTATATTTGGGGAAGCAGTAAACCCAGGTTGAAGAGAGAGAGCCTCACCAGACATAAGAACCAAGGGTGTACGAGCCTCCCTAATTTTACATTATATTACAAAGCTGTACTAAGTAAATGTGTTATCGACTTGATCCATAATGGTCAACAAAAATTATGGGTAGAGATAAAGCAGATTTCCGTACCTTGCCAGGTGGTGGGCGTTCCCTAGTTACCGGGTGGAAACCATTTGTCACCATTTATTGGGAGTCTCCATGAGACATGGGGGGGGGGGGGGGTTATGACTCTAAATCACACCTGATATCTAGACCGAGACCTTTAACACCGCTGGTGGGTAACCCGGATTTACACATGTTTTTCAAGGGAGGATCTTTATTAGACAGACTGGAGAACCCGATTCCTGGTGAGAGATCTAGTTTCAGGATCGGGGCATAAACCACTGGGGGAACTGTTGGAGCAGGGGGGTCCCCTCAGGGGAGTGTGGCTCCAATACTTGCAAATTGTACATCACATCAATTCCCTGGGGGAGCTTGCCAGACTAATGTCTCCACTCACCACATTTAAAAAACTCAGCATTTCCCCTAATGGGAGAACATGCAGGATCTCAACATTCAACTGATTAACACTGGAGGAAGAGACACAAGCGGAGGATCTGACTTATGTAAGGGAATAGGAGAAGGATTGGGATCTGGGTTGGGAGCTGATGGGAGGAGTCAAAGGCCTGCCTCACACAGGGCGTTTGCAGAAACGCAGCGTTTTTTAACGCTGCGTTTACTGCAGATTCCGCCCCGTTTCAGCAGCGCTGGCATACTTTATGCCAGCATTTTGGCTGCTGAAAAAAAAAAAAAAAAAAAAAGAATACTCACCTAGCAGCTGCAGTCCGGGTCGCGGCCGCTGATTTCTGCCGCTGATCCGGGCTTCCTCTGCACTAACAAGTCTATTGCCGTAGGCCAGGTTTGAGAACCCTGCCTCAGCAATAGAGTGTTGTGATTGGTTGTCGGCGCTTGCTCGATGCCCAATCACAGCACTCTATTGCTGGAGGCGGGGTTCTCAAACCTGGCCTACGGCAATAGACTTGTGAGTGCAGAGGAAGCGCGGATCAGCGGCAGAGACCAGCGGCCGCGACCCAGACTGCAGCGGCTAGGCGAGTATTGTTTTTTTTTTCTCTACCTAGTTGGGGCTGATTTTCGGGGTAGGGCTTCTATTGCAAGCCCTCACCCCGAAAATCGGCAAGCGCTTAACGCTGCCAAAAACGCGGCACCAAGTGTTGCCGCGTTTTCAGCAGTGCTAAAACCGCTGCCCATTCATTTTAATGGGCGACGCAGGGCTGAAAACGCCCAAAAATAGAACATGCATCGCTGTCAAAGCGCAGCGTTGCATGACGCTGCGTTTTCAGCCCGGTGTGAGCAGCCCCATTGAAATGAATGGGAGTGTTGTACAGCGTTTAGCGCTGGGCTGAAAAGGCAGCGCTAAACGCCGTACAAAACGCCCTGTGTGAGGGAGGCCTTAGACCAAAGTTTTTATCCTTATGCACAAGTGTCCGTGTCAGGCAAGATCCAAGAACTTAATTTTAAAATTCACACACAGTGGTATAGAACCCTGGAGCAATTGGCCAGGATCTTCCCCCAGTACTAAGTTAGATGTTGGAGATGCAAAGGGGACGTAGGTTATACATTTATGGTGGTCATGCCCATTGATTTCAGATCAGTGGAAGGAGGTGAACGCTCTGTATAATGTGGTTACTAGGAACACGATTCAGTTCTCACCAGAGATGGCGCTCCTTTCGGTGATACCCTTTTACCCCTAGGATAGAACTATCCTCTTTCTAAATATCTCTCTCATCTAGTTCACTTTTTCTATTTCTACTCTTACATTTCCTTCTTTCCTGTCAGCTATTCCCTACCTCCCTGATAGGCTTTCTTACTTATTAGACCCTTGTCTCCAAGGCTTAAAACCAAAATGCCAGCTTGTTTATCAGTTCTAGATTAGTGTGAACCAGGACTCTTAGGCCATTAGGCTGCACTTTACTTCATGATGATCTGTAATGTATCATGACAATGTATGATGTAACATTGTTTCATGGTGTTTGTAACAACAATTAAATATTTAAACCATAACAGAAATGCCATGTTTTGTCATGGTCAACATCCAACAAAGATATATTTCCACCTCCAATGTGACCCATTATCTGTACAATTCTATTGAAAAACAAACTGAAATCTTTGTATGTATAGGCAGTATATACAAATCATTATGTTGTGTGCACAATTTTCCTTTAAACATCAAAACTATCATTTCCAAAGGATACTGATTTCTGTAATATTTTTCTGTGTCTTGCAGCCACTCTAACATGTCGGCTATAGAAGGGCTATGAGAAGTGCGTTCCAGCGATGCTTCAAGGCCAAGCTTCTCTCCGTTGACCTCATAGACGTGGAGGACCAGTCCGACCTGGTGGCTCACAGAGTCCCTCACTCTTTGGAGTTTGCACCTGCAACAATAATCACCTTAAATCTTATCATACAGCGTATGTCTTACCTTCCTGAAGCCATTAGCAAAAATTATTTGAATAATAGAAAAACATTAGATACATTCCAATAAATTTAGCATATAGAGTCTTGTTCTACGTGTAAAAAATGTATAACCCCCCCCCCCCCCACACACACACACACACACACCTAATACTTACATAGTAAAGCAGCAGGTCTCTGACAGGAAGGGTCTTATTTATTTAAAATGTAATACATTACAAGAGATATAGATGTTGGCTGACAAATATGTTCCTTAACCCCTTAGTGACCAAGCTTTTTTGTTTTCTTCTATGTTCATTTTTTCCTCCCCCCTTTTAAAAAAATCATAACTCTTTTATTTATCCATTGATCTAGCTGTATGAGGGCTTATTTTCTGTGAGACGAGTTATATTGTTCAATGGTACTATTTAACGCAACCTAACTTAAAAAAAATTCTAAGTGGAGACAAATGGAAAAAAACAATATTCTGCCATCTTTCGGTGTGTCTTGTTTCTACGGCGCATAAACTGCAACAAAAATGACATTTTAACTTTATTCTATGGGTCAGTACGATTACTACGATACCAAACTTTTATAGGTTTTTTTTTTTTTGCTGTACTGCTTGTATTTTTTTTTTTTAGATTTTTTTTTAAAAATTATTTTCTGTCTCAATCTTCTGCGCACAATAACGTTTTTATTTTTCCGTCTACATAGTTGTGTGAGAGCTCATTTTTTGCGGGACATCCTGTTGTTTTCATTGGTAACATTTTGGAATACATACGGCTTTTTGATCGCTTTTTATTATATCACACTGCAATCTGACAGGCAGTCTATCAAGCCACCCACGCCTTTCAGAATGCCCCCGGCTGCCATGACACCTGCACAGCTCTCCCGATCTCATCACGCGGGGGCTGTAAGGGTTCGGGGGATTTAAATGCCGCAGTCAGAATTGACATTAGCATTTAAAGGGTTGACAGCCCCGAACGGTCGCGCGGCTAGTCATGGCTGTTTTCCACTGGTGTCAGCTGTAGGAAACAGCTGACACTCGCGATGTAAGGAGGCAGGTCGCAGCGCGATCTCCCTCCATACACATCTTGCAGCTGCAGGACGTAAAAACACTAGAGGGTCGTCACTAAGGGGTTAACTTCCTGATAAACATATATATTTGATTTGCCTTGCAAGCAAGGAAATGCATGGTAATTAATGTGTCCAATACTTATTTATTTGGGGAAGGGGGGATAAAATACATAATAGATTTAATACTTGTTTAGCGATATGCTCCACGGTCTCCATACCTACTGATGGAGGATATCAAACTCTAAAGGATCCACCGACAGGCATCTAATATATAGTTCTGCACTGCTTACATTAATAATATATACAGATTTAAAGGGATTCGATCATCAGATTCATACTTCCAAGCAACGGGCAGCATAAACCAGGACAAGGATGCCTGTTGCCCCGTGGATGCTTTATTCTGAAGTATCAATCTGATGAGCGAATCTCTTTAAAATCATGCATCAAATAAACAAAAGTAAACTCTAATCCCAGCAAACACTTACATCTCATCGTGCAGCTTCTCCAGAGTGAGATCAACTGCTGCCTGGAGCTTATAGCGAAGTCGATCCTGTAGATCCGTAAAACCACTGAGAGGAGTCTTTGAGAAGGTAACTTTCTGACAAGACTGCAGCTGCTCGGCCAGGTTACTTAGTGAGCGGACTAAGGGCCCACACTCCAGTATAGCGCTGCTCCATTCCTCCTGATGCTGCTCTATAGCATCCAAGCACCGTCTAAGGGACTGATGGACACAAAGCACGGCTGCATCCTCGGACATACTAGAATGGGAACACACAGAAGCATTACATACACCATATCAGCTGCTTTCAGGTAAAGCTCACCTTTCCCAAATTCCAAAATGTGGCTCCTTGTATTCTTAACAAAACACAACCACAACACAATTATCTACAGTTGGTATCATCTAGCATCACACAAGCTTGTGTTTACACAGTGCAGCTTTATTGCGGTTTTGTAGAAATGATGACAAAACCACTGTGTGAGTACAACCTTGAGCATTGTGGTCATACGCACTGCAATACCTCTGCTTCACTGCTCATCCAATAGTGCGAAGTGAAATGTACCAGAAATCTTTCCCAAATTCAAACATAAAGATATTGTCTGCATTTTAGACACTTTTAGATCTACCTAAACATATTCTAAATGGATCTAGAAAAAGTTCCACGACAAAGTAGCCATGAAATACTTCAAATTTATCAAAAACTTTTGGTGAATCTATACTGCAATACTGCAGTCTGCTGCAATCACAAAGTGCGGTAATGCGGTGCATAAAATCATGGAGCCCAACGGCCCATTTACACGTAACGAATGCCGCTCAAAATTCGTTCAGACGAACTAAAGTACGCGATAATTGTTACGTCTAAACAAGAGCCATCGCGTGCTTTTTGTTTGTTGCTCAATTTCAGCCCGTGTAAAAATCATCGCTGGGTCGCTCACTTCTTGCTACGTCTAAACATCCCCCGCTCAGTGCTTCTCATAGGAAGTATACAAAAAGTGAATGATGCGCAGCGATGATCTGCCTGTCTAAACATTCTGCACGAGCGTGAATAATTAGTGGTGACATCACTTGTTTAACCCCTTAAGGACCAGACACTATTTACAGATTTTACCCATGTGATGGTTTCACTTCCCAATATTTTTTTCAGTCAGCTACCAAAAATTTTTTGCTGCTTTTTATTTCCCGTGACATATAGGCCCCCTGCACATGGGCGGAAATTCTGCAGCGGGATTTCCCGCAGAATTTCCGCCCGTGCCTGCTGCCATAGGATTGCATTAGATAATACAATCCTAGGCAGACGGCCGCGATTTGTCCGCGTGAAAACGCACACGGAAAACAAATCGCGGCATGTTCTATTTCTGTGCGGATCTCGCAGAGGCCCACACAGAAACGTCATTGGTGACGGGCCGGCTCCGCTCTGCGCATGCGCCGGCTGGGCGGCAGCCAGCACACAGTGCAGAGAGAAGACGCTGGGAGCGGGTGAGCCGCAGGGCTGTGCAGAGGCACGAGTCTGCATCCCGCTGCAAGAATTCTCGCAGCGGGATCTGATCAGGCTGTCTGCAGGCGGCCATAGGGTAATTTTTTAAATATCTTTTTTACTGACTTTTGTTTCCATTTTTTAGTTTTATTGGGGGTAAAAAGCTAAAAATAAGATTTTTCTTAACATTTATAGTTATTTTTTTTTAAATGTGAATATTTACGCTAAAATAAATTATGGGAATGGGTTCCTCATTTTGTTTTAGATGTTTTGATATATAATATGTATGGTTTGGGATTAAAGGGTCCATACAGGGGCGGTTTTTGTTGGCGTCGGCTTTGGGTTATTTTCTTTTTTATGTAAATATTTTTATTCCGTAATTTTTAAAAAACTTATTTATGTAATTGATTACCGTATATTCCGGCGTATAAGATGACCTTTTAACCCTGAAAAAATCTTCTCTGCAGTCGGGGGCGTCTTGTACGCCGGGTATACAAAAAAAAAAAAGCAGTACTCACCTCCCCCGGCGTTCTGCAGCGCTGCTGCAGGCTGTCGCTGCCTTCTCGTCCCCGACAGAGCATTACTTTCTGGATGCGGGGCTTTAAAACCCCGCCTCCAGAAAGCTAATGCTGTGATTGACTAACTCACGCGGCGTCAGCCAATCACAGCCATTCAACATTGAATGGCTGTGATTGGCTGACGCTGCGTGAGTTAGCCAATCACAGCCATTCAATGAGGAGTACTCAATTGAGTACTGCTTTTTTTTCCTTTTACACTGTATTCCCAGCGTATAAGGCGACAGTTGGGGGGGGTGGGGGGGGGGGTCGCCTTATACGTCCAGTTGCCTTATACGCCGGAACATACGGTATATTTTTTACCATCTATGTCCCTCATATAAGACCTCTGGAGGACATTCACTTTTTTTTTTTTATTTGACACTTTCCCACTGTAGCTGAGGTATCCATAGGAGCCCCAGTTACAGGGACAAACATCCCCTGTAGTAACAATAGTCACAGGCAGAGCTAATCAGGGTCTGCTGTGCCAGGGAATCCCGACAGTCACGTAATCGCCGGCCTTGCATAGTGGAAAAAACACTTCCACTTGTTAGTACATAGTGCTCATTGAGTGCTGTGTACCTGGGAAAGGAAAAGGTAGAAGTGGTTAAAAACAGCTTCTCCTCCGGGTTCTCAGCTGTGACTGATACCCGTTTGTCCCGTGTTCAGAAACATACCCACTGTGGCCCTAATCTGTTGTCCGTATGCACAACGGGGCCCAAACTGAAAAGAGCAGCTGGTGGCTTTCAGAACAGTCATTTAGCTTGAAGGCATTTTAGGCCCCATTTCCCACTGGTAGAGCCCCCACAAATGACCCCATTTTGAAAACTAGACCCCTTAACAAATGTAATTTTTTTTGCAATTGTACAAAAAAAAACTGTTTTTAAAATGACACAGCACACATAGGAATGAAGACTTTCACTCCAAAATTGATACCCCTGTTTGTCCCGTGTTCAGAAACATACCCATTGTGGCCCTAATCTACTTATAGGACACATGGTTAGACCTATAATGCAGGGAACACCCGTTGGATTTCAGGGCACAACTGAATAAATTCCAGGCCCCATTGCTCACTTGTGCAGAAAAAAAATTGACTCCCTAAAAATATTCCCCCCCTCCACACCCCTTTTTGGCATTCCCTAAATTTTACATAAAAGTAATAATGTAAACTGTGTGGTATGTCCAAAGACAGGGGTAATTACAGGGGCTGGTTGGGATGGGTACATGGGGCAATAACACCAGGTACCCCCCTCCTCCTTCCATGCTTTTCTAGAGGGTATTTCTTGACCTCAGTGGTGGGTAAACAGTGGCGCTCTGTAAGGCTTCGTAAGCTCTTGGAGGTGCGGTGGTCACACACAGAAGGCGCTCAACCAGCTGCTCCTGCAACTGCAAGAATGCGAGCGTTCCCGGAGCGTCTTGTAAATTACATATTACAGGTAGCGCTCTAAATAATGCCGGGTTCACACAGCCGGATTTGAGATCCGCTTGCGAAGGCCCGCGGCAAATCCCAGCTGTGGCCCTGCGTACAGCGGCGTACTGTACTCCGCATAACTGCGTACTCACACAGGCGGTCATGCGCAGTACACCTTTGTTGATATTTTCCGCGCCGATGCTTAGCGATAACACGGGTACCCGCAGCCCGTACATAATGTAGTTACGTATGGGCTGTGGGTATATTTGCGACCATGGAGCACAATGGGCTCTATGTTAAGGATATCCATGGTGAAATAGAACATGCTGCGCTCTGTTTTCTGTAAGTGGATTACGTAATTTCGACCCGCTAATGTGAGCGGAATCGCGGAATCCAATGCATTTGATCGAACCGCAAATTACCGCTGATTAAACGCATGCGGAATCCGTAATTTCTATCCGGTCGCGTGAGACCGGCTAAGGTAGATCGCTAGCTTTTTATCACATGACTGGGGATCGCTCAACAAGGCCCCCGGTCACAGCTCCAGGCTCTTGTCCACCTTTGGTAGCCTGGAGCAAGATTTTACATTTCCAGGGCCCTCCCGGGCTCCTGCGTTTGGCTTCTTGTGGGTGGGCATGTACGTAGAAGCCGTGGAAGGTCCGTGGAGAAGGATCGTGTCGGGGTTCAAATGCGAAGGCCTTCAGTAAGAACTTTCCTCTCCTCTCACCAATCGCATTGGAGAGAGGAGATTAAACGTCAAACTTTTTTTTTTTTACTTTTACATGATCTCCATTATCCATTGAATAACGGCGATCACGTGACCAGGGACTGCTCACCACAACCCTCGGTCACCGCTCCAGGTTTTTGTCTACCTTTAGTTGCCTGGAGCAAGGAGATTTTTAATTCCCCATGCCCTCCCCAGCTTTTGTAAACAATGACATATTTGATGGATTGCTGTGAAGTGCCTGTGGGTCTTCAGGAGCTGATAATTCACCAGAATAGTGACTACTAGAGATGAGCGAGCGTACTCGCTAAGGCAAACTACTCGAGTGAGTAGTGCCTTATGCGAGTACCTGCCCGCTCATCTCAAAAGATTCGGGTGCCGGCGGGGAGTTGCGGGAGTGAGCAGGGAGGAGAGAGTGAGATCTCCCCGCCGTTCCTCCCCGCTGGCACCCGGATCTTTAGAGACGAGCAGGCAGGTACTAGCATTAGGCACTACTCGCTCGAGTAGTTTGCCTTAGCGAGTACGCTCGCTCATCTCTAGTGACTACCACTAGTATAATACAGGTTACAAATCTCAGGTTTATATCACCTTTTGGATAGATGCTACCGTGGCCCAAATTTCATTTTGTGGAGAATGACAGATTTTAGGTACCCTTCGAGCGAAGTTTTCAAGCTAGCTTTGGAACCAGAAAAGTTCACGATGGTACCTTCAATTTTTAGTTTTTAGGATCACATAGTTCTAAATGTATTAATAGCTATAAAATGCCATTTCATTAATTGTTGTCTAACTCAGGAACCATTAGCGGTAGGAACCTAAAACTTTGGGAAATTTCTTCTGATATCATGGGTGTGTAATACACCAATTTTGAAAAAAATCTGAGATATGAAGGTGGGGACTTTTTCTTGTTTTAGACCACTTGACATGAAATAATTCTTAGGCTGGGGTCACACGGGAGCGAAATCTTGCGGAAATCTCACGGAATGACCGCAAGATTTCTGCAGGAGAAATGCAGCTTCAAAACCCATGGCCTTTCACTGCAGATTTTGGAGCGTCTTGTCCCGTCTTTGAATTCCACACGGCATGTAAATTTCAGCGCAGCCTGGCCACAGCATTTGGACGAGATTTTTGCAAAACTCGTCCACTTTGCTGGCTAATCCCAGGATAAAAAACTGTGAGCGAAATTTCAATGCAGAAAGTCTGCACGGCAATTACGCCCCGTGTAAACCCAGCCTTAAAGCAACCCTCCAATCATATTTGTTTGTCTGGGACTGGAGGGTTACTTTAACCCCTTCCCACTATAGGACGTACATTTATGTCCTGCAGCGTTGAGGTATGTATGAAGAGAGATCACAGCGCGATCTTGTTTTTTTTTTCATTTTACTCCACTCCATTTTGTAAAACTTTTTCAGTACATTATATGGTGTATTAAATAGTACGATTGAAAAATACAACTCGTCCTGCAAAATCAAGCCCTCATACAGCGACGTCGATGGATAAATAAAGCAGTTACGATTTTTTAAGAGGGAGGAAAAAACAGAAATGGAAGAAAAAATAGGGGCCACGTCATTAAGAGGTTAAAGGGGCCATTAGGACAAAGAATTGTCAGAGGTGGGATTCTCCACTTGGGACCCCTGCTATCAACCAAACTAGAAACTCTGATGGGCTGAAACTTCTGTACTTGTGGGTTATCGGTTACCACTTTTAAAATTAATTTCACAAATGTTTCACCAGTAAGGCCGGCTGCACACGGCCGTGACGGGCTCCGCCGCGGCGAAGCCTGTCACGGCACCCCCCAGGAGACCCCATACTTACCAGCGGATCCGGTGTCCTCGCTCCCGCATGATGCTTCCCCGCCCACCGCGTCATGTGACACGCCGGCCGTGTCACATGATGCGGCGGTAGGCGGGGAAGCGTTTTCACGCTATCTTCCACTGTGCTACAGCTGAAGATAGCGTGAGCGGACGGCTTCCATTGACTGCAATGGAAGCCGGCCGCGCATACACCCGCGGCAAATAGAGCATGCCGCGGGTGAGGACGGGAGATTTCACGGTGCGGAATTCCGCGGTGGAAT
Source organism: Eleutherodactylus coqui (assembly GCF_035609145.1). Lineage (NCBI taxonomy): Eukaryota > Metazoa > Chordata > Amphibia > Anura > Eleutherodactylidae > Eleutherodactylus > Eleutherodactylus coqui. Next base: position 307,450,349 of record NC_089837.1, read on the forward strand.
TCCGCACCGTGAGCACTGCGCTATTAGGTTCAATAGAACCTAATAGCTGTGGGCAACGCAGCGGATTTCCTCCGCGAATTATGCGGCGGAAATCCATTCGTGGCAAGGAAGCCTAAATCTGCGCAAAAAACCCCACTATTTATTTCTTAAACTGTTTTAACTTCTCCAGAATATAAATATGTAGATTATTCAGGTGTTATAAATGCAGCAATAGCCTGCAAGACAGAAGATAGAGTGGATAAGACACTCGGCATAAAAGGAGTCCATAGGATAGCATGATTGCTGGGACCCCAATAATCACTAGAGCAGGGGTCCTGAGTGCTGTACTTGGCTGTCTCTGTCTAGGGAGAAAGAAAGAGGGAGAACCCCTTTAAATGGGATTTGAATTTCCAACTGACACCTTGGAATCAGCCCAGCAGCTTCCGGTTGTGTTCTACTAAGTCATCACAGGTGAGCGACAGGCTGTCAGCCCCTCCATCTATCACCGCCAATGTCGGGTGATTCCACAACAGCCGGAGTCAGAAATAACGGAGATCTCGGATGTTTAACCATCGATATGCTGCGGTTGGTGCTGACTGTGGCTTTTAAATAGATGGATAGAGGGAGGGGGCTTCACCTCAGTGCCATTGAGCTGGCAGCCTGCGATGTAGTAAAAGAACAAAAAACAATACACAATGCCAGAAATGCATTCTATGGGTTCCACTGTCTTCATTAAAAAAAAATTATAAAAAGTGATGAAAATGTCTTATGTACCCCAAACCATACCAATAACATCTACAGCCACTAATGGAGAAAGAAAGTAATTAGCGTTTTTTCATAGTAGTACAACATAAAAACTCCATAGGTCCCCCACTAGAAGGACACGTGACGGGAATGGGACATGTGACCTACAGAGATGATGGTGAGACAGGCAACAAGGCGGCCTCCACCCAGGAATTCCCAACAGCCGCTGTCTAATATTAGACTGGCTGAGAACAGGGAGTAATAGCTTGCCTACAAATAACACACAGCAGAGAAAACCCGACAATCTGCAACTACCTGCTCGTCTCTGGGCGGAGCTCCGACGTCATCACTCTGTCATCAAACTTTATTGAACCTGACAAAAACAAGCAAACACTGTATTGTCGCTGGTCGCCCCGCACGGCACCCCGCCATTACTGCGGTGACGGTTTAGGCTATAAATCAGTTTACTAGGAAGGAAAGCCTCGTTACACGCCGGCCGCAGCATAATGGCCTAGAACCGGAAGCTACAACTTCCGGCGACCTCGGCTACTTCCGGCGGCTGCGGGCGGAGTGCGACGGGACGATGAAGGAGGTCAAAGACGAGGGGAAGCATAAGAAACGGAGGCCGCAGAGCCCGGACAGACGGCACCGGGCCCGACACAGCCCGGCGTCCGGGAACAGCGAGGAGGGCTCACCGGCGGCCGGGACGAGGAGCAGGTACGGGGCGGCTGGGGAGCCCGTGTGACGCTGCCGGCCCGGCGTAATTGCCGGGGCTCATGCTCGCCGCATTGATTACAATGGATCTCTTCCTTGAGGCTGCCTTCAGCTCGCGCCCTTCTGTTACCGGTCTGTTTGTGTTTTTTTTTTTTTTTTTTTTTCTATGGCAGAAATAGTAGAGCGGACAGGAAGAGCAGGTGAGGCGGAACAGAGAGATTGCATCTCTGATCCATAAAGCGCAGCCCTCACCCCGCGGCAGTCAGTGATCGGCTCACAGCAGTGTGTAGAGCAGTGGCTGCCGCTGTATCCAGGGAGCGGACCCCAGACAGCAGCAGTATCCCGGCTCGGCGCACCTCCTCCTTGTCCCATCATCAGACCCTCCCGAAACAACAAGTACAATCTAAATTGAATGCAACGATTATTGCACCTTTTCATCTGCATGACCTTTGCGCTATAATGGTCCTGTGAGGCCGGGCTCATACAGCTGGATAGGAACTGCGGATTCCACAGATCAATCAAATGCATGGATTACACAGTCACACTGGCAGGTCAAATTGTGTAATCTGCTGAAGGGAAATAGAGCGCAGCATGTTCTATTTCATTGTGGAAACGGCAACCATAGAGCCCATTGTGCTGTACGGTCACAGACCTACCGGCAGCCCAAACACACTTGCATTGCGTGTAAGCTGCGGGTTCCTGTGTCATCGCTAAGCAACAGCGTGGGAAATAGACAAAAAGGTGTGTGTGTGTATAATATATGTGTGTGTGTATATATGTATGTATATATGTATGTGTGTGTGTGTATCTATCTATCTATCTATCTATATATCTATATATATATATATATATATATATATATATATATCTCAGGAAAAAAAATCCTGTGCAGTACATGATGCGGCTGTATGCAGACTCATGGCTGGAATCCGCACAAACTCCATATACAGCCTTGTGACCCCGGCCTAAATGGCCATTAAAGGGGTTCTGTCATTAAAAAAATAAATACTTACCTATTCCTCCCCAGGCAGGTGGTCTTCTTACCAGATCTTCTCCTGGTTCCTCCAGTCCCCCGGGTCACGTCACTTCCAGCCACCTGGATCCTCTTCTTGCTGTCATTCTGCTTCCTGCAGGTCAGTGTAGGTTATGTCACTAGTGGCGCAGCATTTACTGCCTAGCAGGGAATCTGAATCCCCGTCAGCCTGCTTTAGCACAGCTGTGCATGCGCAATGTCCCGCCGCTAGTGTTTCATATACTGTATGAACACTAGCGGTGAAATATCGTATGTGAGCACTGAAACAGGCTGCCGAGTATTTGGCATTCCCTGCCACGTCAGTCAAAGCGTTCACTGCCCTGCAGGATGCGTACTGCAGCTGATGGACACTCCAAAACCAGAAGAGGATCTGGCCGGCTGGAGGTGATGTGACCCTGGGGGCTGCAGGAGCCAGGAGGAGATCGGTGGGGAGGAGATGTGGTAAGAAGTCTGACGGGGAAGGAGTAGGTAAGTATTGGATTTTTTTTTTTTTCTCTCTCTAATGACAAAACCTCTTTTAGCCTGTCTACACTGGTGAAGAAGCTGCGCCCAGCTAATGGGGTCAGTACCTGACTTGCCCCCACAATAAACAGGCAGTTGTTCACAGGTGAATGCTTGATTTCTATGCCTGTAGAATGATTGTTGGGCTTTTAGTGGCTGCGGACATTTACATGGAACGGCTATCGTTCAGATTCCAGTGACAATCTGAGCGGCTATCTTTCAGTATAAGGGCTCGCGCACAATTGCGTTTTTTAACGCAAATGTCAATGGGACGTTTTAATGTTAAAAACGCATCGCAAGTTGGTGTGATTTGTTTTTATCATTAGAACGTCCCATTGACAATCGCATTAAAAAAACCGCAAGTGTGTGCGAGCCCAAAGAGGGACTTGACTGTCAATCAGCATGTTTCCACGAGCCCAAAGAGGGACTTGACTGTCAATCAGCATGTTTCCACGAGCCCAAAGAGGGACTTGACTGTCAATCAGCATGTTTCCACGAGCCAAGTGACCATCTACTTCACCAATGTAAACCAGGGCTTACCGCAGCTCATGAGTACTAGTGATGTACTGTATAGCCTGCTATGGGACCCCCTCATACTAGGAGAATGGGCTTCCATGACCCCGGTTTAGCACTCCTCCAGAAAAGGGTCCGTTTATGTATGCAACTTTCAACTATAGTTTATTGAAGTTGTGAAAAGCCAGGCTGTTGCCACAATCCTAACGGCTGGCTTCACACTGACATTAACCTTTTTCGTAGTCCAGCTATCTTTGGGTCCTTTTAGATGGGCCAACTATCATTTGAAGGAGCGAGTGACGTCATCGTTGGGTCGTTCACTCATGCAGCCTGTCTATACAGGCGGTACGTCGTTGGCTCGTTTAATCGGGAAACGTTCAGTCTTTCACATTTGCTTTATAAGTGACTGAGAGCGCTGTTTAAACTGAACAATAAGTGAACGAGCCAACAATGTGTGGTTTTTCTTTTTTTTATATGCTTGCATAAAATGATTGGCGAATGAAAAGTGAGCAATTATCGTTCGGTCTAAACGTGAGCCAACAATGAAGATTATCACTCATTTAAACTATAATTACAATCATTCCGTCTAAAAAGCACCGTTAAGAGACAAATGGAGAAAAGCGGAAGTACTGGATCCAGCCAGAACCAACTGACTACAATGGGGTCTTCTTGCTTTCCAGCATGCTGGCAGACCCTTTCATGAAGGATTTAAAGCTATAAGGATCTCAGATGGGAATACCCCTCTGAGTTACCCTTAAGTTTTTTGCAGCACTTGAGCTTAGTTCAGTCTGACTGTAGTGTCCTTGGATGACCACTAATGTGCTTCCATCCTCAACATTTGTTTTACCTGTAGGTCACCGGGGAAAAGGAAAAAGTCATCAATCAAACGCAGCAGATCTCCAAGGAGGAGGAGGCAACGAAGTGAGAGCAGAAGCCCACCACATGTCCCTGTCAAAATAAAGCAGGTACTTTGTCAGATTGTATTATCGGGGCAGGATTAAACTAAAATTATCACAACCGAGAGTCGTGAGATTTGTGCGTTGTGAGGCACACAGATATGAATCCCATTCTTTTGAATAGGGTCATATACATGAGCATTTTCTTTTTCTTCCCCCACGTTGTGCTGTGGGAAAAAAAATCACGGCATTCCCTTGAACGCCTTGCCTAGTGTTTTCAATGGGGCTAGGAAAAACCTTGCATGGCATGCGAGTGCGATGCAAGGTGTCCCATTGAAAACAATGGAAAATGCTTGCCGCTGCGCCCTGGGATCGCTACTTCCATTAAGTGATGAAAGGTGGTTTTGACACAAACTCCTCACATCTGCGGGGACATCGCATGTTTCAGAGAGCGATATTGGCTTGAATGTCACGGATCGTGCTCACCCGTGTGCAATCAGTCTGAAGGAGATTGCTGCATGTATCTGTACTATCGCATTGTTTGCTGGTGATCTTCTACACATGAGGCTGGACAATTGCCAGGAGCCAAGTAGCCAATGCACTTAGACATCTGCTGCTGGTGCCCACCTTCTTGGGCTATAGTCTGTTGATGTCTGTGGACCTGTGGTCAGAGCTTTTTTTTTTTTTTTTTTTTTTTTTTTTTTTTTTTTTTTACAGGGCAGTATTTTCGCCGCCCCACGGACTATGTTTGTAGAACTCCTTTAGAGGCATGTACATGGGCGATTTTCTTGCACGATTTTTGTGTGTTGCAGGATGCACAGGAATTGTCCGAGAAAAGAACTTCTTTTAAATCTTTTTTTCATGGTGTGTTTTTTTTTTTTTTGTTTTTTGTTTGCCCATTCTTCCTTATGTGGCAAAAAAAAATAATCGCATTGCACTTGTGTGTGTTCCATGCGAGTGGGATTTTTTTTCTTTTTACTATTGGAATAACGTGATCTTCCGCACCTATATGATGCCTTTTTCTCACAAAACACCTCACTTGCATAAGAAAAGCATGGATATACTAGTGTGATATTGAAGTATCTCAAACTGATATTGCACTTGCCCATGTAAATGCACCTGAAAGCACTTTCCCCATATTCAGTAGTCCTTCTTTCTTTTCCATTGGAGGGGACATGGGCTCTGTGAAATAAGTGTACCTTCTGTGTACTGAAATATTGCTGACCATATTCTTCTCTGCAATTGAAGGAAAGAGCTGAGCATTCCCACAGAACACAGGATGACCGGCAGCCCACGTATAAGGACGAAGAAGAACCCAGAAGGAACAGACAAAGAGACCAAACTGATAGAAGCCGATTTAATCTGTCCCGGCACAGAGAAAGGGAGCGGGAAGAGACCAATTTTAGAGAACAGAGAGCAGAAAGGGAATTCCACAATGACCGGAGGCGAGAAAGAAGGCAGAGAGAAGAGCAAGAAGGAGAGGAAGGACAGGAGTCTGACGGTACCAATAACAAGAAAGAAGCCCCAAATTTTGGACTTTCTGGAGCATTACTTGAGGATACAAATACTTTCAGAGGTGTGGTAATAAAATATAGTGAGCCACCTGAATCGCGTATCCCAAAGAAACGCTGGCGATTGTATCCATTCAAGAATGATGAGGCTCTTCCAGTCATGTACATCCATAGACAAAGTGCATACCTGCTGGGCAGGCAAAGGCGGATTGCAGATATACCCATAGATCATCCTTCCTGCTCCAAACAGCATGCTGTCTTGCAGTACAGGTAAAATGTTTTTTTTTTCTTCCATAAAATGCAGACAGTAGCACTTCCTGCTATAATAAGGTAGCGCGGTGCTCACACCAGCATGGACCTGTAGTCATAAATCTACAAAAAGTTGGGTACATACTTGGAAATGTTTTGTGGTGCAGTAAGGTGATTTATTTCATGACTCCACCGTGTCATAAGGTAGCGATATTCTTGGCGTGAGTCCTTCAAGATTAGAGACAAGTCCTTAAAATCCAGGCAGATGGAGTCGGCCAAACAATATGAATGGGGAGATGTAAGGGGGAACAGAGTTGCCACAGGAAAGTATGGACGCCAACAATTTGTCAGACTTTATTATAGCTGAATAAGGGTTAACAGGTTTAGCAGGGGAATCGCTTCTAAAAAGTAAAACTCAAGAAGGGTTAGCATTTAATCTGAGGATGCTTAGATAAACCAAGCTGTTATCTGATAATGTAGCAGAATTTTGTCTGTCCTGTAGGATGGTGGAGTTTACCCGTCCAGATGGAACAACGGGTAGGAGGGTCAGACCGTACATCATTGATCTGGGATCTGGCAACGGCACTTACCTGAACAACCAAAGAATTGAGCCGCAGCGGTACTATGAACTGAAAGAGAAAGATGTACTGAAATTTGGCTTCAGCAGCAGGGAGTATGTAGTTTTACATGAGTCCTCAGATACTTCAGAGGTGGACAAGAAGCAGGATGATGATGAGGACGACGACGACGACGACGATGATGATGTTGAAGAAGACAATGATGAAGGAAAAGATGATTAACAAGTGTATCCTGCACGTGCTTGTCACATGAACTAGTGCGAGTATCTGGTTTCAATGGGTTTTCTTTCCCGGAGTGTTTCTACATCCCTGCCTCTGACTTCTCTCTTAGTCTCATTAAGGACTTATGAACTAGTGGCACTGGTATGTTTGTGGTTTTGTTTCTTTCTCCCCAATCCTCAGGTGTAATTGGACAGAATTTCTGTGAACAATTACTTCTCAGATACATTTTGTAAACACTGCTTTTTATTCTGTAAATTTGTAACAGTGTATTGTATTGTTTCCTATACTAATGCACCCCATGTGAAGGTATCACATACTGGTATTAAACGTGCAGTTTTGCCTTCCAAATTAGTTTAATTCATTGACTAAAACTGTATAATGGTAGGTAGAGCTGTAATGGAATTGCTGCCGGAAGTGGCAAATCTGCATCAAGTCATGCAACTTGGGCAAAAAAGAACTTTGCAATCTGCACTTGTGGATATGCAGGAAAATCCATTAAAAAACCCACAAACAAACTGCACCAGAGATCAACACAGTAATGTGGAATGGACTTCTCATCCACATGACTGCTACTGTAATCCGCTGCAATTCTTATTGTGCAAATCCACAGCAATTCTGTTACATACGGATTTAGCCTAGTAGTGTAGCTAGTATTAAGCTGTTTGTAAATATTTCATGTTATACAAAGTACAACATTGCACTAAATAGATATTTAAAACACAAAGCAATGAGATGTGACTCAGATGTTTATGGCTTCTATCTGCATAAGGAAGATATTAAAGGATGTATGTATACAATATATCCTTGAGGTACTTCGCTTACAAACTGTAAATTGGTTAATTATCACCTTTCAACCCCATAATCCTTTCATATACAAAATGGGTATTTTTCCTTATTTGATTTCTATTAAGGTATTTTCCTTTTACATCTTTCATAAGGCTGATTTTAAATGTAAAAACTCCCTGCTGCCGGCTAGTATGAGTATCCGAGAGCCGGGAGCTGTCACCGGGAGCCACTGTATGCAGTTCCAGGTCACCTAATCGCTGCTATCCAATGGAGAACAGCAATCATTTAAAAGTGGGGAAAAGTTTGTTTTAAAAAAAATTTTAATCTCCCCTCATGGATCATATCCGTGAGGAGAGATGAAATGAGATACCCAAGGCCCCCATATTTATCCACTGACCTTACACTGGCTTCTGAGCACACACCCGTCGCCAAAATGGTGGACGCATGCGCAAAAGTCTCAGATTGCTGGGCTAACTTTAAAATCTCTCTGCACCTGCCTACTAAATGTAACCAAGAGCCTGGAGATTTCATGGGGGGCCGCAGTACGTGACTGTTGGTCACCGGCGATCACTTAAAAGTTAAAAAGCTAAAGTTTCACCTCCAGTCACGGATCCGATCCGTGAGGGTGAGGTGAAATTACTTAACTAAGGCCACTGGCGATGTCCCCTGACGGAATCCTTATCCATGGACCTTTTCCCAGCTTTGGCGTATGCGCTCGTCATCAGAATGCTGGACGCAAGTGCAGAAGCTCATGAGGGCACAGGAAATTTAAAATCCCCTTGCTCCTGACTACTAACGGTAGCTGAGAGCTTGGAGCAGTGAGCTGTCCTCAGTTACATGATTGCCGTTATTCAATGGATAAAAGCGATCACGTAAAAGTTAAGACGGTTAAAGTTTGTTCAGTTTGGGCCTCCGTTGTCAATCCAGGCAGAAGATTAGGGCCACAATGGATATGTCTCTGAACACGGGACAAACTGGTGCAAATCCTCATTATGTGCTCTATAGAAAAAAAATCCTACCTTTAAAATGACATATTTGCAAAATATAAAATTTTATTATTTCTCCTCTAAATTACATTAATTCCTGAAAAGAAATTGGGGTCAAAATGACACCCCTTCAGTGAATACATTAAGGGGTGTAGTTTTTTTAAAATTGGGTCATTTGTGGGGGTATCAATCATTCTGACACCTATGAGCCTTTGCAATCTTGACTTGGTGTAGTAAAACAGTGTTGCACAAATTGGTTAAAATGGTTAAAAAAGGTTTTTCAAATGTGCTTCCAGAATAAAGTAAACATATGTAAATATATCTTATCCAAAAAATTCTGTATTATGTTTGTACATATGAGATATTGCAGTTGGAAACGTGAAAAACTCTTTTCACATTTTCAATTGCAAGATCTCAAATATGTGCAAACTGTACAAATTTTTGCTAAGATAATATAAATATCTCAATATGTTCTGGACGCACATTTGAATAAAGACAGAGACATACAAACTTAACATTATCAACATTTTGAGGAAAATTTTGTTTTCCTGCACCAAGTTAAGATTGCAAAGGCTCATAGGTGCCACAATGATAGAACCCCCTCACTAATGACCCTATTTTAAAAAAAACTACACACCTTAATATATTCACTGAGGGGTGTCATGAGTATTTTAACCCCAGTTTTTTTTTCCCCCAGAAGTTAATGCAGTTTAGAGGTGGAAGTTTTTAAAAAATATTTTTGCAAATGTCATTTTAAAGGTTGTTTTTTTTTATTTTTTATAACTTACATGAAAAAGGGGTATCTGTATTGGGGTGTAAATCCTCAGTTTGTCCCGTGTTCAGAAACCTACTCATTGTGGCCCTAATCTTATGTCTGTATGCACAACGGGTTCCAAAATTAAAGGAGCAGCTGGTGGCTTTCAGAACAGAAACTTTACTTGAAGGTGATTTAGGCCCCATTGCACACTTATAGAGCCCTTAAGCGGCCAAAATGGTTGAGAACCCCCACAAATGATCCCATTTTGTAAACTAGACCCCTTAACGAATTCATATAGGGGTGCACTGCTTATCTGGACACCACAGTTTTTGAATGAATCTAAGCAATGCAGAAGGAAAAAAAAAACGATTTACACTTTCCCTCCCCGGCAACAACTCCAGGTTGTCGGAGGAGGGGAGCTGAAACTCTTAGCTTTTTTTTTTCTCACTTTTTATTTACTTTAATGCGATCGGCACTCTCCATTGGACAGTGCCGATCGCCTTTCCGGGGGAGGGGGACTCCCTGCAGCCCAGAATGACAGGTCTAGGTTGTCGGCCACCTCTGGTAACCGAAAAGCATGTAGCGGCCACATCTACAGCCTGCAGGGCTTTAATCCCCAGAGGCAGCATGGTTTTTACCTCCCTGGGGATTGAAGCTCACTAAAGCAAGACATAAAACCACTATGGGGTGGTTGCTAAGGTGTTAAAAGTGCAGTGTTTTTTTTTCCTTCTCTCCCCTCTTTTTTCAGAAATCCTAACACTTATCCGAGCCCTTGTTTTTTTTGCAGGATGAGTTGTATTTTTCAATGTCACTAAATATACTTATATATATAAAAAAACCCTTGATCTAAAGTGTTTGGACACAGAGATTTGAGAAAAAAAAAAAAACACGAAACAGTCTGAGCAGAGATAAATACAAAAGCAGTCCACTGCGCTGAGGAATGCAACAGTTTTATGTCTGTTATCTCTAATGCACACATAAGTGGAAGAAGATGGAAATACTATCTCAGCAGCACCACCTATTGGGTGGAAACGTTCTTACAATCAATTTCTGAATTTTTGTGAGAAACCAAAAATGATTGGGAAGAGTACACCTGTCTTGACCTCCTTCCGACCTTTTATATTCCCTAATTATGCAGGAATTCTGGACTGAGGTTCATTCCAATTTTTGAGGGTGTCAAACATGGTCATAAAATTATACTCAAATTCTTCTTTGACGCTGTGACTTGAAGTTGCCCCTCAGTGTGATGACTCTTATCTGCTCTATGCTATGTCTATGACCATAAAAATGTTTTGCCGCAGGTAATTCCGTCTTATCCTCTCCAATTGAGTGTCGATGAGATCACATCTTAGCTCTCAGTTTTTGTTCTGTTTCCCAGATATAAAGCCCCCCAACAGGACACTTACTGCATCGGATCAGGTACACAACATTGGACGTGGAACATATGAATGTCCCACAGGGCTTATAGTCCCACTGTGTGTTGAGATATATTATTTCAAATAGAAACAACACTCTACAGCTGGCCAATCCCAAGAATAGCAAACGTATGTGATAACATACAACCAATCCTAACTTGTGTTTGTATAACTGTATTAGCATGCAACCAATCATAGCAGGTGTTTGCATAAACACATGCTGTTTGTCTGTTCTCAACAAATATTTCAGCCCAAAGCTCCCAAGTTATGTGGGGGTTGTTTAGGGCTAGACCCAGTAAGTGGTGTCAGTGTTATGGCTACTGGCAGACAAAATGTTCACCCACACTTAGCATACAAAGATATCTTAGTTTGCTGAGAATCATGTACTTTGCAAACAATCATGGCTGTCACACAAAATTGATACTGTGCTTAGAAGATGATTTCTTTACCCTAACATTTCCTCCCTTTTGTGACTGTCTTCTTGCACCATGTCATGGGTACCTCACTTTTTTTTCCTTTCAGAACTATTCCTATGCAAATAGGAGCAGGTTTCATCATCTAGCACAGGAAGTAGTCACTCCCAGAGGAGTGCCCACCCTGCCTTTCCACAGAAGCACTCACAAAGCGTATCTACGCACTCGTACCTTTGGTCACTTCTCTACCCCTGGGTAAGAAAAGGGAGTATACAGGGAGTGTTGCTGGAAAAATCAGAGGGACCACAACGCTTTAGGCAGGAACATAGCCTTCTTGCGAGTTCACATTAAGTGGTTGCCTCTAATGAGGGTGAACAGTTTTTGTAAGTGTTTGAATACCTCTCTGCTGATTTTATATAGGTATGGTATATAACAAATAATTTGAAAATCACATAAGTGGCAAGGCACAGTAGCAGTATTTGAAAAATAGCTTGCAACATTCCCATAAGCCAACCCCCTGTGCACTTGAACCGCTTTGCTAGATTAAAGATAGAGAATGTATCACTCCGCCAAGAGTCTTTGTTTTTCTTCATGTTCTTTCAGCTATTTAGCCTTATTTTTCAATATCCCTTTTAAACTTGTCCGTACCTGCATGTTATGGACAACAGCCAGGTGCAATGACTTGGCATCTTCCTTCCTGGACTGCTGTAAGGTGATCTACCACTATTGTGTGTTGGTTAGTAAGTACAAACAATTGAGCTTGAATAGCATTAGTTTGATTAACTAGCCACAATACTGCGGCGTTCTGCTCGAGATAGTCTGTAGCTTCCACTAGTTTATCCCTCATCTATAGTATGAATGGGTAAACCATGAACTAAAAATTGTTAGCCATGCCCATATACACCACATGAGGCTTATTATTTGGCCTCGGACAATTATCCACAGTTCTCTTGAAGAATCATAGAATGGTAGAGTTGGAAGGGACCCCCTGGCTCATCCGGTCCAATCCCCCTGCTCAGTGCAGGATCACTAAATAATCCCAGACAGATATTTGTCCAGCTTCTGTTTGAACACTTCCATGGAAGGAGAAATCACCACCTCCTGTGGCAACCTGTTTCTGAGTGTGTTTAGGGATACTCATGAATGACACCATCATGGGGTAAGACAAAGGTGGCAGGTGCAAGGGTACAAAGGCCTGTGTGATTAAAAGGTAACCATTTGAATGCTTCATGACCAAAGACTATGTATATACTAGGTGGCATGGCTTCAAACATGTGATCTAGGATGCCGGACAACTGGTTTCCCAAGAGCAGGACATACTGTGCTATGGTCCAATTTTCTACCATGTTATGTTGTCCAACAACGAGACGCACCTTTTTTGCGTAATTTAAACAGTGCAGTGATTCCACCAGTGTGCTTGATCCCCATATATTGTACATATTTATTATGTAACCCATTGCAATTGCGATAGGGGGTGTGATTCGAAAACAGAGTTGTCCCACAATTTGTAACTTCAATGCATGCATACCTTGTTCGGGAGGGGTTTGTAGTTTCCTAGGCAAATGAGATGGCATGATGAGCTCCAGTCCCTGGGCAATTAAGAACCAACCAGTTATTGAGACTGCTCTGGTGTTTTTGTGACAACACAGGGGTACCAAAAATTTTATTAGACCATGACCTGATCTCCACACAACTGACGTAGAGGAGGACGCTATAGGAGCATGAGTGCATGTTCAACAATTTTTCTGTATCAATTAATGCAAAGCATTATTGAGTCCATTTGTGTGTATGACAACGCACAGGAATAGTGACCAAACTCTCCGGTTCAGAAGCTAGGACTCTCGTGTAGTGATTGGTGTGTATCCAGTTGTCTTTTCCTTCAAGTTTGACTAAAGTGGCAGTTGCCAACTGGATCTGGTATGGACCATCAAATCTTGGTTCCAAACGTTTTCTGATATGTTCTTGGAGAACAACCCAGTCGCCTGAATGCAAATTACGTGACTCCTCTTTTGAGTCTGGATCTAGCATCAACAAAAATACATGTTTATGAGTGACAGTTAACTCCTGATATTAAGCGCTTACGTGGGAAGTAAGGTCCTCATGCGGGGCATGGAGAAAGTATAGGCCTGTTACAGGGTCCCTGCCCAACTAAGTTTCATAGGGACTCAACTCAGTCTTACAATTATGTATGGTGCTTAGTAGAGGGCTAATAAAATGTGTACCTCTATTACTTTCTATGAATTCCGGTATACCATATATACAAATTACTTAGAATTTCTTAGCCGTAGTCTTGGCATTTTTGTTAATTTTATAAGCCACGCCTTTAGCTAATATAAGGTCTATGCAAACCAATACAAACTCCAAAACACCTACCTTAGCTGGATGTAGTCAATCTGCAGTTGTTGAAACAGATAGTCTGGCCGTGGTGTGCAGCGAGAAGGTACCTTTACTAATTGGCCTGGGTTGTGACGAGCGCATACCATAGAGCCCTGTACAAACTGGGTTGCAGCAGTGTTGAACCCTGGGGTAAGCCAGGTAGAAGACCTTATACCACCACATTACCTCCTTAGATTGATGGTTTGGCCCATGGCTCAAGTTTGATATCATGGAGTAGAGCGTGCAGGGGGAGGTACAAGAGCTTACCCTTCCTCCAGACCCCATCAACATTCTGCTCCTTTCTTTTGCCACTCTTCCTTTTCTCCCCTCTGAGGCCTGTTCCTGCAATTTAAGCAACTGACATATCCACACCCGCTTCAAGGTGCAACCAGGTTAACAGCTGTTACCTCATTCAAGGGGAGTTCCAAATGCATTCCTTGAGTCAGAGTAGACATTAACAGTCTCACATCTAAACCAGATTACATGCTTATCAGGCTTGTCAAGTACACAATTGTCTCATTTTAGCATGACTAGTAATTATTAGGAAATTATAGTACCACAGTTTCTGGTGGCGCAATGCGCCACACAGCTGTGCTACATGGTACATCCATTATGATCCCCACACATCACACACACAGCTCTACTACATGCATCCTGATTCACACAGACCACATACACACCTGTGGTACATCCATGCTGATTTTCAGACATCACCAGCTCAGCAGACTCCTGAATACAGTGATCAGCCCCTGGTCATGTGATCCCTGACTCCACCCACACGTGATTACATGATGGTGACCATCACAGGTTCTGGTGGCTGTTGTCAGCTTATCCATTATACAGTACTTTTTACCAAACTGCACAATAGCTCCTCCCACAGCAGTGACATCACCGCAAGTATCTTACATACTATATAGAAATTATAGACGGGCCTTTCAGACGTAAAAAAATTCACAAACTGTTATTGTTTCAGACAACTTTAAATTAGTGTACATAAATATTCTTTCAAATCAACTTCCTTGTAACCTTTAGCACACACTTGCTGTGACACTTTATATCTAATGTTTTGTTTTTATTTAGATTTTTTATTAATATGACAATTATTTTTTTTACTTTTATTAGCTTTGATTCTTTTAAAATAATTAATAAAAGTTTTTTAAACTGATTTTTACATAGTACCATAGTACTAATACCATAGTGTAATTTGACAAGCAATCTATCAAGCCACTCCACAGGCATGACTTGATAGGTAACTGTCTTCGCAGATTACCTATCAATATCAGATAGTTGCTAGGTTTTGGCGTCGGCCCTCTGTCCGGACTCCAGCATTGTGCGCATGCACGGTTACTCGCTTCCATCGCGAGACTTCGGAAGGAGATGGGCCTGTCATGTGTGGAGCTGATTGGAGCTAGGAGGACGTGCCCCTTACTCTGGGTAGGTGGAGGGTGTGGTATTTAAAGGGGTTGTGCCACGGCGAAATCAAACATTTTTTTTTTCTACCTACCCCCATAGTGTGCCCCGTTAAAAACAATCCCTTTGTTATTAAAAAAAAAAAAAAAATCGCTTACCTGCATCCCCGTTCGGGCAGTTTCTTCTTTTAAAGATGGCCGCCGGTCCTTTCCCAATGATACACCGCGGTTTTCTCCCATGGTGCACCGCGGGTCTTCTCCCATGGTGCACCGTGGATGTCTTGCGTTCCACTGCCGATTACAGCCACCTAATTGGCTGATCGGCACCACGTGACGGAGGCGGAGCTACGATGACGCGGAGAAGACCAGCTCTCCGGCGCGAGCATGAGCAGACGACCGGACAGCGCAAGAGCGTCTAAAGAAGCCAGAAGACACAGAAATTAGACGGCGCCATGGAGACGGGGACGCCAGCACTGGAGCAGGTAAGTGAATAACTTCTGTATGGCTCATATTTAATGCACGCTGTACATTACAAAGTGCATTAATATGGCCATACAGAAGTGTATAACCCCATTTGATTTCACGGGATAACCCCTTTAAGTGTCAGCGTTCCTGTTACTTACCATCTCTGCTCTCTAGACTATAGCCGTAATGGCTGCTTCTCCTAGTTATTTCCTCCATCCTGATGAATCAGTCTTTATCATCTGACTGAGGAAACACGTAGATAGAGGGAGATATACATGCAGTAACCTTATATGAGAACTGAATTAGGGAGAGATGTAACATCTATTAGGGATTACTATCTGATATAGGAGTATACACCAATCAGTTTCTACAGGCAGATGGTGTGCTGTCTGGTCTAGTGTGAGACAGTGTATAGCTGGATAGCATATCTGTATTAATGTTATCCGGCTTACAAATATTAATACT
This sequence comes from Eleutherodactylus coqui, assembly GCF_035609145.1. NCBI lineage: Eukaryota > Metazoa > Chordata > Amphibia > Anura > Eleutherodactylidae > Eleutherodactylus > Eleutherodactylus coqui. Next base: position 307,466,361 of record NC_089837.1, read on the forward strand.
GTACCTACACTATTAATATCCATCTTATGGCTTGAAAGATATCTTTTTGATGGGAGAATTAGTTGCTGCCATTTTTGTTTATCTGTAAGCACAGCTGTGCATTTAGGCCTTATATATATGAGGTTCTGCAGCAACTCCCTCCCAAAGGGTGACCAGCCCTTAAAACAACAGCAGAATTAAGTGCACAGATGAGTGCCAGTATCAACTGGTATATATACCACTGGTGTAGTTAATCACTGTTGTGGTCTTTAAATTGGTATGCACACCGGTTTATTAAGGGTGTGCGTAGAATAGACATCACAGTGTATGTTCTTACTTGAGTGGCCTTTATTTAGGGATCCATCACTTCAATTTGGTTTGAACTGACATAAGGAATGAACAAGAGTACCAGGGGATTTGGTGTTACTTCTTAGTAATCAATATATATATTCCTCCTAGGTTTTTCTATCATTATACCAGTTAATGGCAATTAATCAAAAAAGTAGGAGAAAATTATTGTGGCTGCATTGGTACATATTAATCACACTGCTATAGTGTTTGAATATCATACAGTATAAGTGTGGCATGAGTATTTATTTATACATAAATCAATTGGTACTGTCCACATTGGTTTTTATGCCATACTTAATTAACAGAGCTTTTCTGACCCTGTTAGTGTTGTCTGTGAATCTATTTCTAAGGCTGCATTCAGACGAACGTATATCGGCTCGGTTTTCACACTGAGCCGATATACGTCGTCTCTCTCTGCAGGGGGGGGGGGGGAGGATGGAAGAGCCAGGAGCAGGAACTGAGCTCCCGCCCCCTCTCCGCCCCTCTGCACTATTTGCAATGAAAGGAGGTGGGACGGGGGCGGGGCTAAGTGCCGCGAATTAGCCCCGTTCCGCCTCTCCCCATTGCAAATAGTGCAGAGGGGCGGAGAGGAGGCAGAGAGGGGGCGGGAGCTCAGTTCCTGCTCCTGGCTCTTCCATCCCCCCCCCCCCCCCCCTTGCACATGAGGACAACGTATATCGGCCCGGCCTGAAAACCGAGCCGATATACGTTCGTGGGAATGCACGCTAAGGCACAGATATTTTCTCCTATCTTTGAGTGCTTTTATTAAAAGCACAAATATAAGCAAATACAAGCCCTTAAGTTTTAAGATTTGAGAATAAAAGTTATATTTTAAGTTTTGAGTTCTTTTTGGTGATTCAACATATTAGTACTATTCAAAGTATCAAAAATGCAAAATAACCAATCAATACAAGCCTGAGAGAAAATAATGAGCTATAGGTCATATCTGAATTTTCTGGTCCTATAAAATATCGTTTTTATCTCCATTAGCCCCTGAAATCATTTAAAGAAGGGTACCATACACCCCAATAATGTAAGAGAATGTTTACTTACACAACAATTAAAGAGAGCATGTGTATCTAGATGTGAATAAGTTTTCATTTATTTAAGAAAAAAAGTATCCATCAATTATAGTTTACACTCTGATCCTGTATAACATACACACCCGAGCAATAGAATGTACACAGAAAAACAGTATTTATGAACTGATGTCCGAGCAGAGAGAGCACATCCAGGCTGCAACATTCCACGAAAAAAACAATAAATCAAAGAATTGTCATGATTGAGATCTATACATAATCAGCTGAATTACATACACTGAGAATTACAGTCAGGTATTCTGGCTACATATGTGGCATAAAATGATATAATAAATTAAGGCCTTTTGGTGCCAATGTGTCTAGGGTGAAAATCCACTTTAGCTCTTTTATTTTCACTAATAGTGTACAATCACCTCCTATATCCAAGGGTGGGACACGGGCTATAATTGTACATTTTAATTGGAATGCTTAATTTCCAAAAAGTGCTTACGTAATGGTAACTCAACATTTTTGGTACATATGGTGCTCTTATGTTTCACCATACGAGATCTTACTTCCATTGTTGTCTATCCCATGTAGCCAAGTCCGCAAGGGCATGTTATTAAATATACAACGAAAGACAAGGTGCATGTAAATCTTTCTCTGATTTTAAAAGGCCAACCATTCAGCCTCTGACCCCTCCCAAATTACAAATACATCATCGATGTAACGCCACCAAGCTTTGATCTTACTATGGTAGATAGAAATGTATATATAGTTCTCCTTGAATCGTTGTGTCAAAAATATTTGCAACGTTTGAACCCATGGCAGTGCCCTGCCACTACTGGTAGTACACCCGCCAAAAACAAAATAGTTGTTGGTGAGGATGTACTCCAGCAGCAACAGGGTAAAGTCTACACAACCTGGAGAAAAATCCGAATTCTGAAAACAATTGCTTCTAGACCTTTGTTGTGTTTAATTGAAGTATATAAAGCCACTACATCAAATGAAACAAATAGTGTAGTATCTGTCACCTCAATGTCTTTGATCTTATTCAGGAAATGGCTTGTATATTATCTGGAAATCATCTTAGAATTTTATCAAGAAACTTCAATATCTTACTGAACAGTGAATTACAGCCAGATACAATTGGCCTTTCAGGGGGGTTCAATAAATCATTGTAGATTTGGGGTAATATATAAAACATTGGAATTCTTGGGTGCTTAACATCCAAGTATCTTACCAACCGTTCATCAATCCCATCCACCAAGGCTTCATTTAACATCACTCTCAAATACGTCTGGAACCTTGAAGTTGGATTCACAATAAGTTTTTTGTAAATATTCCCATCATCAAGTTGTCTAAGGTCTTCCGCGTAATATTTATCAGAGTCCATGACAACTAGTAGTTGTCATGGATTGAACTGGTAGTTCTGTGGAAACTGGGTAAGAATACCATGAGGGAACAACAGCATTTACTATAGGCCACATGGACAAGCAGAAGATATAGATGAACTCTTTCTACATCAGATGGCCAAGTTCTCAAAAAAGCATGGCATACTGATCATGGGAAATTTTAACTATCCAGACATTTGTTGGGAATCTCTCTAGGACAAAAGTAATGGGTCCAACAAATTCTTACCTGCTCTTGCTAACTTTATCTTTCAAAATGCAGAAGAGAAATCAAGGGGATCTGCTTTCTTGGCCCTAAAGACCCTTTTGATTATCACTAAAGATCAGCGAACACCAAAATGCTCGGGTGTTCGTTATTCGAAACGAACTTCCCGCGATGTTCGAGGGTTCGTTTCGAATAACGAACCCCATTGAAGTCAATGGGCGACCGGAGCATTTTTGTATTTCGCCGATGCTCGCTAAGGTTTTCATGTGTGAAAATCTGGGCAATTCAAGAAAGTGATGGGAACGACACAGCAACGGATAGGGCAGGCGAGGGGCTACATGTTGGGCTGCATCTCAAGTTCACAGGTCCCACTATTAAGCCACAATACCGGCAAGAGTGGGCCCCCCCCCCCTCCCAACAACTTTTACTTCTGAAAAGCCCTCATTAGCAATGCATACCTTAGCTAAGCACCACACTACCTCCAACAAAGCACAATCACTGCCTGCATGACACTCCGCTGCCACTTCTCCTGGGTTACATGCTGACCAACCCCCCCGCACGACCCAGTGTCCACAGCGCACACCAAGTTGTCCCTGCGCAGCCTTCAGCTGCCCTCATGCCACGCCACACTCATGTCTATTTATAAGTGCGTCTGCCATGAGGAGGAACCGCAGGCACACACTGCAGAGGGTTGGCACGGCTAGGCAGCGACCCTCTTTAAAAGGGGCCGGGCGATAGCCCACAATGCTGTACAGAAGCAATGAGAAATATAATCCTGTGCCACCGCCATCAGGAGCTGCACACGTGGGCATAGCAATGGGGAACCTATGTGCCACACACTATTCATTCTGTCAAGGTGTCTGCATGCCCCAGTCAGACCAGGCTTTTTAATTCATAGACACAGGCAGGTACAACCCCCTATTGTGAAGTCCCTGTGGACTGACAGCATGGGTGGCTCCCTGGAACCCACCGGCGGTACATAAAAATATCCCATTGCATTGCCCAACACAGCTGAGGTAGTAATGTTGTGCTTAATGCAGGTGGGCTTCGGCCCACACTGCATGCCCCAGTCAGACTGGGGTTCTTTACAAGTGGAAACAGATGCATTTACAACTCCCTGTGGACCCACAGCATGGGTGGGTGCCAGGAAGCCACCGGCGGTACATAAAAATATCCCATTGCATTGCCCAACACAGCTGAGGTAGTAATGTCGTGCTTAATGCAGGTGGGCTTCGGCCCACACTGCATGCCCCAGTCTGACTGGGGTTCTTTAGATGTGCTTTCAGATGCATTTATAATTCTCTGTGGACCCACAGCATGGGTGGGTGCCAGGAAGCCACCGGCGGTACATAAAAATATCCCATTGCATTGCCCAACACAGCTGAGGTAGTAATGTCGTGCTTAATGCAGGTGGGCTTCGGCCCACACTGCATGCCCCAGTCAGACTGGGGTTCTTTACAAGTGGACACATGTAGGTTACACTCCGTGTGCACCTACAGCATGGGTGGCTCCCTGGAACCCACCGGCGGTACATAAAAATATCCCATTGCATTGCCCAACACAGCTGAGGTAATGTCAGCTGTAATGCAGGTGGGCTAAAAATTAATTTGATGACACTGTAGGCGAGGGCCCACAAAAATTGCTGTATCAACAGTACTAATGTACATCCAAAAAATTGGCCATGGCCAGCCAAGAGGGCAGGTGAAACCCATTAATCGCTTTGGTTAATGTGGCTTAAGTGGTAACTAGGCCTGGAGGCAGCCCAGTGTAACGAAAAATTGGTTCAAGTTAAAGTTCCAACGCTTTTAAGCGCATTGAAACTTTTAAAAATTGTTCAGAAAAATTATTTGAGTGAGCCTTGTGGCCCTAAGAAAAATTGCCCATTCAGCGTGATTACGTGAGGTTTCAGGAGGAGGAGCAGGAGGAGGAGGAGGAGGAATATTAGACACAGATTGATGAAGCAGAAATGTCCCCGTTTTGGATGGTGAGAGAGAACGTAGCTTCCATCCGCGGGTGCAGCCTACGTATTGCTTACGTATCCTTGCTGTCCGCTGGTGGAGAAGAGAAGTCTGGGGAAATCCAGCCTTTGTTCATCTTGATGAGTGTTAGCCTGTCGGCACTGTCGGTTGACAGGCGGGTACGCTTATCTGTGATGATTCCCCCAGCCGCACTAAACACCCTCTCCGACAAGACGCTAGCCGCAGGACAAGCAAGCACCTCCAGGGCATACAGCGCTAGTTCAGGCCACGTGTCCAGCTTCGACACCCAGTAGTTGTAGGTGGCAGAGGCGTTACGGAGGACGGTCGTGCGATCGGCTACGTACTCCCTCACCATCCTTTTACAGTGCTCCCGCCGACTCAGCCTTGAGTGGGGAGCAGTGACACAGTCTTGGTGGGGAGCCATAAAGCTGTCCAGGCCCTTAACCCCTTCATGACATGGCCTATTTTGGCGTTAAGGACCAAGCGATTTTTTGGTATTTTTCCATCTCCATTTTTCAAAAGCCATAACTTTTTTATTTTTCCGTGGACGCGGCCGTATAAGGGCTTGTTTTTTGCGTGGCGAACTGTAGTTTTTATCGATGCCAATTTTGGGTACATAGACTATATTGTAAAATTATTATAATTTTTGTAATGATAGCAGAGAGAGAAAACGCATCAATTCTGCCATAGATTTTTTTATTTTTTTTTTACACCGTATATCATGCAGCATAAATGAAACTTTCCATTTTTTCTGCAGACCGGTACGGTTACAATGATACCAAAATTCTAACATTTTTTTTAGGTTTTCCCACTTTTCTGCAATAAAAACCCTTTTTTTTGGAAATCTTTTTTCTATTCTAAATTGCTGCATTCAAAGTCACGTAACTTTTTTATTTTTTGATGTACAGAGCTCTATGAGGGCTTATTTTTTGCAAGACGAGCTGTAGATTTTATTGGTACCATTTTGGCGTACATACGACTTTTTTGATCACTTTTATTGCGTTTTTAGTGAGGCAAAATGCTAAAAATGAGCATTTTGCCTCAGTTTTTTAGCTTTTTTTTTAGCGTTTTTTTCGGTGCACAGTCAAAAGCATGTGCAACTTATTGTACGCATCGTTACGGATGCGACAATACCAAATATGTGGGGTTTTATTTTTTTTTTACCTTTTTTTATGCTAATCTGAGAAAAAGCATAAAAAATGGGGTTTTTAATCTTTTTTTACATTTTTTTTAATTCATTTTTTAAATCTTTCCTTTTTTTACACTGTTTGTGTCCCTCTGAGGGACTTTAATCACTGCCTTGATGATCGCTGTCATAAGGTATGGCAGAGCTACTGCTCTCCCATGCCTTATCGCTCATACAGCGATCTCAGGCATAGGCAATACAGGACGCCAGTGTCTGGCGTCCTGTTGCCATGGTGACAGGCCGGGCTCTCGCGATGACATCGCGAGTTCCGGCCGGAGACACAGAGGGAGCCGCGCTCCCGCTGTGAACTCTTTCCCTGCCGCGATCTACTTAGATCGCGGCAGGGAAGGGGTTAACAGTGGCGGGCGCATCTCTGATGTCCCCCCACTGCTGCAGCGAGACGCCGGCTGTGACTGACAGCCGGCTCCCGCTGCGGGATAGCGCTGGATCACATATGATCCAGCGCTATCTCCAGGACGTAAGTTTACGCCCTGTTGCGGGAAGTACCCCGCTCCCAGGACGTAAACTTACGCCCTGCAGCGGGAATGGGTTAAAGACTGTTGCACTGCCTGGGATGTACATGCTGCTCGATCTCCGCACCTCCCCTGCTACCTTGCCCTCGGTACTGCACCTTCTGCCACTAGCGCTGTCGGCTGGGAATTTTACCATCAGCTTGTCCGCAAGGGTCCTGTGGTATAGCAACACTCTCGAACCCCTTTCCTCTTCGGGAATGAGAGTGGGCAGGTTCTCCTTATAGCGTGGGTCGAGCAGTGTGTACACCCAGTAATCCGTTGTGGCCAGAATGCGTGCAACGCGGGGGTCACGAGAAAGGCATCCTAACATGAAGTCAGCCATGTGTGCCAGGGTACCTGTACGCAACACATGGCTGTCTTCACTAGGAAGATCACTTGCAGGATCCTCCTCCTCCTCCTCCTCCTCAGGCCATACACACTGAAAGGATGACAGGCAATCAGCCGGTGTACCGTCAGCAGCGGGCCAAGCTGTCTCTTCCCCCTCCTCCTCATCCTCCTCATGCTCCTCCTCCTCCTCCTGTACGCGCTGAGAAATAGACAGGAGGGTGCCCTGACTATCCAGCGGCATACTGTCTTCCCCCGCCCCCCGTTTCCGAGCGCAAAGCAGCTGCCTTTATGCTTTGCAGGGAATTTCTCAAGATGCATAGCAGAGGAATGGTGACGCTAATGATTGCAGCATCGCCGCTCACCACCTGGGTAGACTCCTCAAAATTACCAAGGACATGGCAGATGTCTGCCAACCAGGCCCACTCTTCTGAAAAGAATTGAGGAGGCTGACTCCCACTGCGCCGCCCATGTTGGAGTTGGTATTCGACTATAGCTCTACGCTGTTCATAGAGCCTGGCCAACATGTGGAGCGTAGAGTTCCACCGTGTGGGCACGTCGCACAGCAGTCGGTGCACTGGCAGCTTAAAGCGATGTTGCAGGGTGCGCAGGGTGGCAGCGTCCGTGTGGGACTTGCGGAAATGTGCGCAGAGGCGGCGCGCCTTTACGAGCAGGTCTGACAAGCGTGGGTAGCTTTTCAGAAAGCGCTGAACCACCAAATTAAAGATGTGGGCCAGGCATGGCACGTGCGTGAGGCTGCCGAGCTGCAGAGCCGCCACCAGGTTACGGCCGTTGTCACACACGACCATGCCCGGTTGGAGGCTCAGCGGCGCAAGCCAGCGGTCGGTCTGCTGTGTCAGACCCTGCAGCAGTTCGTGGGCCGTGTGCCTCTTATCTCCTAAGCTGAGTAGTTTCAGCACGGCCTGCTGACGCTTGCCCACTGCTGTGCTGCCACACCGCGCGACACCGACTGCTGGCGACATGCTGCTGCTAACACATCTTGATTGCGAGACAGAGGTTGCGGAGGAGGAGGAGGAGGAGGAGGAGGAGGGTGCTTTAGTGGAGGAAGCATACACCTCCGCAGATACCACCACCGAGCTGTGGCCCGCAATTCTGGGGGTGGGTAGGACATGAGCGGTCCCAGGCTCTGACTCTGTCCCAGCCTCCACTAAATTCACCCAATGTGCCGTCAGGGAGATGTAGTGGCCCTGCCCGCCTGTGCTTCTCCACGTGTCCGTAGTTAAGTGGACCTTGCCACTAACCGCATTGGTGAGGGCGCGTACAATGTTGCGGGAGACGTGGTCGTGCAGGGCTGGGACGGCACATCGGGAAAAGTAGTGGCGACTGGGAACTGAGTAGCGCGGGGCCGCCGCCTCCATGATACTTTTGAAGGACTCCGTTTCCACAACCCTATACGGCAGCATCTCAAGGCTGATGAATTTTGCTATGCGGACGGTTAACGTTTGAGCGTGCGGGTGCGTGGCGGCGTACTTGCGCTCCAACAGTTGCGCAAGCGACGGCTGGACGGTGCGCTGAACTACACTGGTGGATGGGGCCGAGGACAGCGGAGGTGAGGGTGTGGGTGCAGGCCATGAGGCGGTAGTGCCCGTGTCCTGAGAGGGGGGTTGGATCTCAGTGGCAGGTTGGGGCACAGGGGGAGAGGCAGGGGTGCAAACCGGAGGCGGTGAACGGCCTTCGTCCCACCTTGTGGGGTGCTTGGCCATCATATGTCTGCGCATGCTGGTGGTGGTGAGGCTGTTGGTGTTGGCTCCCCGGCTGAGCTTTGCGCGACAAAGGTTGCACACCACTGTTCGTCGGTCGTCAGGCGTCTCTGTGAAAAACTGCCAGACCTTAGAGCACCTCGGCCTCTGCAGGGTGGCATGGCGCGAGAGGGCGCTTTGGGAAACAGTTGGTGGATTATTCGGTCTGGCCCTGCCTCTACCCCTGGCCACCGCACTGCCTCTTGCAACCTGCCCTGCTGCTGCCCGTGCCTCCCCCTCTGAAGACCTGTCCTGTGTAGGCGTTGCACACCAGGTGGGGTCAGTCACCTCATCGTCCTGCTGCTCTTCCTCCGAATCCTCTGTGCGCTGCTCCCTCGGACTTACTGCCCTTACAACTACCTCACTGCAAGACAACTGTGTCTCATCGTCATCGTCCTCCTCACCCACAGAAAGTTCTTGAGACAGTTGGCGGAAGTCCCCAGCCTCTTCCCCCGGACCCCGGGAACTTTTGAATGGTTGGGCATCAGTGACGATAAACTCCTCTGGTGGGAGAGGAACCACTGCTGCCCAATCTGAGCAGGGGCCCGAGAACAGTTCCTGGGAGTGTTCCCGCTCCTGAGCATGTGTCATTGTAGTGGAGTGAGGAGGCTGGGAGGAAGGAGGAGCAGCAGACAGAGGATTCGGATTTGCAGCAGTGGACGGCGCAGAACTGTGGCTGGACGATAGGTTGCTCGAAGCACTTTCTGCCATCCACGACAGGACCTGCTCACACTGCTCATTTTCTAATAACCATCTCCCGCGTGGACCCATGAATTGTGCGATGACTGTCGGGACGCCAGAAACGTGCCTGTCTACTAATCGCGCAGCAGACGGCTGCGATACACCTAGAACAGGAGTTCGGCCTGTGCCCACACCCTGACTTGGCCCTCCGCGTCCTCGGCCGCGTCCACGTCCTCTAGGCCTACCCCAACCCTTCAGCATGCTGTATTACCAGTGATTTGATTTCACAGGCAGGAAATAAATTGGCACAAGACTGCAGGCCAAATATAATTTTTTCCCTTTTTTGAAAACGAAACGCCCCACTGCCTCTAGTGAATGAATAATCTAAGTTTAATAACTGTGCTGTGGCCCTGCTAATGTGTCACAGAACTTGAGGGTAGCAGAGTTATTAACTCTGGCAGAGCAGGTATTTTTTTCCCAATTAAGGAAAGCAAATGGCGAAGCCAGCAGTAAACCGTAGCTGGGTGCGTCTGATTTTTTAACGTTGTACACGCAGCTCACACGTGTCCACAGCCCTTAGGACGGACAGAGGCAGGACAAATAGATTTCTTTTCCCTTTTTTTACACCAAAAGGACCCACTGCGTATATTCAATGAATAATAACTGTGTTGTGGCCCTGCCTACACAATTCTTTCCCTGTAGTATCAATGGAGGGTGCAATGCTCTGCAGAGGCGATTTTGAGAAAAAAAAAAAAATGCAGCACTGCTAACAGCAGCCAGCACAGTACTGCACACGGTTAAATATGGCCCTAGAAAGGACCGTTGAGGTTCTTGAAGGCTACACTCACTCCTAACACTCTCCCTGCCTATCCAACACTTCTGTCCCTAATGCCGGGTGCAACGCTCTGCAGAGGCGATTTTGAGGAAAAAAAAAAAAGTCACTGCTAACAGCAGCCAACACACAGGTATTACTGGCCCTAAGGACCTTTGGGGTTCTTGAAGCCTACACTAACTGCTATTTCTCTCCCTACAGCAGCTCCGGTACCAGCAGCACTGTCCCTCATCTAACTCACAAGGCATCTGAGGCGAGCCGCGGGAGGGGCCGACTTTTATATTCGGGTGACATCTGATCTTCCCAGCCACTCACAGCAGGGGGGTGGTATAGGGCTTGAACGTCACAGGGGGAAGTTGTAATGCCTTCCCTGTCTTTCAATTGGCCAGAAAAGCGCGCTAACGTCTCAGGGAAGGAAGTGAAAGTAACCCGAATACCGCATGGTGTTCGTTACGAATAACGAACATCCCGAACACCCTAATATTCGCACGAAAATCAAGCTCGGACGAATATGTTCGCTCATCTCTAATTATCACTCAAAATTTGTTCAAACGCCCAAAAGTGAGCAATAAACGTTACATGTAAACGCGGGTAGTCGTGCACTATTTGTTCAATTGTCATTTAGAGCTGTTTTTTTAGCCCACATAAAAACCATCCCTTGGCTGTTCAAAATACTTTTTTTTTTAACAGTGTACTCTTTGTGTTTACTTTGCATACATAATGAGTACAGTTTACTCTGCCAGGAGGAGAAGGATGGAATCTGCCAGCCAGATGTTTGTTCAGTTGGGCGTGTGTTTATGCGATAAACATCGCATAAACACACGCCCAGCTGAGCAAGCAACTCATGGAGGAAAATGCAGATAATTAAAGCCATTATCTGCATGTGTAATTTTAATTAAAAAACGTCAGTAGTCCATTCAGTCCTAAGGGTTGTTTAAGCGATAATCGTAGCATGTAAATGGATGGCTTGGACCTTAGGAGGCAGTGATCAAACTGTCCTTCAATTTTGAATAACAAGGGGAGGAAGATCTGAAAAAACTCAGACTTCAAGGTTGGATTTTAGAAAGGCAGATTGTAATGAACTTTGAAAGAGCGTACAAAAGATCCAATGCTGCTTTTAAGGACAAAAATGTCCAACCTGGATGGGAAACTTTGTGAAATATGATTCTCAACGCACAATAATTAACAATCCCTAAAAGAAGGAAGAATGGGGAGCATTTAAAGAGACCAGGATGCATGAGCACAGAACTTAAATACATGCTAAAAAGGAAGAAGAAATATCAAATGTAAAGAGAGGGAGTCATATATAATGAAGACTATAATGCAGTCTGCAGAAACTGTAGGGCAAGTGTCAGAAAAGATAATAATGAATTGAGGCTTGCAAGAGAGGCCAAAATCAATAACAAAAAGATTTTTGGGGGTATGTCAAAAGCAAAAGAAAAGTCAAAGATGCTGTTTGATGCTTACAAGATGAAAATGGTGAATTGCTTAAAAATGATGTTGAGAAGGCTGAACTTTTAAATTCCAATTTCATATCTGCTTTGGTGCTATTGAAGGAATAAAAGAATACAGGCTATCTATAAAAAGAGATGGTAAAAGGATACATAGTAAAAATTAAATCAATTCAAGTCCCCAGGCCCAGCTGAATTACATCCTATGATACTAAAGGAAGCAGCAGAGATAATTGCTGAGCCATTCGCCACAATGGAAATTCCTGGAGAAAAGGAGAAGTCCCAGAAGATTGGAGAAGGGGAAATGTTGTCCCTATTTTCAAAAAAAAGGGCATAAGGTCGATACAGGAAACTACAAGCCTGTGAGCCTGACTTCTACACAGGGAAAGATTTTGGAAATTATTAAACAGCATGTATGCAAGTACTTGGATGAGAATGCAGTATTTAACCAGAGCCAGCATGGGTTTGTAACAAAAAAGTCATGGCAGACTAATCTAATTTCCTTCTATGCCAGAATCATTGACTGGCTTGATCAGGGAAATGCAGTGGGTATAGTATATCGTGACTTTAGTAAAATACTTGACAAAGTATCTCATACCATACTTATTGAAAAAATGACCAAATATGGGATTGACAAGGCAACTGTTAGGGCTCATGTCCACGGGCAAAAGAATTAAAATCCGCAGCAGATTTTAACTCTTCTCCTGCCCGCGGATCCGCACCCCATAGGGATGCATTGACCACCCGCGGGGTAGATAAATACCCGCGGATGGTCAATAAAAGTGATTTTAAAAAAAATGGAGCATGAAAAAATCCGGACCATGCTCCATTTTCGTGCGGGTCTCCCGCGGGGACGGCTCCCGCGGGCTTCTATTGAAGCCTATGGAAGCCGTCCGGATCCGCGGGAGACCTAAAATAGGAATTTAAAAGAATTTACTCATCTGGAGCGGGCGGGGAAGGTCTTCTCTTCCTCACGGCCGGATCTTTCTTGCTTCGGCTCGGCGGATGTGCCCAGCGCATGCACGCGGCACGTCGGCGACGTGCTGCCGGCGTGACGAGTTCATCCGCCGGCCGAAAAAGAAGATCCGGCCGTGAGGAAGAGAAGACTTTCCCGGACCGCTCCGGATGAGTAAATTCTTTTAAATTCCTATTTTCAGCGCTCATGTCCGCGGGGCAGGAGGGACCCGCTGCAGATTCTACATGTAGAATCCGTAGCGGGCCTGATTTTCCCCGTGGACATGAGGCCTAAGGTGCATTCAAAGAGTGGTCATAAATGTCTGCACATCCAAGTGGAATAATGTATCAAGTGGGGTACCACAAGGCTCTGTCTTAGACCGCCTGCAGACGGGCAGAAATTCCGCGGCAGGATTTCCCACGGAATTTCCGCCCCTGGAAGTTGCCATAGGATTGCGTTAACAAATGCAATCCTATGCAGACGGCCGCAATTTGGCCACACAAAATCTCGCGCGGCATGCTCTATTTTTGTGCGGGGCTCGCCGAAACGTCACTCACATGAAAGAGCCGGGGCCGCGGGAACAGGTGAGTGATGCGCTGCCTCTGCAGACGCTCGGGTCCCGCTGCGAGAATTCTTGCAGCCGGATCCGACCCGACTGTCTGCAGGCGGCCTTAGGCCTAGTGCTGTTTAACATTTTTATAAATGATCTAGATGATGGAATTGAGGGGAAACTAATTAAATTTGCCGACTACACAAAGCTAGGAGGGATAGCTAACACCAGGGAAGAGGGAGAATTAAAAAAAATCTAGAAAAGTTTGAACAGTAGGTGGTGACTAACAGAATGGTATTTAACAAGGAGAAATGCAAAGTCCTACATCTGGGCAAATAAACTGAAAAAAAAACCACATACAGAATGGGAGGAATTGAGCTAAACAGCAGCACATGTGAAAAAGACTTGGGTATACTAATAGATCAAACTGAACATGAGGCAACAGTGTGATGCTGCAGAAATAAAGGCAAACACAATTCTGGGATGTATTAAGAGAAGCATAGAGTCTAGATCACGTAAGGTAATTATCCCCCTCTACTCTTCCTTAGTCAGACCTTATCTGGAATACTGTGTCCAGTTCTGGGCACCCCACTTTAAAAAAGACAGACAAACTGGAGCAAGTTCAGAGAAGAATTACCAAGATGGTGAGCGGTCTGCAAATCATGTCCTATGAGAAACCGTTAAAGGATCTGGGAATGTTTAGCTTGCAAAAAAGAAGGCTGGGAGGAGACTTAATAGCTGCCTACAAATATCTGAAGGGCTATCACACTGCAGAGGGATCAGCCCTATTCTTATTTGTACAAGGAAAGACTAGAAGCAATGGGATGAAACTGAAAGGGAGGAGACACAAATTGAATATTAGAGAAAACTTTCTGTCAGTGAGGGTGATCAATGAGTGGAACAGGTTACTACGGGAGGTGGGGAGTTCTCCTTTAATGGAAGGAGGCTGGACAAATATCTGTCTGGGATGATTTAGTAATCCTGCACTGAGCAGGGGGTTGGACCAGATGACTCTGGAGGTCCCGTCCAACTCTATGATTCTACATACGTGAGCTAGAGTTATCTTGGTCAGTTATTTCTTTCTGTCTGAAACTCCAGGCTTATTGTTCCTCAGATGGTCATGTGACCTCAGTTTTGACCAGCTAAAATCTACCTGGAATTATGTGTTTTCAAATTAAGTTAGTTTCTCAGTTTGCGTGATGCTGCTACATGCACCTACCAAATAAATTGCATAGACGGGAACACAGACTCTCTTATCACAGTTACTGATGATGATCACACAGCTCCTGTCACACAATTATAATAGAGGAGATCACAGCTCATCCACCTGACTATGTTATGTTCTGTAGTTTAGGACTATAGAGAAGGTAATGATTAAACTGATCTACCCAACAGGCAAAAGTATTATAGCTCACACGAGTGTTTTTGCAGCGTATTAGCACATGAGTTTTGTACACATAATACGAGGTAACAAGCTTTACATTACTTTCAACAGCGCCTCACACAGAGCGTGCAAACATGAATGCAGTATGCACTCTCTTGGCGCGCATTCCGTGCGCATACATGCCAAAATAGTGTATGGGGATTTGTTGCATACTGCTATGTGCTCCCCGCATGGGAGATAAGCCCATGGGAAATGCTTGTGAGAGCCCTTAGGCTGCGCCCACAGAGGCCTCTTTTTACTGCGTTAAGTGCATTTCAAGCGCTACGCTAATCACAGTACAACGCTCCTATCGATTTCAATGGGGATTCGCAGACCAGCGCCTGAACTCTGCGATTATTGACCGGTCTGCTCTATTTTTGCATGTTTTAGCGCTTTTTAACACATCTCATCACCTATCACAATGATGGGTTGCGTTAAAAAATGCTTGCAAACTCATTCGAAAACGCCACATGAAATCGCGCTAAGAGGCTGTGCTTTCGGATACAGCGTTTTGTGAAAACGTGTGAGTGGCCTTAGGGTGAATGCCCACGGATGGATTTGTACCGCGTTTCCCGTGCGTGAATTCCGCGGCTATTAGGCAACCTAATAGTTTTCTACCTGCCAATGTTCACATGCGGAATACTACTGCGGATTTCCGCGAGCGGGAAAAAAACGCGTCATGTTCTATTTTCTGCGGATTTACACCACGGAAGGTCTCCATTAACATAGCATTATGGGAGACCTCGAAAATCTGCGACCACTCGCAGGCACTTTTTTGTTTTTAATCATGGTACTCCCGCTGTTTAAAGCTGAGGGCGTATCCCGCGGCGCTCGTCGGCATGTGCCCATAGGCTAAGAGTTTCTCGGCTGTGTGAAACCGGCCTTACACAATTTTGTTATGTCAAGCTGACAGGTAGCATATTCTCCTCCCTCCTGCAGTCTCCATATATTACATAATGTAGTTGTGCATTTTGTGTAAATGTTTAACCCCTTCCCAGCATCCGCCATACTGCATGTCAGCGTACGCCGCTGGCTTCAGGAAGGCTCTGCTTGCATTAAGGTCTCCATTTCTAAAGCCAGTTCCGCACGTTTGTAAAAACGCTGCGTTTTTAAATGCATCCCATCATTCCATTGGGTGATGTGGTGCATTAAAAAGCACAACGGACGGCGTTTCTTTTGGTGTAAAACGCTCATCTGTGATGCCCCATTGAAATCAAAGGAGGCTCAGGACAGTGTTTTTAGCGGCGTTTCAAACGCCCGCTCCAACGCTGTGAGCGTGGCCTTAGGGTTCATTCACACGGGCTGAATACACCACGCGAATAAGACACATGGATATCAATGCGGTTATTCACATGTACGGATTTTCACACAACTTTCAGTTGCGTGAAAAAAAAACCCAAAACAGCGTGTCCTATTTAGGTGCGTACGATGCGCCAAAATAGGCCATTGCCATGACTACGCCCGACACGTGCGTACTTGGGCATTAAATGAATGCGCTTTCTTGTTTACTTATTTGTGCACATAGAAATATCCAGAAGGGCCAAAATACGCAGGGAATCAGCTATTCGCGGACCGAAATACGCATCCACCTGTGTGAAGGAGCCCATATCCGTTTTTCCCAGACCAATGCTGCACCTGATGGGTTTTATGCATGGCTTCCTTTCTGTTTATCGCACCCATATTTTTCTGAGAGCAATGCTGCGCTCACGGTGAAAATAAAAAAATTACCAACAGGGCAAAACTGAGCAAACAGCGCACAGAGTTTAGCCAATGCACTAATTACCACACAGCTGTAAGAACTGGCAGGGCAGTCAGCGCCCTGCCGGCATATCTAGCGCAGCCAATCAGGATACAGCTTACATGCCTCGCCGTGAGGGCAGACAATGACACATGCGCTGTGATTGGTTGCCGGGTCATGGCTCCAGCTTCCCACTAATGTCCTTCTACGTGCCCAGCACACGGCGCCGTCCTGCGGGTGAGGCAACGGCCATGAGCAGTGCCGTTACACACTCTCACTACAGTAGTGCTCCTCACACACCGCCCTTTCACTGCCGGCTCCCGCGTTTGCTAAAGCTTGGAAGGTGGGCCAGGCTTATATATCCGCCCGCCGCCACCGCCTCCTCTCGTCCCTCCTTCCTCCTCGCACTCCATCATGGCGATGCATAACAAGGCCACAGCGCCTCAGATCCCAGATACGCGCCGAGAACTGGCCGAGCTAGTGAAGCGGAAACAAGAACTGGCGGTAACACCGACTCTCTCTTCTCTGTAGTAGCGGGAGCGCCTCATTTACGTCTCCTTCATGCCTCATAAAAAGCTGCATTTTCACCGCCGAGTTACGCAAATAGCGTAACTACGATGCTTAACCCGCCTCGTACGTGGCGTCAGTGACGTATGTGTGCTGCGTGAATTGCACTTGCCATGTGCGTTAATCGATAAGAGCCCTGTGGAGCTCCTACGTCGAGCTGCCCCGCCCCCCGCGTTGTAGTGTGAGCCGTGTGTGCGGGCGGGAAGCACTGGGGCCTGTGGGCAGGTGCTGTGACTTGTGTAGGGGGCCATAAGCTGGACGCCATGCTAGCTCGCCATTGTGGTGTGGCGGGGGCAGTCTGGTTCCCAGCTGCTGGCGCTCTGTGTGTCTCTATATGTCCATTGGCTAAAGAATAGGAATAAATGTCATGGAAATCTTGTTCGCCCGTCTTATAGAAGTAAAAGCTAAGTAACAGCAGGTCCTGCGGCCCTGACAGCGGTGCGTCCTCTCTGTGCGCTAAATCCCATCGCTGTATCCCATGTGTGCACAGCTGGCGGCACATGCCCGCCATCTAAGAACCGTTGGCTTATTAGGGCCGGCTCATACAAACATACACCGTTTTTTTCCTAAACCGTGTATTTCGCGCACGCTGTCATGCACGGTCTTATATTTTCATCTTTTTTCAATTTCCCGCTCTGTCGCTTAGCGACGTTGTGTACTAACTGTGCATATATGTAGTTGTGTGCAGTGTTTATTACACACCCATAGGGCTCTACTCCTAATATGCAGTAAAATAAAACATTGTGTCCCTGTGTGACGTCAGCCTGAGGGGGGCATTCATGCAATGGTTTTTTTTTTTTTTTTAACTTATGTGATTCCAATAAGGGATCCATCACAGATGCTGAAAACATAGAACTCTGAATGGAACCCTCTTTTCAGTGACCCTGATGCCACTTTGGTGTCTGCTTTATGAGGGTTCCATTTGTTTCCCTTATATGTGGAGTACAGAACAGTGTAGGCAACGACCTCATCCTATACTCCACATATAACAGACGTGAACGGAATGCTTGTCACACACCAAAGGGGTGTTTGTTTCACTAATGACCGTGTGTGGTTCTGTTTCTGCACGGCCGGGGGTTCTGTCGCATTACTGTTGTTGGCAGCTTGTCCCCTTGGCAGAAAGCGTTTCAAGGGGGTTGTCCAAGTTATCTATTCATTATTTTCTTAAAGGAACCTGTCATCGTACATGAGAATCACCTATGTCTAAGGCCTCGCTCATACAGGCCTTTTTGTAGTGTTTAGCGCTGCTTTTTCAGCACTGTGCTAAACGTGTACAACGCTTCCATTCATTTCAATGGGGCTGCTCACACAAGGCTGAAAAAGGAAAAACCTCTTTAACGCTGCATGTTCTATTTTTGGCTGTTTTCAGCCCTGTGTTGCCTATTGAAATGAATGGGCAGCGGTTTCAGTGCTGCCAAAACTGCAGCACTAAACGCCCTAGCTACACTGCCTGAGTCAAAAAATTATAAACCCCCCCCCCCCTTCCCTTACAGGTGACATCGTAGTCCCTGGCGGCGCTCTTGGGACTTGTCAGCTGGCAGGGGAACTTTTGTAGTGACTGATTCAAAATCCCTGCCTCCAGTGAGAGATTGCTCTGATTGGCTGACTGACAGCCGTCTGAGCCAATCAGAGTCAGTGCTGGATTCGTCCAATCACATTCATTCATTAAATGGCTGTGATTGGACGCATCCAGCGCTGGCTCTGACTGGCTGAGTGACTGCCATCTGAGCCAATCAGAGCAATTTGTCCACTTCACAAGGTCCCTACAGTGGCATCGGCCTTTTTTTCTTTTCTTTATCAGTAGCCAAAACGCTGGCATAACGCATGGCAGCACTGCTGAAACAGGGCGGAATCTGCAGTAAACACAGCATTGAAAAACGCTGTTTTTCTGCAAACGCCTGTGTGAGGGATCTCGGACTCAGCGGGTCACCTACTTTCAGCCCACAAGCTTAGCTTCTAGGGCTAAAAGTAGGTGACAGATTCCTTATAAGCGAGGTCCGGAGGAGTCCGGGGACATGCTTTACATACTTCTTTGGCTCACCATTCCCATGCTGTCACCATTGAAAGTCATCGCACAAGACATTACTGCAGACGTCCCTCTACAAGCTGTGCGACTCTGCCTACGTTGTTCCCTATTGGAGTATGTGTGCACAGCCTGCAAAGATGAGCCTTACACTTTCTGGGTAACTGCACAGAAACAGACAGCCGTGTAAATATAAAAAGTGCATCCTCTGACAACCTGGGACCTGTCCTGTGCGCACCATCATTTTATGGTGCTTAGTTTGCCAGGTTCCCAACTTTCTCAGCTCCTAACACAATCCCCTTCCCATTACTTGTATGCCAGTCATTGTCCTGCTTTGATTTTGCCCTATGTATCAGTTCATTACTTGTATGTGTTACATATGTATTTTATGGCCCATTGCATCTGTAGGCGTTCTATTGCTTTGTCCCTTTATCTGGACTAGTTGTCTATCTATATTATTATCTCTGCCAACTTGCAGATTGGTTACTATATTATTATATGGATGTCGCACCACTTCACTTTAAATTGTCCTGCAGGATATTTTCATTACTCTTTATGCAGAATTTATGGTAAATCTGACATTCAATAATACACACAGACCCCATGCTTTGTACTGTTCCTAGTGTGTGCTCTGGTTGTAGAAACATTTTGTAGAACACTTGTTTAAGACCTCATATACAATGTACTATATACTTGCCTTTATTCCAATAAAGCTTGATTGTTTCATTAAAAAAAAACAAAACCTGGAGCTGTGACCCTAAAAATGGAATCTGTTACCTGCGCCTTAGGATCTATCCACTTGTCTTGTGAAAGTCGCAGCAACAAACACCGTTTTAATGCAATGCATCATACACTTCTAGGGACTGGCATACTATACTAGCAATGCTTAAAAACTAATGTATAAATTGTAAAGCTGTGTTCATTAGGTGGAATGACCTTCCCTTACTCTGTTTTTATAGGAAACGTTGGCAAATCTAGAACGTCAGATCTATGCATTTGAAGGAAGTTATCTGGAAGACACACAGATGTATGGAAATATTATCAGAGGTTGGGACCGTTACTTAACAAACCAAAAGTAAGTTGTTAGCCTTGGGCCATTTTCCCATGTTGCTGCAGGGCTACATTTTTCTTCTGCCCTTCGTCCTCATGTATGTGGTGGTCTTGGGGCTCTGAGTCATACTGAATACAAAGCATACCTCTTGTGCTCCAAGTTGTACACTGAGATCTCTCCTCCTTGATCCTGCCAGGAAAAAAAGTGCTCCAATGCCTGTTTTTGTTGCAGAAGCTTTTTATCCTTTAGCTTACTGTACCACATAGTGGTGCTCATAGGTTTGACCGCTATTGCAGTCCATGCACAAATGTACGGCATTGCTGTGTACATGATCCCTTAAAATTGAATCAGGTTCAATTAAGAAAAAGTGCAGACCATGAAAATCACCTCTGAAAACAGCAACTGCTGCATGTTCATATCTTGCTGCTATGTAATTACATGTAGAGCACCAGTCATAGCATAGCATTGGCATAAGGGCGTTTTCACACGGGCGACAAAATAGTGCGATTTTTCTTGCAATGCAATAGTGCTACAAATTGCATGTATGTGAAGCCCATGCTTTCCAATGGGTTCCTTCACATTAGCGAGGTTTTGTAGGCTTGCTGAAAAATACAAGCAAGTCTGCTGGTCCTGCAGAGGAGATGTGCAGTGAACCTGACAGTGGCTGTTAGGTGATGTAATATATATTTTTTATTATGCGGATAGGCCTTATTTTCGGAGTAGGGCTTATATTTGAAGCCACCCTACTCCCGTAAATCCCAGCAAAAGAGTGCTACAAAATCTTGATTTGGCCACGAGAAAACACAGCGATATCGCTGCGATTTTCTCACAGCAATATTGCTATTGCCCGTGTGAAAGAGGCCTAAACCAACACCTTAGTGTGAACAGACCGTTTGCTCTAATGCACTCAACTGTGTAATGCCCATCAGTTACAATTCACATTTGTTAACACCTGTCCAACTTTTTCTGAATATTCTAGATCCTATGTACGTTCATTTTTGGAGTCCAGGGGATAATGTTTTTTTTTCTTTTTGTGGCTAGCACCACATGTTGCAAGGCCTTTTTAAAAGGTCACTATTGATTTATAGAGTAGTAACTTGGTGGCGCTGTGGCAAATTATTCCATTACTCATTTTCATGGAGTTATTCTATTGTCATACATTGCCAGTGCAAAAACTGCTGACCACTCCATAACTGTTGAACATACGGCACAGATGAAATAAACTTGCGTTTCTTGCCGTTGCTCTCGGTCAATGTCCAATGAGCTCCACAGGTCATTGGATATGTAGGGAGAGCAATAGAAGCCCCCCCCCCCCCCCCCCCCCAGAGCACTTGCAACAGTGAGATGAATAATAGTTGTCTGAGCCCTGCTCTCTAGCTCCACTTGTAGATGTCAGCTTTTTTTTGATCAGCAAATCACTCTTTAATCACAGACTAAAAAAATGCTAGGTCTTCATGTTGAATGTTTAATTAAAACTAGATTGATGTGATGTTCGCTATGCAAAAATAAAATGGGTTCACTCACATTTGCGATGCTTCGCTGCATGGCACTGCGATGCAATGCTATGAAAGGAAAAAAATCGCAGCATGTCCTTTCTTTTTGCGATATTGCCTATTGTTTTCAATGGGGCTGGTGGCAGCAGCTCTGGCCCCACTGAAAACAATGGGAGAACATCATGATTCTTGGCCGTGGCTGTGACAGTGGGAAAATCTTTCAGCCCCACAGGGATGCGGGGTGTTTTCATGTGAGAGCAATATCGAGCCATTATATCGCCATTGCCAGTGTGAAGGAGCCCTGACTCTCCCTAGGGGCGCTGTTGGCTGAAGCACAACAGTGACGCTAGACTTAACATAGGAACTTTGACTTGGCCTGATAGTCACTCATATACCAAACTCAAATATTATGATTTTACGGCGGTGGTGAGGATGTCACAAATCTAATGACCCCAAAATCATCCACCAAAGGTCACGCAAAGGG
The DNA here is from genome assembly GCF_035609145.1 of Eleutherodactylus coqui. Lineage (NCBI taxonomy): Eukaryota > Metazoa > Chordata > Amphibia > Anura > Eleutherodactylidae > Eleutherodactylus > Eleutherodactylus coqui. The sequence continues at coordinate 307,488,357 of NC_089837.1, forward strand.
GTCACAGTGTGGTGGAAGAAAAACCTGTAGACTTTTTTTTAATATTAGATGTGGCATTTTAAGTGTGCCATTTCATAAATTATTCCCAAATTGTGTAATCTATATCCATGAGATTCCAGGGGTCAAAATTGAATGATCAGGTGATCACTGTCTTGTGTATGTCCATCATTAAATTTTGTAGTACATGTGTCAAAATCATAAGGTAACAATTCATCTTTAGTCTTTACTTGCCTTATGATTTTTAGGAACTCAAACAGTAAGAATGACAGGCGGAATAGAAAATTCAAAGAAGCAGAAAGATTATTCAGTAAATCTTCAGTCACCTCTGCAGCGGTAAGTATCATTCTGCTCTTCTGCAGGTTACTTTAAGATAGATTGATTAGAGAGGAGGGGGGGGGGGGGCTCCGGAAGTCAATTGAGAAGGATGCCTAAGCTTGGAGCTCTGTGACCACCTAAAGCAGACTGGCCTCTCCATGAATTAGATCCTGAACATCAATGGATTCAAAGCCTGCAGCCCCCATGCACCGCGGGAGGCTCTTTCATTGTTGCAGCGCTTCATCTCATCCAGTGTTTTGGGCACTCTTCAAGCTGGACCAAGCCCCCACAGTCCATGACTAGCACTACAACTACCAGACCCCACAAGCAGCACATTACTGCCAGCGCCACAGGACTGTGCAGGCATTACTCCAGTAGGTCAGGGCTTGCCCTTTATTACAAGGGATGTTTCCCTTTCCTTGCCGGTGTCATAGGCCCACAACAAGACACTGGGTGCTTCATTCCCTCTCAAGCACGCATCTGAGGCGATTATAGTAGCTTCCTCTTCGCTGCTTTATCCCGCTGGTTAGTCAGCCTCCGGCATACCACAGCGTGTGTGCCCAACCACACGTACCTCCTCCTCTGACCCTATAATGACCATGTCTCCAGACTGCCCCTCTACTCTCTCTTAATTCCATAAAACCTCTAGAGACTGGTCTTATCTCCTCCTATGACTCTCAGGGAAACTGTATAATGATCCCCCTCCTGCTGAATGGTGGATGGATTATTTCTGCAGCTTGATTGCTGAGGTTACAGAAGCCTACAGTACGAAAATTGCCACTATCTGCCACAATGTTGAACACCTGACACAGCGGGTTGATGTTTTGGAAGAGGATCTTAATATGGCCCACGCCACTATTCCCCATCTCCAATTTCTTTCTCATTCTCACATAGACCTGATCCATGACCTGCAACGTCACATTGAGGACCTAGACACCCGAGGCCATTGCCATAATATCAGAGTCCGAAGAGCCCCATGGCGAAGAACATGTGTGGTCCATGTCACAGATCATCTTAAATCTCCCTTCCCGTTCCAGGACGTACTCTTCCTACAGCGCGGGCGTCAGCTGTTTACTACAGCTGACACCCGCAGGCAATAGCTGCAATTGGCCGATTATGGCTACTAACCCTTTAAATGCCGCTGTCAATTCTGACAGCGGCATTTAAATCCCCCGAAATCGTTCGGGGGTCCTGTACGGCCCCCATCCCCTTCTGAAAGGCCCCAGGGCTGCCTTGGAAGACTGCCTATCAAGCCATCCCCATGGGGTGGAGAGATAAGCTGCCTGTCAGAATGCTACTGCATTACGTCATACTGCAGGAGCGATCAAAGCATTGAATATTGTAGTCCTCCAGGGGGACTTTAAAGTAAAGTTAAAAAAAGACCAATAAAGTAGTTTTTTTTTGTTTTTTTTTTACTTGTTCAAAAAAAAAAAAAAACAGTAATAAAAGTTTAAATCACCCCCTTTTGCCATATCTGTAATTAAAAAAATCTAAATCCTAAAATAAATACATATTTGGTATCGCCGCGTCCGTAAAAGTCCAATCTATCAAAGTAGCACATTATTCAACCCGCACGTTGAACATCGTCTGAAAAAAATAAACAAATAACGCCAGAAATGCACTTTTTTGGTCAACCTGTCTCCCAGAAAAAAACGCAATAAAAAGCGATCAAAAAGTCGGACATATTCCGAATTAGTACTAACGGAAACTACAGCACATCCCGCAAAAAATGAGCCATCGCTGACCTACGTCGGCGGAAAAATAAAGTTATTGTGAGCACAAGATGACCGCAGAAAATAATTTAAAAAAATTAAATGTCTTCGAGAAAAAATAGTACAGTAGAAAAAACTATACAAGTTTGGTATCGTAGTAATTGTACTGACCCATAGAATAAAGTTATCATGTCGTTTTTGTTGCAGTGTGTACGCTGTAGAAACAAGATGCACTGAAAGACGGCGGAAGGCCTTTTTTTTTTTTCATTTTACTCCACTTATAATTTTTTTAACGTTTTTCAGTACATTACATGGTACTTTAAATAGCACCAATAAAAACTACAACTCGTCCCGCAAAAAACAAGCCTTCATACAGCGACGTCGATGGATAAATAAAGGAGTTATAATTTTTTTCAAAGGGAGGAGGAACAAACGAAAATAGAAAAAAAGGGGCTATGTCATTAAGGGGTTAAAGGGGTTGTCTCGCGCCGAAACGTGTTTTTTTTTTTTTTTTTTTTTTCTTCCATAGGCCCCCCGTTCGGCGCAGGACAACCCCAAAGGATGTGTTAAAAAAAAAAAAAAAAAAAAATAAATTATTACTTACCCGAATCTCCGCTCTGCGACGTCTTACGTCTTCCTTCACCAAGATGGCCGCCAGGATCTTCACCCACGATGCACCGCGGGTCTTCTCCCATGGTGCACCGTGGGCTCTGTGCGGTCCATTGCCGATTCCAGCCTCCTGATTGGCTGGAATCGGCACACGTGACAGGGCGGAGCTACGAGGACCAGCTCTCTGGCACGAGCGGCCCCATTCACCAGGAAGAAGACCGCACCGCGCAAGCGCGTCTAAAAAAGCAAGAAGACATCAGAATTAGATGGATCCATGGCGACGGGGACGCCAGCAACGGAGCAGGTAAGTGAATAACTTCTGTATGGCTCATATTTAATGCACGATGTATATTACAAAGTGCATTAATATGGCCATACAGAAGTGTATAACCCCACTTGCTTTCGCGAGACAACCCCTTTAAAGAAGCCTGCTCACTTCAACATGTTTACTGCCAGGGGTCCGAAATTCAGCTGCTCCAGGACTTATGGTTCACTCTTTATAAATGGGTATTCCCTTTCAGTCTTCTTGCCAGAAGAGATGGCATATCTGGGACTCTGTGCACTCGGGAAGAACTGCGCTGGCCATTTATTCTGTCACTTTTCCCTATTCCGGCTCTGGGCAGCAGCCTGGTATTTTGTCTACCCGCTCTGCAAACAAATACTTAATTTGCAGGATCCCATTAGAAATAAATGGGTTATGGTGGATAATTTACATTAATGTTAAGGGTCTAAACTCTGACATTTAAGCGACCTCTTGCTCTTCAGGAGCTCCACAGGTCTAATGCGGATATTGCCTTTTTGCTGGAGAATCATTTGGATAGTCGGGAGGTGTTTTAATTTTGCCAAACATTGGTAACCCACAGCTTTATTAACCACTACACCTAATAAAACTGCTGGAGTAGCTATTCTAATTGCTAAATCACTTCAAATGGACATGGTTCAGTAACATCTTCATCGGGGTCATAGATGTTGAAAGAAAAAAAATAAGTTAAAAAAATTACAAAATAAAATAAAAATATAAACTTAAAAAAAGAAAATGAACGATCACCAATGTCAACCAAAACTATCCCCATATGAGCCCTGCAATGCGAGACTGTACAAATGTGTATATATCAAAATGTCCAAAACAAAATAAGAAAACCCATTCTCACACACTTTATTTTAGCGTAAATACTCTAATTTTAAAAATAAACTATAAATGTAAATTTTTTTTTAAAGCTTATTTTACCAAATCTAACAGGGAAAAGTCAGTAAAAAAAGCTTTATAAAAAAAAAAATAAAAATAAAAATCGCCCTATATGTCACGGGAAAAAAACGCAGCAAAAATAATTTTGGCAGCTGAAGGGGAAAAAAAAGTAGGGCAGTAAAACATAAGGTGTCTGGTCCTCAGGGGTTATTGCTGATTTAAAAATTTACTTCAAGATTCTGGCGAATAGGCTGAACCAATGGCTCTCAGCTTGTCTACAAGGACCAGGTAGGGCTTATTTCCTTCCATTAGGCTGGACACAAAACCAGGGAGTCATTGATTTGATTGATGTTGCAAATCGAAAAGGAATGGGGGGGTCCCTTCTAAGTTGGGATGTGGAAAAAGCATTTCACTGCCTTTGCTGGCTTTTCATGTTTAAAGTTCTTGAATGCTTTCGCTTTTTCAGCCTTTTTTTTCAGGCATTGGGTGGGCTCTATTCCTCTCTATCGGTATCAGTGAAACTACAAGCTACATATCCCCCTTTTCCTATGCACAGTGGCACGCACCAGTGGTGTCCCCTTTCCCTTCTTTTGCCCCTTTTAAGTATTGAGCTCCTAGCAACCCTGATCAGAGCTCAGCTGGACATTTTAGTTTGATTGCCCCCTCATCCAGCCATTTTGGGCATCCGTGCGTTCCCTAGTACAGCAAGTATTCTTGGTAAATATCCTTATGAATCACCTAATCTATATTTTGAGTGTCCCCCCCCCCCTACCCCCCCGAAACTGCATCCTGACAGCAGCTAAATGTGTTATTTCTGTATTTTGGAAGTACATAGTGCCGTAATAATTACCAGACCCGTACGCCCAGATTAAGGACACCCACTCAATGGGAGTCTTTCTTGGTTTATGTTCATAACAATATGGACCGCTTGGATGCAACCTGGATTTTATGAGATTTATATATGATTGGGGCTGGATTATAACATTTAAACTGCTTGTGACTGTCTACCTCTCCGTACTCCTTTTTCTTGAGATCATTTCCACCTCTGTGCCAGCGCAGAATCTACTCTGTCTAAAAAGCATTTCTGTCCCCCACCACCCCTTTTCTCTCTTCATCCTTCTCTATATTTTAGATGGGTTCAGTGGTTGTATGTTATTTACCAAACAGTTTTTTCCAAATAACTATTTTGATGTTTCATCTGATCCATGTGACTTTTCTTGTGTACCCATCACCCACATGTGTTTTTTGATGATTATCTTTATAAAAATTAGTTTTAAAAATTATTAAATCGCCACCACTATTGTCACTTTTATATATTTATGTACTTCTGTTGTATAGAGATCAGCAACAGTTTTTAGAAAGGCCCCAGGGCTGCCTTAGCAGACTGCCTATCAAGCCATCCCTGTGGGGTGGCTTCATAGGCTGCCTGTGAAATAGCAGTATGACGTAATGCTATAGCATTATGTCATACTGCAGGAGCGATCAAAGCATCGCATGTTAAAGTCCCCCAGGGAGACTTCAAAGTAAAGTTAAAAAAAAAATCAATAAAGTTTTTTTTTTAATTGTAAAAAAAAAAAAGTTATAAAAGTTTAAATCACCCCCCTTTTGCCATATCTATTATTAAAAAATCTAAATCAAAAAATAAAAATATGTATTTGGTATCGCCGCATCCGTAAAAGTCCGATCTATCAAAGTAGCACATTATTTTTCCTGCACGGTGAACGTCGTCCGAAAAAAAAAAATAACGCCAGAAATACACTTTTTTAGTTACCCTGTCTCCCAGAAAAAACGCAATAAAAAGCTATCAAAAAGTCGTATGTATTCCAAATTGATACTATCGGAAACTTCAGGACATCCCGCAAAAAATGAGCCCTTGCTCAACTACGTCGACGAAAAAATTTTAAAGTTATTGCGCGCAAAAAATGACCGCAGAAAATAATTGAAAAAAGTTAAATATCTTAAAAAAAAATGCAAATACTACAGCAAATAAAATACTATATAAATTTGGTATCATAGTAATCGTACTGACCCATAGAATAAAAATATCAGGTCGTTTGTGTTGCAGTTTGTGCGCCGTAGAAACAGGACGCACCGAAAGATGGTGGAATGTCTTTTTCTTTTTTTTCCCATTCTCTCCACTTAGAATTTTTTAAAAGTTTTTCAGTAACAATAAATAGTGCCATTGAAGAATACAACTCATCCCGCAAAAAACAAGCCCACATACAGCGACGTCAATGGATAAATAAAGGAACTACAATTTTTTTTAAAAGGGAGTAGGAAAAAACAAAAATGGAAAAAAGCAAAAAAGCTCCGTCACTAAGGGGTGAAGAAAAATGTGACTAGCTGCTTTAATACACTTTTTTTTAGTGTGTAGTATCTTAGATATTTTATGCATAAATTTTAAAATTGCTTGCCTTTTCTTCACATTATAGGCAGTAAGCGCACTGGCTGGAGTACAAGACCAAATGATTGACAAACGTAAGTTGATCTACAGTTTCTTACTCTTTAAAGCAAAGCTGCTCTATAGGCTGCCTGTCCACCGAGGCGGAATATTGCTAGCGATCTTGCGCCGCGGGGGAGCACTGACAGGTCTCCGCGGTGAGCCTATCTAATAGTTAGGCTGACCCAGGAAAATCGCAGCATACCGCGTTTTGAATTCTGCGAGTGGAGAATCACTATGATTCTCCGCTCATGGACGTCGGTCTGTGCTTTCCATTGTTAAGTCTATGGAAAGCGTTTACTGCGTTACCCGTGGCCGGATTATCCGCAGCATGGACAGGAGGCCTTATACTTATCATTTCTAAAGGTAATGTTTAGCTGGCAATACATATAAGATGGCTGTCAGCTCAACAGTAGTTCGGCACATGCTTATTCGTTTTGAAAGTGAAAAATAGATTGATAGGTGCATGACAGTACTGCTCCCCCCTCACCCAATGAGCAAAGGGTTACGTCCACCAAAATCAACAACTTTAAACTGGGTAAAAGAAAACCTGTATGGGCCAATTTTAGTACTTTGCAGTTTGCCTTTACTTTTACATCCTAATTTATATAAACAGACTAAGGGCTTTTACCAACTAGCATTTTTTTTTTACTGCAAATGTCAATGGGACTTCTTTTTTGCGCTTCTGTGATTAATTTTTTTTTTGTGTGTGATATGATTTTAACATTAGAAAGTCCTATTGACATTTGCAGTAAAAACAAAAAAAACAGCGATATCGCAGCATTAAAAGAACGCTAGTGTGTAAAAGCCCTTATAGGTGTTTTTAAAGCACAAGCTCCTACGTGTTTGTTGCATTTTCATGGTGTTCTTCCCCACAGACTTCAAAGTTTTTCATATGACTAGAAAATGCATGTACAAAGAGACTTGGGGAAAAACTAAGAACAGATCCCCCAAAAAATGTTTTACAAAACGGTAGTGGTTTCCGTTGCAGGTGTTTTTTAATCCAGTTCTAAGTGCACCAAAAGTATGTGAACCTAGCCCAGGGAGAGTATCTCTAATACCATGAATAAAGTGGTCAACATTTCTCACTTGTCACTTATTACAGGAGAACCAGGCAGTGGAACAGAGAGTGACAACTCCCCAGACTTTCAGAATCAGGAAAATGAACCCAGCCAAGATGATACAGAAGATCTAGATGGCTCCTTGTCTGGTGTCAAGCCTCAGAAAGCCGCTTCATCAACCAACTCCGGAGGGCATCATAGCAGTCATAAGAAACGCAAGAATAAAAATAGGCACAGGTTGGCCAAAGAATTGTTACTTTCATGTTCAGTTATAAAATAACTTGTGTTTATAGGTTGGAGGTTGTACTTTTTTATACTTCGCTTTAACTCCTCCTTTTGGGGCAAATTATTATATTATGAAGGGTAAAGGGGTTTTCTAGGACTAAAACAGATTTGTGGAGGCCTGCCAGGTAAGACTCCCACCGATTGGCCATATGAACTGGCCATGTTGGGTGAGCATTGCGGGCAGTTCACTGTATACTATGCACAGTCTGTACATTTCATAGCGGCTGCGCCTAGTATTTCGGCTCAGCCAATTCACTTGAATTTTTGTGAATATGACGTCAGAGGCTTGAGAAGAGGCTGAGGTGCTCTTCTGAGTGCTGCAGCCTCTTTAATTATCTGATCGACGGGAGAACTAAATGGCAAACCCCCACTGATCTGATATTGATGACATATCGTGAGGATATGTCATCAATATCTTGCTCCAGAAAAAACACTTTTAAAGTTCAAAAGATGCTAGTTGTGAGTGATCTATCTTAATAGTGAAGTCAACAGCTAAGCTTAAGTGCTTTTTTTAATAATCTGTTAGGCCGCCTGCAGACGAGCGGGTTGGATCCGGCGGCGAGAATTCTCGCTGCGGGACCCGATCCGAGCGCCTGCAGGGATGAGCGCGTACTCACCCGCGCCCAGCGGCCCCGGCTCTTTCATGTGCCGCTGCCAGGCAGCCGGCGCATGCGCAGACCGGAGCCGCCGGCTGCGTGAGTGACATTTCTGTGCGAGGCTCTGCAAGCCCCGCACAAAAATAGGACATGCTGCGGTCTGTTTACCGCGCGAGATTTCGCGCGGCCAAACCGTGGCCGTCTGCATAGGATTGCGTTTGTTAACACAATCCTATGCAGGCTTTGAGCGGCGGAAATCCCACGGGATTTCTGCTCGTCTGCAGGCGGCCTTACTGCAAATCTCAATTTGATATTATCTGCTTTCCCTTCTGCCCATGGCAACACCCATGAGAAAGTTTCCTTTATTCCGGACAGGAAACTGGTCTGTCTATTTATATATAAAAAATACTTAATCCCCTCAGTTCCTGTTTGCTGTCTGTAGGACAGGTTGGAAAATGCTGAGGTGGCTGCTACTTGGCTGTCTCTGCTCTTTCAAGAATTCCTCCAGATCTTATGTTATGAACTGCAGGGCCTCACTCTCAAACTCGATGACATGCGGTTACCTGTCTGGTGTAAGTCTCCACTGGGTAAGCCTGGGATCATCCTCTTGCTTCCCGTGGTGGATGCTGTGCACCCGTCTCTGGAGGTCAGGAAGAGAAGGTTCTTTACTTCTAGCCTCATAGGATCTCCTGTAGGTGTGGAAGAACCCCTTAGTGCTCCCTATGTTGCTGCACTTAGACCAGATGTTTGCTATATATGACATCCTGTTTTATCTGGTGCTTCCATCAGTAGATGGAGGTCTAGTGCGTACTGATATGGGCAAGTCCTAATATCACCAGTGATTGGAGCTGGGGAGAGAAATGACCGCTAAGGATCTCCAGCCAGTCCTAGTGGAATGACTTTGCATAAGTAAGGAATTGGATTCCACGTTTGTCTTAACCCCAAAAAAACGTAAAGTATAGGGGGTGGCTTTTTCTGTGTTCAGTATCCAGACTCGGGACCTGATGGCCTTTGGCTGTTGCTGATACCCTCAGGGCTTCTAGCTGGTGAAATATGTGTATGGCAGATAGGGCTCTGCCTACGGCGTATGACCTGGCTGGTATCGTGTTTACTTTTTTGACTTGGCCTGCTCTATAGCTACTAGGCTTTGGTCTGTGGCGTCTATAGCCTCCAGGTTTTTTGCTTAGCAGCCTGTGGGTCTTCAGCAGAAAGGTTTATAGACTAAGCCTTTTTGCTCACCATACACTTTCTGTAAGGCCCCAGGTAAGGATACCTTTTGTGAGACAAGGCTTTTCTGATTGTACAAGAATAAAATGAGGAGAACATGAGCTGCAATTTTAGGAATAGGGAGGTTATATGGGATAAGACTATGTAAATGTTTACCTCCTATGGAAAGTTTGTACAAGAAACTTTCTTTCTGAATACACATCAGGATTAGTCGTAAGGTGCCCTTAAATGTCCAGACAAACGTATTGTGATCATATACCTTAAATTTAGTTGGGAGTTCTTGTGCGATAGGCTGACAGGCTATCTTCACAAATCCTACTAGTTTTCCAAATTAAGATTAAACCTCTGGGCTGGTTATAAAGATGCGTTCTCCCCCACACTTATTTATCTAGTTTAATCTATCATGGGTGCTGTTATGGGTATAAGGGATTATTAGGGAATTATAGTAGTGTTTCTGGTGGCACAATGTGCCTCTTACTAATTCTGATATAATGAAAGGGATTGGAGTTGTAAGCACACAGCTGCTGGTTTCGGTCTTGTGGTGATGTCGCTTACATGTGTGTGTGTTACAGCTCCCACAGCTCTGCTACGTGCGTGCGTCACGCACCGCACCCACAGCTCTGCTACATTTTCAAAAAGGGAAGAGTGAGATGCCTATGTGGTGCAATTATAGCAGAACATATTCACATATGTTCTGAAACCTACATTCTCTGTTCCTACGTCTTTACAGCCATTATCCACTCTAGTAAGAATGGAGCTAGCAACCTGCGTGCCATAATGTTGTGTGCCTGGAAAATAGTTTCACCTAGGTTCTAGGAGATCGAGAGGGATAATTAACAGGCACGGTTAGAAGGCATACCTTGGGAGACATCTTATACATGTAGCTCTGCTACATACATTCTTTGTCGGCCTTTGCTGGTTTAGAATCTGTGATCCAGGGCCAAGCTAAGAGTCGGTGACTGATCACATGACTGACAACCTCACAGTCCTGTGAGCACACTGTTGCTGTCGGGCTCTGCATTTTCTATGCTTTAGGAGCTGCAATGCCATCATGTGATCAGGGGCAGAGCATGTACAAGTGGTCATTAGCACTTTTACAAGATTACTTGCGAGTAATTTGTTTTTCACGAGCCTGTTGCAAGATCACAAATCTTGTCCCACAGGATGAGGATTTAGGTATAAACTTAGATAAAATAAGAGTTTCAAATAGTCCATAGTTCTTGCTACATAACTGAAGAGGTGAAGAGTTTTCCCACCTTTAACAGGGAGGTGGGCTCTCATGGGTGCTGTCAGGGGCTCATGGAAAACTGATTACTGGTAAGTAATCTTTGTGGTGGTTGCAAACCGGTTTCGCAGCACCTTTCCGTTATAGGTTTGTAAGAATGAACTGCAACGTCAGATGTCAAAAGTAGAATCCAGGTTTTTGATTTAGTCCTAGGAGCTGCATCTGCAGTGTGTACAGAGCTATCTGCTTCTATACACAGTGACTGATGTCTGATCGGCCATTGCTGGACAACTTTGTATATGATAGGACTGGGATATAGAAATGCCATATATAGTTTGCAAGGATCCTAAGCTGGAAGATGATGGGGGAGGGGGGTTACCTTTCCAAGAAGGGTATTTGCACCTATGTGGTGCAATTATGGCAGAGTAAGGATGCAGTTAGCAACCTGCATGCCATAATGTTGTGTGCCAGGAAGATGGTTTCACCTAGGTTCTATGAGATATATATTATATATATGGAAGGTATACCTTGGGAGCCATCTTATTTAGTGGATTTCAGAACCTGCATCCAGTAGCTGTAGATTCTGGGACAAGCATTTAGCATTTTGGACAAAGATTTTTGAAGTCTGGGTGAAACCTATGTAGGCGAGAGGTAGTGGCATGTTCTCTGGAGGGATACATTCAGTGCAAATAGTCAATACCATTTTAGGGGTCTCCAATGCCAAAAATCAATCCTCATCCATCTCGGAACCAACATCTGATTCCCAAGTCGATCTTACAGTGAGAGAGTATTTCTTTTATAATGGAATAATTTCTCACTGAAACTGCTTCTGTGTATCAGAATACATTCTTTGTCAAAAAATAAATAAATCGAGCACCTAGAAGAAGTTGTCAATTTTGCTGCAAAACTCAGCTTGCAGTTACATCTCGGGCAGATATGCAAATAGAGCTGTGTGATTAGATGAACTGTCTTAAGACCCTTTTAGACACAACTATTTTCGCTCAAAAATCCCTCAAAGCCATCTTTTGAGCGATAATCATTGTGTCTAACTGCACTGACATTGTGCAGTTTTCGTTAAGCCACCGCTTAGGAATTCACAGCGAGATACAGGTGATACTATTGTTTCAGCTGTATCTCGCTCCCTGAACTCAGACGGGGTATGAAGAACAAAGCGGTTCAGCTGTGTTCTCCATACCGCGCTCGGCTGTATAACACCCGGGCGCTCCGAGCGGGGAATAGCTAGATGCGGAAGAAGGCTGCAGAAAGCTGTTCACTAGCAAATCCATCAGTGAGCTCTTCTAGTGGCTTAGGCCTAGTTCCTACAGCTGTTTTCACTATGCTGTCAGACTTCCTCCAGGGGTTCTATCACAATAGCTGAAATTGGTATTGCAACAGAACCATTCACTTCCATTAGTCAAATTTACACCAGTTGACAAGGATTCCATTCGTTTCTGCGATATTTGGAGTCCAGGATAGTGTCGTTTACTATCCCGCGATTTTTGTGCAATGTGTTTTTAAAGTTAAGAAAGTCCCATTGACGTTTGCGTTAAAAAAACACAAGTGTGTGGGAGCCCAAAGACTCCAGCCTGCATATCTCCTCTTCTGAACCACCTCATCAGCTGATTTATGACCTATTCAAAGTTCATTGGTTCTGTTCAACCAAGCTATTCTCTCAGTCAAATGCTGAAATATGTAAGATTTGTTCTGTTTTATATTAATAAAATATAAAAATGTCGGAGTGTTCCAGGGGTTCTTCTGGACATCATTTTTTTTTTTTTTTTGGCCATCCAGATGGAGCCCTGGGATAGAATCCCCAAACAGGGCTCTAAACACAGACTGAGGCCGGCTTCACATAGGCGTATTTGTGCACACAAAATTTGCATATGCAATACGCAGAGAATAGAACCCATTCATTTCATTGGGGTCATGCACATTTCCATACTTTGCATGCACATTTTGGTTGGGCAAAAAAAAAAAAAATGAAACCAGCACCAAAGGTTCCCACAGAAGTCCATGGGTGTGTGTGTGCAAATGTACACGCGATACGCAAGGAGATGCGTGAAAATTGCACTAGAAGAACACCACATATTGAACTAATTGGCCATTTCAATTGTGTCTTTGTTGGCCGCGTACCAATGTACATGTCTTGCAGGGGCAGAAAGTACAGTAGAATATGTGCGCAAAAAAGCATTGTTCATTCTGAAAATACAGAACGCTCAGGTGTGTGCAAATACGCTTCCACCAGTGTGAAGCTGGCCTAAACGAAACCTAAAAATATCATGTATTTCAAGCAATCTAGGGACTTATATGCTAATATTTCTCAAGTCTAGTGGAATCCCACCCCCACCGAGGGATCCACGGCACTTCTGCAGTGTCAGCTGGGGCTGTGCCGCGGATCGGACGGCTTCCATTGACTTCAATGGAAGCCGTCAGTGCGGGATCCTCCAAAAAATGGAGCATGCTGCGATTTTGTTTTTCGCAAAACAAATCTGCGTGCTTAAATTATTTTGCGTTCACCACGATTCCCTATGGGAGACTTGATTTGCAGTTCTCCCGCTCGGGTTCCGCGAATCAAGCCCGCCCGTGGACATGAGGCCTTACCCTCTTTGTATTGCAAAAAACAGGATCTGTAGACATGCGGACTGGTTTGTGGCAGGTGTAAATTCACCCTTGTAAAGCCTGTTTTTATAAAGGGAGCTGTTCTGAGAAATCTAGATCAGGTTCTAGAACAGTTGGCTTCATCTCCAGACAGTACTAATTAATTGCCTTTAGGCAATCTTGAACTTTCAGCCATGTCTGCTTATGTTTTACACACCGTTTTGCGTCACAATCTGCTTTCTCCAAATCCAGCACGTTTGATGCTTTCATCAGATTAGCATTCTGTTTTGTGCTAATCACACAATTCTACTAATTGGTGCATTAATTCCTATTGCTTTCTTTTCTCTTTAATGCTTCCCCCCCAAGTCCATCTGGCATGTATGATTATGACTTCGAGTAAGTGTGATTCTTTGGTCTGTACAACTGCTTCTGTTAGCTAATGCAAACTGTATGGTTATTTGCTTCAACTGTCTTTAAATGCATGCTTGAATGTTGCTTTAGAATTGTTCTGCGCAGTTTGGGAAACAGGTTAGCCTTTTGAGAAAGGGAAATAGCACTTTTTTCATGACTGCGCAGTTAGTAGTAGGTCACCACCACAATGTGTGCAGAATGCAATAGATTTGTGGTAGACTGTATCCAATTTAGTGCAACATAACCGTTCAGAGCCACAATATCAGATTAAATGTTGTCCTGAAGGACCATTGGTGGAGTATATGACCCGAGAATTCCACTGATTTCCAGAATAATAGGACTTATGATAACATGCAGTGCCTTGCACCCATTGTTGATGTGGCTAGCAATGTGATGAAAGAATCCAAGACTCCTCACTTCAGTCAAGGAAGTGGCATGAATTATTAATAGAAATCGCACGCCAATAACAGCCAAAGCACCATGTAATGTGGTGGTCAAAACTGATTGGTCATAGTTTTCAGGGTACCTAGATGAAATTTCTCTTTACTACGGAGCACAGAAAAGGCAATCTTATTGAAGGGATATTGCTGGATAACTGAGCTGCCAGGATCCAGCATTGCAGCCCCGCTGTGGTCCTGGCATTTGTTGTGACAGCTGATGTCAGCGGAAGCCAGGTGACTGCTGCAACCAATCGCTGCGCTCATTCTCCTGGCATCAGTGCTCACATCCTGGCTGCCACAAAGCCAAGAGTTTGGGAACGTGACCCTGCACCCTCTGATTGGCTGCAATGGTTACTTGACTCCAGACACTGATGGCTGTCACAACAAACTCCTCTATTACAGTGGGGCTGCAGGGTTTTTTACTGCAGGCAGCTCTATTGCAGGGATGTTGGCTTACCAACTGACAACCCATTTAGGAACCTGCTCAGAAATCTGACAACTGCTGTACCTGTCTATCAGTTGCTTGTTAATGTCTGCAGTGTTGTGGCAAGGTTAGTCTGAGCCCACAGCCTGTCTGCCAAGCACCTACTTGTGGGGGTCCCATGCTCAGCTCAGCCAGGGCTGCTGTGGAGTTATTCAAACTAAAGAAAAAAGACATACAAAATTATCAATCTACTAGTCTCTTCTGTAGCCACTGCCTATGCGAAGCTGCAAGAAGTCCTAAAATCCCAAGGCACTGAGCCACAGGAAGTGTGACATCCTGCTTCAATCCTTTTGCCTTTGACTGTGCTGTAAACATTTTCCTTCTCTTTTATGAGCTTTATAATAAAGCTCGAATGGGTTGATACCAAAAATGGGTTACAGCTTTCTGTACAGACTTATTTATTTATTTTTTTAAATGACAAAATCCCTTTACTTACCTATTCCTCCCCCATCGGTCGTCTAACCGCATCTTCCCCTCGCTGATCTTCTCCAGTCCCCCAGGTGACCTAATCACAAGCCGCCCGGATCCTCTTCTTGTTGTGATGTGGCCATTGCCGGCATTCTTCTTCCTGCAGGTCAGTGTAGGTTACGTTCACTGCCTAGCAGGGAATGCCGATCTAGTTAAAGTGCACATACTATTGCAGAGACCTGCAAGAGCCAGGAGAAGATCGGCGGGGAATAGGCTGCCTAGGGAGGAATAGGTGAGTATTGATTCTTTCCCCCGCGCTAGGGACAGAACTCCTTAGTTTGTGGTCCCCTGAAATGGCACATTCTGATAATGCATCAATTCGACCATAAAAGGATTGTGCACCTCTGATTTTATAATGTTTTCACATTTTCAGAAATTCTGTTAAATCTCTAATGGCTCATGCCCAAGGCCGTTATGGGCTCCACAAGCGGAATACCACAGCGGAGGCCGTGTCACCGCCCCCCCCCCCCCCCCCAAGACCCCATACTTACCTCCCGGATCCGCTGTGCAGCTTCCGTATTACACACCGACGTGCATGCACAGTACAGCGCATGACGCGCCAGCAGTGTCATATGATGCGGGGTGCTACAGCGAAAGCATAGCGTGATGGCTGGCTTCCATTGACTACAATGGAAGCAGGCCATGCGTATTCCTGTGGCAAATAGGACATACAGTGGGTTATTTCACACTGCGGAATTCAATAAAACCTAATAGCTGCGGTGTAACACGGCGGAAATCCGGCCGTGGGCATTAGCCCTAAGAGAGAGTTACATTTTGTTTTCCAGATTGGAGGTGTCCTGCAGACAAACACTTTAAAGTGTAGCTGCTTTTGAAAAGGTTTTGACATACCACAGTAACAGGTGCTGAGACCCTCCACTGATCACTAACTGAAGATGGGCTGTCGCTGTAGATTCTATGGAATCTTATTGTTCTGGAAATCAGTATAAATAGGAAACCAATCAATGTAGTAGGTAGAGATGAGCGAGCATACTCGCTAAGGCAAACTACTCGAGCGAGCGGGCAGGCACTCGCATAAGGCACTACTCGCTCTAGTAGTTTGCCTTAGCGAGTACGCTCGCTCATCTCTAGTAATAGGGCCTTTAACCCCTCAATGACATGGCCTATTTTGGGCTTAAGGACGCAACAATTTTTGGCGGATTTTCTTCTCCGTTTATCAAAAGTCATAACTTTTTTATTTTTCCGTCGACGCTCCCGTATGAGGGCTTGTTTTTTGCGTGGCGAACTGTAGTTTTTATCGGTGCCACTTTTGGGTACATTAACTATATTGTAAAACTTTTATTTTTTTTTTTTAATGATAGCAGGGAGAGAAAACGCATCAATTCTGCCATAGATTTATTTATTTATTTTTACAGCGTTAATCATGCAGCATAAATTAGACAATCCATTTTTTTTCTGCGGACCGGTACGGTTACAATGATACCAAAATTCTTACATTTTTTTTTAGGTTTTCCCACTTTTCTGCAATAAAAACCCTTTTTCTTGGAAATTTTTTTTTTTTCTAAATTGCTGCATTCAAAGTCCTGTAACTTTTTTTTATTTTTTTGATGTATGGCACTCTATGAGGGCTTATTTTTTGCGAGACGAGCTGTAGATTTTATTGCGTTTTTAGTGAGGCAAAATGCTAAAAATTAGCATGTTGCCTCAGTTTTTTAGCGTTTTTTTCCGTGCACAGTCAAAAGCATGTTACGGACGCGACAATACCAAATATGTGGGATTTTATTACCTTTTTTTTATGCTAATCTGAGAAAAAGTATAAAAAAATGGTTTTTTTACTCTTTTTTACATTTTTTTTTTTTAATTCTTTTTTTTAATCTTTGTTTTTTTTACACTTTGTGTCCCTCTGAGGGACTTTAACCACTGCCCTGATGATCGCTGTCATAAGGCATGGCAGAGCTACTGCTCTGCCATGCCTTATCGCTTGTACAGCGATTATAGGCATAGGCAATACAGGACGCCAGTATGTTGCCATGGTGACAGGCCGGGCTCTCGCGATGACATCGCGAGTTCCGGCCGGAGACACAGAGGGAGCCGCGCTCCCTCTGTGAACTCTTTCCCTGCCGCGATCTACTTAGATCGCGGCAGGGAAGGGGTTAACAGCGGAGGCGCATCTCAAATGCCCCCCCTGTTGCAGCGGGACGCCGGCTGTGACCGACAGCCGACTCCCGCTGCGGGATAGCGCGGGATCATATGTGATCCCGTGCTATCTCCAGGACGTAAGTTTACGTCCTGTTGCGGGAAGTACCAGGCTGCCAGGACTTAAACTTACGCCCTGCAGCGGGAAGGGGTTAAATTTATGAAAAACCAAAGACAATTATGTTAAAATATAACTGGAAAGTCTTATTTAACTCCTGAGTTAACTAAGTGTTTTTACACCCTGTAGAGAAAAAAAGCTCAGCAGCAGGACGTGTATGGAGGGAGTTTCTTACAACTTACACCTGCGTGGCCGGTCGGGTCTTTTAACCCTTTAAATGCCGTCATCATACTGCAGGAGCGATCGCAAGTTGTGGTCCTCTTTCTAGGAATAAAAGAAAATGTAAAAATAAGAAGAACAATAAAGTTTTACTAATTAATTAAAAAAAAAAAAAGTTAAATAAAACCCTTTTGCCATAACAAAAATCAAAATACTAAAACAAAAATTTATTTGGTATTGCTGCGTCCGTAAAACTCCGCTCTATCGAAGGAACGCATTATTTATCCCACATGGTGAATATCGTCCAGAAAAGCACTTTTTTGGTCACCCTGTCACCAAGAAAACTACAGTACGTACTGCAAAAAATGAGCCCTCAAACTACTATGTCGACGGAAAAATGAAAAATGTTGTACGCAGAAGATAAATTAAATATCTTAAAAAAAATAAAAATACTAGTAAATGCAAAAAAACCCAAACTGTTTGGTATCATAGTAATCATACTGACCCATAAAATAAAGTTATGTCGTTTTTGTTGCAGTTTGTGCGCTGTAAGATGGCGCAATGTCATCCCCCCCCCCCCCCCCCCCCAATTTCTCTCCATTTAGAATTTTTAACGACGATGGATAAATAAATGAGCTAAGATTTTTTTATTTTTTTTAAAGGGAGGAAAAAACGAAAATAGGGGGAAAAACGTTTGGTCACTAAGGGGTTAAGAAAACTGCAAGAATCTATAGATATATTATGTGCACACATCAAATTGTTGTTAACGTCTACTATAGAACACTTTCTTCTGTAGCTCCGTGTCAGCAGTTGGGGGGTTTACCAGGCAGCGCCGCTGGGACTGCAGTGTATCTGTCTGGGACAGGGGACGCTGCCTGGAAAACCACCTACACAATGCTTTAAAATGTGACACCGGATGTGAGATGGAAGGCTTTTTTCCTTCCATCTGTTTGTTGTAATTCTTCCATGTTTAGATTTACTTGTATCATGGGACACGGTCACAAAAAGTAACTTCCAGCATATGAAATCTGTCCGTGTAATTCTCTACTTGCTGTATGTTGAAGACCATCTACTCTATTTCAGTCTCAATATCTCCCGATCAAGCACAGAGTGACGCCTGCGCTTCCTTGCTCATGTGTAAGTGGCTTCCTAGGGTCTCTAGAAGTTAAATGCCAGCTTATACTGAAAACGTTAAGTTATGTTTTTGTGACTGTCCCTTCATAGCAGGGTATAAACGTGTATACAACTGTACTTGCAAAATTACAAATGGCATCTTGATAGTTAAACTCGATGGCATATGTAAATGCATCCTTGAGAAGGGACACTTTGATTTGGCCCCTCCTCTTACTCATTGTCTTCTTTTATTAATTCTTTCTTTGCTGTAGGATTGACCTCAAAGTAAACAAGAAGCCGAGATCAGTAAGTATGCAATCCGTCTGGATTAATTGGATTTACTTTTTCTAAAACTTTATATTCAGGGTGTATACAGTTATTTTTAGGCAATTCATCCAAGTGATTTTTTTTTGTGCTTTCTTTTTGTAAAAGGGTTAAACGGCTTTGCAATGCCCAGCACACACCGACAATCACTCACACTTCACTTTGTCTCCCTCGCGCTGTCTGTCACCATCCCGGTCTTGGGTCTCGCGCTCGGTCCCGGTCTTGGGTCTCGCGCCCCGGTCTCGCGCGGTCACGTGCTTGGGCTCGCTCCCGGTCTCGTGCCCCCGTCTCGCGCTCGGTCTCGTGCCCCGGTCTCGTGCGGTCACGTGCTTGGGCTCGCTCCCGGTCTCGTGCCCCCGTCTCGCGCTCGGTCTCGTGCCCCGGTCTCGCGCTCCGGTCTCGCGCTCGGTCTCGTGCGGTCACGTGCTTGGGCTCGCGCCCGGTCTCGTGCGGTCACGTGCTTGGCTCGCGCCCGGTCTCGTGCGGTCACGTGCTTGGCTCGCGCCCGGTCTCGTGCGGTCACGTGCTTGGCTCGCGCCCGGTCTCGTGCGGTCACGTGCTTGGCTCGCGCCCGGTCTCGTGCGGTCACGTGCTTGGCTCGCGCCCGGTCTCGTGCGGTCACGTGCTTGGCTCGCGCCCGGTCTCGTGCGGTCACGTGCTTGGCTCGCGCCCGGTCTCGTGCGGTCACGTGCTTGGGCTCGCGCCCGGTCTCGTGCGGTCACGTGCTTGGGCTCGCTCCCGGTCTCGTGCCCCCGTCTCGCGCTCGGTCTCGCGCTCGGTCTCGTGCCCCGGTCTCGCGCCCGGTCTCGTGCGGTCACGTGCTTGGGCTCGCGCCCGGTCTCGTGCGGTCACGTGCTTGGGCTCGCGCCCGGTCTCGTGCGGTCACGTGCTTGGGCTCGCGCCCGGTCTCGTGCGGTCACGTGCTTGGGCTCGCTCGCGGTCACGTGCTTGGGCTCGCTCGCGGTCACGTGCTTGGGCTCGCGCCCGGTCTCGCGCTCCGTTCTAGTGCCCTGGTCTCGTGCCGCGGTCAGGTGCTTAGGCTCGGTCTCGCCACTGGATTGCAGCGTGTGAGTTGACAGTTGTCTTGTTAGGCGAATGTAAATGAATTTGCCAGGTTTTTTGCCCGTGCATTGACAGCCTGGTTTCTTTCTTGAA
The DNA here is from genome assembly GCF_035609145.1 of Eleutherodactylus coqui. Taxonomy (NCBI): domain Eukaryota; kingdom Metazoa; phylum Chordata; class Amphibia; order Anura; family Eleutherodactylidae; genus Eleutherodactylus; species Eleutherodactylus coqui. Next base: position 307,508,437 of record NC_089837.1, read on the forward strand.
ACTGCAGAGGAGATCAGTTCCTGCCCCTTACCAGTATTATCAGGGAGCGTTTAAAGATTTTATGGCTCAAAATGTAAATAATAATATGTAAATAAACACCCATATCATTGTCCACGTTGGAGCTTCATCCACAATAAATCATACCAGCCCACTGAGAAACTAATTTCATTTATGTTGCATGGCTAGCGCTGCTAGGCCCAGTCTCCACTGGCACGCACAGATCCCATTTGCTGAATCTCGCAGCGGAATCGGCCCGCAGACACAATACAGAAAAATATATTTTCTTGTCCAGCTCCAGCGCATCCTTATGGGCAAAATAGGCCGTGTCCCTAAAGGAACGGCAAGCAGGAGATCGCGCTGTTCTTCCATTGTTTTCATATCGCAAAAAGAAACAAACTGCTGTGATTTTATTTTATTTTTTTTAATGCGGCATCGCAGGAGTGAAAACATCGCAAATCAGAATGAAATCATTGTTTTCATTGAAGTCCTGTGTTTTCACCTGCTTCTTCTTGCGCAGTCTCAGTCCTGTGCTTCCTATCGGGGTTCTTTTTTTTTTTTTTGGACTCGCGCTATTTTCTCGCCAGTATGCAGGCCCCGTTAGAAAGAGTTTTTGTTTGTTTTTTTCTCTAATATCTAATTTGTGTCTCCTTTCTTGGGTAAATGGACACATGCGCCATTTATTTTTCTAAATCTCCTGCTTTCCCGTGGATCCGTTGCAAATCAGACGGCTTCCATTGACCACAATGGAAGCTGTCCCTGCTGGAGCTGCAGAATAATGAAAGCATGCTGCGATTTCTTCCCGCGCATGCGATCCGCACACTGGGAAAAAATTACATCTGCATGCTTCTAACAGTTTTTGATTTCCCGCAAATCAAATCTACCCATGGACATTGGTCTTTAAAGAGAAAAGACGTTCCAAGTCCATCTTTAACCCCTTAAAGACACAGCCTGTTTTGGCCATAAGGACCAGACAAATCTTTGTGGATTTTCACCTCCACTTCTCAAGCCATAACATGGCTGTTTTTTTTTTTTATTGGTACCATTTTTCTCATAAAATTTTTCTTTGGAGAGCATACTGTGTTTTGCCGCGGGTCCTGTAGGAAGAGCTTTCATTAAAGTCAATGGAAGCCGTCCAATCTGCAGCAGACCTCCGCTGGAAAGCAGGAGATATAAATAAAAGTCTCCACTGGCATGTGCGAGGGAGGGCGTGCCGGTCGGCGGGCTCGCCCACATGCACAGAGGAGATGCCGGATGACCCGCATGCATCTGGACTGGTGAGCAATGTCCTCAAGCCGCGGGCAGGGTGGGATCTGAGAGAAAACAGATAAGAAGGCTGAACTTTTATTTACATTCCTATTTCGTAACATCCTTTTTGACCAATTCACCATTTAAACATCCAATAGCATCTTTGACTTTTTTCTTTTGCTTTTGTGATACCCCCAAAATCCTTCTTTATTGCTCTCTGCCTCTCTTGCAAGCCTCAACTCTCTATCTATCTGTCTGTCATATCTATCCATCTATCTCTCTATCTCATATCTATCTATCTCCTATCTCTCTATCTCCTATCTCTCTCTCTATCATCTATCTATCTCCTATCTCTTCTCTCTCTCTATCATCTATCTCTATCTATCTCTCTCCTTCCTCCATCTATCTCTCCTTCCTCCATCTATCTCTCTCTCTCTCCTTCCTCTATCTCTCTCTCTCTCTCTCTCTCTCTCTCTCTCTCCTTCCTCTATCTCTCTCTCCTTCCTCTATCTCTCTCTCCTTCCTCTATCTCTCTCTCCTTCCTCTATCTCTCTCTCTCTCTCTCTCTCTCTCTCTCTCTCTCCTTCCTCTATCTATCTCTCTCTCTCTCTCTCTCTCCCTCTCCTTCCTCTATCTATCTCTCTCTCTCTCTCTCTCTCTCTCCTTCCTCTATCTCTCTCTCCTTCCTCTATCTATCTCTCTCTCTCTCTCCTTCCTCTATCTATCTCTATCTCTCTCTCCTTCCTCTATCTATCTCTATCTCTCTCTCTCTCTCCTTCCTCTATCTCTCTCTCCTTCCTCTATCTATCTCTCTCTCTCTCCTTCCTCTATCTATCTCTATCTCTCTCTCCTTCCTCTATCTATCTCTATCTCTCTCTCTCTCTCCTTCCTCTATCTCTCTCTCTCTCTCTCTCTCCCTCTCCTTCCTCTATCTATCTCTCTCTCTCTCTCTCTCTCTCTCCTTCCTCTATCTCTCTCTCCTTCCTCTATCTATCTCTCTCTCTCTCTCCTTCCTCTATCTATCTCTATCTCTCTCTCCTTCCTCTATCTATCTCTATCTCTCTCTCTCTCTCCTTCCTCTATCTCTCTCTCTCTCTCTCCTTCCTCTATCTCTCTCTCTCTCTCTCCTTCCTCTATCTATCTCTATCTCTCTCTCTCTCTCCTTCCTCTATCTCTCTCTCTCTCTCTCTCCTTCCTCTATCTCTCTCTCTCTCTCTCTCTCCTTCCTCTATCTCTCTCTCTCTCCTTCCTCTATCTCTATCTCTCTCTCTCTCCTTCCTA